>NC_133616.1:81231509-81938287 GCF_964106895.1 Numenius arquata
AAAATTTTTATTTTTAATTTTTAGTATTAGTTTGCTTATTTATACATATAGTTTCAAAAGACACTACTGTAACTAGGTGCCTTTGAAATCCTTGCTTATTTTTGGTACAGCTTGTAGGCTTATTTGGTCAGATTGCTTCTTTTAGTAAATCACTCTTTTGAGAAGATACAATCCAGATTGCCTCTACCCTCAGGGTTTATAAATTACCCCCCCCTTACTATTACATATATTCCCGTGTGGCTTGAAATTCTAGCAGAATATATAATACATTCGCCCACAGTCAGTACATGACCAAGAACAGAAAAAGGAGCAGGAAAGCACTAGCAAATTACAATATTGGCTGGCAGATCCAGGACCTCATCCCTCAGAAGATGAGAAGGCAACTGTTAGCTCGTGGTTAATTTCCAGAAGAAAATGACTAGCTGCTGATTTATAGGTAAACATGGGATTCAGTTATTAAAAAGACATGGGATGAATTTTTCAAAATGAACTACTGATCTTTTCAGTTTCCAGTGATTTTAAAGAAGAGGTAAAAAGGTAGTTTGAGAATGCTTGATTTAAAGAGAAAAGCACTTAGCCCCCCTGACAGCATTTATAGAGTACCACGTACTTTTTAATAACTTGCTCTTTTAGTTTAATATTAATGTTATGATGGACATAGTACAAAAATCAAATAGTGAAATAAATAAGTTCCGGGAAGTGAATAAACAATTAAAACAAGTATATTCTTTATCATACCCGTCCTGGATTTAAAACTTGAGATTGAATTTTTTCTTCGATTTTATTATTTATAGTGGTTTAAAATGCAAAGAAATTCTGTTGATTTAAATGGGCCTATTTCATTCAAAAGAAAATTTAATTATAAAATACAAAATATCATAATCTGAAAACCATATAAAAATGAAAAATTAAGTCTAAAAATATAACTCAGTTTGAAAATCAAAAGTTCAAAGTACAGATGCAATACTGTTGCATTTTGATTTTAAAACTATTGAAATATTTCTGAAATTTTAATCTTTTTCAGGCTTTCAACATAAATATTAAGCCACTGAATAAAACTTGAGTTCAGATAACTTACTGTACTAAAACTTTGTAGACATTATTATTTTTGGTCAAGTTACTGTTAAGCGATTTCGTTAAAGACTATCGTACCTAAAAATTAAGAGAACTTCACATATTCTATTATGTAAATAGGTAACACATCACTTAGTCTTCATACTAGTTACGGGGTAAGCTAGTATGGTTTTAGACCATCCCAATTTGGAACTAAGAAGTTCTTGTTCTCTCTTTCAATCAAAAGCCTCTGGTTTGAGAGAATAGTGCAAAGACATTGCTGTATTTATAACTTAGCAACTACACTAAATGTGAAGTTCATTTCGATTTTGTTGGCAGTTGCTACAATCACATGATAGAAACTATTCAATCAGTGTTTGGCTAAGAACAAATTTACTTTAACAAACCTGAGATAACCTTGGTTTAACTTAAAAATATCACCAACGGTATTTAGTTGTGTAGGGTAATAAAGAAATAGCCAGCTTTTTAAAGTTCTATTTATGTCTTGGGTTGACTCCCAAGGTAAATTGTGGATGATTTCAGGGTTATTACTTGAAATAATCCAAACCAACAAAATAACATACTTTTCAAAACACAGGCTTAACTAATCTTTTTCCATTCCTGATATTGCAGTTATAATGTAATTTGTTATAATGTAATTTGTTAAAGTAACGCAGAAACTGAGGCCTGGCGTTAGCAATCAAAAGTAGTTTCATTTTATAATAGCAGAAATGAAGCTCTTTAGACACTTCTTCTTCTTGGAGTATGTTATTTTGAATATATGCTATTTTTGGACACTGCAGAAAAAATGCAAATTCATAATGTTCTAATTTGGCCAGAAATATGAACCCCAACAGATTAAACCACATGATCATGCTACCAGCTTCTAAGATGCCAAATAGGAAAAAACACAGAGGTCTCTGTTTCTTGTGAGGAATGATGAACAAAGAGAACTTTTGATGTTTATTCTTCTGCACCCTAAAGAAAGAGGACTGTCCAAAATAGTGCCATTGTGGAATGATGCAACTGAGACAGAGGATTCAACCTTATGGTGACCTTTTCATCTTCCTTCAGCCCTGTATCAAATTCTTCCTACTGCTCTGCATTTAAGAGATTTAGAAAACACTTCTTTAATGGTGTTTAAAGCTCTTATTGCCAGATCAAGAACAAAGACTATTCATACGATTAAATATTTATGATGCATTCCTAGCAATGCCCCTCATATATATGCCCCTCAAATCAATTGCCTACTCCAAAGTTAACATTGCTTGAGAGCTTAATGCATAACGCTGCGCCCAGGAAATACAAATTCATAATTTGTGAGTAAATAATCAAGCTATTCCTCTTCCTATGCTTATATATGCTTTTAATATATTTCAAAAAAAAAAAAAAAAAGTATTTAGAAAGAATATAGAAAGAATATAAATTTTAAACTGGCATATTGATATACAGATTTTATTAAGCACAAGGATTATTAAGCCAAATGCCTGCGTAGAGGAACTTTTATTTAAGTATGTGTGCCTATTAAAAGAAAACATTGCCTTCTTTACTAACTGCTTTCCAGCGTCTTTTTAAAGGATGAGGGAAACCAGTAACGAGGCAATGATATTTCTTAATGAGCCAGAAGAGGGAGCCCCTTAATAGGGCAATCAATTTCCTGCCCGAGTCCACTGCCGTTCCTGAAGTTTCTACTATGCATGAGGTCAAAGTGAGAAGAAATGCGAACATGGCCAGAATGAATCTTTCTTTAGCTGTGTTTCGCGGGCTAACAAAAGATAATTAACAAAACTGTAATTTTCTATCATGCTTTCTTTTTTTTTTGAGAACAAAAGAGACTTAATAGCTAAGTTCCCATGGTCTGCCTTCCCCACTCCTAAATTAATACAAAATGACCCGTCAAAGCTTCAGCATGCGTTTAAAGTGCCTTTCTGACACAATGCTGTGCAGCTTCAATTTCACTACAAACGCATCACACAAACATCTGTGACTCATCTATGTGTGAAGATAAAAGGGGGGTGGTCTATCGCAGGCAGAGAAGAGCCAAGAGAGAGAAGATCGCTATAATCCAGAATTTCTTTATAAGTGATTTTATGAGACAACGTCAGAAACAGCATATATATATATATCGTACTCGGTTTACAGAGCACAAAATGGATCTTCCAACTATTTTTCCATACAGCGCTTTCTGAGAACAGATAGCCCAGTGAAATTGGATGTGCTCCACGTTTTACCACGCAGCTTACTTTCTTCGAACACATGTGTTTACTTCTCAAACTGAAACAGTAATCTTGCCATTGTCTTTTGTAATCCGTATTTGTAATAATGCAACATTGCTGACATTGCTAACAAACCACTGAGTTTACTGAGCAAAGGGGACTACTCTGACAACATTGCTTTGATAACACAGACCTTAGAAGAGCGAGCACAGCTCTCATTAGTTCTACAGGAGCAGGACTACAGGGGCTAATCTTTTCCTCTGCGTGGGTATTTTGAAAATCCTTTCCCTGTTGTGTACCAAAGCACTTAAGTAAATACATAAAACTAAGCTTAAGTTAATTACTGATTATTTAAGTAAATGCTAACAGATTTTGCTGACTAGCAATGGTCTTAAAGCAGAGGCTTGAAATCAAATCTGTGCTCAGTAGATTGAAGTCTAATGAAAGACTCTGCATCGAGGCATGTGCCTCGATACAGCAAAAAAGGCATGTGCCTTTTGCTTTGTATTTTTATCCCCGTCAATGGCAGGGGGGTTGGAACTCGATGATCTTTAAGGTCCCTTCCAACCCTAACCATTCTATGATTCTATGATGATCGAAATCTTTACTCCAGCTAAAACTCAAAGAATGAAACCCCAGTTCCACTATGTCAATGGTAAAACTCCCTGGGACTTGAAAAGGATCAGGGTTTCTGACATTGGCCTCATCAGGAATTTTGACTGAACAGGGCTACGCAAGGGACCCAAAAGTTTTTATGGAAAAGCTAATATGAAGGAAAACAGACATTTGTATCCATGCAATTTGTTGAGGTGCAAGATTTTTGGCATGGCTGAAAACAAGCCTCTTCCTACCAATAAAAGCAGCACAAATATCAACTCCCCACCCCCCAGCTGGGGGAAATAAACCAATGCCGATCACTTTCTAACATCCCACCTCCAGGATGGAGCTATTTTAGGACTCAGCCTTTGAAGGAAGTCCTTTGTTCACTTAGAAAAAATAAATATAAATTCTTTTCTCTTTACCTGCACTGGTGCCTGCACCGGTTGTGAGGTCCCCACCCATCAGGCCACCTAGGGGGTTGAAATGAAATACTACAAATGAGCACGATAAATTATAACAGGCAAACATTCAAAACATTTTCTCTAACTTCAAACGGCCAGCTCCAGTACCCACCACTGTTTTCCTCTGACTTCAACAGGCATCGGATCAGACCCATAGTCATAAAATGGTAATGTTTAATGTTACCTGTACAAGATACTTGCCTTTCAAGGACAAACAAAATATTCAGTACACAACATTTCATTACTTTATTTTCATACCTCCACAGCATATGAAAAATAAATTACATTTGAATGTTATGTATAGCAGTCCTTCATTTGAAAACTATATTTAGTCCAGCATTAGTCAGAAAAGCAAAGGCTTTTTCATTTTAATTTGCTCAGCCTTTCATAGACATTCGCCACAAGGATTTTTAAAAATTCTCTTTGCACTTGGGGACCTCAAATGGTTCTTTGAACCCTCTATCCTTAAGGATCTTGATGCTGCTCCGGTCAGACAGATTGAATGAACTTAATCCCCATTTATCCTATTCAGAGGTGAGCCCTCATCATCACCAGAGCAAAGCACAGCCTCTTGCTAAACAGGGCACTCAAGTATGGAGCTCAACTAACATTTACCCATCAAAGAACCTGTGAAGGCATAAATAATGGTAAATTCTGAGTCTGGCCTCTAGACTGATGACTTAAGCAACGAGTGTCCTATTTTACTTGCTTCAACTTGTTTGCGTTGGCTACATTTTCTCCCCTGCCCCCTTAAGCTTTATGGTATAGTGAGTGCTTGCATGAATTAAGTAGACAAGATGCCTTTTTATGAAACAGCAAATTGTCTGCCCTTTTATCCTTTATTGATTTCCTTTAATCTTAGTCAATATCCAACTTTTTCTAGAATTTTTTTTTTTTTTTATTTTCTAAATTGGGCATAGAAACACCTTTGGCTCTTCTTTTGATTTTTCAACACAGCAGTTTTGGACAAACTGTTATGACTGGTAAAAACAGAGCTCTCGTTTCTCAGAGCACAGTTTAAAGTGACCTAAAGGCACACAAGCAGCTGATAAAAGAGCATTTAAAGGGATGGGACTGAACAGAGCCTACCTGTGTTACCTGCACTCGGAGGCCGATGTGTCACGCCAGGAGACATGCTATTTCTTTGCAAAGAAGGATGAGCCAGCGGCAAAAGGTTGGGGTTCCCCAGCGAGCTGACTGGGTTACTGTATACCAAACTGTTGTGGTTGGACACTGGGATAGAAACTGGCATCTCGAAGTTTGGTGGTGGAACAGCCTGTACAAGCAAAAAAGGGAAACAAAGAGAATAGTACAGAAGCACAACAGCCTTCAAGTACAGTTCCTCCATATGTAATTCAAATATTTTGTAGTTGGTGGTTAAAATATTTATTCTTGCCCCCTCCCCCAAGAGAAGAGTTTCAAAAGAGTTACCAAGGCTTTTAAATATGATCTTTCAAATAATGATTCCATCTTCCTTTAATGCAGTTGGAAAAATTTTTTTCACTTTTTTTCTGTTTAAAACAAAACCCTGCTTTATGGGGCTTAATTTTCTTTTTCTTTCACTCTGTGAAGTTGTAATTGTTCACTTGTGATATCTTAATCTAGTGTCACAGATGACTGCAAGATCAAAGGTACATGATTATGATGACTTCATCGCATGGAGAAAAATTAGAAGGTGTGGAATGCAAAAGGGAAAGCTTTAATTTCAGCTTATGTTGCTTTAGCAACCAGAATGATCCCAAATCATGTTAAAGGCACCAACACAGTAAATTACTTTTTTAAAAGTTTCCATCTTAGCTTTGAGGGACTTAAAAGAAAAAAAGTTTTACTCAGGGATAGGTAGCATATACAAGAACTTTAGATGCACACCAGTCTTTGGGTTCTTTGTGTTTTGTTTTTCTTTTTTTTTGGGGGGTGGGGGGTGATGGTGTTTGGTGATGCCTTTTCCATATACTGTTTTCATACTTTAAGGGCGGATCCTCTCCTGAGCCAATGGATTCTTTGCAAGAATCCATTTCTCTGCAAGAATCCATTTCAAAGAAATCCCAAATAATGGACCTCTCTGACAGAGGGTGTGAGAAGATGCAGTACCTGATTCTCATTATGATCTCAGAAAGTCCAACTCAGGTTTTCCTGGTTAGTTGATGGGTTTATCGGTTGGGGTTTTCTTTGGTGGCAGTTGCCTGAATTTCTCTAAAATTTATGACTTTTGTGGCATTCAAATACACGACAATTCCATATTTAATTTACTTGGGTTTAAAGTAACTAATTTCTTGCCTTTGTGAATGGAAAGAAAACTTTTTCAGAATTACCTGACAGCATTTCAAATATTCAAATACCTGAACGCAAACAAAGCACCCCTTAATTTGCCATTTGAAAATCTTATAAGCTTCAAGAGACTAAACCCATCAAAAATTCTTTAAACCAGCCTTGTAGCACCTTCAGAGGGAGGAAATTGCAGATTTTAATTTTGTTCTTGGCAGCTGATAGCACTGGTAAGTCTTCAAGGACCTAGAGGGAGTGTGTTGAAAGCCGGACACATGATCTGCTGTGTCAGGCAATAGAGGCACCCTGACCTTGTGCCACCCACGTCTCTTCTCTAGCTGGCCAGAGCTGTTGGCTGTGCCCTGCATATTATAGCCCTGGCCATCGAATTACAGCTATTCCTTAAGACCTTTTTTTTTTTTAGTGTCTTCTCCCCTTTCTAGGGGCAGACATAATTTTGCTCTAAATTTAGAGGAATCATTTTGCTTAACCACTGAAACACACAGCAAGATTTTAGTTTGGGGTATGATGTGAAGGATACATTACACAAGTGCCTCGGGACTTATTTCAAGGTGTTGATTTAGATCCGAAACCTTCTACGTAGCTCGTGGCCTGGGTTTGTGAGAGATGGCTGTAGTATAACGGCTGAGATCAGGTATGGCTCTGGAGCCCAGTGATCTGCTGGGATTGGTCGCTCCCCAGCTGGGGCTGCAGGATGGGACTCGATTCCCTTTGGTGAGAAGCTGAAGCATGTGCCAAGGGCCATATCTTCCATAGAATTGATGGGTTTAAACACAGATGGGAAGGGGAGGAGAGGTGTCTTGGGAATCTATGTGTTCGGTGGGTAAGGAGCAAAACCACACACGGTGCTCTGTGTAGGGATCCTGACACCTAATGTTTGTGTCTCACAAACAGAAAAAAGAAAATAAATGATTATGTGATGAAAAATGTATTTGATGAAGTATGTTCTTTATTTCTTCCAGAAGCAACCTCTCTTTGCCTGCAGATGCTTTTACAGTTGAAGTCCAGCTCACTAGCTGCATGTGTGGCTGGTCATTCAAAGGAAAATTTACGGAGTACATAGCGCAAGGAGTACCAGTGTATGTCACGGCTGAGGTCTAGGCTCCTTGGAAATAGGTTCACACAGCATAACCTGAAACATTTTATCAGCCTGAAGGTATGTTTTGAAGCACGACTTTCTCTTCCCTGGCTATAGGAGGACCCAAGAGGTTCTCAAATCCCATGTAAGTCAGAAGTGCATGGCTGCTCCTGGAGCTCAAAGCCAGCTGCTGCTAGTTTCTGACTTTTCAAAAGGATTTAGCCAGTGAATCCACATGAGGATAGATGTCTTAGCTCCACCTCCAGCCTGATGTGAGACATGAACAACCCTCTGTGAATGGAGTCTCTTGTTATTGCAACGTTCAGGGCTGTGGTGGAGATCTGTCTGCCTGGTGGCTTCGAGCACATGATGCTGCCTGCTTGAGTGCCAGCCCATGCCAGGTTGAGTGTCACCCACTGGGGAGCACTTTGCGCAGTGGCTTCTTCACCTCCATCATGAGATCTGTGAAATCTGCCCCCTGAGCCTGGGTAGGCAGCTGATGACACCAATATTGATTCTATTTTCTCAATTTACTCTAATCCCAACCTCTGTTGAGCTATCTAAACTAAATCGGAAGGTCTTGCCAATCCTCAACAGCCTCATCTGCTTTCATCATTACGCTCTGTATTTCCTCCTTGTACAACCCAAACCCTTCAAGGGCTGCAGTCATCTTTTTCTATATTAGTACAGCACAAAAGAGCTCCCATCTTGCTTGCTCTTGAGGCTGCCGGTCCCACTAGTCATCACCAAAATGTACAAACATTGCTGAAACAGTTACTTAGCTTTCCTTTTTTCATTTTAAAAATATATTTTTAAACTAGTTAAGCAAATAATTTTCTTAATTTCTGTAGCAATGGTTCCATTTTCACCATTTTACCTACTATCTGGATAAAATTACATTTATTTTACAGAGTAATTCATAGGCAATTTTATCAGGGCAAAGTCAGCGTACTCTGCTTTGCAGCACAATACATACTATATCTGGCATATAGTAGTTTTTATTTCTTCTCCTCAGCAGTCAAAGGTTAGAAAGAAAAGTTTGACTGGATAAGCACCAGTATTCAAGTCTCTAGCTGTAGTTTTGCTCTGGTTGCCCAAATTTCGTTACAGTCTTATATGTCCTTCTCCAAGAACTGCAACCTCCTGCAGATTCTCTAGTCATTCTTGGTGGTAAATCACGAGGCATATCTATTCCAGCTAGGCCTGATGGACATTAAAACTTATGATGCACTTGCGTAATATCTATATTAGTAAATTAAACTTGCCTAGGAAAGAAGGCCATCTGAGGCCACAGAGCAGTCCACGTCCATACTATTAAGCTTTCTCAACCTCCAAAACATCATGACTACATATAAACTGACAATTGGGAATTGTTGCTGGCCTGGGCTAACTACCAAAGAGAGCTAAGAAACTGTCTGGGAGAGCGTTATTTGGCCAGTGCCAAAAGCATGCCAGGGACCGTTCAAACAATTCAGAGCAGAGATAAGCACCTCCCGCTGCCTCGGAACGGTCTCTGCCATTTGCTAATTTACTAACATAGACGTTGCCTTACTCTAACGTGTATGCAGATTGCCACATTTTGCCTTTTTTACGTTTTTCATTTCTCTGTCTGTTCTCCTTTGGACACAAGTGCCAAAGAGGGCAGATGGCTCACCTGTGAGGTAACCGCCAGCGTACAGCACACGCTGTGTTAGATGTGGGCTCCGCAAGCTGCGGTGTGCTGTGCAAAGCAAAGTGCTGGGGACTCAAAACCCTTGGAAATTAATCATTCTATGTTAAATACTGTTTTTATCTTTCCCATGTTCAACCAGGCCTTCATTTATTTAGAGACAGAGATACTTATAGCTCCCTTCTAGTGGACTATTTCTGTCTCCTCTGCTTTCATCACTCTTATGAAAACTACAAATAAATGTCTAATTATTATCAGATGTTTTAGAACAATATAAATACTTATCCCCAGAAAATTATCTGAGGAAACATTATTGGCCTTAGCTGTTAGGAGAAAAAGCCAATTTTGTTTTCATTTGGCAGCAGCTTTATTCTGTTACAAGACCAGGCACAGGCTTTGCATTGTTTTATATATTTTGTAAGTAGTGATTTAATGACTTGACTTGGTGACTTTTTGTTCAATTTTGCTTTCTTCCCCCCAGCTTTCTTGGCTACCTTTGATGTTCACAAGTAAGTGAATATAACTTTCCTGACTTCCTTGAAGTTATAAGGATTTGTACAGTTATTATTGTATATAATATAATATTTTGTAGATATATAAAAATATGTTATATTTACAAATTTCCATTATGTACTAGCTTTGAGCTCCGTCTTGCCCATTAGATCTCGGCTTATGCCAAGTGAAGGAGCTCCTGTTGCATTAGGGGAGAACACCTACTGATTCTTCCTTTTGTGGTGAGCAGCTTGATGGAGCACACAGACCTGGAGCCCTGTGTTTGAAGTACTCAAAGAAGGGATATCCTGACTTACATTAAAAGAAATGCTAACATTTTTCAGTTCTGTATCTCTGAAGTGTGTCTGAAGTAATTTCATAAAAAGATAATATGTTGTACCTTATAACATCCCTGCAAGGAAGTTACATTACACCCAAATACAGCTCAGGAAACCAAGTTAATCAGCAAGTTAATAACTGAAGTAGGACTATCTTTGACACCAAAAGTTTAAATTTAATGAAAGCAACCAGAAAGTCCATTAATTTTTGGGAGGATAAAAGTAATGTACCATGTTTAGATTAACTGTGTTGTTTCTAATTCCTAGAACTTTTCTTGTTTTAGACGATTTTCCCAAATGCTTGTGGAGGTAAAGAAAGTGATACAACTCACTACCACAGGAATGATTTTTTTTCCAAGGTGTTTTTTCATATCTTAAGATTTCAAATGGTTATAACCTGCTGCTTTGTTGGAACAAAAACAGGTAGCATGACAGAAACAGATGATCTGAAGGACCATCCCAATCCCAATTTTTAAGGTTGAAAAGTAGGTTGGTTAAATTCTATCAGTGAAAATTCCATCACTTTTATTTGAACAAGACAAAGGTCATCCTTGAAAGAGGAAAGGAATGGCAATTGGTAAGAGTTTGATGTGAAAAAGGGTTAAGCATTCCAGCTTATAACAGTCACCGTAAATGTTGCAGTCATCATTTGTCAAACTGAGTTCCATCCAGAGAAACCAAATTCATAGTGACAGCTTTAGAGGATTGTTTTTTTTTTTTTTTTTTCTGAGAAAAATAGCTATGGAAAAGAAGCAAATAAAAAGGGAGGTAAAAAAAGATGGATTATATGTGTGCGTCTCTGATATTTTATATACAGAGAGAATGTTGGGCATCCTTAACCAGCCATTCCAAATACTAATTTATCAAATTTGGTGCCACACTGGTCTCTAGGAAAATCTTTATTATTTAATTTTTTTTTTTTTGCGAAAATACATTTGCCATGATGTGAGAGCTTCTTCAAATTTTGATTAACTTGAGTGAAAACCTTTCTGCTGAGGATTAATGGAAAGAACACTTACACTGCATAGGATAGAATCTGAGCATCCTTAAGAGGTATTCTCAGCTTAGGTATCAGATTTTGTACGCACAATTGACTCGCACTACAGAAGAGACTTTGCTCATTCTGGGCATTACAGACATCCTTTTTGACAGATAACCATACAACCTACACGTGGGAATGAGGAATGAACACATCCAAACAATCTCTTCTAGAAGCAAATTCAGATGCTTCTTTGGACCTGGGCAAATCTTTGGTTTGTTACTTTCTCTTCCGCACACATTTGGAAGAAGGGCCAAATGTAACTTCCAAACCCCCACATTCTTTTTGTCAGCTTTATATAAACATAATGACAAAGTATTCTCCCCTTGTATGTCTTGTGCAAACGAAATAGCACATGCAGAGTTATTTCTCTTAGATATCTGGCAAGGCATATGACTGATGGTTAGAAATTTTGACTTGGTTAAAACAAAATTTAGCTCATGTTAAAGCATTAAAGAAATGCTGATGAGATCAAAGCAAATTCTCTGATAAAGCTGTAAAATCACCCCAACACACAAACATGTCTGAATCCTGCCATTAGGCTCTCATGCAGTCTGTTTCTCTGCAGCGAGCAAGTAGCTGTAACCCTTCAGTGCTGCAACTGAGTTTAGCAGAGACACTTGAGAACCGAAGTGACACGCACAGAATGCACTAATTACTATATATAAAGGAATTTCAGTTCTACATCGTTTTTTCTATATCACCACAGAAAGTATTCTGTGGGTTTGTTAGCCTGTCCACAAAGAAAGATTTCCATCGTTATTTTTTAGATATAATTTGGGCGAGTGGTGTGGTAAAACAGTTCTGTAAATCAAGTGAATATAATGTATATATGTATATTTCACTTCCTTCTGCAGGTTTCACCTATAGTAGGCTTTGTCTGTGTGTCAGATGTAGAGACTTGGGAGAAAAATATGTCATGTGAAATTTCTGACCACAGTGTTTAATTATATATTGGGCTATTAAAGCCTGTTTCCAGCTGAAATGTTTTCCTTACAAAGCCAGAACTGAAAGGGTTATGGTTTGTTACTGCAGCAGTTATCAGCAGACAGCCATCTAACCTTTGGTACTTACAGGTATTTTATGGCTCTTGATCATATTATCAAATTCTTCATTAATTTTTTTGTATTTTTCTTCAGTGCGTGGGGTGAGAGCGTAAGAGGAGTCAGGATCGGGGCTTTCACAACCTTTGTTTTCTTTCTTGTTCAATGCCTGCCAGGTTCAGAGAAATATCAGAAAGTAAAAAAAATGAAAGGGAGCTCAGAGTACTTACACATAATCTTTGCCTGCTGATCATTAGATCAATATCTTCATTAATTTTTCTGTACTTGTCCTCAGACTCAGGGCTGTGACCTACTGAATCGTCTGCATCGGGGTCTGGACTGTCACAGCCATTAAGTCCTTTCTTTCTCAACGTCTGAAATACATAATTTGGAAAATTCAATCCTTGACACAGGCTGCAAGAAAGACTCAGCAGTGTTACAGCAACACGAACTGCCCAGCAGTGGAAGGTTTTACATTATACTTCAGGGAAAGAAAGCGACTAGAGATTCACCACGTTGATGCTGTAGGTCTCCAATTAGGAATGTCAAGAGAAGACCACACAGACCTCTTTCTTCTGAAACCAGAATCAGTCAATAAAGAACAAAGCTGGCAGTCTGGCAAAGTGCCTGTGCTGGTACACCCCCTCCCATCATATCCAACAGCATTAATGGGTTAAGATACCCACCCAGAATGCAATTTATTTTAACATATATATCCATTTGAAATGAATGAACATTAAAAGCAAAGGATGCATACTCTTTACAGTGCAAGACCCCAGTGTTTTCCTCTTCCATAAAGAAAGATACATGAGGAAGGAATGAAAAAAACCAAACAAACACCCAAACAGAAAACCTGCAACAAATTTAGGAATTCGTGTTCTTCAGAGAAGAAGCAGGAGTACCTATATTGAATTCTTCTTTGGGAGTGGATGTAAAGGGATGACATTAGCAGTGCCCTGACATTCCTAACTATATGCTTTTGATAGGACAAGGGGGAGGACGGAGTTGCTAATGTGGCCGTGAAATACCGACTAAGAGCTTCTAGACATGGTGTTTACCTTTTATTGACTCCAGTTACAGTGCTACAAATGCACAGAACTGAAGCTTAACGTACAAGAAAAAGCACTGCTAAAACAGATGCTCAGTGAAAAGTCAAAACAGATGAATTTCAGGTTCATCAGCTCAAATCAACCCTCATAACAATGATCATCATCACAAAGATAAAAAATAGAGATTAAAAAACTTAAAACCAGAATGAAATCAGTAGGTAACAATTCAGAATGGTTGCCTGGCCTCAAATAAGTTTTAACAGGCTGGATCGGGGTTTGAGCAACCTGGTCTAGTGGGAAGTGTCCCTGCCCACTACAGGGGGTTGGAACTAGATGGTCTTTAAGGTCCTTTCCAACCCAAACCATTCCATGATTCTACCCCGACAGATCACCAAAGAACAATCACTGGATTCATTAAGGTAAAAGAATACAAGAAACAAGCCTTTGTGGATGCCCCAACTACAAGTGGAGTCAATATCTGTGAGATTTCTCAAATTTAGCTTTAAGAATTTCTTAGTCAAAAACTCCTCAAAAAGTCCATTTGGCTGTTACTACTTTACCAGACAGCTTGCAGTTAATTCTGAGTTGAAACCTGGCTAAGCAATCTCATTTAAAACACATAGACACATAGCACTCATGTGTTAATAAGTGGCTATGCTTGTGCTGTGTATTAGTGTGGGATGCTCCAACTGGTTTCTTTTTGCCTTTTCCGAATGGCTCCCTCTCGTATGAGCTTTTTCTTCCTTTTGGAAAAGTACATTTCCCAATTATTTTCTTTCTGGCAATGTCCAGTTTAACACCATCAAAGTGCTCAAGTATTTTAACGTCATACCTTGTTTCTGTACTATTGCATTTATTTACTAAAAATCAGGCTTAATTTTCTGCATTTTACCTGAGACTTCAGAACAGAGCTCTCTTATTCCTGCAAAAGCTATAAAGCTGTTCTCCTTGTGAAGACACACCCCTTGAACCTGCCATTTTCAGCAAGTCAGCAAAGTGATGGTGATCTGCCCTAAGACATCTGAGCCTTCCAAACTCATGGTGTGGGCCTCTGAAACAGGTATCGGTAGCTGGGGAAGGCTGGCTCAATGGAGATCTCTCCTTTCAAATTTTGTATCTACGCAGATTTCACATCTAATCCCATGAGCTTCTACTGACACACAATTATAAATCCATTTGAATCAAATCGCAAAAAGCTAAAACAACCTGAATGATTCTCTATGCTTCTTCTCCACTCCCTCTTGTCTCTCCTTTTAATGTTAACTAGTAGAACTGACATAGTCAGTTGTATGATTTCTACAGCTATAAGCTTGAAACAAGATGATTATAAAGACGGCTTTTGCAATCAGCTGTTGTTTGATAGATTTAATAGATAAAATATGATATAAAAAGTGAAATTTCACTTTTACATCTGAATAACTGATGTTCTTCTCTTCATGCAAGTACAAAACAGTTGAATTCATAAAATATTCTGTTTTCAAGATCCATTGGATCAAGCTGTCCAGACATGAAATCCAGATCAGCACACCTGGGACCTTTTCTTGAGCTCGCTGGAGTCACTGATGGACTCTCTGAGGAATGACGCTGATGTGAGCTGGATTGGATGGCGTCCTCAACTCCAAGCTTTGAGATGACAGCCCAGCCCCTCTATTTACAAATAGCAATGACCCAGAGGTCAACACAACTACAACTGAATGCACATAGGTGAGGGCAGGGAGCTGCACAACTGTTACCATACCAGACGAAAAGCAATATGAAAAGACAAGAGGCGGAATGTTTTGCAGCCTCTTTGAATCTTCTCCTCTCCCATCATTCCCAAATCCTTGTCTGCTGCATTCGCAAGATCATATCTGGGTAAAAGAAGATGCCTTCAGTCTTCAGCACACTCACAATGCCCTAAAGCTCTACAACTGTCCAGCACAGTTGTGAAATGGTCACTTCTGAGGTTTGAGAAATTCAGCAATCCACTGCCATCTTTCAGATGATCAGAGGAAGAAAGGCAATGTAACCCAATGAACATCTTGCAGCAGTCTCCAAAAAGAGACCAGACTCCCTCCCAACATAATAATTTTTTTATTTTCATAAATTTCATAAATGAAATTTCATTTCATTTTATTTTCATATCCTTACAAAGCAGGTTGCTGCTACACCAGGTGGAGAACAAGCAGTCTCTGTTTTCATCAGAAAGACCCATTTTAGTAACATCATGCTGGAATTCTACCCAAAATTAACTTTAGCCCTAAAGAGTAGAGGCAAACCTTTCCCTTGAAAAACCCATCAACCCAGTGTATTTGGCTGGTACCCCTTGGCTGATCACTAATGCAGTGCACTTCTTTTCTTTCCTCCCACTTCCCTTCCTCCCTGCCTTGCAAAAAAAAAAAAAAAAAAAAAGGAAAAAAAGAACATGCTTCAATGAGCTGGGGTAAGGTTAGGCAACAGAAATTTCCATGAGCGTGCTGCAGCCAGAGGCACAGCTCCTAGCTTTCTGAGTGCTGGAACTAATGTCTGGTTCTCTGTGAATTGCATTTTGGGGTAAAGTGCACTATCCAGGGAAGTCTTCGGATGGCTGGGTCTCTCGGGGATTCTCTTGCCCCCTACCCATCCTTCTGCTGATTCTTTGTTCCTTCTGCGTGTAAGGACTCAGGCTGCAATGCTGCCTTCAGCTGGGAATATTTCTGGGAGTAATTTCTGGTTCTCTTTTCTGTGCAAGAACATATAATTTTCATGAAACTTGTTGGAATCTCATTGTCTTTGAGACCCCACCCTTTACATCAAATTTGCTTGGCACTGAATGAAAAATGAAGAAGTTACAAGGAAAAAGACAGAAGAACAGACTGAGAGACTGCACAGGACCATGAACACACACACACAGAGTCCTCCTCCGGAGAGAACAGTAGGCTGAAAGCAACATATTTATCCTCTGCATTAAGGTCCCGAGTGTTATTTAGGACAAATATGATGACCCTGGCATCCCAGAAAGCCAACCCCATCCTGGGCTGCATCAAGAGAAGTGTGGCCAGCAGGTCGCGGGAGGTGATTCTACCCCTCTACTCTGCGCTCGTGAGACCCCACCTGGAATACTGTGTCCAGCTTTGGAGTCCTCAACACAGGAAGGACACGGACCTGTTGGAATGGGTCCAGCGGAGGATCAGAGGGCTGGAGCACCTCTCCTATGAAGACAGGCTGAGAGAGCTGGGGTTGTTCAGCCTGGAGAAGAGAAGGCTCCGGGGAGACCTCACAGCAGCCTTCCAATATCTGAAAGGAGCCTACAGGAGAGCCGGAGAGGGACTCTTTGTCAGGAAGTGTAGTGACAGGACAAGGGGTAATGGTTTTAAATTGGAAGAGGGGAGATTTAGATTAGATATTAGGAGGAAATTCTTTCCTGTGAGGGTGGTGAAGCACTGGAACAGGTTGCCCAGGGAAATTGTGGATGCCCCATCCCTGGAAGTGTTTAAGGCCAGGCTGGATGGGGCTTTGAGCAACCTGCTCTAGTGGAGGTGTCCCTGCCCATGGCAGGGGGTTGGAACTAGATGATCTTTAAGGTCCCTTCCAATGCTAAGCATTCTATGATTCTATGTTCCTGAGCACCTTTGCATTATCTCTGGCTTCTCAACATGCAGGCTACAGTTTTCTCTGTTCTATTGCCTTGTTTGTTACTTTACTCTCCTCCACATCATTACCTACCATATTATACCTCTCAAAAAGGTCCTTAATTGTTGTGCTTCAACAAATCCAATACCTGCTGATACAGCACAACTAAAAGTGGCACTGACCAATATCTACGTGATCCATCCCTATTCACAAGCTCTCTGGACTCCATGTCAATTTTTCCTCTTCTCCTCTGCTCTGTGTCACTTCTTGAAGCAGAGGCTGATTCTGGACATTCCTGCAGTTATTAAGAATCACTGAATTGTAGGGGTTGGAAGGCACCTTTAAAGATAATCTAGTCCAACCCCCAAGAAGACCAACTGGGTTTCAGCAGGCTAGAGTCTTTCACCCAGTCTTGCAGTGATTTAGAAACCGTTTTTCTTACCATGTTAAGCTGTCACAGCCTCTTGCAAACCCTGGAAAATAGCCAGACCTATCGCATCCTCCTAGAGATTAGCTAGTTTCCAAAGATTTAATGACTATTCAGGGAATATTTAAGAGGATAAAATTACACAATTGTATAGTGCATTGCATTCTAGAGAAGCCCAAGCCAGATTTCAGTTATTTTTAAAGAAAATAAGCCATTTTTGAACTACGGAAGCTCTACTTCTTCCAAGCAATTAAACAAGTAATTATATTGGACTCCAATAACCTAAAATCAGCCAAGGCATTTGAAAAACAAAATGGTTAAAGGAAAACAACCTTTGGCTGAAATCTCATATGCCAGCAATTTAGCCTAAATCCTCCTCTATAAATCTCAGAGGAGAAGTGCTGACTTAGTGACATACTGGCTGCTGTTAAATGAAGTATAAACAACTATTTACTTTCATTTCATGCAAAATTTATCATCACTACAAAAGCACAAAAGAAAATATGGCACTACCAGCCAGGTCTGATTTTATCAAGGCAATGGAAATCATTGCAATTTGAAGGCTTTTGAGGAGGAAAAGCTTTTTATTTTCCTAATCCTGTCTCTGTTTCTGCATTATTATTCTCTTCTTCTAGCATTTCTTTAATAGGAAGAGTGGAGAAGGCTAGAAATTAAATTATTTTTTATCCTACCCTACCCTATCCTGTCCTGTCCTATCCTATCCTATCCTATCCTATCCTATCCTATCCTATCCTATCCTATCCTATCCTATCCTTTAGTTTGCTCATCTTTGTAGAGGCGTATCTTCTTTCTTTTTAGTAAGTACATCAGCTGTGGAGCTGCTCCACGTTAGGGCTTGAGAAGCCACAGATATTTGGACTTCACAGTATAGTTTCCAAATTAAAAAGACCAGGTCAGTTGATAAGTTCCCCAAAAGGTTCAGACCAGCCCAATTTGTCTAATCCATTTTGATATCCTCTGCAAAAAAGACTTAACTACTGCAAGGTTAATCACTATCTTCATCTGTGTAGTGAAAAGTGCGATCTTGCTGGCTTTTCATCTGTAATCAAAATTTGCAGTAGGAAAGATTCAGAACTGCAGGTCTGCTTCTACCAATTCCCGTATCTGTTGTGCTGTCTAGAAGCCACCACAATGATCTCTAACTGATAACCCCACTAGCAACCATGACAATCCACAGAGTTGTAATTTGGTAAATTATATTCCACTGTCAGAAGACAAAGACCATAAGTGCCCTCTATTTTCCACTATCACTTTCTTTCCTGTATCTGGATGGGATAAATCTTTTAGCCACAAATGAAAAACAGTTTGGTCTCTTTTTTTGCTCACTGGAGCCACATATCTACGTGGCAAGGCAGACAATAGCCAATTACAAAGGAATGATATGCTATTGTGTTCAACTGCTTTATTATTTATAGCCATTCCAAAGAACCCGGCCAAATTTATGGAGGCCCCCCAAAAAAGCAGAAAATATTTAAACCATGGACCCAATTAATTTAAGCGCCAGTTTGCTCTCTGTGCACCAGAAACATTAAAGTTGGAAAGTGTTGAGTGAAGACAGCCTTCCTTCACTCTCTTCTCTTGCACAGTTATATAATGATGAAATTTTATGATGAAATTGCACGATACAATGTATGGTGCAATCAAGTAATGAAAGGTTCTAGTGAAATGAAAAACACAAAGAGGAAGAGATAGGTTGCTATGGGAACCGTCCATCTGAATTCCCTGACTTCTGTGTAACTAAAATCTCAAATTTTATGTTCCATTAATGTAGAGTTCTTAGATTTTTACATTTAATAATGAACATAAACTAGTATGCTGGTACTAATGTACTTTAATTGCATGTTTAGGAGAATCAGATAAAACATTATTATACTTACTGTTATCTAACAAGCTCCAGACAAAAAAAAAAATGTATACCAGTAACACAGAAAAATGGAACATTTCTTGCCTCTTTTGTATAAATTATAGAATGCTTTTGTGGTTTATACGCTTTTTGAAATAAGCTACAGGGCTTATATAATAGCTGAACTTCTATAACCACATGTTAACCTTTTTGTTACTATTTTATTTTCACCGAAGTTTTAAAGAAAAAAAAATATTTCCATTGTCTGGTCCTGTACGTCTGTTCTTCTTCAGACGAATGCACGTTAAGTGTGCTGCTCACAACAATGCACCAAACCCTCCGCTTGGTTTTGCCTCTCGTTTTTGCATGCCAAGTGATTATTCTCTCCTCCTTCAAGTACCTTCTCTAATCACACCTCTTGTGAAACCAAACAATGCTGGCACCCTTTGCCAGTAACATCTGCTTCTCTTAGCTTAGGAACGATGGACCAGCGTGTCACGAATGTTTACACGTGTGTGCCGTGAGCTCGTGGGGACACGAGATGTCTACCTGCTTACAGACTTCAGCCCGTCCTCCTCCACTCACACTCTCCACGTGTGCCAAGGCATATCTACAATAGTTTGCAGTACCTGTGTAAAAGCAAATTAATTTTTTGAAAGGGGCAGTGGGATTTTTGCTCCTTTGCTCCCTGCAGGCTGTGTGAGGACAGGGGAGCTTTGCAAGGCAGTGCAGCTGGTGCAGCCCCGGAGCCCGCAGCCTCCGGAGGTGCGGTCTGTTCGCTCTGACCTTGCAGATGGGTCCCAGCCTCACCGCATCTCCTGCTGCCTCTCTCTCTCTCTGCACCGCAGCATCTCCTGCTGCCTCTTTGCACCACGCCTCCTGCTGCATCCCCGCACCGCATCTCCTGCTGCCTCTCTGCACCTCAGCATCTCCTGCTGCATCCCTGAGAGACAGCACACCTCGCTGCCTGGATGCTCTGCCTGGGTTACCCCCCTGGAGAGAGGAGACGGGAAGAGGGCAGAGGTTTGCTCGCTAAAAGAGGCCAAGCGCAATCCCTTCCTTCGATGTTCACTCTTACCCACTCACCGGTGCTTTTCTATTTAGTATTGACTTAAATTACAAAGGGCAACTTTGGCTTTATGAGTATAAATAGAAGGAGGATATGTCAGATTCAGAGACCTCATAGCACCTAACCTAAACCAAGTACCTTTCTGGGTTTTCTCGGAAAGAAACACGAGCAAATCACATGAAGACTCCGGCATTAAAGCTTTGTATTAAAATTCCTGTTAATGCATGCAAATAAGCTTACACCTTCCTATGTTCACAGTTTTTTCATGGGACATGCAAAAGACTTCTGCCCACCGCTGCACTTGTAAACTGTTTTCTTAAAATAATTTATATCTGAATGATCCTGAGGTTCTAAGTAAGGATATTTCCTCATCCACCAGGCTTATTCCCGTCTGTCGTCGTGGCGCAAAAGGTCTGACAACCCCACAAATCCCCCCACCCCCCCACAACCCGGGCAGCTGACGTAGGATTCCTACGCCAACTCCTCCAACGGAGGGGATTGTGTTTCCCCGGCCTTGACAGAGGAGACGGGGCGGCAGCACCCACCGAGCCCAGCCGCCCCCCGGGGGGGAATCCACGGCGGGGGGAGAGGGGCATCAAGTGACCGGCGTCGCTGGCCGTCGCGATGCGGGTCCCCAGCCCGGCCGCAGCAATGCCACGCATCCCCGCCATCCGCAGCTGTCACTCGCTGCCCCATGGCCATAGATGGCTGTCCCCAGGGCCGCGGCGCTGATTGGGGGTGCTCGGCTGATGGCCCCGCCAGCTGACCTGTTTGTGGGGTTTTTTTGTGGGTTTTTTTTTTTTTTTTTTGTCTTTCTTCACAAGTGCTGCTGTTACGCTTCTCGGCTCTCATGTGGTCGCAGCCTACAGGAACGCAGCATTTGCGCTTTACCAATATATATGTACATAAATACACATGTATATATATCTCTCTATAGACATATATTTATATATATACATACAGACCCTCTACTAGTTAATTTCCCAGTACCTTTTTGTTGAAAACTAGAAGAATTTTTCAGAAGTCTTCACGCATAAGCATGACCCTTTGCAAACCTCCCTTTCAATGATGCAGTATAATACTGGCTTAATATTGCTGGTGTCTCGGGTTAACGGAGATAAAAAAAAGGGATGTGCTTTTCCAGACAAGATTGGCATTTCCTAAGTGATGAATTCACGTGCGAGATTAATTGGAGGTGAGAAGATTAGTGACATAAATGCAATGCTGACCTAGTTGTGATGGCAGCTTCTGATAAAATCACCTCTACAGGTATGTGAGATTTAAAAAGAAAGAAAAAAATTAGACTTGGACAAACAGAATTCCTTTTAAACATTAGACAAAATTTACTCTACTGTCAAATGCACCCTTTACACCCAAAACCTGTGTTAAAACAAAACTTGTGTGCAGCTGTTTTTAAAACCCATAGCCTGAAACAACAGACAAATTCTGCTCTGTTGTGTTGAAAAACACTGACAGCTTTCCAAAGTCTGGCTGCCACTGCTTCATGCACAAAATTAGCAGATTATTTACTTGAATCAGAGGCATTCTCAGGCTATTTGTGTTTTAGGGATGGAATAGTTATCACTACTTCTTGAGCATGCTGGTTATTATAATCCCATACTGAGGGTCCAAAGGCCTGCCACGGACACTGTTTTCAAGTCATATGAGGAGAGGCTGAGGGAACTGGGCATGTTTAGTTTGGAGAAGAGGAGGCTGAGGGGGGACCTCATTGCCCTCTACAACTCCCTGAAAGGAGGGTGTAGAGAGGTGGGTGTTGGCCTCTTCTCCCAAGGGAATAATGACAGGACCAGAGGACATGGTCTGAAGTTGCGGCAGGGGAGGTTTAGATTAGATATCAGGAAGAATTACTTTACTGAGAGAGTGGTCAGGCACTGGAACAGCCTGCCCAGGGAGGTGGTGGAGTCGCCATCCCTGGAGGTATTTAAAAAACACGTAGACATGGCATTTCGGGGCACGTTTTAGTGCCTGAGATTGTTGGGTTGTGTCTGTTTGTTTGTGTCTGGTTTTTTTTGTTTGTTTGGTTTTTTTTGGTTGGTGGTTTGTTTTTGTTTTTTGGTTTTTTTTTAGTGGTTGGACTCAATTATCTCAAAGGTCCTTTCCAACCATGAAGATTCTGTGATTCTGTAATGGAAATACAGAAGATGTAGATAAGGGCAGAAAACTTCAGCTCACTCTCCTGTTCTTCCCACCGCTCTTTCTGCATGCCAGCCTGCCCATAAATGTGTGCCATCTGTGGCAGAGTGAAGGTCAGCACTCCAGTCTACTGGTAAATACCTCGTCTTCCATCCTCTGTCTCGGAAGAGGGATTTACAGAAAATAGAACTCCACTATTTCTCAAGGCTCAGTATTTGTGGAACGATTCCATGAAGACAAAACTACATTCTGGCCTCTTCCACTAGCTCAGTGGCAGGAGCAGCACCAGTCTGCGGGCAGACCCGGTCTGCCAAGGGGTGCAAAGATGGCCTAAAGCCAGAATAAATGCATCTCTGACTCATCTTTTGCCCCTTGGCCACAGCATAGTATCAGTCCGTTATATCTTTTACTGATTTTTCAAAACTGTTTAAGCGTATGAAGTATTTAACCGGCCAGGTTCTCTCTAAGCTTTATTGAGCATATTTAAAAGAGAAGAAGAAAGAGAGACATAGTGTATTTGATTTGTGCTAGGTTTTGCTGCCAGACACAAAAAGTATATGAATGGAAAAATAAACTTTACAGTAGTTCAGCAGAATCATCTCAGCTTCTTTAGGGAACATGAGGCCACTTAAAAATAAACACTGTAATCATCAACAGGTTGTTATTTCCCTCCTCCTTTTTATGTTCTTCTATCTATAATCCTTCTCCACTGACTTCAGCCCTTCCAGATGGAGCACTGCCCTCAACATTTTCATTTGTGTCTAATTTAGTCAGACATATACACAAATACAAGGCTGAAGTCAGATCTCATTTACACTAGTGTAAATCTGTAGCTGGATTTGGAACAGCTGTAAAGACACTAGTTGAGTTATTCTAGATGTACAGTGGTGTTACCATGTCTGTTACATCAGTGTTACTATCTCCTCAAACATACAGTATTTGAAATATGCAGGGCTTAATATAAATGACTGCAGAAACAATTAACTATTTCAAAGGCAGCTGGTGTTTTTCCATGATATAAATGGGAACCTTTAATACTAAATGTCATATTCAAAATATTTGAGAAATGTGACATAAAGAGTAACGCATATATTTTACAGAATCTTTTGTCACAAAAACATATTACAGAGAGACTAGCAGCTGATAGGAATTGTACTTTGCGTATATTTTTGAGCATTATTTGTGTTCTGAAAGATCACAAAGAGATTATGAAATTATGTATTTAAGAACTGCTTCATGCTTCATTAAAATGCAGCCACCCTGGGGTGAATATATTGTCAACTTGTGTAGCTACGCCAGCCAGGAGCAGCAATGATATGTACTTCAGACAAATAAAACTGTAACACAGGGTATACATTACTTGGGATGGAATTTTTCCTAGACCATGGGGCGAACACCTTCAGCTTTAACCATGGGGCCAGAGAATCTTTGATGACCACAGCATTTTGCTTTTCCATTTCATCGGAAACAGAGCACCTCCAGCACCACTGAACTGGTGCAGTACTGACTCAGCAGCGAAAATGCCACCCACTGAGACAAGAACACCACTTCCTTCAGCACCTGGGTTTTCTTTGGAGGTCTCCCATAAAAATCCTGAATGTATCAATGTTCTGAACAGATTTTTTTTTTTTTTTTTTTTTTTGTCTTTTCCCAGATTTTGAACATTTATTTAACAGCAGATCAAATTACAGGGTGGTACAAAAAATGGTACCAAAAAATATGACAATAAGCAAATGTTGCTGAGTAGCAGCTCCTTTTAAAGGAAAAAGAACATTCTCTTTTATTTTTATAGTACCATAATTGTTTTATCCATTGGTAAAAATGCCCAAATCAATATATTTTTAAGAAATGGTGAATTATAATAGAGGTTAGATCTCTGAAACACTAGCCTCCTGTTTCTTTGCTGGACGGAGGCCTTAAATAGCAACAAAGCAATAACCACCAACTCACTGTTCTGCTGATAGAATCAAGTTTTCACCAAGGAGAAAGAGAATGAAGTCTCTCCACTAAGTTTAGAGTGAGCAAGCGCTATTTGAGAAGAAAAAATGGCCCATGATTTTTAACTATATAAACAGATGACTCAAATGATGCAGACTTTCACACTTGATTTAAGATGGCTTTGTTTTTTTCCTGTTAGACCAACAATTTATATAAGTTCTGTTATTTACCAGAAACATTTGTGCAAATTGTATCTATCTTTAAACAGCTGCTAAAAGCTCTAGACTATGATACACATTTGTCTGCTTATCGAAGTGTCATCTGCTAGAGACAAAGAACTGGGTCTTGTTTTCCCATGGAAAATCCTACGGGAGTGGGAAGATTCAGACAGAAACTTTGCAAGCTGAAACTTGCAGATAACTTAATTAAACACAGGCTAAAAAGCGAGCAAGAGAGAGAGAACCGCCAGGAGTTCTATGGAGGAGCTGGATGAAACTCCAGAACTGCATGATTATCCTAGAAAGCTGGTCCTTCAAACAACTCTGTTTTCCTGAAGTGTAACTTCTTCAAAAGCTGTGCTGCTCTTACCACTCTGCTCTCCTCTTGAGAGGAGTGAGCACTTCTCTCAAAAGAAGGAGCAGAAATGACAGAATTAGCAAAAAGTGGTCAGATTTTAAAAAGGTTGTTGAGAATTTAGGAAGCTTTCCAGGCAAGGGAATTCAAAATTGCCATTACTGCAAATTGTGCCATCATGGAGGCAAAAGATTAGCCCCTGTACATAATATTATCCAAGGGTTAAGCTGCTACCGTACACCCCAAGAAGCTGCAGTTTAACTCCCACTTCTGTTACCAACTTCCTGCATGGGCTTTGTTAATTCATTTTGCTATAGTTCTCCCTCTATAAAAAGTTGAATGATAGTAAACACCAGTGTAATTGGGGTGCTACAAGAAGGGAAAACCCAAGCAAACTGTAATGTACTCGGTAAGGAGCCTAAATTTAATACAGAGAGACAGACCCTCACATACACCTGCAAAAACTGGCTTACATGCTGCCTTCTGTAGCTTTGTTGAATACAGGCTCAGTTGAATTAACAACATAATGGTCAGTTTCAGTGCTCTGTTTGGGAAGGAAGAAAACTTGAGAAACAGAGCAATCTCCAGTTCTTATCACTGCTTGAGAAAGCAGAAGCGGCAGAGGCAGACTCAAGATTTAGTCAAGAAATTTTGACCAGAACTGAGGAGAGAATTTACAGAGATAGTAGTAGAAAAATAATGGCTGAAAAGGTAAAACAGAAAAGAAAAAAAAAACACCAATCATTCAGAAACTAAGTGTCTTTTTTGAAAATTTCAGCTTCTTCCAGAAGCAGCTAAAACACATTTTAAATGTTAGGGTTTTTCATTGTAAAACTGGATTTCTTTTTTTGGACAAAATTATAGTTTTGTAAAGAAGAACTGGTATATTGGCCTGCCAAAGCCCTACTGTCTGAGATCTTCAAACCTTTAATCATATGGTATTCCCACACAGAGAATTCTGTGGGCTGCAAAAGATGTTTCTGCTTGGGCTCCCTTAATTCTGCAGGAGAGCTGGACAAAGGCAGCAAGATTTCAGCCTATTTCATTTCTCCCAAGACTTGGTAGAGGTGGGCACGAAGGGATGCTGTGAACATCTGCATGACCAGAACTGTCTCACTTGGTGAAGACTGAGCTGTGGGCTCCAACCAGCTTTGGTGGCTCTGGCCCTACCATCCGAGATGACTCACCCCCCCCATACCAGAGCTGCGGAGGTGGAGCGGTCCGAGGGGTGGGCATCGCATTCCCTTCCTCTGACTCTGCTGCGAAGGTGGCAACCTCCAAAGGAGGAAAGGCAATAAATAGCTTGGGGGGTACTCACGTCTCCAGATACCGCAGCTGTTTCCACAGACAGCCTCAGTCACAGCCTCGCAGAGCCATGTTACATATCAGAAAGGGAGCTTTTCTAATTGGAAATCCCAAAACCAGATCAGCCTGAAGGACTGTGGTTTTTTTAAAGAACTGACCTTCTTCGTGATTTATCACTTCACAGCGTTTTGCAACGTGGACACAAGTAGTGTTTTGGGGACTGTGTTCCTGAGAAAAAGGTAAATCTTCACGACCAGGCTGGATTGGGGTTTGAGCAACCTGCTCTAGTGGAGGTGTCCCTGCCCATGGCAGGGGGGTTGGAACTCGATGATCTTTAAGGTCCCTTCCAACCCAACCATTCTATGATTCTATACAAGGAAGAACCATACCAGATCCCTACCTAATGAGGAGCTGAATTCCACAGGTGAACAAGCACCACTCCCAGTCCCAAAATCTTAGCCATGCCAGAGCTACTTGAACCAACTACAGACTCAACCTGAAACCATTATGAGAAATGGAACAATAGTATTTCCTATTGACATTACTGTGGCAAGAAAACCAAGCTTATTTACTTATTTTATTATCTTGGCTATTTTCTTAGCCGTTTGCAGCTATCAGCCTGCTGCTACAGTAGCTTTCCTAAGCTCTACAGAGCATTTAGAATGCAATAAAACAATCTAGAGGAAAGGTAAAGGGTATTACATGGAATAATAAAGGAATACTTCAGGTTCTCTAGCATTTATTTCATGTTTGAATATGAAAATTCAATTTTGAAATTAATCAGAAGCTGACTGTGCCAAAGAAATCAGGACTGTGATAAGACTGAAGATGAGATTACCTCAAAATGAATGTGGCTTTGACTCTTACTATTGATATATTAAAATAAAAATCTGGCAAAGAGATCCTGACTGGTTTCTGTGGGCCCAGGCTTTCATATAGCCTTTACAGTAGCAAAAGTGACCAGCAATGTCCTAAATAACCAAAATTTCAGTGAAAATCAGTAATGCTACGAGATCCATCCCATGTAGAGACCAATGGGCATATAACCAATGAGCATTTAAGAATTTCTCCAGAAGTGTACAATTTTGTTCCTAGTATCTGCAGAGAGGTTCATGCTCCTGATGTTTTTCTGGAGTTTCTCAACAATGTGAAACTTTCAAATAAACTGCAGCAAAGCCATCTTACATCAATTCCTAAGTTTGGCAGGATTCCTGTTTCTGCCTGGGGTATGGTAGATCACAAGACCCCAGAATAAAACAGCGGTAGCAGGAATGGATGAGTACTTCTTTTATTCCTGCCACTGAATTGGTCATGGAGATCAGTAGGAAGCAGACTTAACTGCAGAATGTTTAGTCAGCTCTTTTGCTCCATCACTCTCCTTGAAGGAGGAGGTGGAATTAAGAACATTTCTCCCACGAAAAAGACTGTACAGAAGGAGTAGGAGGACTTCTCAGACTCCTTAACGGGAAGGGAATGAAAAATTTAGTCTGTGGGAGAGACAAGAGAGGTTTCTATAACCCTTGGGGATCCAGTGTTTCACCTCAAGTCCAAGCCCAGATGTATCTTCTGTTCAGGCTACACTTGTGACATCCCTCATGGGCATTGCTCTCAGGTGAGTTTAGTCCTACTGAACAAACTCCTGACTATTGATGCAGGTTAAGTCAGAATTGTCAAATATATTTATCTATAGGGGTCCTAACAGTTCAAGGGTTCTGCTAATGAAGCCAATTAGGTAGAACCCCCTACACCTACCAGCATTTAAAAGCTAAAAATGAAGACATCTCTGGGACAGCGAAATGAAAGCACACCTCTCTAAGCATCCGCTGGAATAGAAGCATTTTTTAAAGTGATGAGGTAGGAAAATGGTCAATGAGGAGAGTTCCCCCTTAGCCACATTGTTTTGAGCTTACACTGAAACCAGAAAGAGCAGTCCACATGCTGCTGCAGTTCTCGTGCTGCAAGGAAGGCCCCTGTGACAGGAAAGGGCCATG
Organism: Numenius arquata; assembly: GCF_964106895.1. NCBI lineage: Eukaryota > Metazoa > Chordata > Aves > Charadriiformes > Scolopacidae > Numenius > Numenius arquata. The sequence goes on from NC_133616.1 coordinate 81,259,746, forward strand.
AAATAGGACCGATAAATCAATACTTACTCTTTAGGCACCTGACCCCCAGAGAGGAATTCACACCATGTTAGGATCTGAGGCTTCCTATGCAGGGCACGGGAAGAGTTTGGTGCTGCAGAAGGGGATCCAAACCTACCAGCACATGATGAAGCTGTGAGTGACCCAGGCCAAGCAAAGGGGCTTTCAGAAATGCCATCCCTTATCAGAAGCCCGGCGGCTTACCCAGGGCTGCAGAGATGCCCTCATCCGCAACGACCTGCTGGGCATTCAGGCATCAGCTCGGGCATAGCATCTCCTCCTACAGCTAATCTTTCAAAGAGCTGAGGAAGAGTCGCTCTTCCCTTTTAAAAGGCTGCTGTTGCAGATTTTCTGTGTAACAACTAGAGGTTAGAAACCTGCTACAAAACTGGAAACACAGGTTCTGTTTCTTCTTTGATCTAAACGGCTCAAATCTATTGTCTCCCATATCCCTCTTAGGGATAAGATACATCCAGCTTCGCACGCTCTGTGCAGTTCTAGATAGGTTAAACCTCTGCACTTCCCTGTACTATTCTGCTTTTGTGCATTAACAAATGCAACATTTTTTGAGGTCAGAACTCAATGGAGGACAGAGCCTTGTGGCTTATTACAGCATTTTTGTTTGAGGGAGAAGTCTGTTGAAACCTGATTTCTGCTACAGAGATGGTGTTTGCATTTTACGTTGAATAGACCCTCAATAAAATGCAGAAAGAATCCTTTAAGAAAGGAATTAATCTGATGTCTCTGTCCCTTTGATAGCACACAACCACCAGCAATATTTTGTGATTCTGTTTGGTGAAAAGCTTGATCCTGTACTTGCACACTGCTTTAGGAATTGCTTGCCAGGGATATTTTGTTCATGGAGGACTGAGAGCTCCTAGATCTTCTGGGGCTTAAACTGGGAATAGACTCTCCATTTTGGCCCAGATTGGGTTAATACTTGGAAAGCACAGTACAGACTCCTAGGAATCTTCAAATAATAAGTTTTCTCAAAAATTCATGTGTCTCCAGATTAGGCTTTTGGATAAATGGCCTTAGTTGCCCTATTTTAAAGTTTATGTTTAGTCACTTCTGTGAAACACTTTCAGATATAGGATGGAAAGTACTGAGCATAATTATGAATTTTTATTCATGTGTTAAACAATATATGTGGGTTGCGAGAAAATTTACATCTGAGAAGGCAAGCTTCTTTTCACATAGGTTACAAAAATACAGATTAAAAGCTAAAGCACATACTGGTAACTGCTGGAGATGAAAGTGTAAAGCTTCCATTTTACTGATATATGTTTGAACATGCTAGAGGTATGTAATAACCAAGTCTTGGATTACAACAATGAAAGGAAAAATTATGTGTTTTTATAATTTTCATGTTATAGCCATGATTCTATTGTAGTAAGCTAAATATAATTTAAACACCATACGCTCCATTAGGAACTGCTTCTTTGTCAAGATTTTGATCTCCTTTGAATCAATCTATAGCAGCTGTGTGTTGTTTAAAGTACTCTTATTGACTCTTCTATAATTTGCTTTCTTTGAACAGCCTGCGTGCTGTAACATTTGATCAAAGAAATAAACGTATACTTTAACAACCCAAAGTAAAGTGCATGCACATTTTTATAACTCTGCACTGTAAAATGTAATTATAGTTGTCTATAGATCACACGGGCTGATATAAATAAATGGGTTTGAGATTTTTTTAAAAATGCAAACCTATCCAATATATCCTGGATTTTTCCCTTGAACACCACTGTCTATCATGCAAAAGCATTAATGAACTGTTTAGAGCACAGAAGATGCAATTTCTTGTAATGGAAGTTTTTACTCCTCCATTAAGTGGTAGCCATATATAAAAACACTCATAGCAAAATTAAATAAGGAAAACACAACAACCTAAAGTTGTGGATTTATAAATTATCACATAAAGAAAACGTTGACTGAAACTTTGTTTTAAATGCTCTTTTTTAATTCAAAGAACAATGGCTACTTAAGATTTAACTACATTCAACAGTTCTAGACTACGGACATTAATTCACAGCTGACTTGTGATTATTAAAAATGTATAACAATAAAGCATATGTGTTTGAGGTTTTATAGCCCTGCAAATTTGGTAACTTACATTAATTTCAATCGTCTTTCATATAAACAAACACATTGAGGCCTCCCTGAATTCAGGGCAAATGGAGTCTAATCAATATGAACTACATAATACATAAAGGATGGATGCAAATTTTATAGTACACAAATAAATAATTAATTTATACCTTCTTACTGTAACAAGGAAGAAAAGTCAGCATATTTTGAAGTTTAACAGAACTTTTGCCAGAACTATGAAAACTGTGGAAAGGCATCTCAAGAAGAGATAGTGCTATCTGTGTGCAGCCCAGGGAAGGGGAGGCACAGAGATGTTTTGCTTCATGTGAAACAGAAGAGAAAGGCGCTCTGGCCTGAGCAGAGCATTTAAAATGCCAGCTCCCTGGCACGTGGAGTGAAGTAGGCAAAAAGCCAGGATTAGATTGACTTTTTGTATCCCCGTCCTCTCTGGTGATGAAGCTCCTCTTGCACAGTGCCTTTGTTCCTCTGGGAAGGGGGTTCACTTATTGTGGCGTGGAAGGGACGTGGACATTTTTACTTCTCAGTGTAGACACTGAGATGCTGCTCACAGCATGAATTATTTAGGTCCCAATTAAGCCACCCTTACTGACACTAGAATTGCTTCAGAAATAAAGCCATGATTCTGCAGATATTTGCCAGAACATTCAACTTTCGTCCTGTCAATAGTTCCACTGTCTGAAACAGGACTTCTATGAATCTTGTAGAAATAAGACCTATTATAGTATTGCTTACTACTAAAGGTGACAGGATCTGTAGAAATTGGTGTCTGTGCTAGAAACCGTAACCGGAGAGTTTTGAAGTTAGTCAGAAGGCTCCCATTGACCACGTTAGGCTTTAAATCAGGGGTCTAATTAAATTTGAATGGTGGACTTTACATATCAGAGTTTTTTGGCTTTTGATTTGTAGGGCTCTTTTTACCCCGTACGACTATGAGTAGTGGCTAAGGGCCCACATCTGGAAACACTTATTCACTAAAAAAGACTTTGCTCATGTGTAAGCACGTGAAGAACTGTGCATCATTTGCTGATTTTGCTAGAAACTCAGTGCTGCATAATCTTCAACATTGGTTTGACAAAGAACAGTTGACAGCTTATGGGACCCCAATAAAACAAAAAATCTTGGGGGAAAAGAGGGCAAGGTCAGTAGTTTGCATTAAAGATAGTTGTGAGGCAGCACAAGATGTGGTATTTCTACACTTGTGATTACCCCTACTGTGTAAGAATCCAGGTAAATAACCACATTTCGTATTTACCTTACAAAGCAGGGATGTCTCGATGAAAATGAAAAATGCGTTTGCTCACAAAAACCTTTGTGTCTGGAACATAGCTATAAGTAGCTCACTATCTAGGTTGAAAATGGTAATGCAGGGTAGTGTGTCCTATTTTTCCATGCTTGCAGTGAAGATACAATACGGGAATTCAGCCTTGGTAATTACTAATACACCACACAGACACAATTACACCCTGTGTACTGCATAAAGGAATCACTTGTGGTCTGCCTCCATTACAAAGAGCAGTAGGGGGCCAACATGCAAGAAGACAAAATGCTTTACAAGGAGGAAGGAGACCAGAAGAGCCCATGTACCCAAATACAAGGACCTTGATTCTTTTTGGAGTGATTTAAGTCCCTTTCCATCAATTATCGTCCTTTGTCTCCAGAGTCTTATCACAAGCAGCATTACAGGAACTGAACAAAACAATACTCAGGCTCAAATAACCCTGTGAACTGTGCTGACATTTCCACACCCTGTTGCTGTGTTTGACCAGGTTACTCAGATTTAAAAAAAAAAAAACAAAAACAAAAACAAAAAAACACACACAAAAAAAACCCAACAAAAAACTCCTTACAGAACAACAACAAACATTCCTGTTTTAAATAACATGGTCAACCCTTCCTGGTGTCTTTTCTGCTTCTAGTACTACTGATACCTCACACTGCAATACCACGATGGTGATGTGCTATAAAATCCTCTGTAGCACAAACCAAGACTGACTTTCTTTAATATGACAGCTTTTCAAATGAAAAGTTCCTGCTTTGCAGGGTTCTCAACAGGTTTATTTTTAAATTAATTAGATCCTGCCCCTTGCCATTCCCATCTCCTCTACCCTCTTGGTGAAATTTGAGTTTCAGATAAATGAAGAATTATAAATAAAAAACTTCACCAATCTATATGCAGAAGTGCTCTTCTGCAGCTAAAGTTTGATTTCTCAGTGAAATAAATCAGCTGTCTACTCATCCTACTTTTACTGCTCAGAATTAGAGTAATAAATTTTTCTTTCTTACTGAAATGTGAAGTTTTGAGGGCACAATTTTAAGTGTGAAATCAATGAAAAGCATCTTTTTTTTCATTCATTCACACCAGATATGTGACATTTCATGGTAATTCTTGACAGAACATTGCAGTCATTGCTCATCTGAAAATAAATTAAAAAATATGTGGAAAGTCAAAAAAAAAGGACCTTAGGAAAGTCAGCTATTTTTGACAGTAACTTAGCTTCTGTGAAACAAAGCCTTGTCTTTCAGAAAGTGTTTACGATCTATGAGAAAAAAAAAATATATCCTTGGGCAAAAATGTTTATTGGCACCTTGGAGTCTGAAGAGAGCAAGTCAGGCCTGTGGTTTTTTGAGGGCACTTTATCATCGCCTGCATTCTCAAAGGGATCTGTGAATGAATAGAGCTGGATTACTCAGCCTTCTATTCCACGCCTATTCCTCTCCATTTTCCTTGGCAAGACTGAGAGCCAAGCTATTTTTAGTTAGGCAGTTTTCTATTTTTAGACAAATATCAGTTAAGAGACATTTGTCAGGAAAAATTTAAAAAAAGAAAAACACAAAAGGGGGAGGGGACGAGGCTTCCCATCTCATATTGTGAAGCCAGCCCTTCAACCTGTAACTCCAGGCGTTTCAGCTGCTTCCAATCTTGGAAAAATAAAGAAAATTCAGAGTTCAGGGATTTAAAAATAAACCTGCCCTCTGGCAAACAGACCAAAATACAACAAGCTGTTACTATGTGAAACATTGACTACAAAAACAAAGAACATTCTCCAATGACTAGATTGGGATAAAACTTTGGAGCTATTAAGTTATAAGAATGTTACACAGACATGTAAGATTTTTCCAGCTTCTCAGCCAGATATATCATGTTTTGGAGAAAGAAACAGTGATCTGTGAAATAGACCTTGCTCTAAGAAATACAGATTTAAGTTCCCAGTTTGACAAAGAAAGGAACCATGAACAGAGTTTGAAACACATTTATATTCTGCACATATTTTTCACCTCTGTCATCATAGCATTTTTACAACACTCTGTCCAAAAACATTTCCTAAGCTATTAAAATATTTTTAAAATGATTACTAAGAACAAAATAATAAAAGAAAAATAACATGGGGAAATTAGCAATAACAAGAACTGATCCTCAAGAAGTAAAAATCAGGAGACCCAGAGCTCCCCCAAAACATACTCAAAAGTAGCTTTAGCTCTACTATGTGTTTCAGAGTAACTAACTTTGCATCCATTCTACTGTTCTCTGTCCCTATCCTCTTCTTCCAGGTATGGAAAGATACCAGCTGAGCTATCTCACTTTCATCTGTGATACATCAGGATTACAAACTATGTTTCATGTCAACCAAATCCTTGTTGCAAATAAATCATAGTGGAGAAATTTTTTTCTTTTTCTTTTTTTTTTTTTTTTTTTTTTTTGAGAGAGAGAGAGAAAGCAAAACAAAACAACTCATTATGCAACTTTCCCTTAGCTGCATTTTTCACATACTGGACTAATTTGAAATATATTAGAAAAAAAAAAGTAGTGTCAACAGTTAACCCTCTACCTTTCTTCTTCTAGGCTGTAAAGAATCAAAAGTCTATCACTTATTAGAGGCACAGCAACAGATGCTGCAGAGTTTTCAAGAAGAGCTTAAACAATAACCGGTGGATGGAAAGACAGAGGGTCAAAAATCTCATGTGGATAACTTGGAGGGAGGGAATACATTGTTCTCTATTGGATGTAGTAGAGGGACCAATTTCGAGAGAGCCCCACTAACTGGAACAGCAGTCCCATTGAGGGACTACTTTGGGCAGAACAGAATTGCCTTCCACAGTTTTCCAGCTTTGAAGTTTTTTTTGTGGTCTTGTAATAGTGTAATAGCTAATATTTATGTGAAGCCCAAATTGATAGCATAATAAGATTAGGTAAGAATATCAGCTTTTGTTTAAAAAAAGAGATGCATTTCTCAATTAATTGCTTGAAAAAATGAAATTAAGATTGATTAAGTGGAGAGTTTTTTAGTGTTTTTGAAAATGGGATATTTTCCCCTCCAAGATCTTTTTGTACTAACCATGGTTAGGAAAAACATAGAAAAAACTCACATGAGGATATTAGGTTACAAACACATTTTCCAGAGGCTCAAAACTCAGAAGGGAAACAAAGAAAGACTGAAGGAATATTACAAAAATGCTGAAGAACTTGAAGCCAATCCCATGATTTTGTCATACATGAGGTTAGCAATAATGGTTTGGCTCATATTTACTAAAAATGAAAGAAGAAGTAAGCATTTAAAAAGCCTAAATCATCATCCAAAGGAAATTCTTTGGGCAGTTGACCCTGTCCAATCGCCTCCTAGCCTATGGAAACTGGTAACAGTAGCTGTTTTTTTAACAAGCTGGTCTTCAACCAATTTACAAAGGAAATCAATAATGTATCCCCATTTTACAGACAGGGAAACTGAAGCATTAGGAGGAAATGTGACTTGTCCAAGGTCACACAACAGTATTTGGCAAAGCTATTAATAAAATCCAAGTCTCCTGAGTCCTAGTCCAGGGCAGTATCCAATAGACTGTACTGTCTTTAGATCACCCTGAATAACCTTTCTTACACACAGGCTTACTTTCTATAATGTCCCAGATCTTCAGCCCATGGTAGCTGAAATAATTCCCCTGATTTCAACAGCTGAGGAGCTGACTCGATGTGTATTTCACAGCGTGTTTATATGCAGTATTATGTTATGATGACAAGAGAAGAAAATACACTTATTGCATTGAACAAGCTACAACAGTTGCCTTACTTTTCCTCAAAAGAGCACATTTAGAGGGTTATACGGGCTTATTTACTACAAATACACAAATAAGAGTCTTAATTGATATGAAGAGGCTTTCAGAATCTAATTAACCTCCCAGCTAGTCATTAGCTCTGTGACCTTTAGAAATAATTGACAGAAGGAATTTTTTTTCCTCTTCAACTCATTCAGAACTTCCACACCAAGTGACTAATCCTACATGTGCTGTAGGACCCACAGCCCACCTGGAAGAACCGATGAGATAACGTGCAGGAAGTCCATCAGCGAAACAGAACTGTGGCATTCCTCTCAGCCACAACATTCTGCCCAAGTAGGATGTACCTTTTGTGACCTGAGTGCCACCCTCATCATCTCCAACCTTCCAGTGCGCTAAAGGTGTACTAAGTCTGAAGTCCCTCAAGCCTGTAGGAGACTTAGTGGTATTTCACGCCTGTTAACACTCTGTTGCTGGTCATACTAAAACTGATCAGATTTTCAGTTCAAGCTAGTTCTTCTACAAACCTGTGGAAGTATCCCTTGTTATCGATCATTAGTCGCATGTTTTCATTATACACATTTTTTTAGAGCAAAATACTTTTTAAACAAGCTATAACACACACAAAAAAAGCAAAACTCTGAATTCCACCACCATATAGAGCTTGGTATTACTTTTCTCCCTACCATCTTAACATTTAACATCTGTAAAGACGTCTCTGTGTGCTGTAAAACACAAAAGGTGTGCAATCTGCAGGGAGAATTTCACATGTCCAGAAGCTCACTTCTTCCCCTTGGTGGAAAACGCTGCTACAAATGGCACTCATCTCTCTTGCTATGTTCAGTTCATTCTCGAACCTCACCACATAAAGGAGTCCACCAGGGAAGGGAAAATACTCTGCAAAAGGTTAATTCATCAGCAGTTACTAGGGCAATCATTGAATCATAGAATGACAGGTTGGAAGGGACCTCAAGGATCATCTGGTCCAACCTTTCTTGGCAAAAGCACGATCTAGACAAGACAGCCCAGCATCCTGTCCAGCTGAATCTTAAAAATGTCCAAAATGAATGATGTATGAACCTATGCAAAACAAGTTAAAAAGACAATGCTAGATGCTGATTATCTATGAAAAAGAATCTATAAATTGTAAATTATTTTAAAATGTGACATATTATTGCAAATTGGAGCTACTTTTTTCCCCCCATGGCCAACCATCAACACCATCAAAATGGCCCTAGAATAATTAAGTTTCCTAGAGTAGCTCAGGGTAATTCTTGATGAAGTCTTCTTCAGTATCACTAAAAGCAAGAGTTCACCCAATGCAAGTTTCTTCAAACTTACCCAATTTCAGTGAGAAAAGAGAGGGAAAAGAGGATGGAGGGGCATCAAGTGTAATGGAAAAGTGATCCCTAACTGTAAATACTTTGAGGTAGGACGTGTTAGCGTGCATTAGAATACAGCAAAATTGCAAGAGTCAGTGGAGAGGCAGGTGAAAGGGCATAATATGCATGATAAAAGTAGCATAGTAAGCTTGGGGCTGAAGAAAACCCCACAGAGTAAGACAATGCACAGCTGAGAAACCAATCGACGATAAGGTTTTATTGAAGTGGGAGGATATGACAATGTATTGCAGGAGCTGGCATCTTCCTATACGTAAAAGAGTCTGTGTTGAAGACCCTGAACTCTCTCTAACTGTAAAAAAAAAAAAAAACAAAAAAAACCAAAAAAAAACCCACGAAAAAAAACACAGAGAGAGAAAAAAAGGGAGAACTTGAAGCCAGATGCCAGTATAAGACCCAAAGAGCCAAAGGCAGATAGCGAAAGAGATATTTCAGAAAAGGAAAAGACACTGAGGTCATGGAAGAGTTTCTTGTAAGATAAAAGACAGCTGCAAAGATCAGACAGATGTGTGTGCATGCATGCAAAGTAGCAGTTTTAAGAAGTGAACTTTACAAAATTCAGAGAAGATCTGGTGGGTGATTAGCATTGATAACATAGAACCTCAGTGAGAAAAGAGGAAAATGGAGGAAGTTTGAGCTGTTCCTCTTTTTTCTCTACCAGTGATTAGTGGTATGGCAGAGAGGAACTGAGGAGGTGGATGTATGTTGGCCAGAAAACGGAAGAAATGGTTAATAGGATGAATTTGAAAGGGCTGACCTAGCAGGACAACTTGAGTTAAAGGTAGTGACCACTGAATCAGCAGAGGAATAGAAGCCAGCTGGAGAAAGAGGGACAATAAGAGCAGCAGGGTCAAAGAAATTGATGGATTGAGGGCTTAAAAAGAGCTGAAAGATGAAGTGGTTAGTGATTTGTGGAGGAATGATTTATGTGCACACCGAGCAAGGATCAGCGTATTAGACTCAGTGGCTAAGGAACAGAATCAAAACCAGGACTTAGAAAAAGCTCACTAGAGGTCTGCTGAAGCTGAGACAGTAGCTGATGCTTTGACATGAAAGAGGTTACAAGGAAGAAGGGACAATGAGACAGAAAACAGGCAGGAACTTTCACCTTAAATCAGCAAAGCCTTGATGGCTTAGCAGCAGATTTCTCTAATATTCTTAGGGTTGTAACTACATTTTCAGCCAAGATGCAAAACTTTTCCTGTATTCCTACTCTGTAATATGTCCCCTACAGTCAAAGGGCGATGTCTTCTCTGAGCTCCTAAGTGGTGGGCTTCTAGTGCTCTGGCACTGGATTACCATCACTCACGGTAGTGAGGCAGTGAACATCACTGAAATAAATTGTGTTACATCCACTTCTGTTCAAAAAAAAACAAGGAGAGGATCTGGCCTCATTTTAAATAAATGCAAAAAATGCATAATGGACATACTGGTCTGTTGTAAAACTCTGACATTTATTCTTCCCCATTTCTTCATTGCCATAAGAAAATTATTGCCTACTCCTATACAACTGTGCTGATAATGTTAAACAACAAACCCATATGGTAAGATATTTTTCTGATAGAGCAGATAGTAACTGGATCTATTGACAAACTTCTAAGGACAGATTGGAACTCTGGTTGTAACAACACCACTTCTGTACCAAAGACTGTGTACCAAATACCACAGGATTTTGTAATGAGAGAAAATGTAATTGCATTTTAAAGTACGGAATTACAAATCTTCCAGTAATTATATCACAGGATTTTAAACGACAGCTGCTGAATATATTGTTGTTGGTATTTACATACAGCACTTGGAAGTTAGCATAAAGACGAAATTAATCTTTTTTTCCTCAGTGTCAAAGGAACCCTGCACCGGTTCTGCTATTCCTTAAAATAAGTTACTATATCCAGCAACCAACATACACTTTTTAACTGAAGCAAACTTGAATGAAAGGCTGTGGTGTGAGTGGTTTGGTGGGTGAGGACATAAAGGTTTCAGTTTTAAGAATCCAGTTAACTCTAAACAGAAGCCTCAGAATGAACTTTTTTTTTTTTTTTTTTTTTTCAGAACTAATACATATCATAAAACCACACAGATTTTGGTGAGACTCACAATAATTGTCCCTGTTGCTTAAAATGGATAAACTTGAGTGCCGAATGTAAATATTCATAAATACGCATTGATTTTTAGTTACCTGCGGATGTTGTAAAGTATATTTACGGGGTAATAACTGAAACACATTCAGCTGGTAGATAATTTTTGTGATCTTGAAAACTCAGATATACCAAATTGCATGTTAATTTGCAGGCAACTGGAAAAGAACATCTTAGCTATATTTATAACATGTAAATAAAATCACTACATATGTAAAGAAAGTATAAGCTATTTGTTTAAACCATTAAACCAAAAGAGCTCAAAGAATAACAGTAACTGAACTTTACAATTCCCTCAATATTAGCCACTCCATTTTACATCATGACAGATGTAATCAGATTATATACCTATAAATTGTGTAGGACCAAATTGCTTGTTTTGCAGTAAAGTGTGTACTTTAAAGTATTTTTAAGTATTAAAATAAATGTAAAATAATTTTTTCCATTGAAAAACGGGGTAAAGTTTGTTGATGTAAGACACTTGGTTTCTTCTGATACTTCAAATAACAATGATGGCCTGAAGACTCATTCCTTCAGATATGCTAAACATAATTAATCCCAGTAATTAAACTGAAAACGTCTGCTTAATAAAATTAACAGCTTTAGCCAGACCTACATGAAAATTCATGTAATTTTTCCATTTGAAAAGCAGTAGTTTAACTTAAAAGTAATTAACTAGATATTAAAGACTTACTCTTTTGATTTTCTTTGAATATAGGTTGTTCAAAGAAGTTATACCACATTCTAATGACTGATAACACAGTTCTACCACTACCCAAAAGTAACTAAATAGTTAATATTATGCTGAATGTGAACAAAAATTGGATTCTAAATTAAAGACCTTTATACAGTTGACAGTTATATTTCAAATTTTCATGTCTACCTAAAAAAGTTTTCTTTCTCTAATACTGTGCAGAAATCTGTGAGCACAGTGATGTCCTTTTCTTCCACTGAAATATAGTTATTGAACAGTCATTTAGTTGAAAATGACCAGATTTAATAACACTGTCTGATTCTCAGCTGCTGTTGATTGCTCTGGAAGGACAAGATTAAAAACTTGTAAGTGTGAGATCTAGCTGTCTGAAAGCAAAAAAAAATGGACTCCCTGCAAGGAAAATATGTGTAATGTAGTCAGTTTAACTGATCAATTTAAATATTTAAATGTGTGGCAGATTTATATCCTGTACCTAAAAATATATCCAAACTATGCTAAGAGTCAAGCCATTTCTCAGACTGCACACTGTCACGGGCTCTATTCCTCTATTGTGCTCGGAACTGCGATGTTAATTATCAAGTAAAGTCACGATAATATGAAACCTTTGTTCAAAACCTACACCCTGCACAAGTACTCCTTTGATCCCGGAACAGTGCTGGCATTGGTGTGGCTTAAGTATTTTGCATTACAGGCAGAACATTGAGAAACGTAACAGCAAAACGATCAAATGACTGAATTCGGAGCTGACAAAACACATGGGAAAAACTATGAACACGCACTTCATTTGGCCTTGTCTGCCTCTTGTTAGATTACTCAGTCTAAGTAATTTTATTTCAATTCCCTACTTTTATTTGGCTCCTTTTGGACAAGTGGAAAGGGATGCCCACCAAACTTTGGGTATAGCCAGAAAATTACACGTCTGCGTGCAAAATTGCCTCTTAGCCTATCCAGACTGGCCCACCATTTTTGCCAGAAAGGGATTTTGCTGGTGCAGAGTGCTCCTTCTGAAGACCTCAGAGTTACAACAAAATAGACATTATTTCAAATTTTACATTTTCACTCACATTTCTTGAAAAACCATAGTCCTCATGACCTAAAGTATTCATTCATTGTGAAGCAAGTAATAAATCTCTAACTACTGGCTTACTCACCTATTCCCACAAGAAAGCCTGCAGGAAGAAGTAAAGATATCACAGGAAACTTTTCCTGCTAAGAATATTCTGGCTTTTTGCCACTAAAAGAGGACAGGTCATTATTTTGGGGACAGAATTTAAATTCTGCTGGACAGGACATGGGCTTACCAGAGCTAGGTGACAGGAAAAGCTTCATGTCTATACAGGAGATTGGAAGTAAGAGAGGAAAAGGGATGATGGAGAGGAGGAAGAAATTATGTATTTTCCTCTTAGCCTTAACTCACATAAATTTTTGTTCTGCTGTCAGAACCTCATCCTCTCCTGATGGGGGAGAAAATCTGCTGGGAGACCACGAAGGAAGCAAAACAGTATTGTCCTATATGTTGACATCAGGATAGACAGAAAAGTGATGTGTATTTCTGGGTTGCAGTCATTGCCAATCTACGGTGGTGTGACTGTGACATCTTGAAACAAGTGTAATGATGTCTATTATACGGTATTTTTTCTCCATCATAAACATTTTACATGTGATTCACACACTAACTTTCTCAAATACATGACTAACCCAGGTGAAGATTTGAGAAGCACCAAAGTCCCATTTTAGATAACATCCAGATTATTTAAAAATCTGAAACTAACACCTTTAAAAAGATCTGAAGTAATCTAAGTGTATAGGCCAAGGTATTCAGTAGCATTTATGAATAAAATTTCACTGATCTTTAATACAGGACCTCATCCTTCCAATACTTTTTAAAATGATACTGTTAGATGCCCCATCACTGAGATGCTTTGAAAAAGGGAGTTGAGTCTCAAGTCACATAAGCAATTTTTTAGATATCACTCTGAGTGTTTTGCTATTACAACAAGATCATTGAAACCTTCATTTATTTTGCATGGCTTGAATCTTAATGTGATTATAAATTAAACTGACTTTTCTGCAAATATTAGAAGCTTAGAATTGAAGTCTTAAATTTTAATTAGTAATTTTCAGTAATTGTAAATACAACTTGCCCTGTATATTTTTTTAAAAAAATAATTACAATGTGTCTTTACCATTCTGATGATACTGTTATTATTAAATTATAGTAACAGCATTCTGTGTCAGGTGGCTGAAACACGTTTCACTGTGCAGGTCGTAAATAAACTTTTCTTGCATTTTATTAAGCCTGCTTCCTCTGTAAATAATCAAAAAGCTAAACAAGTCAGTCGGATGTCTTAAAGCAGTGATTCTAAACCTTTTTCTTCCATATCTTTTACAACGTATTTTTAGTTCCTGCTGGATGGAGGGCATGATAACTTTTGGAGTGCAGGGGCAAGGCACACACAATTTTCTGGGCAACATGTCAGCAGGAGACATGGGGGAGATTCAGCGGGGAGGTAGTGGTTGAGGCATGGAGAGGACTAACAGGACAAAGGGACAAAGCAGCACAGAAAGCTGGAAGACAGGGACCAGGGATCCCATCGCAGGAGTTTCCGCTGAGCATGGGAGACTCAGCAGGATAAAACCTAAAGCTCACAGAAGACTGGAGTCACTCCAGTCTCTGCTGCATCTCCAACCCCCAAACCAATACTTGGTTGTCCCTGTCATGCTCTCCTACCGCTGTGTCACCTCCAGGGTACGATCAGGCCTCTCGCTCTGAGTACCTCCGAGCAAAGTGAAAAAAGCCTCCTCACAGAACAGAAAATCTTACCTCAACAATATCCGAATTCGTTCTACTCTCATGCGGCTCATTGTACTCGGTGTATTTCAGCAACACTTTGTCCATATCAGTGCTGGCATACTGGAACAGTTTGTTGGTGCTGTTGAAGATGATCAGAGCAATCTCACAGTCACACAGAACACTCAGCTCATAAGCCTTCTTCATTAACCCAAATTTCCTCTTCGTAAACGTCACCTGGAAAAAAAGGGAAAAAAAAAAAAATCTGTCAAAAAAAAATCCCCAAGCTGGTCTTTGTAGTCCTTCTTCTCATTTTGGAAATATAACTTGTGACTGCTGTAAGTCTTTGAATTGAACACGCTCAGAAGGCAAATGTATAAATGTAAATATAGTTCCAAACTAGAATATTAGTACGTGTGTGTGTTATGTAAGCGAGGAAATATACCTAATTATCATTGCACAAAACTTCAGTTACAGGTAAAGAGCACAGGACATTTTCATTAAGTAGTGCTATGAAGTGCTGATACTGCATCTTTCTCTGTAACTTTTTAATTCGTATACTCTTTATATTGCATACATCTCTCCCATCAATATTTTAAACTGCACCTCAGATTTGCAGCTGTAAATAGTCTGAACACGTGGATTCAAATCTTATTTTTGACAGTGATTAACTTTGATTCCACGGCCCCCAACTCTTGCTAGATTTTTAGGGGAAGAAATTATTTCGTACAGAATTTGTGTGAAACAGATCCGTTGTTTGCATAAACACACTCACAATAGTTTTGAAGAAATATTCAGTGTTAAAAGTTCAAATACTCATGTAAGAAATGAGAAATATAAAGCATGAATGAAGAATAGCTGTCCAGCAACAAATATCAACTTTGAAATAAGGCCTTTTCTAAACAAAGATGTAGAACACTTTATTTCATTTCAAATTAGATGCTTAGAAATACCAACTGGAATTTTTCAGTACAAAGGACTTTGGGTTATACTATATAGGAAAAAATAGGGATAAGCTTGTGGGTTCTTATTAGGCCAGTTAACGCCCTGACATCATGCAAAACCTAGGCAGTATTAAAAAATACCGTTACTCTGTACAAAACCATAATTTTCCACAGGGACTGTTTTGAAAATGAAAGACCTGCACATCAAATAATTTTTTTTTCCTCTTCTTTTCTGCACTAGCTTACAAGTTCCAGTAAGACATATGACTCAGAATAAGAAATTACCAGGAGCTGTTTACGCTAATTTTATGGCTGAATTTTTCTCCTCCGTTTCTTTATACGTGCAATTTCCATTAAGTGTGTACGCTGTGATTTTTTTTTAGGCCTATTTTTTTCCTCCACTAATTTTCAGTGACAGGAATTTTTAAGATGAAAATACGGTTTTGCTAAGCTTATTATTAATCAAATTTAGCATGTAGTGAAGGTATTTGATATGTCAAGGACAGGCACGCAACCAAGTTTATAGGTCTGCTTAATCCTGCACTTGTTGCTACCATCCCTTAATACCCATAAGCAGTAGCACCTCTGCCCTTTAATGCTGAGGCAAGAAGATTCGTCTGTACATGGTTCATATGGCTGCTGTTTTATCTTGTCACACTCCTAATGCAAGTTAATGCTAACTGCGACCCCGGACTACCTTAAAATCCCAGCACATCAGGCCATGGAAAACGTGACCTTTAAGTATTGCTAATCCCTATTTGCTAGTCCCTCTCAGAAAGATGAGCCTCTGTGCCAACAGTATGAACATTTATTCTCCCAAACATGTACTGAATGTTATTCCTCTTATTGTCACTTCATTTTCTTTAGCCTCTGGGAACATACTGTTAAGCAAAGATGGATTGCCATTAAATACAATTATTCAAGCATTTTGAAAACACACTTTCCACAGCACTGGTCTCACGTATGCTTAATTGGTAGTAAGTTCTTTCTAAATTTGTCTGTCTCAATGGCTTTTGATATTTGGAATGAATAACGAGATAGGTAACAAAACTTCATTCCAATTCTGAAAAAAACCCTAGTCTTTCAAATACTCCTTTAATGTTTTCTCTGATTACAGAAAATTGCAATGCATTTGTTGAAACATGTATCTATATATAAAAGCATATTTTAGAAAAAGCTAAACATACAGAAAATAAAATGTACTAACTCAACATATTTTTCTGCATCTAAAATGCCTTTCAATCAACTTTTTGACCACAGTGCTGTAGGTGGAGTGTCTCTGTACAGTATGGTTTCTGTTGCACAGAAACCTCAGAATTTAGCATGTTACAGCTTCTTGCCATCAAAGTACACTCCAGTACAGAAATATCTTTAAAGCCACTGTTTGTGTTTACTGTTAGGTGCTCCTGAACATTTAGAATAACCACACAGCTGTGCTGCATAGCACATATTTATTTCATAACACTTATCACTAGAATGATACTGGTTAGAGATCCTTTCTGTGGAAAGCGAAAAAAAAAAACGAATCAGCTAGATCTTTTTTTTTTCTTCTTGCTTTAAAATATAATCTTAATTGCTCTGAATTTGATTTGTTTTTAACTCCTTGATCTTTCTAACGTTTTCTAAATCTATCAGATAATGCTTTCTGTCACTGCTGATAAATGCATTAAAAAACCTGTATCTAATACTGTTTCTATGGTGATCTGGAATATTACATTTCTTTTTAAATATGCCATTCATTGTGGCTTATCTTTACATATATATTACATATACATATATATATGTAACTGTATCATGCTTTTACAACAGTTTATAGTAGGGGTGAACTCGTGTTTTCAAATGTATAGCAGAAGGTCAGTAACTTCAGGAAAGATTAAGAATACTCTTCAAGCCATTTAAAAACAATGATATTTTTTCACACTTTCTTCTATGTGGCTACATAAGGAAGATGAATATACTTCTATTCCATATGCTGAAATATTTTTGTAAGCAATGCATGTAGGCAGCATCTTTATTACTTCTTTGGGGTCTCAATTTGTTAACCATTTGTTATGTTAACCATACTCATCCAAACAAAAAGTATCTAATAAATATTGCCTAAGGTAACAGATAAGCTAGTATTGCAGAAACTCTGCCGAGTGGTAAAAATCAGGATAAATCACTTAAAACATTTTGTCTCTTTTGTCTAGGTGGAAGGCAGTGTGCACCTACACTTAAGAAGCTTTTACTGTACTTGAACTGACTCAGTGCTGAGAGTGAACAAGACACACAAATCCCATGTGAACAGAAGCTTTTGAGGAGCTGCAGCTACAGCACCAAAAGATCCAGGTGGGCACATAGTCTTATTGTCATATACTTCATTAGTCTCAGTCATTACAGCGTCATATACCAACAGAAAATGTCATTTTGTCATTCCACATAAAGAACATGAGTGAGACTGGAAGAAGACACACATACAGTGAGACGACTCATCAACATATTTAAAAAAGGACATCCAAAAAAGGGCATCCTTTTCAACTTGTGTTTAATATTTAACTTCTTTTCAGCAGCCAGAATCAAATCACTACATTTTCTTTCCTGACAATACTAGCCAAGACATGATTAATTAACCTTCTGTCTATACCACTGCTAATCTGTAGGTGTTTTTCTGTTCACAAATTTTCTCCTTTTCAGGAGAATGATAGGCAATTTAGGAAGTCCTTCTCTATTTGGGGTATAATATTTTATAATGACAGTATGAGAACTGGGGAGAATGAAAGTGGAGTGGAGGGAGCAAGTGGAACAGATATGAGACAGGCACTCAAGTGACTTTAAAACCTTTTTAAGCATGTGTAACATGCTTTAATGTGCAACAATTATGTGCAAACATAAGGTTTGAAACGCTGATACATTTTCTAAATACTTAATTTAGAAACACCTAATGAGGCGCTTTTATGCATAGTTTTACATGTATTGCAAAAAGAGGAGTGTGTGGAAAGCACCACATTTACGTCTGAAACATACCAAAAAATAACCTAATTCCATCCCTTCATATTAACTAAAAACCCACTGGTCTATTACTATTTGTCTTAGTGCTATGGTTATTTTACTTATTTAAAGGTTATTTTTTAAAAAATTAAGAGCCAAACTGCCCTCATAATAGGAATGACAGTACTGAGAAGGTAGGTGACTAAAGCCTGCACTATTTTTGTATATGAAGAAGCATAAATGCTGATGACTTTATACAGGCTGTGAGCAAATCAGATGCTGCCCTAAGGTATTGGGAAAACTAAAAAAACCCACCCAACAGTGAAGTAGCCAGCTTCCAACTTCCTTGACATAAATCAAGGAGAGCTTTTTAGGTATTCTGGATGAATGTCTGACTAAAGGTGAAACCCACTCTATGTGCTAAAGGAAAGGCATTGACAAAAGAGGATTTTTAAAAGGATGTTTTTCCACTTCAACTCTGGCTCTTCTTCAACACCATGGAAACACCTCTCCATTAGCTCTCCGTGCATAAAGCTGCAAGAGTCTTCTGACAGGTGGTTCATGGACTCGTCATTGCAGTGTCTGTCAGAGGGGCTGCAGACAGCCCAAATTCAAGAGTGCATATCACACACTCCGATATGCTCCATTTAGGGGGTAACTTGGCCCAGAGAGCAGGCTTTCTTGTTTAATCGCTGGTAGGTAAAACTTACCTAAATAAACCAGAAGGTAATGTTGCTTGGTTGTGAGTATAAATCCTTTCATGTGCTGAAATTTAAATTTAAACGCGTATGTGTGTAAATGGTGGTAGTGCCCACTTTATGGTAATAATCTTTATTTAGCCACATTTGTAACAACAGTTATGTGCTTCTTATACACGTTAACACATCAGTGGAGGAACAGAAGCAGCCATAAATGCTCCCATTTAATGAATGCAGACTTCAGGATACATTATTTATCATTGTTGCAATGTTGTCTTTGTCTCTTTCTGTATTTTTTGGTGGGAGTTGGTATTTTATTTTATTTTCGTTTTTAATTCAAGTCCTTCTAGTACTTCTTCTGAAATCTGACGCACTCTGAGAGGCTGAGCCATAACAGCCCTCCGTATTTGTCACTAACAGCCACAGCATATGTGCTAACATTCTATGTTTTCAAAGGAGCAGTCCTGCGATCTTTCAAGCAATTCAGTCCAGCCACTGGCAAAATATCAGTGGTCCCCTTATGTCTTCCTATCCTGATTATAAAGATATATAGCTGCTGACATAGGAAAATGAGAGAAACAGGGCATTTGCACATAATCCTTCCCATCTACGTTTCCTGCCATTAAACATGCATGCGTGACCAGAGAAAATCAGGGACCACTGGTGCACAGAAGTATCTGATGCAGACGCTGCCTGATGAAGAAGAAATATTGTCCTGTTTGTCCTTACTTCATCTGGAATATCTAAATCTGACTCAGAGACCACAGCAAGCATGGTAGATATGATGTGTGTGACAAACAGAAGGTACTGCATGAGCAATCTACCTAACTTCAAATATAATAAGGCCAAGTTGGCCACATGCAAACCAATGACCTCCTGACTAAAATGTCACTGCCAGGCACCTAATCCTGTCATAATCTGAAACCCCAAATAACTACTGTAGAGGCAAGAGCTTTTGTCATATTCTCTCTTCCCCTCCCTCCTATTTGATTTTTGTTTAGATCTGTTTGTCATATGAAGAGGCCTGGCTGCAACAATCTTTGCAGTAACCCTCAGTGGGACTGGGAGGCAACACCAGTGCAGGATTTGCCCTAGACAAACCTTCCTTTATGCAACAGCTGGGCATGCCTTGTTAAATGAAAGACCCTTTAAAGAGGAGCGAAGGACCTTCAGCAGCTTCCACGGTCTTGTAACCTCCAGCGTAACTTACAGGGATGAGACAGCAGTGATTTATGCTGGTAAAAGAGCTATTGTCCCAGAAAGCCTCAAGCATACTGAGCTACGACTTGCTGAACAGTCTAGATAATGAGGAGTTCTAAGCAGGATGCCCTAAAATTATAGCTGTAACAACTACAATGTTCATGATCAACCCGTCTAAAAAGGAAGGTTTTGTACTTGTGTGTTACTCCCCATTTTTAGCATATCAGTACATAAATAACAGACAAAATACTTAAAATAGTGGTATTCAGTCTGCCCAAATTTGACCCATGATGGTGGGTCTCTCATACAAATTTCTTCTTTATAAGTAAAGAGAGGAGGGATAATTGGAAGATGTGTTAATTAACAGATGATATATCAACTCAGAAATTAGTAGTATCAATATGCTTCCCACTTTAACTTACAAATTAAGATCTAAAAACAGACAGTGATGCAATAATAATAATAGTTAATATCTGATACTTCATTTCCTTTTGTTGAATCAGAGACATAAGATTAAGTCCATTATATGTAGCTGTACAGATACATACATATTTCAGGGAAAAAACATCACCTCTATCAAAACCACAGTAGGTAACACAATATACAAGAAAACTGACTTTTTTTTTTTTTTTTTTTTTTTTTTTTGTATGCTATCACCAGTTCTGGCAGGTACAAATAGATGTTTAGGGTAAAAAACATGTTTACTAGTTCTGTGCTGCTAAAATGTTCATAAGGTAAAGGTCAAAGAATATTTCATTCCCTGCTGAGCAAATGGTCAGGAAGCACATTTGTCTGCATTTCCTGTCATAACAGGAAGAGTGTAACTTCTTCCTCTCCACAATGGCTTCAGTTCTCCTTCCCACCTCCAGTTCTTTCTCCCCCAGGGCTTTCCAAGCCATTCCTTGCAAGACAGTGAGGCTGCGCCTGTATCTGCTCTGGTTTTCAGCTCTGCTGTGTTGGCAGATGCCTCATTCACCACTGCACTCTCTTTACTTAGGCTTCTTGCTCATACTTCAAATTAAAAGTAATTTGACCTAAATATTTACCTTATGCTAATTCACTCTAAATTATGCTCAGAAAATACATGCTTGTAATACAAGCGCACTTAACCTTAAATATGATACATTCTAGAAATTCACGGTTCAGTTCAGCAGCTCTCTTAAAACTTTACTTCCCAAGTAGTCTGGCATAACGTGAAAAGTGCTGCCAGAGTTGTACAGATCACTACAATTTAGGAGTCATGAAAACCTGGGCTCTATTCCTTGCTTACAGAAACCTAACATTACCTCTGAAAAAAACAGAACCGGGGCCTAACTGTAATCCTATATTCCAAGTATATTTCTTACTGTGTGCAATTTAATGTAAGCAAGAGAAAGAATTCAACTATGTAAAAGATAAAAAGCATGTGATTTTTAAGACAGAGGTTCATTGAACAGCTTAGCTGCATAGTTAAGCAGCTATGTTTTCATATGAAAACATTTCCCTGGGGGAAAAAAATCATAAAATCTCAGATCTTCGATAAAATGAAGACACCCCATGAGGGAAAACTGAAAATATCAAGAAATTGGTGGAAAAAAGTTTTCTATCTAACTTGTGTTCATTTTAGCATGAATATGCAAGGCTCTTCTCTCTTTCTACAGGGGAGTTTCTGATTCAGCTGATAGTATCTTACTCTTTCCTTTTAAATAGAGCTGAAACAGAGATAAAAATAGATATGCGAGGCTGAAATTAGTTTTGAAAGTAGCAGCATTAGGTATCGAAGTCAGTAGAACAAATCTAGGTCTTCCTGCAAACGGTCATTTCCCTCCAGGATATTCTTCCCCTGCCCCATAACCTCACTTTACTTATCTGCTTTAATTTGTTCCCTATTGAGCTGATAACTGCAGTAAGTCTTGGTTTATAGCTTTACAGATTTGCTGGAATCAAAGAATGATAAAAAGTCTGTGCTTGAAAAAGTTAAACAGCAAGTGTTTGTTACTGTCGTACCCTATAGAATTACACAGGCATGATACTTTAAAAAGACTGTCTTACTATTTAAGAACCTTAATATTGAAGTGTACACTTCCTATGGTATTCAATAACACTTAAGCTCCCAGCAGCTCGTTACAAATTGAAAGAGATGTTTTAAACAGTATGCAGAATCATTAGTTAAGCTCAATTCGGTTTTAACTGTGAATCTGACAACAGCATGCTTCACAAGCAGGGAAAAAAACTGCAGAACTAATGAGTAAGACGACCTGAGGGATAAAAAATGGTGGATCACTGTATAAGACCTGATACTTCTTAATACTAACTACAAAAACCAGTGGATTAAAAGCAAGAGGGTGTTCCAGACCTGATATCAGAATTTCATTTGGTCAATATGCCCTTTTTCCTGGGTCAATGTACCTCTGGATTTAGCTCACAGACTATGGATTTAATGAGATATTTTGTAAGTGACCTTGTAGAACAGTAATACAATATCATTTACGTCATTACACCTATTTATTTTAGGCCTGGGTACCCCTGCCTGGACTGTTGCAAAGAGAGTTTCAGGTGATCCCAGCCTACAATAGACTACCAAAGGCCCTCATTAAAACCAATAAAATATTTCAAACTGATGAGAAACAAACAGAAAAAAATACAAGGACTTTTGTGAGGCAGATAAATGCAATTTTTCCTTCATGTGTTGACCATAACAGAGCTAGTTGAATTACTTCTTTCAATTAAGAAAAGACAAGAAAATAAAGTTCACCCGCATTTTTGCAAATGCCCTTCAGCTTTTCTTTTTTAAAAAAAAACAAAACAGAATTCTTCACAGCAGCCTTCTCCAATCTGCGCAAAGAACTTGTAGCAGTCAGAAGCTTCCAACATCAGATGTCAGTGCTAATATTTTTGGCTATTGGTTCTGTTGGTGGTGCAACTAATACCATGTATGCAGTCTACTCAAATGGGCTGTTGACAAGGCCACCACGATCTTATGAGCCTCAGCAACACTACCAGAGATTTGTTCCACATTTATGAAGAGTATATTATCCAGTGTTGCAATAATAAAGTCTCTGGTCACATTGGCTGCTTATAACAGGATTCTCTTGAGAGTTTTCATTTCCATTTAATATCATAATGGTAACTAAACTACACAAATAAATACACGTTTACTCTAGCCCTGGCAGTTATTCATACTCCTTCTCCCTGTGCCTTCAAGTAGAGTGAATGGGAATTTTTCAGATGGGCTTTTCTGAAAACTTCACAACTTTCAAAGAGAATTTGTGATCACTCACAGAAGATTCAAACATCCTTGCCACCTTTGTCACCACATGGTTACTATGAGGGCTAGGAAAATACAGCCAACTGGCAGCCCACATCAAACAACATTAAATTAATGGCTCCTCCTAGTTTAGAGCCTGAATTCTGCACTCACTGGAGTCAATGACAGAGCTCTTCTGCAGTCCATGGTAAAAGGACTGGGCCTCTAATGTGTAGGTTGCAGTAGTTTTCCTTTAACTTAGCCTGAAATGTCAAAGCTTCAAATAGTTTTTGGAAAAGTGCAGAACACATCCCCATATTGCACATTTCTGTGAGATTTGCAGGCAGACATCTGACTCTGGACAGTTTTGACTCACATTTATTACCAGTATGGTCACTAAAGTACACAAATCCAACCAACTAGACTTGCTCAGAAGAAATCCTCTGGAAGGGAGGTCAGCACTATTTTTTTCCTTCCCAATCCACTCATACAAGCACTTTGAACAGTAGGGGAGTCTCCTGCCATAGCAGACAGTAGTAAAGAAGAAAACAGCTGTTATTCTGATGGAAAAAGTACTCCATTCAATATTTAATGTAAATAGCTAGTCAGGACACTGAGTAAAACGGAAAAAGCAAGGACAAAAATCACCTTCCACAGGCCTTGTAACAACTTAAACCCTTTTGCAAAAGCCCTTTTATCCAAAGAGATTCACCCTTGAACTGCGAGAGGGCAGAAGAATTAAACTGTTGCTATATTCCCTTGTTCGATATGTGTTCCACCTATTTTTCCCTGCATGTGCTGTCCTGCAGAGAATTCACGTGCTTGAAAACAGCTGAGGATGCACCATTCATGTGTATCGCATTCCTGTCTAACATGCCTTGTATTGTGAAACCACACTGAGTTTGAATATAAGCAACAGCAAGGCAGTTTCAAGTCAACAGATTTGCTGCTGCTCTTGCAAACATCTTTTGGTGAGGTAGTAAGAAGGAGAAGAAAGCAGTCTTGTAAGCTGAACAGTCATCCATCCATGTAAATGGAGCTACAAATAAGCTCTGGTTCACTGGTATCTTAATTTTACTAATCAAAAACTTTTAACCTTTCCCCCCCACCCTGTGCAACCTGTTAATCATTTTTATGCACTCAAATATTCAAATGTCATCGAATAAAAAAATAATATAGGAATGTAAACCAATTACTATTTTAAGACTACTGGAAGGGTGTTAAGTTAGAAAACAAACTGATGCATCTTCAATGAAGCAGCAGTAGCTTATGGAATAGATTATATTTTAAGAAACAGTAAGGCTTGTGAAAGAGCACTTCTCATATAAATGGCTAAAAGAACCATCAGCTATTAGTGAAAATCCAGCTGTATTTAATCACATATATATCACTTCAATTAAAAAGCTTGATCTCACAGTCCAAGTGGCTCAATGGAAATCTTTTCATTGGTTTCACTGAGCTTTAAATCAGGACAGTAAATGCAAAGAGGATAAAACCAGTAGAAACATTTTCTAAATTATGTTTCAATAT
Source organism: Numenius arquata (assembly GCF_964106895.1). Lineage (NCBI taxonomy): Eukaryota > Metazoa > Chordata > Aves > Charadriiformes > Scolopacidae > Numenius > Numenius arquata. The sequence goes on from NC_133616.1 coordinate 81,284,531, forward strand.
ATTAGTAGAAATGAGAAGCAGAAGCATGCCAATTATACTATGTGGAGTGTAAAGTAATGTAACCCTATACCTTCAGCCTTACAGTGACTAATCAATGTGATGGATATTATCAAAGATAACCAAAGATAAACACTTTTTTTTTCACTAACACTATAGTTATTACCATTCCAGTGTTATAGTTTTATTCATAATTATTAGTTCTGAAAGCTGGTGCTAGAGGTCTTGAAACTCTCCAGTGAATGAATTGAAAGACTAGCTGTCTTCATTTTTTGAAGTAAATTCAGCCTCTTGAAAGATATCTCTGACAAAATTGGGGATTAAGTTCTCTATAAATCCTGTATTTGAGTAAGCAACTTGACACTGAAGTCTTGTATAAACTAATGTTACTAATGGCAAAATTTTGTAGTATCATTTACAAAATAGTTCATGTTCACTTCAAAAAAACCCATCATAGTAGTATGGGAAAGTTCCAAACAACTACTCTCTTATATTTAATGATAAATTCAGTTCAATATTTCAAATAAAATTTCAATCCCAAACTATAGAGCAATTAAAATAAATATGGTGGTGGTTTTAAATTGATAGAATTACTGTGTTTTGGCTTGGCCCACAGCAATAGGCAACTTTAGGGAAAACACAAAATGTATCCATCCTAAATATAATTTTGCTTTTAAACATGATTTTCTGCCATGGAGAACACAAGTGAATACTAACACTACAGAATGTAAAGATTCTGTGACAGTATATTTAAAGATTTTAATGTGTTGTTATGCCTAGTTTGAGTTCTTTATGGCTTTATAAAGTCCTTGAGACTAACAACATAATAAATTCATACATATTCTTCAACATAATAACAGATCAAATGAATAGAACTAATACATTAATAGTAATGCAGTATCAAGTTCTGAAATAACAGCTACCAAAGATTACTCCAAAATTGCAGCCACGTGTAGGAAGAACACTAATCATAGTGTTAAATAATTTTATGGAGAGTTTCTCACACTTGTGAATCTCCAGTTTCAACAAAACATTCATCCGTTTACATCAAATGTAAACAGCAGCAGCTTTTCACTGCTTTTATTTTAAAATGCCAATTGTTAAATTTTATTTTTCTGAAAACAGGAAAGCAGTTTCTCTAATTTATGACCATATTTTAACTGCAGAGATAGTGTTGATAATACGTGACAGCTACTCAGCCATTTTATCTAAAGCAGTGCTAATAATTAATTAACCAGTCCTGCTGGACCTATTTAGCTATAGCATCAGTAACAGAGACTTTGTTTCATAACTACAACGCGCCAACATTATTATATGTGGGTTTTAGAATGTGTTAGGCTACTCAAACTCTATTTAAAATTCAGACAGGAAAAGATGAGATTTTTTATGAAGTAGTGTCATTTTTATACGAAGGAGGTAAAAATAAAAACACTGCAAGCACGTAGAAACATAAATAATTTGGATCTATGAATTTAAATGCAAGTCCTCCTGCAAATAAACTCATAATAGTTCACAAAATACTAAAAGCCTGTACCCTGTAACAACTTGCAGATGTGCTTCACCATGTACAATACACACTGAAATTAAAGCGAGTGCAGAGGGGGCCCAGTGTAGAGCATAGACATCAGCCTTTGTAGAATCAAGGCCTCAAGTAATAAATTCCTAACTATGCATGTTCCTAGACTTGAAAAAACTGTGTGTGAGGTTTCTGGTTGTTTCCAAAGTACTTTTTCTTTGATAGTCTTCCATACATTGTGTATATGTATACATATATAGGTATATGTATATAAACACAAAGTTATCAACTTTTCCATCACTGATGAGAATAATTCACCTTAGAAATACAATACGATGTTCAAATACGGTATTTTTGCTACTCACCTGTCTGTTACGTTCATCCATAATCCTTGTAATCTGAATCTTTTTTCTCCCCATAGTCCCCGTTTTTTTTCCTCTCCTTCTTCCTTAAAATTATGTATTTTCCCCTTCTCTTTTCTTCCTCTTTCCCGTTTCCTCAAAACAAACCTCCTTCTTCAGCACTTGCACTACTCAGTTCACAGTCCCCTGCATCCGTTCCTGCTAAACACAGAAAGGAAATCAAATGTTATTACAGAAGTGATAACTAGATGAAAGTTATTATATGGAGCTGACCAAGCACCCTAATTATAATTTAGTGTACAAGTAAATTATACTAAAAATTTACTGAACCTATAAAAACAGTAATGCATAGAGAAATAGTTTAATTCAAAGGCTTCTTTTTATGAACAAACCTGCCAATACATCAAGAAATGAAGAAAAGGACTGAAATATACATTGCCAAAACTTTAACGATATTAGGTGTCTCTAGTTTTAAATATCACTCACTGTTCTAATATGAAAAATTACCTAAATCAGAGAGTTAATGAACCTTTCTGTACCTATGTATGCTAAGTAGGCCAGCTAATTTATTTCTGAAAGGGAAAACAATCTTGTGTTTTGACAGCAGAGGTGATAATGTCCCTCATTATGCAAATAGGATGGACCTTTATTAAAGTGTTACCTGATATATGAGAGATGTCAGCTACTTTAAAACCAAAATTTTTAACCTTATACTTTAAGAATATAGATTAGTGCAAGTATTACTCGGGATACTTGAAAAAAAACCCACGTGCAGTGCATTTTCCCTTATTTCATTTCAATATAAATTCTGAAAGGTTCTGACAAACTCTTTATAACTAGAGAACACATACATCTTTCCTTATGAAAATTCTTGCACCAAAAGCCAAGCTATATAGTACAGAATAACAGGGACAGACGATAATTTAAGAATGGTTTGAAAAATATTTTCACAGTTTTAGTAATCCACCGATACTAGCTCCCTGAACTTTACAATACTGGTTCTACAGCAAAACTAAGGACACTTATATACAATATATAAAAATACATAATGCAGTACTCATTCAATATTTCACAAAATGTCATAAATCACAAAATTAATTTATATCATATGCGAAGTATTTTAAGCGGTAAAAGCCTTGATAGAAAAGCCTTGACAAGAAAACATAGAAATGATGTTTAGTCTAGTACTAAAGCAAAAGATGCATTTTTTCCCACTTTTTAACCTTCGTTTACTGTATTTGTATATTTACATATTTTGAACAGAACAGCACAGAGTTCTTTTAAATATAGAAGAGGAAAAAAAAATCTTGAAAAGATTCATTTAAACTGATTTTTAAAAGTATATTACACAGTGTATTAAAATATTGCCTTGGAAATAAAAAAAAGTAGCCATTTTAAACCAGAGGCTGGTGTTTCCTTATTTATTTTAAGCTGGTAGTCTTGCAGCCAACCTGATCAATTCTCACAATATGTTACGTAACACTAAGCTGATGTCCTGGCCATTTAATCCATTATTTGGCTCTGATTCAAAGCTACTGAGGTAGAAAAGCTAGACCTCACTCTCATCTTTGATTCTCTCTTGATTTTCTTTGCATACATTAAACTTTAAGCTCCTCAAGTCTTTTACTGCTCTGAGAAAAAAAAAAAAAAGTTAACAAACAAGCAGTCAGTCTGAGTTTTCTAACTAGCCACTAGGATATAATTAATCTGCTGGGCAAAACAAATTTTCAAGTTTAATACTTACTACCTTTCTGTACATGAATGCCTTTTTATATTATTTGCTAGGCCTAAATCATTACCATAATGCAGAACATGGAACAATTCATATTGACAATATAATAAAGTGTAAAGGTTGCAAAAATTTTTTTGCTGCTTTTTACGTCTTTGAAAACAGTTCAGCTTCTCACTGCTTAAGAAGACACAAAGGTGCTTGATCATATTTACCACAAAAAACTGAAGTCCAAAACTTTGCTACCTAATCAACTTAAGTTGATTAAATGTACTTAAAAAACTTTTTTCCCAAACAAAGCTAGGAGATAGTCTTATCTGATATTCAGTGTTGACAAACAAACCCAGCCTATTTTTAGAAACCGTTTTAAATTTCCTCAGACTGGGTTTCTTTCCTGTTTTTCCTATAGCCTTACCTCCGATACAAAGAGCAAGTTAGAGTGGTGTTTCCCATGCACATGCAGGACCCAAAGGAGCCTAACAGGCTTTCTCTCTACCAGTAAGCCAATACGCTAATCCACAGCAAATGCATATGGAACAATTTCCTTTCCTCTCATTCCGCCGGAGCCAGTGGCACTATCGATTTACAGCCCTACGCCTGCCTAAGCTCCTGTCCACTGCCAGGTGGAAGGTCAGGGTGGGAGGATTAGAGCAGCGGTGACAGGTTAGCAAGGGACGAGAGCTGCTCTGCAAATTGAGATGCTGATGCTGAGCGAGCTCAGAAAAAATAGAATAAAAAAAAAAATATCTCTGAACACTGAGAAAATCTACCAGGAAGGACAAAAATCTTAGTGGAGGAGCAATATGTTGAGTCCCTCCCACACACTTCTCAGTTCCACATTTAAGACCAGTCTTCAAACAACAGAAGCTTTTATAGGCAGTTTAAAGTCAGAACACTTATAATTCCTATGATCTACACAAAATTATCTTAAAGTAATTCATGCAACACTTGATGAGCAGAATTTTGTTCTTTATTACCTGTACTAATCCACTAACTGCACTAGTTTTAAGTAGAAAAATAGATATGCAGGAAAATAAAGTTGCAGGGGAGCAAGGATGATTTGGTTATTAAATATTATCATACAATCTGAGACAACCTGAAGGAGAAGACAGAATGTGTTAGGTAAAACACATCCAACATACAATTTGCAAAGAAGCATAATTTTGCTTCAACAGGCAGCAGGTTAAGTTTTCTTGCCTTGATGAAAAAAATATCATTCCCATTTGCTTTTTGCTTACTAGTCTAATTTAAAATAAAAGCGTTTCAGTTTTCCTAGAAAATTTATTTCCTTTTTTTTAAAAAAAAAAAAATTCTGCTATTTTTACTGCTACTAGAAACAAATTGGGAATACTGTGGTATTCTCCATATCTGCCTTACTCTTTTACGCATGTATACATATCAACACATACTGCTTCGCATGCTATTCCTACTATATGTTGGCCTATCGTTCTATACATTTCACTAGTATATACATTTGCACATGTATATATTTAAAGCAGATAGCTGGACTGATTCCAAATCAATTAGATTCAGATGAGTAAATCAAGGCATCTGATTCCAAGGCTATAACCTTCAAAGGCTGGTGACTTCCAAGTCAAACAGAATGTAGAGAACTCTGGAGAGCAACAAATCCCCATGGCTGCTTCAGGAGCTCACCAGTGCTCTCAATACTTCTTGAAAGTTCTTGCAGGATTAAGGATTACATATTAAGTATTTAAAGTTCCTGTTAACTGATAAATTGTATTTCCCTAACACTAATAAAGCACACTAGCAAGAAAAGTTGAAGGTACTACAAAACTCAAATAGTACTGCAGGCTTTCATTATCCAAGAGAATCTAAAAAGGAACTTAAAATAATTCCAGAAGCTTTGTTGAAGTAACTCTCCACATAAAAGAAACCTTCCAACTTAATGACATGGTTACATGCAAACAAATTGCATTTAAAGAAACACATAGTTACATGCTACGGTGTTACAGTCTTCAGCATTTTTCCTTTTTGCAAACCCAAACATAGAAAAAAAAATAAAAAAATAAAAAAATAATCAGACTGCTTACAAAAAGAGGAACTTCATTTTTGGCGGGCTTCTGTTCACTATATGATTTGGCAGAGGCAGTGGTAGCTGACAGAAGATTGATCTGAGCCTTGAGAAGGGACAAGAGCTAATGGACAAACGCAGCGGATCACTTGGCCGCTCCTGTCTCGCCTCCCTACGTTGGCGCACAGGCGCGCACATACACACACACACATGCACACCCGCTATCCCCTCGCTGCAACACAGAAGAATCTGGATAGAATGGCAGGAAACACGCACAGAGTGGTCAGGGAAGGATATGATGTCAGCAACCACGAACAATAAAAGGTGTAAAGGTGCTTCCTTCCCTAAACTGTTCCAGAAGTGCAAAATGGGAACCAAAACTCTCCACTTCCTTCTCCGAGCAGAACTGTCTGAATCTGCTCGGCTGCAACACCCCAGACAGAGAGTTCTTTGAACAGTCACACCAGGGGCAACAAGGAGTATCAAAACAGGAGAGTCAAAATATTTAATTTATAAACAAGAAGGCAGCCAGAGGAAAGCTAAGTTAAAATGTGCTAGGCTTTAGCATTTTCATGGTTGCTTTACAAAAGAAACAAACTTGCCATAAAGATGTCCCTGTTCCATTTAAGCAGCTTGCATTCCGAGTGGATTAATTAGGTTAGAACTAAAGAACCAAATATTTTTTTTTTTTTTTATTATCCTGATGCAAGGAAGGAAACAAAAAAAATGCTGTCCCCATTCTCTTACCATTCTTACCTTGATAAATAAAAGTAACTTCAAAGGTCTATTAAATCTTTTTATGCAATCCTGTTTACTGAAAAGACTTTTGAATCAGAATCTAAAAATCTAAATCTACTGAGTAAGAATGCATCAGCTATTTTTCTGATGAAAAATTAGCTGCAAAACCCTCAACCTAACCATGAAAATCCGCAGCAGGGAACACAAATTCAAATAAAATGGTCACAGAAATGTTTTCTGTAAAAGCTCTAGCTGACTGTGTTCCATGTACAGACAAGGACAGCCACACAGAGAACAGACAGCTGGGCACGCTGCATCGAATAAAGACACCCATCATTTTGGGTCTGTCACCTTGAGCTGGATAAAGCTGAAAGAAATACAGAAAAGGGTGAAAGTAACGATCATCTCTCGTGTTATCCGACTGAGATCAGCTGACATTAAAGATAGAAGTGGCCCTTCACATTCAATGTGGTTTGGTTGCACGGTCATTAGAGAAGACACAGTTTGGGCCATTAACAGAAAGGTTATGATAAACTTATATATGTCATCACCACGGCAATACATCAGTAAAGCAGAAATGGCACGATCTACAGTATGGTTATCCAGGCAGAAAGCCATGCAACAAATGAATCTGAGTCATCTTAAGGTTTCAAACATCTGTCCACAACACTGATTTAGAAATTAAACATAACCTACATTTATGTGTTTTGATCTTAGGGCCAGGCTGCCACATGAAAAGGCTGGAAGGGAGTTCATTTTAATCTACTAAATTTAACTCTCAAGAGATCATGCATTTTGCTACAGGAAGTATAAAACAAACATTTAAGCCATAATGGATATAATCTAAAAGATGAAATACTATGGACTACTAGAGTAAGAGTACATTAAGCTGGAAAAGGCTGCACATAAAGAAAATATTTGTAATCTTTAACTACCAAAGCTTATTCATCTTTTTATCTAACCTGATTCCTGATTTATGGCATGAGTTTAATTTATTACGGAGAACAATTCAAGGGCAATGAAGTTCTGTATTGAGGCAGGAATAAAATGTTCATAAACTTGCAAACTGCAAAAGCATTGCTTATATTTAAGTTGTTAATTAAAAGTTTTAGAGGAAACTTAAACCATTTGATCTGAATTCGTATTTCACTAATTTTACTACTGATTTGGAAAGCATATGATGAATTTGTATGATTCTCTATTCCAACTGATACTCCATTCATTTATTTATTTATTTGTAAACGATAGCAGAATGTGTTTTTTTAAGTCTGAGCTTTAGGAGGTATACCTTATTTGCTTTTCACACTTATGTTTGAACATGTTCCTATCACACTGATAATGTAGCAATGAACAGCAGAAAATTCCTCTCTCTCAGCTAGGCTACTGTCTTGTAAACAACACCATTATTTGTATGCCTAGGAGGAAGAGGCATGAGAACATCCAGCATTGTGATTTTTTTTGAATTTGGAGTTAAACAGTTCTGAGAACTAGTAAGAATACTTAATGTCCCTTGAGTCAGACAACAGTGGTCACTGTAGCTTACAACTCAAGTGCAGCACCAAGTTATCTCACAGAGCAAGAACTTACGCAACGTGGGTGGAAGAGCTTCACTTGCGATTGTTTTGCAAAGTTCCCCTGAAGAGTTCTTTTGAGCAAATTAAGCACCATTGCCAAAATAGTGGAGAAGATGGTACTTCCTAATAGTAGTAGTGCTAATTCATTATGCCACAGACCCTGCTTTTCAAAAGACTGAGTTACCCAGACGCTGGATATCTAGCCTGTAGCCAGCTATCCATTTAGGCTGATCCATGCCTATATGAAAAGGAAAGGAGTGACTTCAGCTTACCTTCCAGAGGGTGTGCTGAGAGTTGTCCACCAGGCACAGTGAAGGAGGATTTTCTGAACAGTACATACACATCATACCAAACCTGGACACGCTGATAAAAGTCCATGATGAGAGGCCAAAGGCTTTCCAAATGATTGTGGAGTTTGCCACAGATGGTGACTCATTCCTTGCTGCAATGCACCAGAAGAGGAAGCAACCACCGGCAATCTAGATGAAAACTGATTGCCTGCAGCCCAGTAAGAAGAGATATGTGCATGCTACGCTTGATGAAGAAAGGAAGACTTGGCTAATTTACAACGTTTTTGAAGAATAGATGAAGAAGAATATTTGATTTGTAAAGCAAAGAATGCTGGCAGTAATGCATATTTTAAGGAAAGCAATTAAGTGAAATGCTAGTATACTAAAAAACATACCCATGAAAAGTTGCTTTTAAATCTACAATGACTAGCAGCTGGTATTTCAGTGCCTACCCATCACCCAGTTGAAAAAAATGGAAAGCAAATAGTTTGAAGAAAAAGTTTACAGGTTTATGATAGGGTTCACAACATAACTTTGGCAGCTAGACAGGCATAATGGGAGTCTGACCAATAAATATGGAATAAGATCCTTGAAGTGCTTGGTAGACTCGCTCAAGCATAACAGTTTATTGAATCAGACAAGCTAATAATACAAGGGAAAAAATAAAGGACTGAAAACTGAATCACCTAATTGGTCTGAAATGGAGACAGTGACTAGGAATGGGAACCTGTCTGAAAACAGAGTAGGAAAATTGGACCACTGCAATTTCAGCTAGGAGTCTCGACAGTTCTGAGCTAATCATTTGATTGGATTGCATTATAGTTAATAGGCATGCAACAAATACCAGGAAAGTTGTTTTACAAATTCAGTCTGTCATTTAATGAGCTGGAGAAGGGGAAGCATTTCAGTGGTCAAAAAAGTAAGATTTACCACTTTGTGTGTTGGAAAGGTGTCTTGGAACTACTCTGATCTTGGTCTAGCTATATTTAAAGACATCCTTCATACTACATAAGATACCAGAGCTTACAGTTTGGGAGCAGTCATACACAAAGATGAAGGCCTTTGGAGAGTGTTGGCTTATTTCAGGAATAGCCTAAAATCTCTAGAGTTAAGTCATTGCATCACCTGAAAGCAGTCTCTGGCTGTGGTTAGATCTAGATTTACAGATTAGTGACTAGTTCTTGTATGTGAGGAAGTCTGTGGTGAGGAACATAAATGCCCACAACGGCTTTTAAGAATCAGGGGGCAATTCCAGGTATTATTGGAAAAAGCTACGTACTGCAATATTAAATCACAGTCTGGACCTGGGCACAAGTGCTTGGTAATGCCAATACCAGTGGCAGACAATTTTAGATTGTCCTCTACTGAAATAAGGTGAGGATTGATTCTCAAAAGGATTCTTTGTTACCAGAAAAGATTTCTGATTACTTTCTGCTTATAATTTGCTGAATTGCAGAAATGCAAGCAAGCTTGCACTTAGACAAGAGAGCTGGAGACAGCAGCGTCTGAGCTATGGTCAGTGATCAGCCTTGAAGCAATAGACAGAAAAGATGGAGAAGAGAATTAAATTTTGGGTAAAACAGGTGGACTTGTTTAGATCTACAGAGACCTGGTCTCCTTCATCTTCATCCAGCAAGCTCCAGAGGAATTTTTTATACTCTCTGACCCAGGATCCTCTCTTTTCTCAATCAAAGGACACTGTGATCATGCCTGTCCATGTTTAACGACACAGGCTGAGTTCTGCTGTTCTAAGTTTGTGCTGCGGCACCACTTCCATCTCTGTGAGGAGGAACAAAGGTTTGGTTTGTAGAAACCTAAGAAGCACCTTTTGAAAAGCGGTATCTTACACATTTGCAAATGAAACTTTCAGGAAGGTTTTAGAGAAAAGAGAAAGCTTTTAGAAACAGGAATTTTGTGGCGTGAATAAACAGGACAAAACATAGTAAGAACCCAAAGTCTATTTAAAGTACCAAGCAAATAAATGAGCGAGCACTGTATTCGGTTCAAAGCTGAAAATTAGGAAGGATGTTGAATCGGGACAAAACTAAGCATAAAAGTACCTTAAAACTGGGAATATAAGTGTAGAAATTAAGAGAAGAAAAACTGAGATGTGAATAAGTTCCTCATAATGGAAATGTGTGCCTCTGCTAGACAACAGATTCCATAGAAATACTGCGAAGGGGTTAATCAAAGAAATCTTTTCCAAGACGACCAAAGTGAGTGACAAAAATTGTCAAAGAAAAGGTTGAATGAAAGTAAAACTGTTTGGGGTTAGTGATGGAAAATACCTTGACAGGAAAACTGTATAAATATGTTAAGGTGGTATAAGATTTTTTTCCAGTTGGGAAGCGTTGCTCACGGTGTTCCCATTTTAAGACAAATTTGAGTAATGGCTGGAAGATGAAAGAAGGTAGAAGGGGTAAAAGGATTCTACTTGTGAGCATAATTTCTGTGACCATATAGACCTGGATACTTGAACAAAAGAGAGCAAAGAACTTTGTTAAGTATTATTTTATGGAGGTTTGTGATTTGTGACTATGAAGAGAAACTGAAAATTGAGGGACGTTGGGAGAAAGCTCAGCTATAGAGAATACAGGGAGTAGGGCCCTGAAGTAAAACTGAGACAAAGAAATGGCTTTGGAGTTACTACTGATGGGAAAGGGAACTCAAACATTAACACTTGATAACGGACATTAATTCTCAAGTCTTGTGACATTTAGAGATGTAAAAAAATCTTTGTAAAAAAAATAGTATTGAGGAAATAAATATGAGTCACTTGTCACTTTCCCTGCCCTAATGGGAACAACCTGTTATACCCTGAATTTGGCTAGCCACTTAAGCCAAAAAAGGGGCTATATCTCTGTAGCATATCCCCTCACATGGTTCCACTTCCTACCAGAGAACTGGAGCAATCAAATGTGAAAGACTTCAGGCAGGTGTCCCTGAGCCACAGAAGTTCCTCCAAATCCGACCAAATCTTGGGAGATCCATGGAAGCTGTATGTGCCAGTCTCTCAAGCTAAATAGCTCGTAGTTTGCTGTTATCCTATTCAGGCTTGAAAAAAATTATTCTGTGTGGATTGACTATTACTAATGACTTAGACATTTATTTATTTCCTTATTTATCACTATTATATCTTGTATGATGCAAGAAGTCAACCAAAGCAAAAACTGACTCATCAAAGATGGACTGACCCTCAAGGATGATACAATTTTAAATCCAGAGAATGCCACTGATTTCTGTGGAGCTACTCCTTGGTACTAATGCACACATAAGAACAGATCTATCACCAGTACTGAAAAAGGAGTTAAACCAGCTTTGTAAGCAGAGGTAATATATAATATAGCTTACCCAAGTTGGAAAAAATAAATTGCCTTTATGGTGTACAAGCCCTGCTTTGGATCCTCAATGTATCCAAAAGCTCATCTTCTTTCTCCAGCTATAGAAGCCGGTCTAAAGAAATATACTGCCTCTGGCCAGGAACCTTCTTGTTTGTGGTGTTAGACCATCTCAGCTGCAACTACACTACCACAGAAACAGAAAGTTGTTCTTCCTACAACATAGACCTAAACATGTAACTTTCGTATTTAAGTACCTTAGTTTTCTAAAGCAACCTCAGATCAGCACATCCTTCATCCTGCAATTAAGTTCTTAGAGAGGGATGATTAGATACAGAGATGTTCTGCCTCTCTCTTTTGTATACCCAATTCTAGAAACACACCCTTTTCCCTTTAATTCCGGACCTTCCCAGAAATGTCAAGAATTAAATATAGTTCTTCTCAAATGTAAAGTAGACTGCACAACATGGTGGAGAGCTGCTGAGCTGCTAAGTGTTCATTCATTCTGTGTAAATGTTAATATGATAAATATGGGTATAAAAACTATGACACTCCCTGAACTCAACTGCTTGCCCAGAGACAGCTGCAGGCTTAAAATGAGGAGGAAGAAGGGGGAGGAAAAAAAAAAAGGCAAGGGAAATATATCAATCTTCCCAATGACCATGACAGCTGAAAAGTCTACATTAATGCTTCCAATCCCACTCAGACATTTTTTTGCCAAGGACAAAAGGAGATGAAATGTATGTCAGGTACATAATAAGGCTAATAAAAAAAATGAAAACACCTGCATTTCACTGAATAGGGGTGAAGAACTGCCTCTGTCTGTGAAATATATATCTTTTTCTAATGGCAAAGCTCATAAATTAGGACAAGTTCCTGCTATTAAATATACAAAATACACACCATATAAGTAGAAACATATGAACTCAAAATACATCTGTTCTAAAAAAAGGAAAAAGAAAAGTACAGTGGCATTACAGCAAAGAAGCACTTACATTGTGATGACAAAGATCTGATACCTCTTATAAGCCACATGATAGGAAATAAACCCTGCACATATATTGTCTGGTGCCTCATGTCTGGAGTTTTGCATGTTCACTATGAGGCATCTGTTAGGAAAATGGAAAGTTCTGACTACCAAGAAATAAAGTACATGCCCATATCTGCTGGTGCTAGCACACCATCACTCATTTGCTGAAGCTACTACTTGCTTTCTGCCTCCCGGCTGTATCTTGACAAGAGGCACCTCTCTACGCTGGAAGATCCAAACTGGATTCCCACTGGTTTGGAACTAGAAAAAGTGCAAAACAGGCAAGGCTATAAGCAAGGAAAAATAAAAAAAAGATGCCTCATGGGAGAAGAAACGGGCAAGGTGCCTGAAACAACTGACTTATGTTGTCTGTTGAGGAAGGAATTTTCTGTTGTTCTGGCATAGTGGGAGTTTTTTGTCCTTGGTGGTGGAGAAAGGGACAAACAATAGATATATAGCTGTTAACAATACTCACATGAAAAGAGAGAAAGAGAGAGAATTGAGGAACCTAAGGTATACAGCGCGCTGGGGAGTTACGCTTTCATATGATAAAGAGCTAAAAGAGCTGCACTTTAGATACTAAAGGTCCATCTTGAATCAGTTACAAAGACATAAATAGCCCCATCTAATTTAGCGTGCTGTTCAACCACATCATAGTTCACATTCAGTTTTTGAGAATTGCATTAGGTAACTAATTCATACTTTCCACCTGAGGATTTGTTCTTCTAATTTTTCAAAGAATCAGAGTCTAACAGCTCTCACCTCAAGAGCTGTAAAAGCAAATTTTCTACTGAAACAGAAGGTGTTTACCACAGAGGTACACCTACCACTGTCTTCAACTACAAAAGCCACAAGTGAGCATCACACCCTGGCTACTGAACCTCAGCTGTAACCACTCCATTAGCACATGCAGCTGGATTTATTTATTTCTTACACATACAAAACACTTTGCATTTGGCAGTTGCCAATGCAAAAAGTCAACCTCCTTGACAAACATCAGAAAAAAAGCGGCATATAAAATGTGCTTAATTTGCAGAGGGAAATACAGTGCAATTTGCTTGATAGTCTCCGTTCTATCTTGAATGAGCATATATTTTTTTTTTCTAAAAGGATCATTGCCAGCATTGCTCATTTTATTATTGTCCTAGAAGCATGCTGAAAAACACAAAACATAATCAATACAAAGATACATTAGCTAAATCCTTTTGTGGCCTTGAATGTACATTATGTTTTCTCAGAAATGGCACTTTTCGAGCGCTATTGATATGCAAGGTGATTTCTGACAAAAAATATTCTTAGAAACAGACAGCTGCGTCAAAAATAGCAGGCAGCATAGTGTAAAGAATTGAATCTAAGGTTGGGATGCAAACATGGCTGAGATTGGCTCCTTTTTCTGCCAAAAATATTTCATGCTACCTCAATTCCTTACTCGGTTTTTCTGTTGGAAACCTGGGGATAAGAAACCTGGGGATTTGTTCAATCAAATGTTCTGAGAAGTAAGTACAGTGAATATTTATTGCACAATACAGAAATTCTGAGAGCTTTCAGTAAATAAATTATAACTCTCATCTGGCATAGTGAGTATGTAAAACAAATAGAGAAGATCATTTAACAGATTTAAAAATGTATAAAAGTAATGTTAAGGGCATGATTATGATCATAAAAATATTAGTATCTTTGCTTAAAATCACTGATTTCAGAAAGTTATAATTATCTAGTATATCTAAGGCATTTACATACACGTTGTTCTCACACTATAGCCCTTTATGCTAATGTATATCTTCTTGAAATAAAGATATTTGACAGTACTGTCATATAAGGTCCAACATGGTACACAGCAGATTCATCAATTTCCTGTTTCTTACCCTCTCTCTCTTACAGCATCCTAATCAACCTAATTAAAGCTTCGTTCATTTGAAACCTCAGATGACAATTTGTTTAACTCTATCCCACTGTGGTCTTTTTATAAAGAGAATTAAATTTGATCTTCTGACAGCAATTATTAAATGATCCCAACTGGCCCCAATTAAGACACATGGCTCACAGGCCTTGAAATCCAATAAAGTGCCAAGCCCTCTCTTTCACTTGTACATCTTCCTTTACCTTGCTTTATTTTCTTAAAGCCAATTAAGCTCATCTTATCAAGTGGAACTGAATGCCATTGTGTAGACTAATTCGAGACACAATGCATCAATTTACTTTTACAGACATACTGGAGTAGGGACAACAGGCTCAAAATCATCCCTTTGCAACCCCTCCCTGATTAAATTCACCTAGCTTTAATGCCTTTCGCTGTGATGCACATGACCTACATATGCTTACCTTTAAAACACTGCCTACAATGAGCAGTGATTAGAGAAATGTATTAAATATCCACAGTAGGAGTTTTGCACTGCTTACAATTCTCCTTACAGTAACGCATCTTTAAGCATTTCTATTTGGTTATCACTTCTTCATTTCAGAAATTCAAAGAAATGCAACACTCATGTAACTTCTGAGGCTAACCTTTTTTTTTTCACCTTTAATTTCTGCTCTAATTTTTCCACACATGTTCAGTAGTATGCTGTGAAGAAATGTTCCCGTGATTTCGCGAAAAGGCAGGTAGCCCCAGGATTTGGAACTCATTGATTGTGCGGTACTCCAGGGAAATAGCTGAATTAAAACCAGCCTCACGAGACCAAAGTAGCTTCCATACACATCTGGCTCTTCTTATTCTAAACTCTAACACCTGCCTGGAAATTTAACCCCCATCTTTTCTCTGAAGAACAAATGGGACAGATTTATCTACTGCCATTTGGTTTAGGTCAAAGCTGAGCTGTGTGGTGTTCTGCTAAATTAATTGCAATGTAATTGATATTGTTTGACACAGTTTTTGAAAGGATGATGCTCCATCCATTTTGTGAACAGACTGCTCTCTGTGTATTAAAATACATGAGATTCCATATTTCTCCACATTCACCCTAAGTACAGCTTTGAGTAATAACATACAGCACACATTTTCTTTCTCAATATTTCTAATGAATTGCTGTACAAAATAAGATTGTGTGCACAATTATCATCAAGAGAGTAAATAACAAGTAAAAAAAGCTCAGAGCAATATAATTCCATTGTGGTGAATGTTTTCTGTATTTCTTTAATTTACATACTGAAAAAATGTAATCATGACATTCCTTAAACACAAAAAAGACAGAGAGACACTAAATTTCAGTGCAACATTTTCTTTACTAGCAGGAAGATGTATAAGTTTATGTAAAACATAATTAGACACATTTCCTGTCCAGCTGGGAAACATACTTTTCTTTGTAAAAATTTAGAAAACTAAAATGATGCCAACCACTTCTCAAAAAGTAAAAGAAATTTATTTTTAAAGAACTTGCAACATTTAGGAATTTAGGAAATATTGACTTGAAAAGGCAAGCAACAGTTTTACTCCCAGAAATGCTATATGACTGGTAAATTTGAACTGTAATATACAATAACAGTTGACAGAGAATTTGTAACAGTGCATTGAAATTTCTGGAGATTAAAAAAGATTTTGGTATATTGTGCTACAAATTATTTCTTATTGTAGTCTAATAATCCCGTAAAAGATGTTAAATTTAGATCGTTCTTTTTCTAAAAACAGCAAACCCTGTAACAGATTTAGTGCAAAGAGCTGAAAATATCCTGTGGAAAAAAATCTGTACAGAAATCAGATCAACCCAAATCCTGCCATTACTCAGCAGTGCAGTGACGTGCAGATGTTTGTAGTGGTTTAAGGAGCCAGCGGGGGCTGGAAACTCTACATACTCAACTCCAACATGATTGCAATTGAACCTCATCAAAGTAAGAGCTCATAATTTGTCACAGAAAACAGCCAATTAACATATGTTAGAAAAAGGCTCCCATAAAGATAATATATGATTAAAGATCCAATGCAGCTGTCACAAATCAAAATTCTGCATTTTAAAAAGAAGTATCACTCTGGGTTTCTGAACGTTTACATCGATAATGGATACTATATTTTAAAAAACTACAGAAAAAAAAAAAAAGAACCCCTAATTATAGTATTTCCTCCAGGTTTGGAGTTACAGTTTAGGGAGACCCGTGTACTAAAAGCACTACTTACTGTTCTGGCTGTTGTGCTGTAAATAGTTAAGACCCTTGCCAAAACACAACTGTTATTTTGTTTTAGTGCTATTTTAAAAGACAGACCTTCATTGTGAGTGAGGTGGCCTTCATTGATGCACTTTGTTGTCAAGACATTCCTCTGAAAACACAGCATGTCCTTATTGCTACAAAAAAATACAGTACTGTAAAACTGTGTACTATAGCCCCAGGGCCAGCCCTGTGATCCCAGCTATTCAAATGCAGCACTGCAGCCAGTACCATTATTCCACATTTACACTGGTGAAAATGAGATCTGAATGTAGCCTGCAACCGTCCTTTACACAAATAACATTGATTTAAAATAGTTCTCACATATATACACATGGAAAATGAAGCCTGTTGCTTTATCAGCACAGAACCCTGACTGCGATGCCTAGTCAGAACAATAATCTTTATTCCTTATATTTGGCACAGCAATATTTTAATTACTGAAATACTGCATAATTAAACTGCCTATTTTTTACAAGCATTTTTTTTCCTGCCATCATTTAGGATCCTGTGTGTCAGTCAGTAACCTCTGGGGCGATTTGAATAGTACCTTGTTTTATGTGTGTGCATATGTGAGCCTGTGTGTCCTTGTCTTGACATCGTGTTGTAAAAGGAAGTGCTTCCTCTTTTCTGTTTGAAAGAGACCCAAGAAAAACAAAGTTTTGAAACTCAGTAGTCTGACTGGACATTAGTCAATGTATTTTTAAAAATGCTGTAATTCCTATTCAGTCAAATATAATTTTATGTTGATGGATAAAAGCAGGGACAAATTTCAATCAATGCTAACAGAGATTAATATAATGGAGATAGTATTCTCCTGAAGTGGAATGTGATGATTTTTAAAGGTCGTTTCTCCCCTTTAAAATCTTTCAATGATTCAGAAATGCTGCTTCCATTAATGCTAGAGGCTGTAGTTTGTGTCATCAGCACAAAGTTAATTCTCTTAAAACAGCACTTATTATATTGGTACTGAAGTATCTGTCAACTTTAAATCTATGGTTTCAAAAGCCCTGAATAGGCACAGATTTTGAATATGCTAAAACTTAATATGACGAGAGGTCAAAAGGAAAACTCTTAAGTGTTTAAAGCTACTCATGTGTAAGACTCTCAACAAGATCAAAAGCAAGGAATATTTCTGACCCATTTACATGGAGTAAAAATTCCTAATGCTCTTTAATATTCTTCACTACATTATATTAAGATAAAAAAATAATCATTATGAATCATTGTCCCTTTTAACAAAACACTGTGAATAATGTTAAGGTTATGCTGCTTTTTTTTTTTTTTTTTTTTTTTTTCCTCAGGAGTGTGTTCATTGATTCCCAAGCAATCAGTAACATTTTTGATTAAGATCTCAGAAATAGCTGAAAATCCCAAGGCTTCTCTACTATTGAAACTTCACATGTCTTTGACTGTCCCCAACTAATGACAGTAAACTATGCAGCCTCAAGCTAAAGAGATTAATTTCCATTTTGCAATGAATAGACAAAAAGACTGGACAAAATCCATTCCCTATCAACTACATTGTTAGGTCTATTACAGAAAATACACTTCTGGCTCTAGAGACAATTTGAGATGGGAATAATAAAATTCAAGGTGCAAAACAAGTAGCACTTAACAAATGATACAACAAACAAGTCATACGAGAACTGTATTTTCTTCTCACTTTTTTTAGAATAAAACTACATGTTTTGGATAAGTCAGCTTCAAATATAGTATTTATTCCTGATAATAATCTGCTTTAAAAAACTGCTGCTAACAGTAACAGCAGAATAATTTGTGTCAGAGTGATTTCCTACTCTGTAAACCTAAATTTCCTCTTTTCTTAGGTAAAATCAGATAATTTTACAATTAGATCATGTATAAATGACAAGTATCAGCCCATTGCTATTAAGCAACATATTTTCTAAGCATAATTATCAAATTGATCTGCTGTTTACTTATCACAACATCTCTATGAAATCTCCAGCATTCTCTTTTTAAAATTCAGATTGAAAAAATTATGCATGATGAAATACTTTAAAAATGTTCATCCTGCTATCTATCCATGTTGTGCCGCAGCACTGAAAACCATTTGAGTCAGTAATGGCTTCTACTAAATGGAAATGTCGATGGCATTGCATAACATAATTCAAGATGTTACAGGTTTGGTTTTTTTTTTTTTTCACAATTATTTTAAAAATCTGATTGAAGAGCTTGGAAACAGAGTTCCTGAAAATATCCAACTTTCTGATTGCTTCTGCGCACATCAAAGTTAGTGGTAATTTTTCTATTAACAATAGTAGCACTGAGACTTTGGAAAAAAAGTTGAGGATATTGTATTAACTGCCCAAGGCCACTCTAGTACTGGGGCTGCAGACTCTATATGGTCTTACCCACACATCACCTACAGCATTATCCTGTTTAAATACAGGAAAAATATGCTGATGCTTCTCAGTCTCTCTGATGAGTCCACTGGGTGGTTATGGAGAGGAGAGATTAGTTGCCAGCGTGTGGAAGGCTCTAAATCCTCATAGGTTTCAGCAATGCTATACAGTAACAAAGCATCATAAAATGAAACATAAAACTTTCAAAGTTAATAGTAACAACAACAACAACGCTCTACCAGCCACGTTAATACCAAGGTGTTAGTCCTGTGTGATTCCACTGAGGAATCAAAGGCTCCATTTTGCAATTCTGCATGAAACAACTGTAGAATACGTTGAATATGTTGAAGTATAAATTAAGAACTTTAACTACAACTACAGCTTTTACTGTTAAAATTTCTAAGTTACTGGAAACTTAAAGGGATGCTTTCAAGTCATTTTAATCATCCTACGTTTTCCCATACCAGCTCATGGATTTACTTTTCAACACCAGCAGCCTGAGACAAGAACAAACTGATTTATAGCCCATGCTAGAGGAGCTTGCTGCTCAGTTGTCATTTTTTTCTTGGCTCCAGTAGATGGAAGCAACTCTCTTGCTGCGTTTTAAGTTTAGCATGGTTTGGGGGCTGCTTTTTAGGCCAAAGTCTTTATTTTTATATTTATTTTGTTGTCTGTTGATCCTTTGATGTCAGATTCCCAGATAATTTGTTCCAGTTCCCAGAGCAGTAAGTCTGTAGCTCCTGCTGAAACCGCTTGCAAGGATAATCAGAGCCTGTAGCGAACCTGCACCAGCTCGTTTCTGGAAACCCCACCGCTGCTTGGTTCTGTAGAACTAACCACTGACGAGACACAAGCAAAAAATTGTCTATGGTCTGCATATAGGTGTATATTGTACTGGTAGGTGTCAGTCTTACAGGAAAATACCTTGTCTGATAAAAACCCATGGAGACATGACACCCTGCATTTTTTTTGCCTGTTTTGGTTAGGCCAGTGCATCACTGGTTTCAAAAAGTGATGCTGCCTGTGACATTCAGGGTCATGCCCACGACAGGCAGGTGTTAGAAGGATTTCAAGCATAGGTTTGTAGGACCACAGGCCACCCTGCTCAATGGGGCTTGTTTGATAAAAACCAGAAAAGCAGCAAGAGTGGAGAATCTGACACTACCTGGAACAGGCTCTAAGGGTTTCTTCACAATTAAGCAGCTTTTCACCTGACACAGGCAGAGCATATTCCATATCATGACAGACATGCATAGAGAGCAGCAATTTTTGTCCCTGTTTCCTCAACCCACTAAGTCAGTGCCATGCGCTTCTGCCATATAAGAGGCTGAGATTAGATGTTCGTCTTTGAAAAGACTTGTCACCCTCAATTAAAGAGGTGTTGGCTACTCTTAACCTGTATGGCATATGGTCACCCTGGTTAACGAAAGAGACACTTCCCTGAGTCGCTGCAGTCAAACCAGCATGTGCTGTGATCCTGTTGATTCTCACAAGCTAATCAGGGTCAAGCTGGGTCAGATTTATGTACTGTAAATTCTTTAGGACAGGGACAGTCTCTTCCTATAAGCTTCTGTGGTACAAAAGCTAACAGGTAAAATAATGGGCCTTGAGTCATAACTAGAACAGCAGGATATTACTGAACTCATTTACATATTTAACTGTAGTTAACAAAAGGCCTCCAAACATGTGCAGGTAATACATTAAGTTAGAGAGATTTCAAACGATGATGTTCTGAAGGCACTATGCTAACAGAAAAGAAGTGTGTTACAAATGAATTTCAAAGCCATAATCCTAATCACTGAGAACACTAAAAATTTCATGACAACCTTTACAGAATGAATTATATCTAATGCCCCAGCCAAATTCCATCTTGGATCATTATTCTGCCCACATAAATTCTAATGCAGTTGAAGAAGTCATTTTTTGCTTTTTGTTTCAGACAGATTTGGTGATATTTTGTCTTCTCAGAAGTGTTAGCATTTCACTGTGGCTGTTTTCAGTCAGGTGAACTAATCATGTCCCTTGCTTATATTTTGTCTTCAGTGGGTTGTATAAAGGCCTATTTCATACTATACAAAGTATTGTCATTAATCAGAATTTTATCATGTCTGAGGTGAGAAAAGTCTTTCTCTCTTACCAGCTTTTCCAGAAAAGTAATACAGAAAGAAGAAAAATACTTATAAGAACTTCCTTTCAAATTAATGGAGATTAATGAAGAAATCCAAACCCCCTCAATGAAAATTAGTATCTACATTTCCTCTTCTCAGATAAAATTGTTTGCAACATGGAGGTTTTGGAAACACCATCTCATGAATGACTTTAGCAATACCATGAAAGAAACCATGGACTAAACCTAGCAGAATGATAATACTTAGTTCTTGAGTGCTGTCTGAATAAACTTAACTGATGTTGTTTTCCTAACAATCATGTGGTTTAAGTGGACACAACTAATGAAGAGGGAAAGAACATCACTTGGGGCACCTCTTCTCATCACAACAGCAGAAACGCACATTCCTGTGAAAGTTATAGCATGATAACTGCATTAGTTTGCAGAGTGATACAGATGAAACTGGTGGACATAATTCAGTCTCTGAGCAAGCCAAGGGGTAAAGCGTGACAAAGTCTCTGGGATGTGGAGGTCTTTATTCATAAAATTTTTTGGATAAAAGAAAAAATTATTATTATTAAATAAGGTCAACTTTTTCTGGAAACTGGTTTAGTACTCACAGTTTTCAATAACCCATTTCTAACTGTTTTAAAGTTGTCACAGAAAACAAGTATCTCAAGAAAAATTTTTAGTGGTGGTATTTTCAACCAGATCTGTGGGAAATTTGATAGACTTTTTGTGCAGTAGCCTAATTTTTTTATCTGATTTTTAGTAGTGTTATAGCAGTGATTACATTTCATGGCAAACATACCACTTATTTCTGAACAAATCAATGCCCCGATTTCATATGAATCTGGAGATGTCAAATCTCAGTACTCAGTAGAAAATGGTTAGGATGGCCACCTTCCAGAGACAGAAAGGCCTGGAATGGGGAAAGAAGGGGGGTGTCTTGATTGTGTGACTAGTAAATTACATGACCAAAATTTACCAAGAAATACAATTTTTAACCAGAAGGCGAGATCTACTGCTCAGAAAGAGGGAGTGACAGTCTCTATGGAAAGAGATTCTTAGTAATATAAGAATGCATTAACAAGAAGCACACACAGAGGACATGAAAGTCCACTCTACAATGCTGACTTGGCATCATGCAAAAGACAGAAGAGAAAGTTCTCCACACAAAAAATACTATGTAGGAAGAGAGGAACAAGATCTTTCTTCTCAAATATGTTTACAGTTTAACCTAGTCAAAAGTGGAGTTTTATGTATTCTATATAAATTTTTTTATACTACTCAGTTACTAAGTTTTATAGGTGAAATCCAAATTCTCTATGCTCCTTTGAGATAGAGAGACCAAAAATGTCTGCTAAGTAAGAAACTGTCTCTATTATCAATTCTTCCTACAATAACTTCTTAGAACAGAAGTTTTTCATATTGTGATGAATCGGAAATCAGCGATACACAGAAATGTTGCTAACTACCAGGAGATAGATATACTATAATGTTCTATAACATGATAGAGTTGGAGGCACTTTTATTATTGATACTAATAGATTGTGTTTCCTAACATTATTCTGTCACATAGAGTATAGCTATTCTTGATGGAGAGATTTTATTCTCTTGCCAGTGATGGGGGGTGCACTGATTTAGGTATTGTCCATGTGTTTAAGTAGGTAGTGAAAGTCCTGAAAACTTAATTGCCTACAAATTCTATCATTTGAAAATGATAAAAGGAATTTTCTTCTATACACGCATAGCTTCTTACTGAAATGAGGCAAAATTCTATGGGTATTAAATTTGTTTGCCTGCGCCCCTGGAATAATGCATGGAATAATGGCTTTTAGCCTTTTTGATTTGTATATGAACATAAAAAAGAAAAAAAACTAAACCACAGAAGAATTACTTGTTCCTTCTTATTATATGTCACATTTAGAAGCCCTACACAAGGGAACATATTGACACAGGAATGGACAGGAAGCATCAGATACTACGTCTAAGTAAGGGAAAATGACAAGCTATCAGCAACTCTGAACATTTCCTTAAATTCTGGACAGTCAATGCTTTAGCCTAAGTTTAGGCTTTAGAAGGCAGTATCTACAACGTATCAAACAATTCTGAACAAATCTGACAAGATGTCTGACACTTACTTTGTGTTTAAATATCTGCCATGGAAAGAGATGACACCACCAGCTTTCCATCTGGTCAAATTCTGCCTGGAACTGGACTAAAAGGGTAGAAGGACCTCAAAAATGCCACAGGTTAGAATTGTAACTTGGCAATTCTGGGACAGACACATCAGTCATAAATAGTAACTTTCCATGGGTACAGATGCTGACACCAGTTGAGACTAATCTGAGGAAAAATTATAGAATATGCACCAATTTAGTTTCTATTGAAACATATTAAAAAAAGAAAAACCTTCGAATTCTAAAGCAGACTGTATTTTAGTGCGTTACTTTTCCTTGGCTGACTGAACTCAACTGTCCTTCAAATTCATTTAAAAAACAGAAGTATTTAAACAAGATAAAGGTAGTGCTGCAGCACTGAATTTCTTAGCATTCTGTGTACAACAATTCCAAGGGCAAATCTTCTTTCCAAGGCCGAGTCTCAGTCTGCTTTTGCCAAATGCCAGCACTGACTTGGGGTAGATTTTTAATGTTTGCTACCAGCAATAAAATACTTCTTAAGCCTGAAATTATAGCCTTTAATTAAACAAATTTATCTTACATTTTCTAAGGTACAGACTGAAAGATTCGGTCAAATAAAATAATTTATCATCAAATTTAGGAAGGACATTTTAGATTCCAGTTTGCTGTTAAATCTGCATGGAAGACGCAGATATACAGTGATATATTTACTTGTATTTCTATGGAGTTTAGCGATAGCTTGTATTTCTATGGGGCTGGAGATTTTTGCGATATCTCAACTGACATGCATGGGGTTTTCAGCTTGACAAGGTAAAAATCATTGTGGAATATATCAAGACCTGAAGTTAGGTGTAAACAGGCTATAATATGGGCCTAGTCTCACTGAAAGAAAAGCACCTTGTGAAAAATATGACACAATATACTCAGTGCATTAAGAACATTAGCAAGTAATTACATGTATTTTAATCAATATCTATTTTGAGATTGATTTTTTAACAAGCATTATAAACTTGAATCCTTTGTGAACTACGGAGTGAATATTAACATAAACCGTCACATTGTTTTTCACGAACTGCGTGACTTTTAAATGTTTCACCGCAGAAAACTGGCCCACGGTCGTGTCTGTGGGGTTTGTATCTGCGCAGTGGGATTACATGTCACGCACGTTATGAAACCGAGAAGTGTGAAGGGTAAACGTGTGCACTGCGTGGAAAGGGTGGCTCATCTCAGCAACGCTCTGCACCTGTTGCCGTGTGCTGTGACTCCTCTTAATTCTTCCCTGTTCACGGAATAACGATCAGTAACGATAGGTAATTTAGTTCTACCTTCTTCTTCTACTCTTCTGCCGGCTAGATAATAACGAAAAAATTCCTAGTTTGCATTTTAAGAATGACTGTGTATTCCCTATAACTAAAAATCTGGTAATGCTGTAGTATAACATTTTGCCCTTGCAGTCTTCAGTAAATGTAAAATGATTTTTACCGATTTGCTGTAGCACAGCCCTTCAGAAAATACATTCAGTCCATTTTTAATCTCTTGCTGCTTATCAATGATTTGATCTCAGATAATGCAGCAAGTTCTCTTGATTGTATTATAGCCTGAAGTCTCTGTTCTGACTTTTTGCATCTGTGCACATGTATCTTATTTCCCTTTTGCCATCCATAAAAAATAAATGCATTTTTAAGTAAAATGGAAAAGAAAAAGAAAACACTTTGAACATGTGTAATAGTGTCCCAACTTTCACATATATTTTTAAGGAAAACTGCAGTGTAAATTAACGTTATATGCAATATCCTGAAGAGATGAAGCTGCCATTAGAACCAAACACACAGAAATTTAAGTAACAGGAGAACTCGGATTTGTTCAGTCATCTGACTTATCTAGTGTCCTTCATCTTAGTATCTCAATTCATGGTAATGACCATGGCATCACTCCCTTTATCTCTACCTCATCTGTTCGCAGTAGTGCATCTCCTTTGATGATGGGGAAAAGTTCACCATTTTAGTTCTTCTTATGGCAATAGACTAAAAATATGTCCCCACTGCTACCTTGTTCATTCTCATGCAATATTCCTGCTTTAGGTCACTAAACAACACCATGTGAGCTTGTCAAAATTAATGACAGAAGAAGACTCCAGACTATGCACTCCACCGAGTCCCAGGGTACTACAAAAAGGACTGACATCAAATGAGAAACAGAGAAGGTTCTGGGCAGCAGCTTGTTTGAATGCATTTGTTCAAGATAAGAAGGAAAAAGAAAATATGCATTCCTCTGTTAATGGGAAAGCTTTTCTTGTCTAACACATTAGAAAAATTTTTCAAGAACAGTTCATCCTCACACAAAGATTACTTGTGCGATGCTGCCAAGGTCACGGTCAGCCCGGGTTATCAGCCATGGACTGATAAGGGCCAGAAAAGCAAGTTAAGCTGCCTTGGTTCTCCTTGCTGCACTTCATAACAGCTAGTTTCTAATTGCATGCTGAGAAACAGGTGAATAACAGCTTCCCTCAACTGAGAGATGAATGTTGCATTCTGACACACTTCTTTTTCAGTTGTATAAATTCAGACATATGTAGGGCATAAATCCCTGAAGAACAGTGCCCTAAGTATCCAATCAAGAGGGAAAAATATATAAAATATTGTCATTCTTTAAGGATAATTTTAAATCAGCTCACTGTACTTTTCTAGTACGTAGTTGCAACCAGCGCTGAAGCATATTATCTATTATTTAATGTAGCAATTTTATGCTTTTGATTTACAACAGTGTTTTGAGAAAACAGTCTGAAACAGAAGAACTTATTATTTAATAATGATCTGTAAAATGTGCTGCATATCTGCATCTGTAATTTATCAATATTCTTACTGTGAGCATCAGGTACAGCATGACTAAGAACGAGTAGTATGTTCATATTGGTTATTCAATCCCTGAACTGTAACAGAGCTATTTCTGTACTTTGAATAAAAATAGATTAACACATCTCTTTTACAGTTTTGTATCTAGGGAGAATAAATCATAAAGCAAAAGAATGCACGGTATTCCACGATGCCACAATAAAATTTGCTCATAGGAACCAGTGCTATTAAAAACACCACATTCTGCTGGGATTGTGGTTCAAGGCCTAATGATTAAGAGTAAGTTACCCTGAAGACTACCCAGTAATGAGGATTTGTAAATTCCCAGCTTAATAATATGCAATACCTCTGGACTGTTTCAAGAATTATTTGGGCTAAAAAGTTCCTTGGTATTCTCACTGACTGTAATCCATCAGAAGACTACTAAAAATAACACGACAAAAAAAATGTTAAAAAATCATCTATTTAGCTGACCTAGCAGAACAAAGAGTTTGCACTGAAGTTAAATTTAGAAAAGGCCTAAATATAATGAAGTTAGCTTCAGGTATGCATGTCAACTTCCTCCGTTTCCTTCTTTTTTTCCGGAAATAACTAATTTGTAAAATTTGATTTAAGAAAAAAACCTCACCACAACCTCTTTTCTTTTTTTTTTTTTTTTTCCCTTAAGACTAGTTTTCCCTTTGTAATAATATGTAGAGTCAAAAAAATGTTCTGAATTCTGAAGTCTTTTAATCAAACTATTTAAGTAACTCGCATCCATGGAATACTACAAAATTAAAAGAATTTAAAATAATTGAAAAGCACACCATCCCACCAACCAGTCAATTGAAGGCTTAATGGGGCAGTATTTTACTTGATGAAAATAATTGTGACATCGGTACAATGTCCAAAAATAGTAGACTTGAACAAACGTGTAAGTCTTTGCAGTACTATGGCTTGTAGCCCCAAAGCCACAAGCATGAATGTATACGCCTAATTTGAAACACTTGAATAGTTCACTGAAGGCTGCAGAAATGCTCATGTACCTAAAATTAAGTACATATGTAACAGTTAATATGAATGAAATCACAGACGTTGTTACTGCATCCCAATGAGTGAAGCAAGACAGTGAGAACCTGAAATCAATGAGTGCATTAGACATGCAAAAGCAAATCATTGATGCCGTTCGTAAACCTTTGGTGGATACAAGTTGCCTGCATCTAAATACAGGCACTGTATTAGGTGAAAGGTGGTACTATCAGTGTATGGCATAGTACTTAGAGCGATTTGGTAAAGTGTCCCAGCTGATTCCACAATTGAATTCAGGTGTGAAAAATGCAATTAATTATTAGACTGAAAATGCCGACAAGGCACTGAAGTTTCGAAAAAGCCTTATGTAATTGCACAAAGTACTTTATGAATACAAGTGTAGGATCCGTCTGACCTCGTTGAGGCCATCAACATTTGGCATCTAGTCTAAGCTTCTTCAAACACAGGCTTACTTTATCATCAATGGAGACAATTAAGCACAATATAAACATAGCTGTAGACATTTCATCATAATTACAGGGACGATAATAGAAGTAGCAAGACAAACAGACAGCAAGACAAGCAAACAAAGATGAGGATTCCTCTCCATCTGAAGCTTTGTAGAGCTGAAGCCTAGTGAATTAGATTGCAAAATGGGAATGAGAAAGGAATAATTCCTTGTAAGGAAGAGGAATAAGGATTCAAACAAAATTTAAAAAAAAATATTATATGTAATAATGGCCCATGTGTCCTATTTAGTAATTATATTGTATGTCAATTATATTGACATACTCTATATGTTAACACGGAAAAGCTTGTACTCTTACCATGCAACATGAAACTCATATTTAAGAAGTCACTATCAATAACTACACCACTAACATGCTTAGGCTACACTACAAGTAAGGAAACAAGAAAATTTGAAACAACAACTCCAAAAAGAATTATTGAAAGCAACCATAATAAATATGGTATTAATAGGAATTATGCTGAAAAATAATAGTGGAGAAAAAATAAGTACCCAAAAATTTAAATTTAATTTTAATGTTTTCTGATAAGGATATATGGTTCAAGACAGATTTCCTGGGGGAGTTCCTTAACTGAAGGCCTATCACAGCAAAGGACATAACTTGCCAACCTAAGATGTGATGCTGAAATTCCTAAAATGTGCTATGGGGGTGGTGATATCTGTCAAGATGATATTCGTGGAGGAGTTCTTGAAAATAGCCAGGATCTAAACCATTAAGGATTTCAAAACTAAGAGAGCAAACTTTAAAATCAAACAGCTACTTCATAGCAAAGTAAATGAGTTAAGGTACAAGGGGGATGATCATATTTGCTCAAGACAGGACGGGAGCGTGTCACTGCATTCTGAACAGGCTGCAAGTGACAGAGCTGAGCTGCTGGAAGCCTTTCTGGGAGAGAATTACAATAATCCTCTCCATCAAGAGGGCATGTGCTGCTGCTATGAGGTCATCACAGGATAAATAAGGGCACTGTCTGCATCAAGCACACCACTAAAAAGACATTTTTCAATCTATCTCATTCACTGCAGAAATCTCCACAGAGGAGAGGGGAATGAACTGGACATCGGAATTTTTACTACAATTTCCTACTGCACTCAAATCCCCCAAATCAGTCTGTAGTGACATGTAAAAAAGAGAGAGCAGCCTCGGAAAGATAACAAACACAAAAAGATTTGTACTTTCGCTGTGGCTGAGGCAGAGGTAACTGGCAATCCTGCCCATGTGAGAACAGAGCTACACTTCTGGAATCCCTGGAGTGAGAGGCACACAGCTCCTTATCGCTCAAACCGGGATGAAGTCTTTGATATTTAGCATTCCTACAATACCCACCGCAAGCACGCACTTCATGACATGATTCTGCTGTCTGCCAAACTAACCTTGAACTTCAGCACAGCTTTGGAGAACCATAAAATATTTTTATCATTAATGTGATAAGTCTGCACAACAAAATGAGGCTTAGCATTTGGGATATATAGTACTTGATTTCCCCACGCTTGTGCAAACTAAGATTTCCTTGCATTTGTGCATGTTGAAATGGCCTATAAATTGAAAAATGTATTGTAAGTAATTGCACACAATACCTCCTTGTGTTCTTAAATCATGAAAATATTAAATATGTATACAATTAAAATGTTGGGGGGTTTTGGTTCATCACATTGAATTTAGGTAATAAAGCATCATTACATAAATTTCCTAGTACATTTATATAACAGTTACATCTTGAAAGAATATCAAATTATTCACATTATCTGTGAATTACAGTATTCAAAATTAAGCATTTATTGGCCCCCAATGAACAATAAGTAACTTCCTTAAAAGAGAAAACTTATGTGATGTATACAGTATAGGAAACTTCTAGTAGCATGATTATTAAAAGTAACAGCTTGTACCCCTACGGCCTGACTGAGTTTGAAAGAAAGTTCAGAATGGAGTGGGGGAATTAGCTGATGAACTTCTGTCAACTATAGCAGTAGCCTTCATGAATAATTCAATATATGCCCCATCCCCTCTATGTCTCAACAGACTAACAGCTGCAGCTCTCAAATGACAAGTGTTATTTTTTCCGAAGCTTCTGAAAATAGTCTACTGATTATAAAATAACATATATAATAAAATAAAGCTTTCCCTCCCCACTTTTCAGTTCTGACTTACAGTAACTGGTGAAGTTTTACAGTAAAAGGAGGAATTTTCAAATGGACTTTTATGAGCAGGTCTAGAGAAGCAGTTGGGAAAAGAATTCAGGTCCTCTACTGAAGATTCGGTCGTTTACCTTAACACACCCACACAGTTCACTGAGATTGTGTCCCCAAATTGTGCTCCCAAAACCTCATTAAGGGTAGCTTCACACAGAAAAGCTACAAAATTACACTTTCATAACATGGATCTTTATCTTGGCTTCATACAAACAGGAGGAAACTTTCTGGTCCGAGGTTTTTGTATCAGACAATTTCTGTAATGTTCCCTACTGGATAGTGAAAATTTGGCACTTCAGGATGTCAGGAAATTCACTGAACATGGTTGGTGAATATTCTGATGTGGAGCAGTTTCTCTTGGGCTAACAAGATTTCAGCAAGAGCACAGAGAAGCTTAAGGAGATAGTAGCAGAAGTTTCCTTGCTGACAGCACAACTGCCTGTACCATCAGTCCAGTTTAGGAGAAGAAATGGCTTTCACGGCATGTCTTCTCACAGTCCAATAATTCCAAATAGAAACTGCACAAATCTGCCCACACATTTTTTAATAAAGCAAAGTAGGCAAAGAAACCAAAACCAGGCAAGCTCTAATCACTCAAAAAAGGACTTTCTAAAGGAAGGGATCTCTCAAATAAAGTGTGTTTAAGCAATTTGAGTATTTTTCAGTTTTGTGAAAAGATTTTTCAGTGGCATTATGTAACAGTAGTATTTAGGGAAGGAAAACATTAGCTTAATGTAATGCTGAAATAGCTACACACGTAGATGTTTCCTGATTTACTGACAATCTACTGTGTGCAGCACTTCTGACTGAAAGCTGTAGTGGACAAAATCTTTTTGATGATACAGACTGAAAGACCAGTTTGCTGCTTTGCATTGTTTTATAAAATATAAATATATAATCTTTCTGTCCACGAGACAGCTTCTGGTTATAGGAAGTGTGCTCCGTGAACAAGAGAAGAAAAATCCTTTGCCTTGCATGCCCCTATATGGATATACCCCATAAAAATTAAGCAAGTATTGAAGATTTGAAGGGGAAGTTGTTGCCAAGAGAAAAGCTGAAAGGTTTCTTAAACATCTGCTTTACCTTCTTGTAATGAACTGTTTCTCTTCTCAGCTTCAGAAACGCCCTGGCTCTTCTTGTTCAACAGAACGGCAAGATCCTTCAGTGCTTCAGCCGCCCAATGGGTCTGGTCTAGACATGACTTTAATTGGGATGCAAATCATTTAACTGACCATTTGAGTAAGAGCTTTCTCGCACTTAAAATTTTTTTTCAGAATTGGAGTTCTATCTCCTACTGATGTATTGTCATAGAAACATAAAAAAACAGATTTATGTGATGGATTGCAATTTACATTGCTAATTATGAAGAACTACTGAAGAATTACAAAATACTGAAGAGAGAAGTTTCATTTTATCCCATCAAAGGGACGTTTTCTATACAGCAGAAATCTGCACAACCAGAGAGCTATAATGCACATTATATGTTCAGCTGCTTACATTTCATATTTTAACAGTTAAGTTTTCAAACAAACTAAAACAGAATTATAAGACTTTGGAAACAACAAAGCTATCTGTCTGTTCTTATTTCCACATTTTTTAGCTAACAGAAATAAAAAATTGGAACAGTTATTGAGATAGTGTATTTGAAAGCTTAATAACACTGCCAATTAAAAAAAAATGTTAATATGGTATTAGATAGCTTTGTCAGTTGAGCTGTTTTCAAGATAACTTAGAAATGCTACTACCAAAGGGCTGCTTCATCCTCAGCCACCTTAAGAGAGTTAACATGGGTAATTTTTCTGAATACTATGAAAAGTACGTTCAAAAATATGATGTTTTTCTTCAAAATAATAAATTCATAATTAAAGCACTGTCTGTATTTTTGCCAAGGAAAAACTGTAACAGAAAAGGAAAGCCATAATAGAATTGACCGGAAAATTGATTACTGGCCATTTTGTTTGTTGAATGTAGTAATTGGGTTCAAAATGAATCATTTGTTAGGTATCTCCTGCACTGTATAAATACCTGCAACTTCTACTTATGAGAGTTATGTAGGTGGAGCATGACTGCATACCGCAGCCCAATCTGTGTGCCGTTTAAGAGTCAGTGGTCAACTCTGACTCCAACCAGACAGTCCCCTTCTCTCTTAGATTGTGGGTAAGTATAATTTCTTCTTGAGTAATGTGTTGGTCCTGCATCCTGGTGCAAACAGATAAAAAAGGTTAAGTGTATTTTTAAAAAGAAAAAATTCCCCAAACAAACACTGCTTTCACTAGGGGCAGTACAAGACCAAGAAATCCAAGCTGTCATTACTGGTGAAGAGCCCTGCTCCATGAATAATACATTTCTGGGGCCAGCTCATATCACAAAAATAGATGAAAGGTCCACATCTAGGCTGATAGAGAGAAAAAATCTGCTTCATACCACTACGGAGGGTGGTTCTCCCATCGGAAACAGGCTACTGGCAGGGCACTGGAAAGTATTTTCAAGTGAAAAAGCCCATATTGTTCCACCTTGTGAACAGCAAGAAAATGTAATTTTTTAGTTATGATTTTACCTTAATTTTCCACTGCATAATCATACATCAAACTAATCCTTTTCATGATATTTTCCAGTTCTGTAAGTTACTGTTAACAGTGTTAGAAAGCATAAAGTACAAACATATACAGGCCTTACTGACCTATGTATATATTCATTTATCTGAAGATAAACAGATATCTTCATACCATCAGGTAAGTAACTATCAATATTTATTCCTGAAATGTTACTGGGAGACTGAAAATACTAGTCCTGATTCAACAGAAATGAAAGTAAGGGGAATACAAAGCTAAGTGCCCTACTCTACGTAAACTAAAACCAGCAGCGTCTACAGAAAAGCAGCTCCCAGCCTATTGTTTTTCTGCTAATCACTTGATCAGCTTTCCTCATGGATTTTTTGTTTTAGATAGAAGTTATCAGCTATACAGTAAATAAGAAAAAACCCTCAATCTTGACTTTACATCTTCTCACCTGTGATACTTTTACAGCTAAGAACAGCACTAATCTCTGAAACAGATTCTGAAACTGGTACACTTACAGAATACAGTTCTACATAAGTCTTCAGATTTGGAATCTATCACCTGATTTGTCCAATCTGGATGTGTATAAATTTCATCTTTTTTACCATATCAGGTTCCAAGTAGGATCACAAAGTACGACACAAACAGATTTGAGATTCTTGTGCTTAGCATTTGGATCTAAAAGGAATATATTTCTATGCTGAACTGCAGTTCATAGGTTTATAGTTTTTTTTTTTACAAAGAAAGTATAATTAATATGCCTAAGTTTAAAACAAAGTGCATTTAAAAAAAAAAAAAATCAGGATAAATACAGGTTGACATAAAGAGAGGGTGTTACATTCCATAGTCTTTCATTCGGTCTTTGGCCTCTTTCCTGACAGTTTGTAGAAGTATCAATTCTCATGACATATATCAGGATATAAAATCTACTCTTTTATAAATGTATTAAACTATCCCATTCACTTGTTGCTGCCTAACTTACTAATAGGTGTGCTGGTCCTGTTGTAATCTTGGTCTTAAAAGTGTAACAGCTAAGTGGCAGCAGTACTTCTGGAGTTGAACCGAGTTTAGCAATCAAAGCAGAGAGGCAGCAAAAGAAATCATTTGAGGACCCTATGTCCTCTCAGCCTTCATTTTACATTATGTGTGATATATATTTGTCTCATAGAGATACACATATTAATGATTCCCATCCAAAAATAATTTTAGGACTAATTACAAAAGTCAGCATTATTTTCAGAAACCCTAGAAAAATCTAGTAACAAAAATAATATTAAAAATATAGTAATGGAAACTAGGGGTTACAGTAGTCTTCTAATACAACCTGTCTATCTAACTAAGGAAAAGTTATGTTTGGGATGCTTTTATATATATCATTCCCATACCTGCATACACAAACAAATATAAAAATACATACAAAAAAATCCCACTAAAAAATACTATATTTCTAACCCATAATATAGAAGGACTGTAAGTCTAGAACAACAGGAGAAAGACTTTCATTTTATATAGTAACTGTATATATGTGAATAAAGAGCACCACGTGTTTATGGACTGATTACTTTTATGAGGTCTAACTGCGAAGAGACATTTTGACAGTTTTATTTACAGTGTAAGGCATACCCAGAGGCATGCAAGCATAGTTTGAAAACCATATATATTTGTCTATAAAGCACACAGATATATAGATATATGTACATATGTATAAATATATGTACACGATCATAGGAAGTGACTTTACAGAAAAACCACAAGCCCAGCTAACAAAGCAGTCTATCACATATTTCTAGATAGCCTTTTAAACATATATACCCTATCAATTACATAAAATCTACAGTTATGTGAGGTGCAAAAATATGAATTCAGGGTTTTAAGTATATAAAGGCACTCCCCCAACTGAAATAGTGTTCAAAAATACGTCCTAAAAATACCGATCAAATGTCTCTACATATATTTAATTTATGTTAATGTATATATGCAGCTATTTCAAATGCAGCCAAGTCACTAAGCTCATTAAATTAGTTTTTGATTTTGGGAATTAATGGAGATTTCCACTGTTGAAGACTTATTTATTTTTTTAGCTATAGATAAAAAAGAACCCAGAGACATCAACCCCTCTGAACAAGGTATAATTCAAAGATAAATGTTAGATCAATAAGGATGAAAATAATAGGATTGCATGCAACATCAGCTTGTAGAACAAATTCTATTCTTTAATAAACATCTAGTGTGTCCATACATATTTAATGTTAACAGTTTTTTAACGGCTTAGGCTGTAACCTTAGTAGCCTGGTGTGGAATTTGCTATTGTCATCCCTGCCCTCGTCGGGATAGAGGTAGAAAGCAGCAATGTGGTAACTCAAACTATATTTACCAAATTTGAGCTGTTGATTAATTTTCCTCTGGTAAAGGCATAATGGGAACACCCCTTCACCTCACAAACAGTATTGTGCTCGTTAGACACCTTCCATAAAGTTTAATTATCACACCAACTCTTCCTACTGAACACTGGGAAGAAATGCAAGACATTCTTAATATTAAAACTATCCGCGTTTTCTGTCTTTTTACCTTCCTTGTTTACCCTGCTTGTTCATACTGTTAATGCCTTGAGGTAGAGGCTGTCCATTAATGTGTACTTGCACAGCATCAAGCACTATAGACCCTCATCTCTGTTAGGACCTGTGTAGCTGTTACCACAGCATGACATTAAGTGGTAACATTAACTGTGTTTAAAGGTTTCTTTCAGTAGACCACAAAGTCCAAAATAGTCAAATTTCATTTTGCTACTTGTACCTACTCAGCCTCTTGCTGGACAAGTACTTTGCACTAGAAGGAACACATACCCCCTTATACAATATCCTTTTGTATGCTTCATACGCATGCAGGATGCTTAAGACTCCACATTTCTGGATGATCAGCAATATTTAGAAATTGAAATATAAAATTTAAAAGAAATACCATAATATTATCTAAATAAGAGTTGAGTATTACATTTACTCCAGAATGGCCAGGACAGTGGCCATCGCTTGAAACCGAGGTCTGTCGATGTATTGTGATGACCTCCTATATACAGTTGTCAAATCTGTATTTTCCAAACTGGCAATTAAAAAGAAAGCTAAAATGTTAAACAAATACCCTGTTTAACCTGGTGCAGAGTAGCCTGGATAAAACCCTGTGACTGAACAATATATATAAAAAAATAAAGCGAACTAATTTATTCTCAGTTACTTTTTAGAAGAGAGAATCCTGTATAAGTGACTACAGCAGCATGTTCTGTCACATTCTTTCCATAAACTGAGCCCTGTCAGTGACAGCAAAACAGATTGTGTGCATCTGCTGGGAATGAGCCAGATGACAGTGGAAGAAACACACATGGATACCTTGGCACAACAACTAAAGAAGTAGACGAAAAATGGACAGAAAGAAGCAGAAAGTTCTAAACTTTAATTAAAATGGCTCTCTAACAAAAGTGAAGTTATCTAAGAGTCTGTTGCAGATTGTATGCTTTGCTTTAGGCTGTAACTTTCCAAAAGCAACTACATATTTATACTCTACATTGTCTTGTTTACTCCCTATGGTACTCATATGGCCACCATTCCCACAGTGTCTGGGTCCCACAGAATTTGCCTCAGGGAAATACCATCCTCATTCTACAGACAGGGAATTGATGCTCCAACAAAGCAAAACCCTCAGAGTGATCTAAAATAGGTTCTGGAAGAAAGAGTTAAATCCACAGTGTCCACATCCAGGCTGCCATCCTAAACGCTAGAATATCCTTCCTGTGCTTAGCTCTGCTTTCAGACAAAAATACTGTTATACCTAAAATTGACATTAAACAAACAATCTGCTCGTACTCTAGCATTACAGGACTAGTGAGCCTGACAAGTTAAATCAGCACAAATGGTGCCTGTGTCAGCTTTGCTCTTGCTGCTTGTATCCTCTCAAGTTTTACTGTTGAATATACGGATTGAGAGCCCAAGATGGCTCTAAACAGGATCAATGAGTTACAGTCTTCAGGACGGAACTGCTACCACAAATAGTGGTCACTGTGTATTCCCATATAAAAGGAGAACCTGATCTTCACTAATAGTTAAAAAGCACTCATCATGGCAGCACAACTGCATGGTTATGCTCAGGAATGAATTCAGGAATTCTGCTGCTCAAAAATAAATTTCAAGTGTAAAGTAACTTATGTTGTTTCCCTTTCGATTAATCACTTGAAGATAGATGAAACAGACATGGAAGCAAGTATTTTTTTTTTTAAAGAAAACAGTATTGTGATTACAAGGACATAAAAACTCTTCTGAACTTTGCACTGATGTTTTGCACACTATTTTGCCTTACATATCAGGAATAAGATGTGACTGCCAGCTGAGTAAAGATTAGTATAGCACCTAATGGTCCGAGCAGCTCAAGTCATCTATTTAGAGCATCTGGAAGCCTCATGAGGCCAGTGGTCTCAGTCTGTTATGTATTCCATATGCAGCGACTATCTAATATTCTGATGGTACTTCAGAATCACATTAGTAAAACAGAATTATTTGGTATTTATAAAACTCAAATATCTCATTACATAGTACAATTAACATCCAGCAGACAGAAGCTGACATATACTCGCCGAGTCTGAGAAAGCTCTAGAACAATGTACAATGAATAGAAAGCTCTAGGAAAGCATAAAATGCACCTTCATGTTCCATCTCATTTCAGTAAGTGTGAATGGTAGCCACACATGTACAGACTTTAAACCCCAAGAGGGACTTTGAAAACTGCTTAAGTCTGCTTATAATGTTCTTGATCAAAGAAGTGGTAGATCTTTACATATTCTTCCCAGTGTGGTCCAGTAGAGAAGATAGGGATCTTCTTTTGAAATGTTCTATTCAAATGGTACCTTTTTTTCTAATGAGTCTGGAAAAAGAGTCAGAGTGCAACTGAGAAAAAGAGGTGGATGTTAATTAACAGCATGAATGATAATTCTGTATATAAAGCAGTTTTTAGTAGGTCATCAAGTCAGTGGAGTTATGCTGGAATACATGAGGAAAGGACAGTTTCATATATTCAGTTACATCTGAAATACTGTTAAACAAACATATTAATATCTGTGGATGTAAGTTCTCTTTGTATTAGTGAAATTGGAATTTCCCAATTAGAGTCAAAAGAAAAGAAAAAAGCACATTTTTAACAACTTACAGGCTGTTTCAAGCTCTTGGGTAAATACTAGTCAACACTGAATATCAGCACAACTTTTTAACCAGAGTTGTTATTCTTCTTCATTAATTCAAGCATAATAATGTGGTCAGGAAGTCAGGTTTGGATTCACACCCACATATTCAACAGGCACATTAACTGTACAAGAAACTGGCTGAAGAGGCATGCATGCTAGGCCACAAGGTCTTTCCTAAAGGACCACCCAAGCTCTGCTGAAGATGGCTGAGAACATGTACATAATGGCTATTTTTGAACTATTTGTTCTCATAAAGGTTTATTAAACACTCTTAGGTAGACTAAGCAATTTATTGCACCCTGAAGCCATACTTCCTGTCTCAACCAACCTATAATCAATCCATTACTCATTTACAGCATGCTCGTTGTCCTCATATTCAAACACCTCTTCATGTTTCTAGCTCCTATCCTAGATTCCAGAGCTTTGCTAGGCATGGTACTCAAATGAAAGAATGAGGCCACAAAAAATTATGAGAAGCTGACATAGAGGTATTTATAAAAGAACTACTTTCACATATTTAGATGAATACACTTGTAAAACAAAAGGCACTTTCTTCTTATACATTGTATTTTATAAAGTAAATGCAAACTTTTCAGACAATGAAATAGGAAAGATGGCATGGAACTGGTTGTTTGAACTAGTTTTAAGCTATATTTTAAGCAGACAAGAAACACAGAAAGGTTTGTATTTTTTGAGTAAGAGAGATAAAAGAGCACAAGAAACCAACTAAATAGTTAAAGAACTATGGCATTCCATTGAAACATGACTCAATTACAGCCGTTCATTTGATGAATATTTAATTATCTACGCAAAAATGGGATGGCCTCACATTTGGAAACTGAGAGTAGCTTTCTTTCAGAATATTCTATAGCCAACTGATTAAGGACCTTTCCAGAAAGAGAGAATTGTCTTTTCTGTGAACTTCTCCAAATTAAGGGTAGGAAGTATTTCAAATCAGCTTTCTCAAATCCTGAATTTCTGCTATAAAAGTTAAACCGGTGCTTATAAAGAATTTATAGACTTAATCTGGGGATGTGGATTCCAGTAGACAACAGGACACAGCAGAGTAAAATCTAAATTCCCCTTTTTTGTGTTGCCCTAAGTCCTTTCTAATTACATGGCTACATCCTGGCGTGCTGAATAGATTTTAGCTTTTACAGCATCTCAGTAAAGTTTCCAATTTTCATCCATGTTTTGCCCTTGGAGGACTGAGATGTTGCATAACAGACTTGGACCAAGAAAGTTTGCAGCAGCATTTAAAATTACATTCAGAGGTTCTGAATCCCTTTCTTACATTGTATGCATCGGACTGTTGTACCGCTTCTGCACTTTATTTGCAGACTTTTTTACTGAGCATCTGTTGCCTCAAATAAAATACCTGTACCTTTTTAGGGATGATGGTTAGTGAATTGTATGTCAAAGACACACAATAAATCCCCCCTTTATTTTTAAGTTTTGGAATTCATATTGAAGGATTCCGCTCCCTGGTCTTGGAAATCATCACCGATGGGTTGCATGTGGTGCTGGAGATTATTATATTCAAGAAACTTCGGAACTGAATGTATTGTATGTTCTCTTTTTCAGTAGAAAATCTATATTTTAATCTTAGATATCTAGTTTAGATCACAACATATTCAAAAAAATAGTGGGTATTTATTTAACTGTTCTGAATTTAAGATTAGCATTTAGACCAACATATGAAAATGGAACACTAATGGTTCTTTTTTATGCAAGTATCAGCAGGGGAATCTCACAAAAGAGATTCTATAGATTCCTTGTGATTTGAAGACGCCTTTTTGATATAACTATGTTGTATTCTGAACTTCTATCAATTGAACATGGAAGCTGCATTTTTAGGATGATGTTTAAATCACAGAACAATCTTCTAAGCCATTAGTGGAAGAGCTTCCTCTTTCCAAACACATCTGGAAAACAGTAGACCGAGAGAACAAATACTTTCTTCCTGACCATCCTCAAAATTACTTTTTACCAGAAATCAGCAGAAGTGCTATTCCATGTCCTGTTTGGGGTAGTCAAAGTAGTGATGGTTTCACGACAGGTTTGTCTTTAATCTTATACAGAAAAATGTGGTAGAACATAGTGCTACTGCTTTACAGACGACATTTCGCGACTTGTAACAGAAGGCAGCACCAGAAAATCACCACTTGTCCAGATAAATGACAAGTACTGCTCTTCAAAACAGACCCAGAATATCTTTCTTTCGTGTCGTGCCTCTTTGCTGCATCAGATATTGTTTCATATTGTTATTAAGTGACCAAAAAAAAAAAAAGATAAAAATAAGTTCAATAAAGAACACACTCTGTCTCCATAGAGAAATCTTGGTGCTCTCAATTAAGCATTTTTCTTCAGGATTAGAAGCAAGGAAAAACCCCATTCCTAATAGCATTAAAACGCCATGCAAAAATACCATTTCTTCTACTGCTTTCTTTTTATTTCTCGTAAAGATTTGCATTATGCCTATCACCACCGTATTTTCTCTCTCATACATTTTTTAAAACATGAAATTCCAGAAAAGATAGCATTCAGTAAGGATACCTCCAAGATGACAATTCTGCTGATCACCACGAAATGTTAATACTGAACTTGTGACAATAGCTACTGGAAGCATAAGTGAAATAAATGCAATGTTCTGGATGGGGATTTAAGTACTGGAACTTGTACTGAAGACAGATTCTCATTTTGCTTTGTCAATATAAAGTTTTGGAAAAACCACAGAAATATTAGTCCAATTTTCAACTTGAATGACAAGAATATTATAGGAAATGTAGAAAAATATTGTTCTGTTTCTGTCCTGTGCATAACCTTTTTTATTGCAGCACCAACATTAGAACAGAAACACCAGATCCTGTTGTTATCCCAGTGAAGATACGCATATTTCTACCTACCAAGGATATAGGTAGGCATTATCCATTTCTGTACAAGTAATTACGGGCAGTTCTGCTTTAATTAGGTAGCTTGCCAATCACTCCATCATGTTTCGTTTGAAGAAAAAAAAGGAATATTATTTTCCAATTAATATACATTTTAAAATGTAATTTTAAATAATTTCCAATTGCTAACAGCATGTCACACAAATGAGTCCTCGTAATCCAAGAAGCCTGGGTTACGCTTTTTTTCAACATGTGCTCCTAAGAACATCACTGAAATTCCGCTTCATCCTATTTATTTTTAAATGATCCTACCAGTCCATAGGCTCTTACTAACATTTATGGTCGTATTTCTGATCTCTGAAATTTATGTATGTGTGCTTTGGATAAAGTTCTACATTTTGTGTGCCACTACAAGGATGCATTCCCTGGCTCGGAATTCTGACATAAAAAATGTGTCATGTAGAAGTTTGGTAAGTGTGCATTTTCACACTTATTTCATATATTGCAGTGGGATAATAAGCTGGTTTTTTTCCTCATTCTGCTGCTATATCAATTCCTTGTCTGCATCTTATAAGCAAGATAAAGGAAAAACTGACCACTTGTCTAGGATTCTGTGGGGAAAACAGGTTATCACCAAATACTCCTTCAAAGATCAGTTCCTTATAGGTATAGAACACATTTAAAAAATCATCATTATTTCGTTAAGACCATCGCCCTACGTCTGCAAGAATTATGGAGTATTCATAGCAAGCCAAATTCTACACACTTCAGTAGGAAATTTGTTTGAAAAACCTCTGCAAGATTACGGTTTTACGTTCCACTACCATGTAGTGTCCACTCTCCTCTATTTGCACACCATCTTACCAAATAGTCCGTAGCCACATTCCTCCTAACCTTCCTAAAAGCCTTCCTCCTTTTTTTGCCGTTTCTCCCACTTCTCATATTCAGTCTAGGCAGAAGCAACATCCAGGACACAGATGGGCAGAGATAAAGAAGGCCTGAGGATAAGTGTAGAGGACATACTGTCTCCTGCTGGTTTCACAGAATATCCTCAAAATTTCTCTACAAACTGCCCAGGCGTTCCCAAGGGTTACAGCAACCAGAGGGGAGCTCCTGGCAGCACAAGTCTCAAGACAAAATGCCAGGCTGAAGGAGATGCATGGGCCAGCGCTACGGGACGGTCACAGAACCTCAGTGTCCTGTCGTTTCTCTACAACACTCCCCTCGCCTTTAGAGACAGCTTTTCCGCCCAACTCCAATGAAATGATTTAAAACAATCTCCACTGAGAAGTCCATATGGAATTTTTAAATTAAAAGTGCCATAGTCTACAGAGCTTGTTACACTGGTGGATACACTCTGGAACATTTTAATTTCTGTAATCATCTGACAATAGTTAAATTATTTGGATTAAAATAATGCACCATTATTTCAAATATAATGTCACATCACAATATATTTGTCAGTAGGAGGAAGAATTTATTAGGAATCAAATAAATAGCACATGCTACTATGTTACTTATTTATATCACTAAAAGTAACGTTTCACGTGAACAATGTTCTGTATTATGTTTATTTTTGCAGATGTGTTTTATAAACAATTTCCCAATCCTCCCTCCTTGTCCTTTGTACATACTTTGCTAACGGCTATTGATTGACTACTTAAAAGTAAATAGTGAAATTTAACTGAGCAGGGTTTCCACAAATGGCATGTGTCCTGTATCTATAAAAGCAAACAGAAATAATGCCATTTCTAATTCAGTTTACTTTACTGTACATCTTGTGATTACAGGATGAGAGATAAAAGCTAGTAATGTCTAAGGTGGATTCCTGCACTGCCGCTCGGTTAGCAATAATTTTTGTTATAAACTTCACTTAATCAGTTATACAGCTGAAGAAATAAGAGGCAGAGAAGACCTGTTAGGTAGGGTTCCAAGTTTCCTATCAGCAGCGCTTTATAACCTGGGAAATGGAGGCAGAGGAGGTTTATGCCATCTGTTCCCTTCCGTCCCTAATCTGTGGGCTGCCTTATGGTTAACTTGAATGAAGGCAGCAGATACTGACTTCGCAGGACCTGCTGCACGGGCCAGGATCTCTGCAGCCCTGCTATGTCAGAGAAGATGGCAGAAGGCAGAGATAAGTCCCTCTACCCGGCTGGAGCAGGTGACTGCTAAATCACCTGTTCAGGGAGTTACAACAAGGGCCCAGGCTACAGACCTTGCCACTGTGACTACTGAATCCACCTTGCACGAGAGTGTATTCCATACAATATTAAAATAAAGAATTCGCAGATAATCTATCCACATCTGTTTCTAAATGTGTCTGATAATGTTCTTCTAGAATTTCCTAGGGCATATTTCTGCAACCTAAAGTATTTAGTTGTTAAAAAAAAATTAAAAGTTGGGGGGCGGGGAGGGAAATGCTCAGTGCAGTTCCGTTTAACTGTGCTTTAGAGTAACAGTCCTACACTTGAACTGCCTTAAAGATTTTTTTTTTCCTCTATGCTTCCCTCTATTTCTCTTCCAAATTTACTTTCTCTTTGCAAGGGCAGAAGCAATGTAACTATATCACTTTTGCATGTTAGCTTTCCTGGCTGAATAACGGGTGCTATTTGCATACTTTGAAATAGTGTCAGGATGCAAGGAAGTTTAAAGGCTAGGATACGGTCCGATGTTTAGTGGCTTAAATACACTGCAGAGCTCGGAAAGGTCTCTTTGCAGTTTAAAACTAATGGGAGAAAAATGCAATACCAACACGGCTGATGACAGCACACAATCCTAAAATCTGCCTTTTTTATATATACTAAAAACAAACACTAAATCCTATGACTGAGATCTGGATATATAGATTCAACTCCCTGTATTCAGTGGGAAACAATTATTTTATCTGTAAGCAGGTACCTAAATTTACCACATGTGCACTGAGAAAAAGTCAAAAATTTTTTATTACCCACATTAACTGGTAAACTTAAAATTTTTTAATTGCAAAATAATTTCACTTCTCTTTAAAACCCCCTTCGTAGAACAAGTATCTAGGAATTCCACTGCTTTTCTTGAAAGTCTAAGAATAGCAGGCTATATTTCCAATGTCATCATTAAATTGATCTCAATACTTTACATAAAACTGTGTGATGTTAAAATGTGCAAAAGTGCGCTCAGCCTTGGCTGTTTCTTTATCATTATAATACCGTACCTGACAGTTCAAATATACAGCTGGGGCCCATAAGTTTTATTTCGTCACACCGATGCTAGGTAACTTTTTGAAAATTACAACCTCCCGTCAAAAAAAATAATAATATTCTACTGTTGTATGATATAAGTCTAATATAATTGAATGTTTTTTCAGGTATTCATGAGTTAAACAGCCAGACTGAACTTCTAAGAAAAGGATACTATATTTCAGTCTTTACCACTCTAAGCTCTGTTTCAGTATTTTACGCACATGATTTCCTTTTCAAAAGTACTGAAAAGTGTGGATGTGATCATCCACATCTACAATCAAAAGCGTAAGGTGCACATTTTGCATGTTTGAAGACTGCTCTTATACAGTTTTCTTGCTTATACAGCAGTAAAATAATCAGGAACAATTACAAAATGTGATAACTATTCTTTAAGGACTATAATCAGCGAGCACATCTCAGACTAATCTTTTTCATCTTATTTGGCTGTGAGGTACTTCAGGATATTTCAAACATTTCTATAACTGCATTTATTGCCTATTTCCAAGGGCGTACTTTTCGAAACATTATCCTACCAAAATTTTAAAAATTCCCATTTGAACCTCATAATACATTGTTGAGAAGTTAGTTAAATGCACACAGAAAACAAAAGGAGAAAAAGAAAATGTACTTTACATATAACATAAACTTTTCAAAATACAGCTAAGGCAAAGCTAGAATGAAAGAAAATCAAAATGTGCTTTCAGGGTCCATTAAGATGAAACATCTGAATTTACAGGAGTTTCCTGTCTGATTATAATAACACACACAAAATTAAATACATAAATATTAATTTTATGTATCACATAAGATGAAGACAATGAAAGAAACTATGTTTACATTTATGGTTGACTCATTAGTGTTTTATTATGTGAAACACTAGGAGGCATCAGTTGGGTAAAAAAAAGAGTTCTTCTTTTGAAAAATGGTAAGAAATTAGCATAGAAGTTACCAGCTTCAAAGTTTCATACTTCCAAATGTTAAAGTCTGTATGTTATAACTAAATCATGCAAATAGCCGAAACTCTCTATTTTTGCT
The DNA here is from genome assembly GCF_964106895.1 of Numenius arquata. Lineage (NCBI taxonomy): Eukaryota > Metazoa > Chordata > Aves > Charadriiformes > Scolopacidae > Numenius > Numenius arquata. Next base: position 81,329,396 of record NC_133616.1, read on the forward strand.
GCTAAATGACATATTTAATAATATAGGGACAACATTTAATTTCCTAGCCATTTTCAAACCAGACTACTATGTTCACATATGCAACACAAAGTGTAGTTTTACATCATTTTACATTTTTAAAAATAACAGAATAGAGGTAAACTAAGATGACTTACTTGTTCTTCAATATTATACGTTTTGATAAATCTGCAAAGCCCTGACACATTTTATGCACTCTTCTCTGCACATAAGCTCTTAATAGGGTAAATGCAGTGAATTTAGTATAGTGCTAGACGCTTTTAAGAACTTTTAATTGCTATTAGAGTATATCATCTAGGCAAAAATGTTCTTAAAAAAACCCAGGACAATAATCTGTTACATTTTAAATATATTTCCCCAAAGCAGTGAATTAAACAGCTTTTTAGAAGATTTGTACAACAATGCTACAAGTGGCTCTACCTTTTATTATAAAGTCATATGAAACCAGTAATGTAAAAATTGAGTTTCCTTCCTTCAAACTGCTTTTAACAATGACTAAGCAACAGAGTTATAGTTGTCTTAAAAAATAATCAATTGAAATTGAAGTGTGCCTTGCCATGCTGCAGCAATCAGCTTTTATCTCTGCCCAATCAAAATGACATGTGAACTGCCTAATCCTTCTTTTGTAAGGCACATAAGACTTTGTTGTCACTGTTGGTTTTGTGAATCGCCTCTATAAGCTGGTCTGATTTCCTAAAGATGACAGATCCTAGTGAATAGACAAGCTCTACTGCACTGCAGTCAATGAGACAGATTAAAGTGGAGGACTGAAGACACTAGCTTTTAATCACCTGTCCACATGCAACATTGACCATTAGTTCTTAGAAAATTACCTTAAGGCTGGTCAGAGGACCCAAATAATTCTTTTCAAAAACAGAAAATTAAAACCTTAAATTTTTAAATTTTTCACTTGCACCATCAGTTGTGTTTGCAGACCAGAGTTCTTCTAAACTCATTTTGTTTCTTAAATAACATACAAAACTGTTTTCACCCTTTTCAAATACCAGAATACTAACCCAACTCTTAAGTTTGAAGTTTTCTAGCTGTTCAGAATGACATATATGATTTTTTTATTTATTTTATACCTAAGTCGCTATAGAGCCTAAATGAAGGTGTAGGAAAATCTCTCTGCTGATATCATATAGAAAAAATTTAAAATCTTAAAATACATCACAAATATAACTGCTATGGTTATTTTTCAAAATGCTGAGGCAGAGACTATAAACTTATTGAAATTACATGGCACCTTATTTATGTTCATCTTCATAAACAGTGTTTTCTAAAGAATACCACTACACCTTAGTTGACTTTTGGATAAATTAGAATAATGATGTCCAACAGGTAAAATGGAGTCTACATATCATAAACCAAATGCTTATTCTTTCAAGCACCTAACAGCAGTTAATGACTTCTTGCTCAATGAGATGTAGAAATATACTTAGCTGTCTCTGAACATTGACCTAAACTATTCTGATGAACAATAAATTAACCTGTTACAGAAAAAAAGTGAAATTAAAAGAAATGAAGTTGGCGAAAGTATTCTATTCACAACTCCTGCTCAGTTCATAAGTTTCTATGTAGTTATATTTATCTACTAAATAGTGAGCTATCAAAATCTTTCAGTGGTAAACTTTTGGGAAAAGCTTCAGAAAGCGTCATTTCTCTTTGTCTATAATATTTTAGGTGTTTCAAAAAATAGAATCATTTAAGAGAGGCACCTCTATGTTTTTGAATATGTATGTTGCAGGTACACAAATTAAGAGTGTTTATTAAAAAAAAAATAAAATTCTGATCCTACATTGAAAGAAAATTCACAGTAAGAAAGTATTTGTATGAATTTTCTTATGACGCTCCAAAACTAGCAGCTCAGGAACATAACTTTAAAAGACTTAATCTCACACTCTGTTTATCATTTAGTACCAATTTCTATATGGCTCTTAAGCCTAAATTCCATTTTTTCTTGGTCAAGTAATCTTAAGAGGATACAGGCACATCTGATTCCTGCATTCATTTATAGGACATCGAAAGTGACATTCTTTACATCTCTGTCCTAAGAGAGCTATGGCACAGGCAAGAGGTTTAGGTCTCCCAGGGGCCTGATCCTGTAAATTGTTTTTCCTGTGACTTGTTCATTTTCACACAAGTAGTCTCAGCATTGTCAGTGGGACTAGTTGTGTAAGTGTTTGCATGAAAGAAGGTTTTCATGTTCAGGCTGCAGAACTGCCTTCTCATACTAGCTATGTAGGGCATATTAGTACAAATATATATAAACAGCAAGTTTATAAAATAAAAAGATGTGTACTGCAAGGAACATAAACACTCTGAATTAAGGACCATTCTCTTAAGTTCTTCCTCAGAGAATTTTTTTATTACTTCCAAAGGGACTTAAGTGTGAGCAGAGACTTCAGTATTAGACTCGACATGAATTATGTATTCATTAATATAGAAAGAGTAATATAACAGGTATTTTAATAAAACTGATAAAGTAAGAAAGTCTTGCGGGTTTTTTGACTTCATGTTAGGTACCTAAAATCATGTAACAAAAATAGTTCACCAAATCCCCAAAGTGGCCATTTGCCTGAGCGTTTGAACTGGAAATCGGTACGTATGTAATACAGAGGTTAGAACCGGTTCACAGGTGGTTATATTTCCATGCCCTGCCAAGCCTCTAGGGATTAGAGTTATTATACTCCATATAAACATCTTTACTCTTCAACCACAATACCCGGGAAAGTGCCAATAAAAGAAATCTAGTCACATTTGCATCTAATGTAATTGGTTTATCATCCATCTTGTAATTCTTTTAAAGTAAAGATATGAAACTAGGACATTTGCCATTAAGCTGATTGTCAGATAAGTGCTAGGAAAATACATTTTGTGTCAAGACAATTCTTTTCTGATCACCAGTGAAATACTGGCAAAGTGCCTTTCTCTGCTTAATTCTCTTAAATCTTTAGTCTTAAGTTGTGTATTACAGTATTTAATTTCATGATACAGGTATTTGCTAATAATAATTATTATATACAATAAAGAAAACAGGACTTTTCTATAAAAGACAATGCTTATGTTCCCACAATGATTCATTAAGTTTTGTTTTGCATTGGGCTGCCTTTTTTTTTTTTTTTTCTTTTAGAAAAGGAATTATTAGCCTGTCTTTATACTTGTTTTGCGTTTCAGGCTGACAGAAGGTCACACTAAGTTTTATGGGAAACCTTAAGTATTACAGTTACATAATGCACCAATAGTCTTATAAGTCTCTCATTTACATTAAACTTTATCTTAGCCTGTAAGTGACTGTACTGCAGCTAAACCAGCCAGTTTTGTAAGGCTGATTACCTCTACTCCCTTGTGCTAAAAAAAAAGTAATATTTAAAGATTACTCAAAGTACTATGTAAAGATCAAGGTATGCTATTCCAAAAGAGATTTTCAGCCCATGACTTAAATTCCCACATCAATGCAAGGGTATTTTCATCTCAAGCCTAAGTATTCGAATGAAAGATGCACAAAGTTAAACACTTGCAAGCATGCAGCATTACCTAAACTCCAGAACTGAAGAGCCTTCATACAACGTTCTTCATACAATCAAGTTTAAGGGCATTTCACTCAAACTGGATTGTTTCCTCAGTCTGATAAATCAGGGTGCAAGCACTACAAGGTCATAGCATTTGGTGAACTATTCAAATCAAACAGGCTTCAACCACTCCACACTATCAAGCACATAAATGATGTAAACTAACTTCATCAAAGTTTAAATGCTTCTGACACTGATAGAGACAAGTCTGCAATAATTTACTAGACAGTGATTTAACTATGTTACTTGTCTAAAAAGTTACTTTTAAGCAATTGACAGTGCTATCGTACACTTAAAAAGTCTGCAAGCAACCTCAATCCCAGTCCACATACAATGACCGATGCATTCTTCAAACGCAATAGGAAATGTACATAGGGCTTTCGTACCATGCCCACTACATTTTATTCCGATGCTGAATTTCACATGTACTTACATTATAAACATTTAGCTGTTTGGATGATCAGACTAGTCCTTGAGATATTTTCCTTTCATAGGAAAAAGAAAAAATCCCTTTACTTCTTCCAGCCTTAAATATTCACCACCTGGTTCAACATGCAGCCTCCTTGAATCACACACACAACCTTCAAAGTCAATCCAATAAGCAGCCAGGAGATGCCTGGGGTGTGTGTGTGTGTCTGTGCGTGTGTGCAGCGTGGAGGAGGAGAAAGTGGCTGAGCTGCTGGTCGGATTAAAAGTAACCGGACTCGTCCTGAAAGCGTCCAGGAAGGAAGTGACAGCAGGCGAATGGGAAAAGGCGAGCAGCTCACAGCCTTTGTAACATCGGGAGGGGAAGGGGGAGGCGAGGAAGGGATTCAAACTACACGCCTGATGAGGTGTCCTTCTCTGCTTCGCTCCCTCTGCCTCCCTTTTCTTCTCCTTCTCCGTGTCTCTATTTCTCTCTCTCTCTCTCCCACAATCCCAAACGAATGACTCTCTCCTCCCGAGCTGGAGAAATAATCAGTTTCACTCTTGCAAAAAGGGGGCGGGATCAGATCCCGAAAGCGTTTTAATAAAACAAACATAGAGCAGCAGCAGCGGCAGCAGCTCCCTTCCTTGCCCCTCTAGTCTAAACTAGATTGATAAATTACTCCACTGCACTACTTTAATTATGTATATGGTATGCAGAATAAATCACTGAACATCAGCACCTCAATCAAGCACTTTTTAAATGATAATTGCATCTTGGGTGAATCAATCTTTCCATTCCTGACATTTTGCTAATTTTAGTTTTACGGTGGGGGTAATGGCATATGCCACACGCAAACCTAATGACAATCCTTTATTATACCGAGCCAAGACAACACGGCGACCCGGTGCGTATTTCCACACCCCCACACCCCCCTTCCACCCCTCTCTCTCAAACCTTCCCCTCCCGGCGAGGTGCAGCAGGATGGCTGCGAGGGCTGCCAGGATCCGGCAGCCCGGGTCAAGCCGCGGGGGCTCCGAAATGTCCCTGCCTGTCGCCACCCTGACACGCCGGCGCCCACCCGCCTCCCGCTGCGCTCCGGCACCTCCCGGGGCGGTTTGGGGCGAGGGGAGAGCGCGGAGCTTGGGGAGAAGGGGGAGACGGACGGACGGACAGACAGCAGCCCTGCGGCCATCGTCCTTGTCACCGCAACCCCCCCGCGGCCATCGTCCTTGTCACCGCAAACACATCCCCCCCCCCCCCCCCCCCACCTCCGGCATTCTCGCCGGGCTCCTTCTCCGCAACTCAACTTGCCAAACTCATCCCGGTTTAGCGGGGCGGGAGCCATCCCGAGGGCAAAGTTTGGGGAGGAAGGATGAGGGATGACATCCCGCTCGGGTCCCCGACACCCCCGGAGACGGTCTCCTGTCAGGCTGGCCCACAGAAATGCAGCATTCTGTATAAAAGGACAGGACTTTCCTTTTTTTTTTTTTTTTTTTTTTTAATAGGTTAATTTGCTTTTAAAACCCGACTGAAAGGACCGTACTGTATGGGAGCTTGGATCCAAATTAAGTGCATGCAGTAATTTGTGAGTAAAACGGGAGTTTGCAGATACTCGCTTTAATTTCTATGTAGATAGCCAACTTTTACGATCCTTCGAGAGCAGCAGGGGAGTTTATAAAGGCACAGATCATTATTTTTATGATAGATTAAGGTCCTGGAAATAGGAACAGCACGCGTGGTAAAACCAAATGACTGAATTCAAACACCAGTGACAAATATATATTTGGTTTATTTTAACACAAGTCCTTGGTCTCGCAGTCTTTTCCCCCATAAACATCTCATTGGGCCACTGACCTACTTCCAAAGTTCTGTATTCGACAGTGAATAAATGCCTTTTCAATTCAACTGTACTTCTTAAAACATGGATGCTCAAAGCACGGTCAGAGCAAAACGAAGCCAAGGCAGCTCTAACGAGCACCCTGCAATCGCAGATCCCGGGAGAATACCCTTCAGTGCCTGCGGGGTCTCATCGTGTCCTCCTCCCTCTTGGTGCGATTCAGACACATAGGGGACAACTCTCCACGGACAGACAGTTAACGTGCTTATAAATGCACCCAGAACAACGACAATAAGAGTGATAGTGATGTGCCCGCAGCCACCAGGCAGCCAGACACGAGCCAAGCACGCTGCATACGGTGGCGAGAGGCACATATGCTCGGCAGTGTCAGCAGCAGAGCCTGGGTAACGCCGGGGGAAGAAACACTCTCTCAGCCTCAAGTTTGGCATGAAGCGCAGCAGGAAAAGAAATACGGAGCAGTTACATGGCTTGTACCCTCGCTATGCCCCTTCAGCTGGGAGGCAATTTTGGCCTCCCAGCACCGCACCCAATTATCCAGTAATATTCATGATTTCTTAGTGGCAAAACCAGAAAAACTGCATTAAGACTTCACACTTTTGGGTTCTAATTGAAAATAACTGTCATCTGCTTTATTTTATGCAGCATATGTATGTTTTCAGGTTTCTGGCTAGTTGGTAACACAGCCCTTCAACTGGCAAGACAGAACACGAGCACCGTCATATCTTGAAAGCAATTATTACAGTAGGCAAGTATTTCAGAAAATAAAAGTATACAGCAGCTTAGCACATCTACTACACCTCCGTGTGGGCACTTGTGGCCTAATCTTTAAATAGTTGTGACCTTCACATGCTGGAGCACCTTAAAGCCATGCCAAGTTTTTGTCATGAGTACAATTCATCAAATCCATGTAAAGGACACCTCGATTTTTAAAACAGGGTTCAGACGCTAGATGGACAAACAGATACAAGGAGTGGGATCAGGCTTTCTCACTCATCTCAGGGTTAGATACGGCACGAATTTATGCAGTATCTTTTGAAGTGTTCAGGGTTTTTTTCTCTCTTTTGCTGCATTTAATTTTAAAATCTGGAATAATTTCAAACAGTGAAAAACCTTTGTTCTGGTGTCTGTACTTCTACTGATGCTCCACAAATGCACCCTTTTCAAATTTCTGGCATGGGACTCAAATTGACTCTTTTTTGCTGGTCACAGGTCATTGCTGACAAAATTATTTTTTTCTTAATCCACCACCTGAGGCACACACTGTTTTAAACAATGAGAACATCAGTCCAAATGTAATAATTATAAAATCAGATCTCCAAAGTTTTATCAAAGAGTGAAGTGTGTATCCAAGTATCTCTTTCCCTTACAAGTGTGATTATGTCAAGGTAACATTCCTTTGAAGACGATTATCAAAGTCCGTTTTTGTTCTTTGGCGGATGCAGAGCATATCTTTCCCTTAGGAGAAATGAGATTGCCAGCTTATATCTTTTAATGGCGTTTAAACTGAGAAGCAGTAAAGTTACTATGAAATGATCCACCTCCTTTGCATCTTAACCCTGGGGCGGCTTGGTTTCTATTTTCTGTTTAAAGTTCTGCTCAACCCCACTCCACTCCACGCCTTGCTCTCTTCCACCACCTCCCTATCTTGTAAGAGCAACACAGTATAACACTTCTTCCCATGTCTGGCTGCTTTTAAACTTGGCCCACGCTGGGTGCAGCGCTTGAAGTGAGCTTTACAAAATTATTTTAAAGTGAGCTGGGGCGGTTGCCACAGCAACCCACCCTGAGAGAAATCGAGGCTATAGATTAATCTACCCCACAAGATTATTCAACAGTACTGTATTTGTTCTTCATTCATTCAGAATATTCCCTCAATCCATATGCTTTTATAATGAACAAAAGATGTAAACTCAGATAATTTCAAAGATAATAGGATATATATTCCAGGAGTATGATTTAAATGCTTTCTAAACCACCGCGAAGAGCTGAAATGTACATTGCAAAATCATTTAATTGCAAAAAAATATTTGCAAGGTAGGCACAGCTGACACATGAACTTTAAATAAAATGGCATGCCATTACTAAAATGGTGTTATATGCATCAAGCAATGATTACAGAAAGCCTTTGTCACAGGTGTACCTGTAAGTACATAATACAGCAGAGCTTGCTCTCCAGGCTTTGCTTTTAACATTAAATCTGAAAACAATAAATAGTACTTTGTAATATTAAATGCAATAAATATTAAACACTCACCACATACACCCTCTTTATTGTCAAAATCATCCGCCTCCAATGCTTTACTTAATCTTTCCCATAGTAGTTACTTCACAGTTTACAATTCTTGTTCGGCACCTTAGATGTTTAAAAGCACAAAAGTAGTGTATTATTAAAATGCAAACCTATAGCACTTAAATATATTCAAAGAGATTTATGAAACAACTTCTATAAAAAGAATACGAGTCTTTACTGATGTGCACTTAGGCCTAAAAGGAATATCACTTCTAAGTAACTTGACATTTTCAGAAGCTGTAATAAACTCCATCTGAATCCTACCTTAGGGATGCTACACTATCAATAAAATTACAAAACTATTGATCTTGAACTGTACTCATCCTCCAACTGGTACTTTGAAAATTATTTATGCTTTTACCTGCATTTTGGAAAGCACGTCTGTCTCATTGCTTAATAAATGCCAATTTAAAAATCCGGGCCAAATGCTAGAATGTTAAAAGCTTGACATATTAATTTCTTCCGTCTTTTAAAGACAGATGTATGCTCAGCCACCACCCAGGGACGCATCTCCTCGAGCCTGCCTCAAGGAATGCAACACAGGGTAACACCGGGAGAACCTTTTTTAACCCAAAAGCCCTTTTTTTCCATACATCTGTGGTGAGGGGGGGGTCCCCACTAACCAAGTGCTCTGTTGGTGCGCCCCGCTGGGGTCCTTGCCCCGACGCCTCGCACCCTGGGCACATGTTACCTCGGGCTCCTACTCATTTATTTACTGATTTATTTACTGATTTCTAGGGGCCGAGGGCCTCCCGTTGATGGGGGAGCAGGTAGGCCGCCCACCGGCCGCCATCTCCTCAGGCAGTGCCGGCCCAACGGCCGCCGCGCGCCCGCCCCGCCCCCGCGCGGGCACCGCCTCAGGGGCCTGCGGCAGCAGGGTCCGTCCCCGTCCCCGTCCCGGTCCCGGTCCCGGCCGCCTCAGCCCCGGACCCCCCATCCCCGTTATCCCCGTCCCCGGCGGGGAGGTAAGCTGCCGTGCGGGGGCGGTGCCGGCCGGTGCGAGGGCCCCACCGCGCCGCCGCCCCGGGGGGGGTGTGTGTGTGTGTGCTTCAGCCGCCGCCGAAGCCACCTCCTCCTCCTTCTCCTCCTCCGCCCCGTTTGGGCGGGAAGGCGCTGAGGCGGGCAGGGGGTGCGGGGGTTGTAAATGGGAATAAGTGAGGGTTTGGGAGGCTGGAGTACGGTCCGCCAAGCCTTGCGGTGCCAGCAGGCCTTGGATCATGGAGGTAGTCTAATCTGGGGTGTTATCTGTTACTTTCCAGGCTTTCGGAAAGTTTGGTTGTTTCTTTTTGTTTTAAAAACGACCCCTCTTTTTTTTTAAAAAAAAAAATAAAAAGTATGAGGTTTTTTGGTGCTCCCTTGCCGATATTTTCAAGGGCCTTTGCCGGGAAGAGACTGATTGGAGGGGGAAAAGGCTGCCAAATGCACTAAGTCAACAATGAAAAAGGGGTTTTGTTTGTTTTGCTGAACTGATCCAATTCTAGTAATCTGAAGTGTTTCATTGTTACAAAAGGCAGTCTCTGAAACTGTAGTTTGCAAGTTGATACTGTCCTTTAAATATCTCATAAAGAGTTGTCCAAAGATTATTTTTATCTAAGAATTTAACTGTGATGTTTGTTTTGTTTCTTTTTTTTTTAACACTATTTTAAAATTAGTGATAGGGGGTAACTTCTTCATAGACAAATATTTTTTCTTCCTTTAAAGGTTAGATACTACTAAAATGGTTCTAAAGGTGTAAAAATAGTATTTATTAGTTTGTGAATGACAACACGGGCTAATATTAGATCTGGAGCTAGTGATGACCACTGTTTTTGTTTGCTACGTATGCTTCTTAGAAATAAACTAATACTTAAGGTATGGCGTTTGCTTGAAAACGAGGCTGAATTTTCATCCGAAGGAGTTAACAGCTAAAGAAATGTTGAGTCTGGACCCTTGGCGTGGGTCAGGGATGCTCTGGAGCTCAAGGTCCCCATCCAAAGTCCCCTGAAGCCTGGTGAAATCCAATGCAACTCTGATAGGCTTCAAATGAAACCCTAAAATGGAAGCTCGGCCCTCTGTCAGTGGTCACCCAGATCCTATTCCTGCCTCAGAATTAATCTCTGAATATGCTGTAACTCCTGATCCTGTACCAGACGCTGTCTCACTGCAAGATACTCAAACGGGCTCATCATCCTGTGACAACATTCCACCAAATGTATATACTTTATATATACACAGGGAGGTATTTTAGGGGGACAACACTTGTAGTCAGTGATCTTTCTTAAGTGTAACTAAAGGAAGAATTTAACCTACTAACCTCTTCCCCTGTTGAGATTTAGGGACTCCAAAAATGTGAGTCTAGACTTGCATGGAAGAAATGTATGGAGGGTTTTGAAGTTCTTCAGTGCTAGTCAGAAACCGGCAAGCAAAACTTTCGTCTCACACAAACTCAAAAGCTCAGTAACTAGTTTCAGTTCTGCCCCCTCCCCCAATCTCTTCTGACATAAAGTTAATTAGGTGAAATTTCAAGCTAAATGGGCTTTTTTTCTCATGCAAAAATATAAAAATAGATCGAATATGAGCTTAGAGTGGAAATTTGGAATCAATTCCCCATCTTAATAGGGTTTAAGTACAGGAATGTATTTGAAGAATAATTCTGGAAATGTTGTCATTTTCACGAACTGCTGTTCATCAGTCTGATTATTCTGCATCTTCATATGCCTTGGAAACATTAGGGCTTTTTTTTTTTTTTTTCTTTCTTTTTGAAGCAAGGCATTTGGTGGTAGTGTAATTTACCGTGTGGTTTAATACAACTGTGATTAAAGTCTACCTAGGTTACTAAGCAGCCTTCGCCCAAGAAATACAGTGTCTTCACTATTCAGCTCGGTCACCAATGCACAGGAGCATGCTGGCAGGAGCTGTGCTGTGCTTTGGTGACTCTTTGTTCTGAAGGGCCCGTGTCCAAACGGGGACTGAACTGGAGCAGCTGTGGGGCCACTTGAATTTACAGAAGGGATCAGGTAGGTTCCTGCCAACTGCAAAGTACAGCACTGGGAATCCCCGTCTTTAAAATCTTCATCTGTTTTCCAGTATCTCGCACAACCTCTACGCTTGATGAAGATAACTGTGTGTTTCGTTGTTGATTTATGCAGCTTTAGAAGGTTTTAAACCTCTTCACCGTTAACTGGTTATTTCAAAAGATGCTTCTCCTGTGACGGTTCCCTCTGCTTCCCTCCAAGAAGAAAGGCTCCCAGAAATTAAGTCTCATAACTAGCATTTTAAGTAAGGACCACCATTCTCATTCCTGCTACCACATTTCTTTGTCTCTGTGATTGCCCCCAGTTGAGTAAAGAGAATCTCTCCCTTTTCATTTTGGGAAAGGTTGGGGGGAGGGAAAAGAAAGATTTTTTTTTTTTTTTTTTTTTTTTGGCCATGCGTTCCTTCTCTTTTCCTGAAATGGAATTGCCTGACTAAGGTATTGTCATATTTTCAGATATTTTGCCAAAAACCACACAACCCAAACCAAAAAATATGATTGCACCCCCCCTTGCTAATTGTGTGACACTCAGGCATTTGTCTGTCTTGCACTGCATGATGATGCGATACAGAAGCAGACAGCCATAGATGGCCAGAAAAGGCTTAATTAAGTATTCTGCAGCTGCTACAAATTAGATCAGCATCTGCATCTGTGTAGACAATGAAATTCATGGTAATTTTGAGGGCCAAGCAAAGTAGAGATTTGTTTTGGATAGACCCCTAGCCACAATTCAAACAAAATTCAAATCAAACCTGTTCTAAGGGTAGAAAAACGTTGGTCAACTTCATCTCCTGCTGCTGAAGGCCACTATGGTTCCCCGTTCTGGCTACAGTTACAGATTCCAATGTACCACATGAAAAGCTGCTGTTACAGTATTCCCAACTAGAAGAGGAAATGGCTTTTTTTTTTTTTTTTTTTAGAAACCAAATTCTCAGGCATTTCCCAGACTAGACTCTGAGATATCTTGTAGATAAGCACCCAACTTTTTGGCTGTTTCTCTGATGATTTCCCTCATTTCAAATTGCATACCGCTTTTGGGAACTAAAGTTGGAGTAAATGATATAATGATATGCAAATTTTAAAGGTCAGTCATCCTGCCTGTTGTAACTGAGTATGCTATATGATATTTGCAGCATAAATTGACTATAGAATACCATAGCAATTAGTACATGGAATGAGGGGATAAATGTGTTGTTGGCAAACTGTTTTACACAGATATGCTTGCATGCAGGTACCGAGAAGTAAGAGGTTAGTCTCTGGACATTTTGAGAAAAGGCACTATTTCTAAGTGTTTGTGAACTCTTCAGTACTAAATTAGTGTTTTTCTTTTAGATTTGAACAGCTCCGAACACGAGTGTTGATCCATAAATGTGTCTTCTAAGTGCTGCTGTAATACTAATATTTCTATTATCAAAACAATAATTAATATAAAACTTTTATTAGACGTTTTAGAGAGGCCTTTTGAAGGTTGACAGCTCTTGTTGATAAGTGAAGAACTTGTAACCTCTGTGGCCATAAAATGTAATTGCACAATAGTTGGGTCAGCTTTTAGATGTGCTTGTGCCTCTTACATTTGTCTATATTAAAACTTCCATGAGCCTCCAGCTGTGATGTCATTGGTTATAACTCTTCCCATGGAAGCACTTTAAAAAGTTGATATTACCGAGGTTAAAAGGAAACTAAGCCTCAGAGGTCATGTTTGGATATGTGCTTTGGTTTAGATGTATTTCATCTGAAGTTATGGTTGCTGTTGTATGATCTAGTTTTGAGCATCTTTGCACAGCTCCTGTATGGTACAGGCAGATTTAAGTCCCCGTTTCTGCTCTGTTATGTCCTGCAAGCCTGCGCCAATCGGACCAGCAATATCCCATTTCAGCCATGACTTTACAGATTGCAACACCCACACAGGAGAAGAAACCTGGTTACCAAAAGAAGTTTCTGAAATTGAGGATTATTACTTTTGCCAGCCAAATAAGGACCATACAGAGACAACTTCAGTTCTTTTTTAATTAACCAGTTAATCTCCAGTGAAATGTGTATTGAAACCTCTTGAACTGACCCATCAACTATGTTGTTACCTGCTGCATTTTTAAACTCTCAGTAAGAGTTAAATACATATGTTATTTATCTTTCAGATCTACAGCAGCCTGAGGGTCTGTGCTGTAAAGCCCTTTTCCACTAGTGTCTCTGGACATAACATAGTTGTCCTCTTGGCTGTGAGGCGGATAAAGGAGTTAAGGGCTGGAGAACAGGTACATACTTGAAAAGGGGGGTTGTGAGGTTTTCTGGCTCTTGAAACTGAAGGGTCTTTTGGCGTCTAGACATTCAGGTAGGGTGATGATGGGGCAAAAGGCATATGGGCAGAAATAATTTAAGGAGGACTGTCGCTAGTGTGGATAGACAAGAATTTCTGGATTGCAGTGAGATTCAGTGAGGAGTTCCTGCATCTGTTTTGCAGATTAAACCCAGCAGTTTTCAAACTATTTAAAGAATAGTTTCTCCCAGGAGCCAAGGAACAAGTGCTTCTTTACCCTAAGTGGGAGCCGGTTCCCTCATATTTCTGAGGAAGAATACAACCCAAAATCTCATTTCAGTGAGGTTGTATGTGCCTAGGATCTAAAGTGCTATCAAGAGCACAGTGGTTGAGGATAGAATGGTTAATGAAGTCAGTCAGTGCAAGGACATGTAATTAAATGGATAGCCGTATATTTCCAGGGGTAGGAACTATCTCCTGATATACAAGTAGATTATTTCACCATCTCTTCTATTTTTCTCAACATTAGTAGACTCTTCATTAATTTTTATAATTATAGCACACGATCCTAATTTGTTATCACCAAGCATTCTTCTACAATAATTCCAAACTCAGGAGATGCGTTGATACTGGGGAAAGGACTGTTTGCATATAGTTATATTGGATAGAGAATATCCTGTAATCACTTAAGAAAGTAAAGAAAAAAGAATGGATGCTGCAAATATCTATAACAAAAACTATAGAAACCATTGATTTTGTGTACTTCCTTATCATTATTGATGTAGCAATAGAAGAAAGTAGAAAGAGATGAAAAATTCTGGGGGAGATTTTTTTTTTTTTTTTTTTAAACCAAAAATCAAACAGCCCAGATACAGAAAGGTTTGTTTTGCTGAATTAATCCTTAATAGCTGGGTATCATACTATTCAGCTTTTAATTTTCTGCCCTGACAGATGCTGTTGTGTTTTAGGGTACAGTGCATTGGCTACGTTAACATTAGATTGAACTTCATATGCTGTGAGAACAACTTTTTAAGTATATATGTAGAACTCCTGTTTTGATATATATATTTATGAATGAAGCAGTAATTGCTGTTTCTGTGTAGTTATTTTATATTTCCAGCAACATAGCTTAAATCTGTATGTCTGTCCTTTGTAAGCTGTATTTATTGAACTTGATTTAGAATCCAGTGCCTTTCGAGTTACACATAGAACACACTGTTGCTTTTGTCTTTATTGGAAATTTCTTAAGCAGTGCTTCTAGAACTTGCCTCATAATGCTAATTGCTTTCAAAGGAGCAACCCCCAATTTAGCTATGCAACAAATTCTTAGTACTTTCACTGGAGAAGACAATGCTTAACAGGTTGTGTGTCTGTATATTCTGAGAAGGGATATCAGCTCAAGGCCAGTCCACATTACCTTGTTTTTGTTGAACTGTACAGTGCAACAGCATTTTTGAAATGGGATAGCAGGGAGGAGCTGCCAGCAGTCGTGGGGAGTGGTATGGGAATGCTGGGGTTGTCTTCACATGGGAATGGGGCACAGTGGGGTGCAGGGGTGGGGAGCAGTGGCAGGGTAGTCCATCTGTGGCACTACAACTGCTCAGGGGTGGTGGAGCCCCCAGCAAAGGCAGCGGCTCCCTATTTTGCCAGCAGACTGGGAAGGAGGAGAATTCCCCACTGCTTCATAACGTGCGTGTATTCCTTTGATCTTCAGGGGGATGGTCTTAGACCAGTAACCAATGGATTTTTGAACAAAAAAATGAAGTAATAAAAGTCCATGAAGAAGGTTATATATCTTTTGTGGAATATGATTTTGTTCACTGTACCAAGGGAAAAATAATTGTGACTTTAAAGTGTATATTGCATACTCATATATATGTACATACACACACTTTATATACACAAGTGTATATATATAGACACACACACTTTATAATGGAAAATGGAAAATTGTCATGTTTTAAATGTTCATGTATGAAGCAGTAATTAAGGCAATTTTTCCTGCTTTTCCCCCCTAACTTTATCATGCAGTTCATCTTCTTATCTCACTTCTAAATGCAACTTCATTGCCTTCAGTGGAAAGTGTCCAGTTTTCAACCGAATAAGTGAAAGGAGAAGGCACGGTATGCTTTGAAAATACTGTGTAAGACTGCGTGAAAAGCCTTGAATTAACTTTTGAAGAACACAGCATAGAGTCACTAAATTGTGATTTTTGCCAAAGCTTTGTGGTTAAATCCCATTTTGTATTTACACGCACTATGGAATAACTAATATAGATGTCTTCCTGACACTAAAGCTTGGATTTATTGGAAAAGACAAACATGTGGTTGAAAGCTGAGCTAGGCTGTAGCTCTTCAAAATAAAAGAGATAAAAAGATAGTTGTAGAATAAACTGCCCTAGTTTACAAAACAGACAACAGAGCTCTTAGTTAATGGGGGATATTTGGTACAGAAATAAATGAGTGCACCAGGTATTTTAGGGCTTGTTTCTGGTTCTAACTGAAATATTAGTGAAGTTTCAGTGAATTAAATAAGGTTTTTCTATTTCTTAGTCTCTCAGTATTTCATAAATAATAGAACTATTTTAGAATTTCACTTAAAGTGCTTAAGTCTGATGATGAGAAAAATAAGAAACAGACCAATGAAGGGCACTCATTTAAGTTTAATGGTATGAACAACCTATGGTGTATTCTCTGCCTTTTGCAATATTAAACAATCTTTTTCTATAAAAGTAAAGCATTCTGTACTGAAGTTTTATTTTACAAAATACTCTTTTCCCCAAATGCAATGAAATGTAGACTAATTTAATAGGAATTTCATAAAATTATCCAGGAGTTTGTCACATTAATTACTCTTTCCGAGCCTGTAAAATCAATACAGTAAAATGCTGATGAACTCACAGTATACAGAATTAAAAGCTGTAAACCAAAGGCTATATGTTTTTCTTGGTTAGTGTAGCACATACAATGTCTAGTTAACTGTAGGAACTGCTGTTACTATTTACTGTCTTCGGATTTAACAGTGCTTGCTTTTAATGGCTGTTCAGGGGATTTGGTTTCCATACTTTACAAATGTTATGCACGAAACAGCAATGTTTTACAGGCATTGTGAAGTTTAAAGGCAGCTCTAGTTTGGGGGTTTTTGTTTTGTTTTACGTTTCATACTTCATCTGAGAAAACGTCTTTCATATTTAGAGTTTTACTTTTTACTTTGACAAGTAATGTTTTATCTTGCTGGTCTTTTATTCTCACATTGAGTAGGATATTCTTACAGCAATTGTGATTATTTTCATATAGCACATTGCAGAAAAAAAAATAATCTCTGCTATGCTTATTCTTGTCTCCCAAAATGAAGAAAATGGACAAGAATTAAGGCCTGATCTACCTTTGCTGAGGTGAGAGTTCCCTGTCAGCTATACAGTCCCACACCAAGCAGCCTAGTTGAAAAAAATCACAGATCAGGAGTGTTTAAAAGGGCTTCAGGTATTATTCAGCCTAATCTTAGGCTGTCCATTGCTGATACATCATTTCGACATCTGGGGAATATCCACTAAAGAAATAGTCTAGCTGTATATTGACGTATGATTCCTTCCTTTCTGCCATTAGTGTCTTCTATGGTGTGCATGTGAATTGAGAATATGGAATCTGTTTACTCAAAAAGATTCATATGGTCAAGTTTTCTGTCTGTTTACTTGCTTAAATAAATGTTTTCAATTTAACACAACAATTTGTAATGAATACTGTGAAACAAAGTTAAAAGAATGAGTTCTTGAAATAGAAATCATAATAAAAATGCTTTTCTCCCCTCCAAAATATTTATTTTAACATGTGGTCACATTTTCCTACATTTTCACATTAATTGAAATCTTATTGTTCTAGAAAAATAAATCTTTTTTTCCCTTCATCTAGTTTCCCAGCTCTTACGCAAATTAAAGAATACACACACGGGCATAATTTGCAGTTTTAAAATAAGGAAAACTGTGTAAATTCATGATACATCTTAAAAGCAGCATGCCAAGCAGTGCTCTCATGTAGCCTCTGTTTTGTAATTTACACTTTCACTTTAGCGAAAGGCAGCAGTTTTGTGTGATAATCCTTTGGTTGTTGACTTTTGTAAAATGTTCTAAAGGTCGTTAATTTCACTCTCTTGTTTATTACAAAGTAATTTTATGTTGATGTTCAGAAGGAGTTTCTAGGAATGTCCGCTGAAGCTCCAGATACTGGGAACAGTCCACAGACAATACATGCTTTCTATTTATTTGGAAATTACCAGGATAACTCATATATTTTAAAGGAGGCAGATTGGGGGACACAGAGTACACCCCCAATGCTGTCTGGCTTCTGGTGTTGCTGTATGTAATCCTCTATGTTCTTTCCGTTCAGATTCATAGAAACAGTTTGAAAGAAACTGACTATAAATACCCAGTCACTTTCAAGAAACTTTTCTTGGCAACAGAAGCTAAAATCAAGCACCGTATCAAATAAAATGCGAAGCATGCTACAAAGCTTATCTCCTTTCTCCTGAAGAAAGCTTTGTGAGCGTAGCCACGAGCCCGGAGCTGAATCACCCAGTGCTGCGGCAAGCAGAGCAACTCCAAAGACTTTAAGAATCATTTTTTAATCGTTTTCTCTATTAAAACTCACCAGCGCCCTTCTTCTGCTTCTCCAGGAAGTTGTACCCGTCAGCACCTGCTGAGGGCTTCGTTGATCAAACTGGCAGGTAAAAAAAATAAAATTCCTGTAGAATAAAGCCAGACCAGCTGGCTTTGAAGAGAAACCCCCCAGTTTGGGTTGTGTTTGCCTCACTCACCCTCTCCTCGGCAGCCCGGGGCTTTTTCTCCTTTGGATGTTGACCTGTAGGTTGCGTGATGCGGGTGCGCAAGTGTCTGGCAGGCTAAGGGGCACCTGCTTCTGTCAGTCCTGAGTAAATTTAGCTGTAAAAGGTATCGCTGACAAGCAGACCTTTGTCAGGGCTGGCAAACGAACACAGCCTTGCTGTCCCCCCCTTCCAAGTGCGCTGCGAGTTCAAATGGAAAATATCAAATCAGTCGTCTTATCCAGGAATCACTTCTTCGAGAAGAGGGAAGGCCAAATTGCTTGCATGTGGCAAAAAAAAAACTTTCCTCCTTTACATAGATGTTAAAATTACAGTATTCCAAGAATAATCTCTGAACAAGACGGGGTTTTGTTCTATTAATTGTGGCTGGAAGGAAACTTTTTTTTTTTTTTTTAAATGGAAATACAGCACACACATATTTCAATTCAGGTTATTAAACTGTGTTAAGTATTAAAGTTGATTGCCTTTCTTTTCACTAACTCATTGTGCTTTTTTACCCAAAGAAATATTAGAAGACTAAAACCTCTCAAATAGGAGGTATTAATCTCATTCCCAAAATTAGAAAGCATGCAGTGTTGAGAGACTGGATGTCAAAATTACACATTCGTAGCACTTAGGCGGTGGGAATCTAAGAACCAACCACTTTTAAAATGAGAGCTAAAGTAAATGGAGACTCTTCTGAGAGAAGCGATCAAAACTTGGTTTTCTTGTCTTTATTGGATTAAGGTAAGGATGTTTATCATTTATATCTGCCCCTTGCTTTTTTTTTTTTTTCCCCTTCCTTTTTTTTAATCACCAGAAACGGCTTTTTTTTTTTTGCCAGGATTGGTAGTAGCATACCTAGGTACTCCATTTTCTGCTTGAAAACTTTGTCGCAAACTCAAGCAACTTTAACGAAAAAATTCAAAAGTGTGTATTTCACTACAATATGCTGTTTAAAAGGAGCAAAATGTTCCTTCTAAAAAAGTGGTGAGAAAAAGTGTGGGTCAGGGGCTCTTTGTAAAATAAACAAGGTTCCTATTTACTTACTTGTATAAACAACCACTCACCAAGCTGTATGTCTCTGCAGGGGCACCCTTTCAGATAAAAACATGGACCTGATTGGCATCATCCGGTATCCATGGAAACGTTTGAAGTACCTCTCTCTCAATATGTACTTCTCTTATTCAGGGTTTAAAAGCTGAGTACTGAATAAGTAAGTGTTTTTATTTAATAATTATACAGGAGGTACTTTGTGGAAGCTTGGTTCTTGGCGTTTCTATCTATCATAATAAAGGTCTCAACATTTTCATCATATTTGATAAAATCATGTGTTTCATTTCAAGCCTCCTATGAAATTTCATTCTTACATTAAAAACAACATTCAAAAAGTCCTAATGAATGAAAACTTTGAAATTTTTGACAGTCCATTAGTGTTTGAAAAACAATTACCATAATTCATATTGCCATCAAACTTAGTCACTGCTCTAATTGCTTTAAACTGGTCTGTTTTTCTGTCTTTCTGAAAAAGAAATAGGAAAACAGACCAAGAAATCAGATTATTTTGTCTTTTGACAACAGCCATACCCACCTATATCGCTGTTTAGTGGGTCACAGAAGTTAAGAGTTTAACAATCGTCTTGAAACTAAACCAAAAGACTGAAAATAAATCAGGCGCTTTAGCACAGAAATAGGTGAAATGCAAATGATTTTCCTATTAAGATGTGTCTGCCCCACTACTTAGTTAAAATATCAAAGCAAAGAACTAACAGAAATAAATAAGGGATTTTCTGTCTCCATATTTCCATGCAGAGAAAGAAGCATAAGGATGAACTACATTTATTTTCAAAACCATCATTCTGAAGAAGATCCTCTTCAGGTAGTTACTTTGGAGTTGCCTTGGCTCGAATTCAAAACTCTTTCGGATTTCCACCTATTAACTGGTCCCAGTGATGCGTGTTTTTAATGTAGTTTGATTTACAAAGTATGAAAATGAGTGAGTGCTATCCATTAGTTAACATTCTGCATTCTGTATGTATTTTCTAAAAAAAACCCTGTCTTAATTTTGTTGATGGAAAACATTTTCTTCACCTGGGCCAAGTCGTAACACTAAAATGCCTCGCTAATTGCAACTGCTATCAGAAAAACACATTTCTGTCTAGGAAGATCCAGTAGTTCTCGCTAAAATCCAACTGGTTGGGAGTCTTGGTTTGCTAAGTCTGTACCTCTGCATATTATTTTCATGTACTGCTGTGCCTGTTTTTGTTTGCCACCTTGTCTCGACAGCCCAGTCCCTGCTGAGTGCAGATGGCACAAACGATCTCTCCGCTGATTAGGCTGGAACAGCCTTTGTAGAAACCATGTAAAACTTTGCTGCCTAAAGGAATTTAGATTCTCCGTATCGGGCTTGCACTTTTTATTTATGTATATGCATTTACAAGCGTGTAAATACCTTATTTAAGAAGTGTGATTGTGGCATGGGCCCGTTGAACCTGCCTGGCTCTCTGTGAGAGCTCCAGCAGGGTGATCTGCCTGTGGGCTGGCCCCTTCATCCCGCAGATTGCCACATGAGACCTAGGATTGTGATTGCTCTCAAGAACTTTTACTCTGAGCCAACTGAGCATATCAGAGAGGTGAAACTCCCAGCCTGCGGGGAAGGATGCAGCGCACATGACGATTTTGTACATTTCTCTTCTATCATGTGCCTGTCCTTGCTGCAAGGTGAAGGTTGCTGGGGTACTAGAAAGGGAGACTGGTCCCGGCTCAGCCCTCTCTGCATTCAGCCCGATGCAGACAAGGAAGCTCTGACCTTGCTCACCATCCCAAACAAATAAAATTCCAGTTATGTACTTTGAGTGGCAGGATGGTTCGGGTGTGCTGCGAAATGCAGGGGAGACTGGGCTTGACCCAGCCGCGCTGAAACGGGGGAAAACGGAGATTTGCACTGTGGCCCCTCTGTAATGGGCAAAAACGTGATTCTTCCTCGCCACAGATCGTGGGGAAAGCAGGGGATGGGAAAAATTGATAGCGGTATCACTTGGGCACATAAATCTTCATCTAAGTAATATGTTCTCAGCTTTATGATTTTTAGCTTTTTAATCCAAGATGTCTTTTTTTTTTTTTCCTAGCATTTGTTAAAGAATCACTTCCAAAATGCTAGAAAGTCAGCCTGAGCATATTGCAGATAAAATCTGTCTCCCTTCTCCATCACGTAAAATAGAGATACAACATTTGGCCTATATTCAGTTTTTCAGGTGCTAAAAAGCTATCACAAAACTGCACAGATCGTATGATAATGGGCATATTATACAACTCTAGATCATCATATGCCCAACTTATTATTACTATTTTAGTTTCCTACAGACCACTTTTATAGCACCACCAACTTACATGGTACTTCACAAACATAAAGGCTCATGGCATGCTTTTTGAATTTATAGATCAAATACAAATAAGCGGGGAAGGAAACAGGAAAGCATTTAGAAATACGGCAAAGGTGTGGGGAGTATTGCTGTGAAAAGAAGAGGGAGATGAGTTGTTTGAAGGCTTTTAAGGATCATCAGCAGACTAAAATGTAGACAAGGAATTCTCTGAGGAACACCTCCTGTTATTTTTGAGCCATCAGAGCAAAAACGGGCCCTAAATTCTGACCCTTCTGTACTTGAAATGTACCCGGCTGAAAAGGGCTGAAAAAGAAGCCTGACTGACTAAAAAGCAGCTGCATTTGAGGAACTTGTGCACAACAGAGATGGCTGAAATTTGGGGGTGAAAAGGGGTGGGAAAGCTGAAAACACAGAATCTGCTTCCGCTGGTAGGAGCAGACAGTTGCCAGGAGGGAAACAGACATTTACAATAGCAATGCGATAGAGGGTGAAAACCCCGTTCATAAATGTACTCAATTACGTGCATAACTTTTAAGTTGCACTGTGGGCTTCCCTATATCATTGTGCCGAGCCGGAGAGCAGAAAGAATGTAAACTTAGATTTGGCAAGGGAGAGGGAGAGCAATGTTACGGAGGTTTTCCTAATAGAGAAGAGGAGCTGGAATATTGTCCCTGAAGAGAAAGTAAATTGTGAGATAACCCGACAGTAGAGGTGTGATAGGAAAAAGGGTATGAACAGTTTTGAGGGAAGGGTGGAGGGCCAGGGTTAAGGTAAATAAGGTGAGATGTCTGTCCATTTAAGGGTCTGTTAGCAGTGGTGGGGAGCCACATCTCAAAGTAGAACAACTCTATTTAGGAAACAAGTGGCACAATAAAAGTTTGGAAACATGTCCCTAAGTCCCTAAGTTAAGGAATAGAATAGAGTAAACACAGAGTGAGACAGGAGGTAGAGAAGGAGTTAGGAGGAAGAGGTGGTGTTTCAGTAGGAAGAATTCCGATTGTGGTAGTGGCTGTTTGTAGCCAGAGGGAGATGCATTCTGCATCACAGAAAACAGTCAGATTTGGCATAAATGCAGCTGAAGGCAGGGAAAAAGAAAATGTCTCGGAGAGTGTGGAAAAGTGAAAACTTTGGAGTACGCTTCTATACTTTTCAATTTTTTATGTCCTAAAATGAAAGCGACTTCTCAAAAAGGAAAATTAAAACCACTGAAGGGGAAGGGTGAAGAGATGAACCTGACCTTGCAGTGAGTTACTGGTTGTGCTGAAACACTGTGCCTGGGAGAGCTGCATACACACCAGAAGAGGCACATCAAACGCCCCTACCTCTAGGTTATCTTGACAAGATTTAAAAGAAACTGCAGGGAGAAGTTACCAATGTAGGCAGAGGAAGTAATTTCTGACACATGCGAGAGTAGCGGGTAGCCAGTGTGCTGGTGTAATATAATATGCAAAGCTATATACAGGCAGGAAGGGATGGGATGACATGGTAGGGCCCAAACTTGGCGCTGGCAGCTCAGTGCAGGCTGTAGCGTTGCCTCTGCCACGCCAGGTTCACAGGCAAGTGTTAGGTGGCAGGCTGGTTCAACAAGCAGGCCTGTTCCGGGAACTACAAACAACTAACTCACAGCAAACCTCTTCCTAGGTTTTGTCGGGAGCGGGGAAAAAAAGCGAGAAGCGGTGCTGGGACACGTGTGACTGGATCTGTACCATTGCAGTGACGGAGCCAACGCAGCTGCAGCCTGTGGGAACTCAGGTACGTATATGCCATTAATTGAAAAGTGCTCCAGGATTCTGTCAACGGAGGGAAGAGAGGAGAAGCTTCCCCAGCAATGTTTACTGCAGAACAGTTACACTGATTATAAGTTACTTTAAAGTAATAAATTAATAGTGACCTTCTCTGCCAAAGTATGATTTATTACAGACTGATCTGCTGTTTTGTATAACTGTTTTACATACTAATTGCCAGTATAGTTGCCCAAGAATTGGAATATAAATATGATGGGGAGTGATTCATAGACAGTATCTAAAAGCAAAACCGAAAACCTCAAAATGTTACAAGCTTTTAGAACTAAAACATTTTAGTGCAAATCAGCAATATGGTATATTGTCAAATTAATTATTTGAAAAGAAGTATTTATAATAAACATTGGAAAGGATCAGTGGAATAAAGGGTTTCGCTAAACATTCCCAGCTTCATCTAAAGATGATTCAACTCCTGTTCCTGCAAACCGTTTTTCATATTTTGCTATTGTCTCCCAAACTCCTGCAAGCTCCAGTTTTAAAAGTATATTCTGTTCAATAGATAAAGAGTTTTATTTTGCATTTGTATTGGTGCCTACAGAAGATGCTTACTAATAAAGAAGTAAATGGACCTCCTTCTTGTTTTAAGTCTTTCATACTGTATGAATAGCTGATTTAAAAATTATTATTTTAGTGGATCTGGTACCATACACAAGGTTGCCTAACATTTCTCACTGAGATTTTTCATTGTTTGCGAGTTGCAAAATTTCAGCCATTAAGATTTAAAGTTATCCTTTTTGGGTACGTACTTTATCCTTGGCTTTCTAGAATGATTCAGCAGTTACTTGAAGTGAACAGGAGGAGAGGTATTCCAGATTACCTGCTAAAAAACCATGTAAATTTGTTTCACTAGGAATCCCTAACACCTACAGATTTTAGAATAATGGAAGAGATTTAGGCACAGTCTTAGGAATGTACCTGACGCCTGCCCAAATGGCATCTCTGCCAAAGAGAAATTTGCCAGGAAAATAGCAGGTTGTGTGTGCTTGTCTGAGGCTTCAGTTGGGAATCTGGCAGCAAAGAGGGGGAGGAAGTGGTTAAAAGCTGTTGGCATGCCTGTATGCATAGAGCCAACTTAGCGCTGCATGGCAACTAATTCTGACATTTGCAATATTTTAAGCACTGGCCATTATTTTATCACAGAATGTGGGGGCTTACTAAGGTGCACGCTAACTGTGTATGTTCTGCAGCATGTACAGACAGATGTGTCCACTGCTGTTCACTCCTTATCTGCTCGGTCTCCATTTCTAGTTCAAAAGGGTGAATACATAAGTTGTTCTTTCTCTCTTTATTCCCTTTTCCTGCTCCTTGGAATGATACATAGAACTAAGCTCACCTTGATCTCCTGTCTTTGTCCCACCCTCCCAGCTTTTAGTGTGGCTGTAAGTGTTGTCCAGCCTTCCAACTCATAGACAGAAAAATTGCAAGTAGTATTCACACATTCTGAAGAACAGAGTCTTGCAGTAGCCACGTGTATGTACAGAAATGTAATTCTAATCTTCTGTTGTTTTTTTGGCATTAACGTTCCATATTCATTGAGACTGAGACAAAACTGCTGCCTCTAAGAGCCACTGATTTGGACAATTATCCAAAATCAGATTATAATAAATGGCAGTCTTAGGAATTTTGATTAACCTCTAAATAAATGTTACTTTGGAAAAACCCTGTCAAATGCATTAATGATAAGTTGTGAAGTAGTAGTAATTGCAGGCATGGCATTATAGATAACGTAGTTAATTCATACCACCCTCTCAAACATGTATAGCACATCAGCTGCCATGAAGCTGGAGTGATTATAATACTATTTACAACAGTTTAAATACATCAGATAAGACGTGTAAAATGGAAACTTAGGTTGCTTACTACGATCATCTCACTTGGTCATTTAATAACTTGACTTTTGGCAAATACTGCTGGGCCATTAACGCTTCCAGCTTTCTGAGGAGGTAAAGTATATATGAACTGCTCTAACTGGATTTTAAGGGAATATCGTATGGTTCAGGATGAAAATTGTAATTTATCCAGACAGTCTGCACAGTGTGAAGTAATTGGTTGGGTCCAGGGATCACCCGGAGAGCACAGTAAGGAGCAGCAGGAGGTGGACCAGGGACAGGACTGGAGATGAGGCTACAGCATGGCTCCTTAGTCCATCCAGGGGACAGGGCAAAGGTGGGACTGGTGACAAAGTTATGACAAAGCAGGGGCCTATCCAGGAGGCAGCTACCCACAGCAAAAGTCTAGTCTCATCCAGAGACTACTACACTTAAAACATAGCTCTGACTAATTAAGGCCCTGGGCTGAGCTTAAGTGGAGCTCCTGGGCCTGGGAGCATGGGTGTGGGGGAGGCCCTGGGGGAGGCTTATCAGAGCCATTACAGCCTGTCAGGGCAATCAGAGCCTCGACAGCTCCTTCCTTTCTCCTTCCCTTATCAATGCTTGCAGTCACAGGGTTCACAAAATGCATCTGCCTTGGTCACCTTTCCTTGTGATGGTTCCAAAGTACAATGTGTTTTGGGTGAGTTCAGGATGAGATTATAAACGGAAATGGAAAACATATCCTTGTCTTGCAGGCTTGTTCACAGAGATGCAGTAGAGATTATACATGCATACTCTAGGGAAGAATGCCCTGGCTTTGGATTTTTGGGGGAGGAATGACACACATTTGATGAAGAGTCCTCAGTTCGTCTTGTTTCAAACGTGGCTGCAACCCTCATTGACAAGTTAGAAGAGAATAAGGTGTGTGTGTGGAAATAAGGTATAGCTGCAGCAGCTCCGTTGAGCCAGAGGGAGTCTTCTTCAACAAGATGAAGATGATGGCAGAATGAAAAGCTGGGAAGCATACAGAGGACAGACAGCACCAGCCACTGCAACATCTCCCAGCACGAGTCTAAGTGAAAGGATTAGTTTTCTGGGGAAATTTTTTGGTCATAGCATAGATAAAACAACAGTTGCACAACAAGAAGGAAGAAGAAAAACAGTGGGTATGTGTGTTTCTAACTGCAGTAATGGCGTTAGCAATGGAGAGTGCCACCTCCCAGGGCAGACCATTAAAAAAGTGACTTTTCACCCAGGAAGCTTCTGTACCTATAGCTGATCACCCCATATGTGGAACACTGCATAATTCCCATTGTCATCAAAATCCAGGTGTTTTGTGACCTGGATAAAACGTGTAGTCTGCTGCTTGGCTGGAGGCGTCTGTCTTAACAGTGACGAGAGTAGCAGCCACCCATGCCTGAGGTGAACCTTCTGCTCCTGGTTACAGGTTTTGCCCATCTCGACCTTTGGCGTGCTAGGTGGCACAAGTCACAGTTTCTGTATCTGGGCCAGGCTGATCACTTGATATGACGCCTAATATAGAGCAATGACGGGCAGTGGGGCAAGAGGAAAGCTACCAAATACAAATGAGATCTGCTGAAGTATGCTTCTGTCACAAATGAGTTAGGGAGGATAGAGTGACAGATTTGACCCACTTGGTCCAGCGAATGCAAAACTGGGGCTACCAAAGACATGCAAGCATAGCTATGAGAGCCTCAGGGGCTCCATTCTCTACCCCTGAGATCACAGGTTATGAAATATAATAGGACATCCTTTTCAGGAAAGAGATCACTTCAGCTCATCTTCCTCCTGTAAACGTTCTGGGCAAAGGCTGTGGGTGTAGCTGCTTGAGAAAGGGAGTTGGAATGCTCTTGGGAAAATGAAGCTGAGACTAAAACCTCAGGCTACAGAAAATGCTTTGCAAATGCTTGTTCTTGAGGAAGAATCTGCAGGTTAATGCAATTATTTTGCTGGGTTATTCTGCCAATTTAAGCCATCTTACTTACAGTATAAGTCCATGAGATCAATTTATGACCCTCTAGTTAGGAATAGCTCATGTCCATTTTCAAATGAAAACTGCTAGTCTTGAAAATTCCACTATTCCGGTAAGGGTAAAATACCACTACTTAGCCCATAAGTATAGTCAAAATAATGTGAAATGAGCCCAAGTCCTGTATTTTTTCTAGACTGCCTTGAATGAGGTTTTGGTAACTATGTATAAAAGCAGTTCATAATTTCAAACCGTTTTTTTTTTTTTTTTTTTTTTTTTTTTTTTTTAAAGTAACATGATGGATTTAGTCAAATAAAAGATATCTTGCTTCTGAACTTTCTCCCAACCCCCGCTCTGCCCCCCTCTCCCACCCTTTCCCCAAATAACAGAAAAGCCAAAATCTCCATAAGGAAGCAGGGCTGTTCTGTGAACACTAATGTGTTCTTACCACTTTTGTCAATTATATGAATTTGTTTTCCGGTATTAAAGCCAGCATGAAGGACTACTTTACAGCGAATAAAGTATTCAGTCTTAAATGTTAAGAACAATTTTTTAAGCTGAAGTTTTTCTTTTGAGAGTTGTCCAAGGTTTTCATTCTATGACTTCTTCCTAAAGCTACGGCTGCATAAATCAGGCCAGAAGCATACCTGTTTACACAGCTGTGCCAGGGGAACGGTGCAGGAACTTCACCTTGCCAAGGGAAGGATTGCACCCTGGCAAGGATCAACTCCTTCTCTCATTCCGAGCTTATTTCTCAAGGCTGATGAGTAATAATTTGTGTCCTAAGAGCAGAAAACGGGGCAATGCCCCCAAACTGATCAGCTGTGATTTTCATAACTAATGGAGAAGTAAACCTCAAGGAAAGATGTTTTTTTTTCTTGGATTTTTTTTTTTTTTTTTTTTGTTCTTGTGAGGACATGGAGACAGCCTCTCATCTCTTTCGGAATGCTTGAACATAAGATTACTAATAGGAAACATTATACACAGCTCCATCTATATTTTCCCAGTCATTTTCCATGCACCAATCCTCAGCCAACACCACTGGCATCACTCCCACTGAACAGACACTAATTTACACCAGCTGAGGTCCTGGGTCTTAGGTTACTGTTATATTCATGCACTATAGTCTGGGAAATGTCAATAAAGCACACAGGTTTAGAAATGGGTAAGATACATGAGCACAGCCAAACTATTTTACATAACGACTCGGGTCAGAGCTGTTACTTATGGCTGGCATAGTATGATATGCTTTCTTTCTGACCCCATCTCGTACTGCAGCTCACTTGACCTAAATTCTGCTGCAGTTTTCTGTTGCAAAAGACTGAGAATTCAGGCAGTGCTGCAAGTAAATTAAACAAAAATGGACGTCTTTACTAAAATGATGCAATGAATTCAGCATTGTATGGCATTTAATCTTATATTGCATCCTATTGATTTTATGCCAGACTTAATTTTTCATTTTCAAGTGAGCTGCAGACTGCAATATTGGTACCGAGAGTTGTCAGCACAATAAACAGAAGGTTTGGGGAGTAGATACAGGGAAGCTGAAATTTATAAAATTTGGCAAGAGTATGAAGATGGTCTGGAAAGCAGACATTGGTATAACAAGCAGCTGTGAAATACTTAGCATCGCTGACCATTTAAATAGGGGCTATCAAGTTTTCTGGTTTAATTAACAATTAAAATGAAGGGGCAGTTCATGCCTATTAGAGCCATTGTGTTAGGCTGCCTGCAAACTTGGGCATGTATTTCTGCATGGCTTTATTTTCAGTTAACATCTGGAAGATTTTCTTTGCCACTAAAGGCAAAAAGCCCCCCCTCTTTTAGTTTAAAAAATGACAGTCTGCATCCTGCAGTGTGTGTCTGCAGCAGTGGGTGGATTCTCTGGCAAATTTAATTGCCACAGAATCACACAAGGCCCTGACTATTACCAAATGGTCTGTGATAAACAAACGCAGAAACTTATTTTACTAAAGTATTCTCTTCATTTAGTACTTAAATGCACTAGAAGTGGCCTTTTGAAAAGCGCAGGTCATGGAACAACAATTGCTTTTGGAGTCTCTGGATTGCTTCATTGTTTATTTAACTTGACAGCAGGCTAGCTACAGTTTCACAATTTAGACCATTTATTTTTTTATGGTCAAAATGTTTGTACAGTAGCAAAACGGTTTAGTGTATCTCTGCGATGGAATAGTGCCTCATTCTGCAGCTGCTCTGGCTTTCTTTAGCTCAGGCTTCATGCAGAGTGGGTGCTTCAGGAGGCTGGCAAACTGTGAAATCAGCAGTGCTTTCCCTCTTGTGCCAGTACACTGCACCCATAATGAGGAAACCTTGGGAAGCTCATTTTGGTATGATTTTCTGGTGTTTCAGGTAGCCCCGAGGGGAGAAAGAAATGTACTCTGTGATTTCTCGTGGATAAAAGAGCATGCAGATGTGAAGGCAGAATTCAAAAGCCTCCTGAAGCAATGAAAAGACAAAGCTATTAATGTCCTGGTAGTGTTCTTCTTTGTGTTATGCCAAAGCGTATCAGTGAATGTAAGAAGTTAGCTAGTAATATGGACATTTCACATTTGTGGAGAGTTGGGGCAGTCAGTAATAGACCTTATCTCAACCTTTGGTAGCCTTCTTCACCCTAACAGTTATGAGGGGTTCAGATATTTTTCATGTGCACTCAGGACATCTTTCTGAGACTAGTAAGTAATACGTAATAAATCAAAAGGGAAAATATGGTCTACCCCTGCTTCCTTTAGTGCACTTTCACTGACATGCTAGGAGAGTATGGGAAGAAGAACAGGAAGAAGGACAAAAGGAAGGTTATTTGTACATGCTTTGTTGGAAAACATCTCATTTTCTCTCTATAGCACAAGATTCCATGTCCTAGAGAGAGACTCAAACTCCTCGCAAGACTTCTTGGTAAGGAGCCAAGAACTTAAGCTTAACAGTGGACATGTTGAACAGAAAAGGACATGTCTATGGTGACCCTTGCATCTGATAGCTTCTCTGAAGTGAGCACAGGTCTTTTGGTGTCTCCGGGTATTATTTCTCTCTTCAGTGGCAAGAGGACAAATCAGCTAAAATAGCAGCGAACAGTCACTGAGCTCACCAGGGCTCTCTGCAGACACAGGTCCCAGCGGTGGAGAATGAGTCCTCATGCAATCCACAAGAAGGCAGAGAGGTCTTGGTTCCATGGGTCTGGATACTAGGTACCAGCTGGGCCCTAGGTAGATTTTCCCTTGTTGTAAAGTCACTGTTTGTTCAGGCTGTGCATGCATGCAAAAAAGAAGGTTCTGATTTTTTTTTTTTTTTTTCAACTAATGCTGTATGTTTTTCTATCCTCTAAGAGCTCCGTAAGATTGGCATTATCCTGTAGTAGTGTCACAGCCTGCAGTCGTTTAATGCTTCTTCTTGTGAGGCCAGGATTCCACGCCCAAGTGCATTTAGTAGGTCAGTACAGTAATTTTAAATGTCTTTCTTTCAGTCTTTTGCCATCTTCAATTATACCTTTCCACCCTACTATTTGTGTAATTTTCTTCTGTCTGAAGTCTCTTTACTGTTGTTCTCTATTGCACAGCATGACAAATTACCCATCAAGCCATATCTTTTCAGCCCAGAAATGCACAGTAACACAGAGTCATGGCATTATCACGTTGTGCACTTTATTTCCTCACAGTTCGTTCAAGTGTGTCACTTTATTTTCCTGCTTCCTTTTGTCATCATGAAGATTAACCGTTGTATTCTTCCTAAACTTTAGGAACAATTAGAAATGCATTACATTGTAAGCTCAGCGCAACACCTATACAATTCGGTATAACTTAATGCTTCCCCTGTGTGGCAAAACCCATGTCCGTGATTCTGAGTCTTGCAGAAAGCCGGGGCTTTCATCCTTATTATACAGCTGAGTAACCTTGGCTGTGGGCAAGAGAATTATTTGTAGCCTCTGGCCACCAACCAAATTAACTGTGAGACACCATTCACTTTGACAGTGTGCACTAGATTCTCTTGGGAGTTATGAAACTCTCTGGGCCTAATGTGTACTGTGCCCACAATTCCTTCTCTCCTCACCCCCCACCCCCCCATTAATTCAAGATAAATACCAGTAATTGTACAGCTTGTGCTGAGATATCTCCCAGGCATTGCAAGTATGTGTTAGAAAAATCAATTGGAACAGCTCAGAGCTTCGAGAGGGCTATGGCTGATATGTACACAAAATGCATCCCTAGAAATTGTGATTAGGATGATACAGAGAAAGTTTGTTGTTAAGGGCATCGTTTAGAGCACCGGTCTCTCATTAGCATTCCACAGGGATGGTGCAGGAGTTCAGGGGCCAGGAGCTCCCGCAGCATTAATGCACAGTCCGAAGAGAACCACAGGAGTCAATGCAAAGCTGTCCTCGTAACGTATCTGAGATGTGAGACAGGGTCTGCTCGGGCCAACACGCCCGGCTCTTCCTTACAAGCTATTTTATAGATCAATAGGAAGAACGGTTGATTGAAAGGGATAAAAAACACTTCTGTAAAGCAAGCTAGAGGAATTAGGATTTCAGGTAATCAGAAACAGCACTAAGCCTGTGGGATGAAATTTGATTGGAGATAACTTCATAGACTTTCAGATTGTTGTTAACAAATGCTGACTGTTTAATGTTGTTAGGTCTTATGATTTTTAAAAATATTTATGCCTAGGAAAGTATGAGAGCAGAATATAATAAGCTGAAAGTGTTGCGGTGCCCAGGATGCCAAGAGCCAGTTGCAGATTTGTGTTGGTGGTCCAGTAACCTCAAGAATGGCCAAGAGATGCCACGAGGCTGGTCTTGAGATGTGCTGGAAGAGCTGAGCACTGCCAATAGCTGGTATAGGCACAGGTTAGGCACCAGTCCTGACTCTACATTAATCTAATCCTAAATAAAGTTTCTGTCCCACCCTCTGCAACATTTTACCATCTACTTTGTAGTATTTACCTATTCCATGCCTATTCTGAGCTTTTAAATAATCTCAGGTATCAATTAGCACCACACATCATTTATTTATGATTCTTCATTCAAGCGTATCTTTACAGGTTTAATGGCAAGTTTAGTATAGAAAGAAAAATGCATGGAGAATTCAGAAAAAGACTGACTTTTACACAAAAGACGAAATCTTTTTATTTCAGCTTTTGCGACTTTTTGTGAAGGCTCTCAAATTTGGTTTAAATGGGACTGGAAGCTTTGGCTGTTGCAGTTTATTTGTCTCATAATGTTTTCTAATCCATTTACTTTAGAGTGTCAGGTAGGAGCTGGTAACAGAAAAACCAGCTCCAGTATGTTTCTCCATGTATCCCCCTTACAGATATTTGTTACTGCAGCTGATGAACAGAATTATACAAGCTTTGTCACACAAATCACATCATAAAAGGTTCCAAAAAACTTGACAATGTTGACAGTTGTTTTCAGCAAATGGCTGCTTTGCTGTAGCACTGTCAATGTTGATGTCCTTGTGCACATGTAAAAGAGCAATGTGATTAAGGCAAGCTTGTCCATGCTCGATATGAGCCAAGTTTTCAATCTCCTCATGGCACTGAAAGATTGCTCAGCTGTTGCAGATAAGGCAAGAATAGCTAGCAGATTTCTGCCATTAAAAAAAAATAATAAAAATCCCTCTCTTTGGGCATGCGTCTATAGGAATTTGTAACATCTGCTACTGACCTTAAGTTCTAGATAAGAACAGCTCGTATTTGTAACTCAAATTGATATTACTTGGTTTAGATGATGTGCTTCCAAGGAGATTACTGAAGTATCTTTGTAAGAAGAGATTTGTCTAGACAGCAGTCTAAGGCATGATACACTTTTGTAAAGTGGTGCAGTAGTGAATTATCACCATTCCTCTAGTGCCACTTACCACTGCGATTTGTGTCCACCTTATGTTGAGTGTAATTTGAACAAATAATCTATATTGTCTTTTGTTTTGAGAATATTTCATATTTAAATATGAAAATCGATGCATGTGCTTTACCTAGAATGTCGGTCATCTTTTCCATGGTTCTTTTTCTCACTATCAAGTAGATGAAAGGAGTGGAAAACTCAGTTCTTTAGCCAAAACTTTGTCAAGGGAAACGGGCCTGAGTTAACACAGTCATATCTTCCATCCTATTGACCCTGAATTCTTTATGTAAGATGTCAAAGCCATGGGACTCAGCAGATTGGTTGTCATGTCTGGGTGTGGAAATAGTGGGAAGATGCCAATTTCAACAACATAATCTTATAACAAACCCAGCAGGATTTTCTCATATAAATTAGTGTAGACTCTTGTTAGTCTAAACATACTCAGATTTCCACTTTCTATCTACTAAAAACTCTTTTGAAAAGCCTGGGTTTCTGACAAGAGCCTGAGGGGGAGGAGGGTGTGGATTTCAGGTTGGCTCAGGGTGACCAGCTGTGTGTTTCCCCAAAACATGCAGTGCGATGCTCTGCACATCTTGGGATGTCATAGATGGGTCTTTGCTTCTATGGGTCGATACGGGAAAATCTGTGAACTGAAGATGTCTATTAATAGCTTTTCTGACCAGCTTGTACAGTGACAGAGTGTGGTACTAAAGGGCAGCATTCGATAGTCTTTAATTACAGAACCATCCTTTCTCTTCTGGCAACCCAGTGATGCGTTCCCAACCAAATTCTGGTTCTCCAACCAAATTCTCAAACAAATGGCTTGGATAAAACTCTTTTCCACTAAACAAGCCCAACTCACGCCCAGAAAACGGTCCACTTTCTGCCCTGCATGAGGCAGGAGTCAGATAGAAAGAGAGGTTTATGATAACGTGTTAAAAGAGCAATGGAGTAATACATGCAACCAGAGGGGGAAAGAGATAATTTAAAGATGCACTCCTCACCTTGATTCTGGTGTTTCCCTCCATTTTAAGACTTGTTGCTATAATGTAAACCTCTTCATAAAAAAGGATCTTATTACGGGAAATCATGGGCAGCCTTAGCTGTGGGCAGCACCACCTGTGCTTCCTATAATTACCAGATTTAAAATAAAAGTTATAGCAAGTGCAACACGCAGGGCTCTGCTCTTAACATAAACCAATATTAGTTTTACATTTTGCGTCATTAGGGTAAAATTAGGTGCTGCAGTAAAAGCTACATTGCAGGGAGACATGTTCATTTTTATGTCACCTTGTGAAATTCAAGGTGACAAGACACTTCTCCCCTACCGCGGTCTTAGATAAAGATTCGTACCCCAGTACTCTGGACTCAGAGAGTAGCAGTTTGACTCATATTTCATTCTCAGGCTCTCCGGTTGAAAACCTAAATCTCATCAATGAAGGGCTGTAATTATCAGCTAGTAAATCTTTCTACCAGTGGTTATTCTTTAGGGTTCTATTAGAGTGAGGAACGTTTCAATCCGGACGTCTCGTGAAGGAAAATCTTTCAGGCGGAATTGATGAAACGGGAGTGCTTCTCCCCATCTACTCTCTGCTTTTGTGTGTTCCTCCCTTACAGCTGCATGCACGAGCAGGCTGACTCCGCTTTGAAAACCTTAAGCCGCATTCTTCGGAACAGTTGCTTGGTGTTGGTCGGATTTCTCTGCAGCCCTTTTTTTTTTTTTTTTTTTTTTTTTTTTTTCCATTTGGAGCCACCGAGGGCTGACACATAGTTTCCAAGAACTTCAGCATGTCTTCTGTCTCCTGCGTCGTCTCCTGAATCCCAAATATTTCTCAAGTGGCTAGCAAAAGAATATCCGGATAATCTTCAGTGTGGTGATACAAGCTTCGAGAAGAAAGCCAGATGGCTTTGAAAATGAATTGTAAAGTAATTATTTCGTTTTATGTTAGCTTGGTGTCTTTAATACATGTGTACTTTCATTGTTACAGTTAGAGCGTTCATGAGGTCTGAAGAGACTATGAAATCCCGCTAATTCTAGCACTAATAACAGCTTTTGTTGGTCAGACTGTAAATGATATTGCATGATGATTCATTTGAAAAAGCAATAATGCAGCCTGAAAAAAATAAAAGATGAGCAATAAACTAAAACAAAAGAGCTTTTTGCCTTTCTCCAAACAACACTTTTTCATTCCTGACCTAGGTTTACTTTTTTTACCCCCTTCTTTAAGCATCCTTTACATTGTATACTAAAAATAACTACATTCAAGGTTCAAACTTTAAGTCCAAAATTACTGCCTTTCAGATCATTTATTATCCTTTCAGGCATCTAAAAAAATAGGTCAAAGCAACACTGCATAATTTGGAAAGTTAACAAAATGTTGTTTATGGAACAAAAATGTAAGGAGATGTAATTACAATAACCTTTAAATGCATTGTTTCCCTTTGATTGTCAATTAAACATTTTAAAGAACTGAAGTTTTACAAAACCTTTTTTTTTTTTTTTTTGGCCTTCTTCTCAGCAGGGTGAAGGGAAAAAAAACAGCTTCAAGCTACATGACATGGAGTCCACCTGGGTCACTGTCCCCCTTCCAGCAATACGAGTGAGCTTTGGCTCACAACCTCGTTTTGTTCTTGCTCAGAACATTGCGCCTAGATACCACCGGGAGGATGAGGACTGAAGATTGACACACAGCAACTGTAGACACAAACCTACAGTGTGACAAATAAGGCCCTGATCCTGTAAGTAGCCTTGTCCAGGCACAGCTCCCCTCCAGATCTCTGATCTACCACAGTCTGCCTACTTTTTTTTTTTTTTCCTCTTAGATTTCAGTATTATCATGGGCTTTAACTTTCCCAATACTCAAGGCCAAGCAGCTAGCAGACATAACATTGATAGCACTAGATAATGGTGAAACACTGTGTAAAGAAAAAAATTGAAATATTTATTTTCTGGCCATACCTGAAAATAGTGAAAGACAAAACATTCAAGAATTTCTATCCACAACTGATAACTGAAAGAACCAAATTTCCCTTTAATTTTCTGTTTTCTGTACACTGGATAAGTTAGGTTTCCCAAGCTTCAGGACAAATCTCTTAACATGTTTTGGATGAACCCATGCCCTGCAATACAGAGCGAAGGAGAGAAGTCCCTAGAGATGTCTGCACAAGGCTTGCTTAGGTGTTCCCCCTCTACAGTTAGCTTCCACTGGCAGAAACCACAGGGACAGTGGAAAAGGAGCTGCGTGACTGCTGGAATTTTGAGCCCAATGGGTGGGATTCTTCTCACCAGATAAAGTTTTGAGTCTAAGCTTGTCATTTAAGTTCCTTTTGTAGTTGTTGGCAAGAGATGGACGTCTCAGCACAGTTCCTGTTTAGAACCAATGAACTCTACCCTAATGGTGCCCACCAGTCCTATGACTGTCCAGCAAGTCTAGATAGCTTGCTTCTTGTCTCGAAGCAACACACTACCAGGCAGGAACCAGACAAGAAGGATCCAAGCACCAGCCAGGATTATTTCTTGCTGCTGTCAACTCCTAGAATCACAGAATGGTTTAGTTTGGAAGGGACCTCTGAAGATCGTCTAGTTCCAACCCCCCCTGCCCTGGGCAGGGACACCTCCCACTAGACCAGGTTGCTCAAAGCCCCATCCAGCCTGGCCCTGAACCCCTCCAGGGATGGGATATCCAGTATATATCCATCAGATGTATACTACATGATTTAATCAAGACATGTTTGTAAATCTATTACCAGAAAATGTGTTTTCCACTCAGTGGAATCCACCCAAGAAAAATGAGGCCAGAACAAATGAGGTCCATCTCCTGTGGACCAGAACATATATGTATTTGACCAATATAGACTTAATAATTATTTAAAAAATGCTTGGGAAAAGTAGAATTTTTCAGACTTAGCAGCTGTTAATTGGATTGGAGATCCATTGTGGAAAAAAAGGAGGATCTGAGGATCTTCTTTTGCACACGGCAGATAACTTTTGCACACATTCAAGGAATATTTAAAACACTGATAAACTAGATTCGGGTTAAGTGTCAAAAATCGATGAATTATGTGACCACTAAATCAATGTCTTGCAGACATGTCATATATTGATTTACTGCTGTATGGATTTCGAGAGTCCTGGACTCCTCATCTTTCCCAAAGTGATCAGGGAAAATGCAGTGGGCTTTCAGGCTGAGGGGGCAGATTGTTTGGTAGGGTATAAGAAAATGCATGAGTTTGTGTTTATGTGCTGGCAGTGAAAATAACAAGGTAGCTGCTAAAAAATTCCTTTATATTTTTAAGAGAAAGCTGGATATGAGGCTCATTTCCAAAATTCTTTAGAAGCTGAAAGTACAAAGTTTTAGGCAAAGTTTCAGGATTGTCTTTCTCTTGCTTGTTTCATTTAAATCTTGAAATAACACAGTTGTGATCCATATCTGAAAATTATTTACTATGGAAGGCAGTGTCCCAGTCCTTGGAGAATATATCTGCCCTCCACCTGAGGAGCTGTGGCTGTGATCAAGCAAAAATATATGAATAAGAAACCAGATATTAAAAAATTGCTGGGAAAACATGAGTTTTGTGTGCGTGTGTGTGTGGCGTATTTGTTTTATCTGTCTTTATTTAGATAGTTGCATAATTAATTGGCTCTCTGGTGCCTCAGAAGTCTACTTGTACTTGAAATGGGAGCTTATTCATGAGAACGTCTTCGGAAGCTTTCTTCCTCAAGTGTCTTTATTTCCACATGCTGCTCTCCAGATTTACACAGTGGTTCCAGACCTATTACGCCGCCTCGTACAATGGATAGTCTTTGCTGGTGCCAGCTCCTCTAAATATCTTGACGGTACTCGGAAAAAAGATGATACCCCTTGGCTGCGGATAGAGAGAGCGCCGGAGCTGGGGCTGGCCTCGCTTTAGGCTACAGCACGTTCTCCTGGAAGGCGATAAAAACATATCTGTGCTTTGCAGGGTGAGGGAAGGTCTGTGCTTGTGGGGCACGAGGTGTTTCCAGCCCCACGGGGATGCTCAGAGATTGGGGGGGTTGGGGCAGAGCTGCAGAGCACATCCAAACCCCTCCATTTAATGATGGGGGGTGGGGGGTGGGTGGCATATCACTTTTTGGGCAAGAAGTGTGCATCTGTCCCAGTTTTGCTGGCTGATGTGGACGGAGGAGAGGTGGCCACTCTACTCCCACCTGGCTGTCCCTTTTTGGTTCCCAAGTGGCAATGGCAGGGATGCTACCACCCTCTCTGACCAGGTGGCAAAAGGGCCCACCCCATCACTTTGGGCTGTTTTTTCCAACAATTTTTCCAACAATTTTTTCCAATCTCTCCACTTATGCCCTGCTGTATCAGCTTTGTTAGGAAAAAATGCTTCAGCCCCAGGAATGGTACTAATAATGATGGTGTAGAGGATAATTTCAATGACACCATCTTGGCTCCGGCGTGTGGTTTCAGGGAAATGCATCCAAGCCAGAATTCAGACCATTTTGGGACCAGAGACAAGTCATTTAGCTGACTTCCAGCTGATGGGAGATTAAGGAAAATGCAGTACTGAGCCTCCTGACCTTCGCCGAGTCCCTTGGCTCATCGTTCCATCTGATGCTGGCCCCTCTGTGGGCAGCGGAGCTGGCCGGGGGGGGTCAATTTTGCAGGGCACACACGTATTTCGCCTTTCGTGCAAAGTTATTTAGTGCTTCCCTGATCTATGTAAATCGTTCTTTAGCAGCAAACAGCAAAGTGCCCTGCAGAGGCCTGAAGTCACGGCAACAAACACAAAAGTGTTTTTATGAGTTAATAGATGAGTGGGTAATGGGTACCGGAAGGATTATGGTGGAAGACTAAATTTCAATCGTCTGCCTGAGACCTCAGAAAGGGGTATTATATATATTTTTAACTCCCTTTTTTTTTTTTCTTTTCCCAAATGTGGCAAGTTGGAACAGATTTTCTGAGGCTGCAAGCCCTATCTACCCTTTCACGCTGTTGCATTCGTTTTGCAGCTGGTGGATCAGGGGGTGTGCTGAAGATGTGCTCTGTCCCGAATGCTGCTGCCGCGTTCCCTCATCGCTACCCGTGCGCAGAGCTTGACGTGGAGTGATGGGTCCCAGTGCACCCAGCCTCGGTAAAGAAACTTAGCATTATCTGCCTGCAAAGAACTTGCCTTACAAAGAACAGAAATACTACTAATTGAAAT
The DNA here is from genome assembly GCF_964106895.1 of Numenius arquata. NCBI lineage: Eukaryota > Metazoa > Chordata > Aves > Charadriiformes > Scolopacidae > Numenius > Numenius arquata. The sequence continues at coordinate 81,368,651 of NC_133616.1, forward strand.
GGAAATGATTTTTTTTTTTTTAATTTCAATTGTGGGAAAGATTTGATAATGACCTTTTTTCTTTGTTAAAAATGGCGTGCTACAAACTCATCTTTGTTGGCAATTTGAGACCTCGTGCCCTCACTTAGGATTTCAAATCTTCAGGCGACTTTGACAAAACTATGGAGAATCAGACTTAACACTGCTGATTTGGGTAAGATAAAGAATTACACGTCATGCTGAACCTATTTTCCACTCACTAATTTTTTAGCATAGGTAAAAAACCTTTCAGAACATCTCAATTTATAATAAATCTGTTTTTTCCTTCCCCTGTGAATCTCCATTAAGAAGATGTAATGCACGCGGTGTCTTAGTGCCTGATGTAAAAGTCACTAAAGCCAGTGGAAGTATACCCAAGCATTTCACTAGACTGTGGTTTGAAAGAATCCTGTGCAAAGAGCATGTTTTATGGCTCTGCAGCACAAGTATCCTTTAGTTCTAATGGAAGCTTTGCTGGCCCAAAATAAGGTGTTTTTATTGGTCTGTAGTCTGCATGTTGTTAATGAGAGTGCACTTTAGCTTGTCTGTTAAATCTAAAAAGTATATCTTGACTGTGGTATGTAGCACTCGATAGGGAAAAAAAGGATTCTGTAGCAGCAGCAGCAAAACCTGCAATTTTTGCATGGCAATGCTATTTATTTTCATTTTAAATCAGCTGTTTGATAGAAAACTGGGGTGGCATCAACCTTTTGAAAGTACTTTGTTAAAGCCTTTTTTTTTTTTTTTTTTTTTTTCTGAAAGTATCAGGCAGAGTTTGGAAAGCCAAGAAGTAAACCCTGATGGCCCAGTTCTTCAAGCACGTGTGTCAGCAAAAGCAGTTGCAGTGGATCAGGAGCACTGCTTCCTTCAATTACATTACTGAAGGCGACAGGCGTTTTCAGGACTGGCCCTTGGCATTTAGTTTGTTCTTGCAGTCCCAAGTATGTAAAAAAAATTTAGTGTGCCTTTTTGATTTTATTATGGAAATGAGATTGGACAGTCTTCATCTGGCACAAAAAGAGTGGCAAGATTCCTTGTTTCTCCTGATCTCTGCTCGTGTAAGTATAGAAATTTGAAATTAAGCCATGCACACTATTGCCAGTTGTTTTAAGGCCACCACAGTTGAGCCTTTAAATGAAAACCTTTAAAAGAGTTATTATAATTATAGACAGCAGCCTTGTTATTTAATTACATCCCAGTGTAGCCTCTGCAACTCAAAAAGTTTACAGGCAGTCTAAGAACTGAGAACTTAAATGTATTTTAAAATGTGTACACTGTGGTGCTTCTGAATAATTCTTTGCTACTAGTCAGTGCCAGCTCAGAATTTCACACCCTTGAACAGATTGACTGGTTTGGCTTGTGTAATAGGTACCCTGCTATCCTGGACTAGTTGGTGGGTGGGTGGAGATGGGTGCTTTTGGAAATGCCAGTTGATAGCTAACCATAACAAGTCAGAGTTATGTGCGAGTTGAGAAGGTAGAAACATCTAGCTGGAGTAAAATGGATCTACTGAGATGCTTGGGAGGAACCATGGAAGTAGAAAAGATGCTTTGCAAATCAGCCAAGACCTGGTTTTGAGGCCGTTGGCAAGGTTTCTGGTGGGGCTCTTGGGGACATAACCGGGCCATTGGGTTTTTGGGGAGCCGCAGGGATGTGTGAGCTGGTCGGCTGAACCTGCAGGGAAACCAGCCCTGCAGGGATGCCGCGTTGGGGGTCCACTTTTTGTAAGGCAATCCCTCTCCATGACAGTATTGAATGGCCTGCCATCCTTTCGCTTTCTAAACAGGAAGAAAAGGGACGTGGGAAGTCTAGAAAAGGGAGAATTTTAATTCAAAGACTCCATATAACATCCCCCATCAAAATATTCATTCCCGTGGTGTAAGCTACTGAGAAAAGGCTACCCTTTCTGAATCAGTTATGCATATGATAACTCATTGAATAAAACTTGGTGGATTTTTGCCTTTCCATTTGGAGAGAAAACACAGCCTGGTATCTTGTGTTCTTCAAGGGCCAACTTAGTTGAGATTTGGGGGTTGGTTTTTGTTCTTTTCTTTCCAAAAAAGACACCAAAAGCAAATTACATTAATTTTTCATTAATTCTTACATTGGAAAACACTGTCAGTGGTGCTGTCTATTGTGAGCAACATCTTTGCCTGGGAGTCACTGCAATATTTGAAGACTTAAAGACGAGCTTCCCCCTTAGCTCAATGAGCTGGCTTCTGTCCAAGTCACCTTTAGCCCAAACAGGTCTGGTTCAGAAGGGTCTGCAATCCTTCCAGGTCTGGGGGGAGGACAGGCTGTTTGAGACCCCGCGGGGCACCCCTGGCAGCATGGCGGTGCATTCCTTGGGTTCGCAGGCCCTGGGTGGTTTTTTCAGGCGGCTCTTGTTTCTGCGGCGGTGACCTGTTGGGGAGAGTCAAGCCACTGTGTAAACACAAAGGGCTCGCAGACTCGCCGTGTGCCGCCTTCCAGAGCAAGTGGTCATTTGTTCCAGTTTCCCATGACTACATCGCTGCCTGGGTTTGCTGTTCAGAAGAAAAATACATCAATTTGCAGCGTTAATGCCAGACAGGGAAGAGGGGTTGGAAATACGGGCTGCATTAGTACATATTATTAAACGTGCCAGAGGATAATGTTACCTTATCCCTGGTTTCAGCACTTTAAAATGCTCTCCTTATTAAAATAAAAAATGTTCAAACATTCAAACTTGTGTAGCCAAAATCCAACCTAGGAAATACATTATTTAGCTATTAGCAAGATGATCTGACTTTTAAACTCCATCCGTGATACCAATTTCTCCACTGGTGCCATTCAAAATCATTTATTTTTCATTGCATTCATACCTCTACGCAGAAAGAGACAGGAAAAGCAGTATCAGAGAGTAATTTACATTACGCCGGGTTTTACTGCAGCTTGGCATCGTGAATGAATCTTTGGAATACTTGAAGAGTATATAAGGAAAAAGTCAGTTTTCTAATTTGCTGAAGAAAATACTCTGACATGGTGATAAGTGAGGTAACCAGAAAAATCGGGGCTTAAAAAACATTCTGAGCGATTGCTGTTTCAGCTGTCCCGGTCCACAAGCTGGTATTAAAACAGACTGGTAGTAAAAAAAACACTCACAGCCTTTTTCTACCTGAGAGTATTAACTCTCGCGGGGTGGCGGTTAGGCAGAATTAATGTGGACATTTCCAGTCGTACGCGTCAGTACAGCTTTTGTTTGCAGAATCGGAGATTTGCATTTAGTAGCGTGCAGCAATAAAACAGAGACTGATTTGACATCTTTTAATACACGTGTAAATACAAGGCAACTACTCTGAAGTTAGTGAGGTTTCTTCAGATTTATATCACCGCTGCTAAAAATAGAATCGGGTGGTCTATTTTTAGATAACCCAGAGCTGTTATACGTTGAAACCTTGCAACTGTGTTACCTACTCTGGTGTCTTCATGAGAAAGCTTGAGCGTGTTTGAAAATACACGGTTTATTTTAATACCGCTTGGAAACCTTCTTTACTTGCAAATATGCCACAGCCTTCAGGAGTCTTCTCTCTACTGCTGTCTCTAATTGCTGATGGATGAAGGTCCTTTCTCTCTGCAGAACCCATGTTTATGCCACAGAAATTATTTTTTCAGACAACACTTGAAGAGCACCTAAATATTTAATATCGCTCGGGTTTTTTTAGCCGATGGGAGATGTGTTGGTTTTGCTGATTCTCTTTTGCCCCCAGCTGCCTCAAAAGACAGCAAAATCATTCCTCAGCCAGAACTAGGAAAGCCAGAAGTGCTAGAAACAAAGCTGATGGAAATATGTTTCCCCTTTCTATAGCCTGCCTGGTACAACAAGAAGAAAGAAGCGAGTGATGCTACCGGGAAGGGAACGCCCCTGTTCACGGGGGGGATCCCACCAGCCTGAATCCATCTGAGTGTACCCAGGCAGAGCCAGCGCTCAGGGCAGCCAAGCTTCCCAGGCCTAGCAATTAAGTAGAAAAAGCCCGTCTTTATCCAAACGGGGCTGCCTGTATTTTGGAAATTTCCACCACACTTCCTTCTGAAGTCCTACTGTTCTTCAAGCGCATAGCAGACCCATCAGCAGTACTTATGCTGGGGTGGTGGCGGCCGTAAAGTCATCCATGCTGAAGAAGTAGGGCAATCTATTAAGTCAACATGAGTGATCCATGTCACTATCAATTTGTTTGCTCTTTTTCACAGTGGGTTGGGTTTTTGTTTTTTTTTTTTAAATTCCTCCAGATTTTCCATTGTCTGCCGGGGATCAGCTGTTGCCAGTGAAAGTCTGACACGGATCACAGCGGCCGTGGGTGGCACAGGCAGCATTTGGTGTTACCGGTAATCTGAGAAGGCTTTGAGCTTTTAAGACGTTGGTGCCTTTCGTTGGGGCTTTGGTCAGACATTCCTGGAATAGTGGGGAAGCTCCAGTGCTGGTCCTGGAAATGGGGCGGGCAGTGGGGGAGAAGGGAAAGAGAGAAGGGAAAAAGGGGGAAAAAAAAAAGGAAAAAAAAAAAAGGAAAAAAAAGAAAAGTTGACTGGAACCCAGTGAAATGGTACTAAATCAGCAGCACCACCATCACCAGTTTTTCAGAAATCATGATCCATATCCTCAAAAGTGATCTTGGCTTCAGAATAAAAAAATCCTCAACAACGGCCAAACAAAAAAAGAGAGAGAAACTCTATCACGTGCAAGCCTAAGCCAGGAATGTCAGTGTTTCATTCCATCCGTTCAACATTTTTTTCATTTGTCTTCTGGTTTTTCACTTGTTAGGAGTAAATCTTTTTTCGATAGTTATAAGGAACCGAGACCTAAAAATACTGGGTCTAATTGCCTGAGAAAAAGAGTGAGGATTTTACAGAAACCACGAAATATCCTGTGACTGGTGATAAAATTGCAAGTGCTGGCAATACTGATCAGGATAGGCTGATTATTGTATTAACTCAGTTAAAATAATTCAATAAATTGAGTATTTTGTTTTCTTTGATTAGTGTTGTATATGATTGGAAGGAAAATTTTTTATCCTCAATGTGGATCTCAGCCAAAGTTGTGATTAACAACTCCTTGTATTGTTCAAGCATTGAAGAGAGGGAAATATTGAGTGTTAAAATGTATCTGACCTTCTACAGATGAAACGAAAGAGGCAGAAAAAACATAATTCGATTACCTACAGCAGAATAAAATTAAACTACTCAGTGTGAGTGGTATCTTTTATGGGGTATCTATTACAAAATTGTAATTTTGAAATGTTTTATGCAGATGCTTGTCTTTGTATCCTAAAGCAATTCCATTAAAACCACCTAAACTTTAATATGTTGGAGGATATCTTGCAAAACCTGAGGGTTTCAAGACCTCAGAGCAGGCCATCAGGCACACGAGGCAAGGGAGGCTTCCGACACACGTGCCTGGTCTGGAGTAAAAGGTGCTTTAGAAGACATAAGCTTAATATGTGGGATTTTAAAACAATATTTTCAGACTTTTTTTTTTTTTTTTTTTATTTGTGTGTGTGCTTCCTACATCTTCAAAAAGGAAATAAAATGGGAGGAAATGAAGCAAAGTCAAATGGACACTTTTTGGAAATTCATGTTCAGGTAAAGCCCGTTCCCACAGCCGATATCCCAACTGTGTGCTCATCAGGCGGCACATTTCCCTGCCAAGGTAGGTTTCCCTCCTTTCAGTGCACATCTAGCGAAAACACCATCTAGCAAATTTGCAGGAAAAATAAAAATTAAAATAATTCCTGCTGTTATTAACATGATAATGAGCACTGTGAGAGTCCATCGTACTTGTGCGTCTTAATCAGTGACACAGACAAATTAATTGATAGGCGTAAGAAGACACGTTATCCCCTCTCGCAGTGGGCAAGGGGTTTTGCTCATAGTCCGTGCTTGATGTATGGTGTGTTTGTGGTGACGTCATTGTGCAAAAATATCCAGAAAAAAACTGGAAAAAGATGATTCCTGCTTATTAGTTCTTTGAAAACAAGCCTGCCTGCTGCCATGGCTCAGTTAATCCATTGGGGCAATCCCTGTGTGTCCTACTGAACTGGACCCTACCAGAGAGCCCGGTCATGCACATCCACCTTCTCTATTCCCTTTCCACTCCTTCGCTCCACCCTCAGAGATACCCATTACCCAAAAATCAAACCTCCCGAGTGTGGTTAAGAAAAAGGCAAAGCACAGGCACCGATCAAATACACACTCTGTACCCCATTATATTAGCGGCGACCAATGTGTTGGTCTAAATATTGTCCTACTGCAGCTTCCAAGAAGTCTGAAAAGGAGAAAAGTTGCTTACTTTTAGATAATCTCTTCCACCACGTGGCAGTTGTCCTTCTGGCAGTTTAGCGGAGCCCTGCTCAGCACCCCAGGGGGTGGACCCCGGGGTGCCCTTGGTTTTGCCTTCGTACTTGCACTGATGACCTTCGTTGGGTTGACCCTGAATCTCCCAGCACAGCTTGTTTCTGGAGGGCACACTGGCAGAAGAAATAGCTAGCGAGGAGATAGAGATGAGAAATAGCAAATAGAGAAAGCAGATAACTAGTGAATAGAGAAATTTATGTTTGTTTGCTTGGGTAAGAATGTACCCAAAACCTAGCTTGCTGGGGAGATTGCTCTCCTGGGTGATACCCTCGACCCATGGGTGGGAAGAAGAGAGGGACAGCAGTTGTGGCAGCCCCAGACCAGGGGCCAAACGCTGCTGATATCTCCCAGAGGCACAAGACGTGCTACATCCCTCCACTCCGATCCTGGCACTGCTGCCGGGGCAAGAGTGGGGTGTCTTGTTCAGACCCAGACCTTGGAACCCAAAAAACCCTCGTTGGCCTGCCGGAGTGGCTAAAAGCAACGAATACGAAATATAACAAAGGATGCAGAAGACAATTCAGACTTCCAGCAGTTGCTCTACTCATTTTAATAATTCTATGGTGTGTCGTTTGCACGGCACTGCCCTAAAGAAATGTAGCAGTTCTCGCTGTTTTTTACAGTCAGGTCTCCAAAGCCCTGCTAGTTTTCTAGACTTGTATCACAACTGCAGCTAGCTACTGTGAAAACCAACACCTTCTTTTCCTCTTTTCCAGTAGTTTGGGATATGACAAAAAAAAAACCAACAAAACCAAAACCAAAAACAAAGACAAACCCCCCAAAAAACAAACAAACAAAAAAAATGAACAAAACCCATATTGCTAGTAACTGTGACCTACAACTGGAGCCAGTGCCAGAAGCTGAAACCATGATTTCTTTAAGTTATGGAATGCTTCACATAGCCTAATACCACAGCAGTGACCCTACTGGGTCTTTTCTGAACAAGTTAAAAAATATAATAAGGGGGGGAAAAAGAAGGGAAGAAAACCAATGCTTTAAGCATCAAATTACTAAATAATAGAAATGGTATTTTCTGACTTAGATGTTTAAGAAAGGTTCATGAAAGAGATTAATATTAAGCCAAACATTTGTTTGGCTTTGCTGCAGCCGGCTGCAGGAATGTAAACCTTTTTTTTCAGTGACTTCAGCTCCTAATTTAAAAGCTAGGATTTTTAGTAGTGAGCAAGAGACTATATTTGGCCAAAAAATTCTGCTGGCTTTACTTAGTTACCCGGCACATTCAAAACAATACTCCTTTATCAAAAAACAATAGTCTGTTTTATTCACAGCACATGTAGAAGTTGGACCATCCACCAAATTCCACTTTCTTCTCTTGCAATATGTCTGTTGCTGGCTAATGAGCTGCGACAGTGCCTGTGCTTCATTTTCAGCAAATTAAATTTATGCCTCACAGGAATTGTGGTCTGGTCATGGCACTGCTCCTAGGTATGGGTGGGGTTTGTTTCTTCAACCAGCGCTTGGTTAGCCACATGGGTACGTGCTGTCGCACCACACAACAAAATCTTCTCTATAATAACCGGTTTAAGTAGCCATCCACCCCACGAAAGTGGATCCCGTTTAATTTACTTTGTGTTTACTGCGCTCCCTTTCAAACTGTATTGTTGGCACAGACGGGTATTTATACAACTTTTATTTTAAACTATTTATTTAGAGTTGGGACTTCAGTAACACTCGCTGTCAGATTTATGGTGCGTGTTTAAAACCAAGGTTCTAAAAATGTAATATTTCAAAGAGGAGGAAGCAGACAATGAACTTAAACACTCGGGAGCCTATTCTTTCTCTGGATGCGATGGGAGGTGTGCACGCTGCTGGGGAAGGAGTCGGCCCCATGAAGCGGAACATTTACATCCGTGTTTATACAATTGCGCTTGATCAAAAACCGTCGAGATCCCATGCGGTCCTCAGACTTAACATAAAACCAACAGGCTGCTGAGGGAAAGTAGATCTTGGATGGCAGATCGTCCCCCTTGGCAGGGGCAGGTCTTGATGGGATACTCCTTCGCCCAAGGGTAGGCTCAGATCTGGTGTTGCTTTGGGAGGGAAATAAAGTGAAGAAAAGGAGGTGCACACACACACACACACATACAAAAAAAAAAAAAAGAGAGAAAATGGCTCTTGCTCAGCCTCTGAAAACAGGGTTAATACAAAAATGGCTTTCAAAAAAAAAATCCTCTTTCTTCAAAACCAGCAGGAGAAAGCCATCTTCCACTTTTCAGTAAGAGCTTTCAGGCTGGTTGTAGGGCAGGGGGCAGCATTATTTGGTCAATAAATGAAAAAAATTATTCATAAAAATGGGTATTATGAGGTGAGCATTTGCTCTTGGCACCCCAGTTCTCTGTGGCTAGTGGAAGAATGGCAATGTGTATGGGGTACAGATAATATTTTATGTCTACAGGAACAAAAGTTACCTTTAAAGAAGGCGAAACTTGGCTTAAAAAGTTTGCTTCATCTTTTTTATAACACTATATAGTTTGTCTTGTCTTGCTCCCTGCGAAAATATGACCTCAAAGCTCTAGTTTAGAAAGCCACTGGTGTATACAACTCAGCACTTCTTACAATAATTAAATAATGTGGAAAAAAAATGAAGGAAAAATCCTTGTTAAGGATTTGATTTTTCAGGCTTCTTGCAAGTTACAATAACAACCATAAAATCACTTGGCAAACTTGTGCCCCTCCTTTTCTCCCGAGATTCCAAAATTAAAACTTCAGTTTTTATAACATCCCTGTGAAATAACATGGAAACAGGTGAAATGACATAACCACTCTTTCCTCAGGAATTCAGTGGAGGAAATCAACAGTAGATTTCAGCACTCTTGATTCTCGATCCTGTGTTGTAACTTCTAGGGCTCTAGCATTTAAAGAGCTTATACTCCTAATGATATTTACTACAAGAAGTTTTGCATAAGTTGGATTATTTGTAGTGTGGGAACATTTAAAAACTTGAAGAAAAGTTGGAAGGAGCTATGTCAACCTCTCTTCTCTCTTCTCTGGTACTAAGTGTGAAGGAATGTTTAAATAAAATGATAAAAAATGATAGAAAATAAATATGTATATGCCAACATATATATGTGTGCGTGTATATATGTATAAAAGAGTGTTAGACTTGAAACCTCACAATAACCCCCACTGTGTAACTCTATTATACTCTCCAAATAGCTATCCTTAGTGCCTTCCCTTTATGGAAAGGAATAGAAAGTGGACATAAAAAAAAAAAAAAAGTAACTGGTCAAAACTGCCCTTTCAAAGGGCCCAATATTTTAGGCCAGCGAGCAGAAATGGGGAGTGAGCTTGGAAAATGCATCATGATCTTTATAGCACAGTCTATGGAGTGGGATGGTCACACAACCGGGCGTCAGTGTTTCTGAATCCGGTGAAATGGTCTGTAACTCAAGAATAGTGTTTTATCCCCTCTGAGGGCAGGCAGAGGGCTGGAGCAGGGGTCCCCAGTGATCTGGTGGGCTCTGCGGACACGGTGTGACTTACTGCCCTCAGACACCCCAACAACCGCATCCCTTTCTGGGGACGTGGTGGGGAGAGTCGGTGACCTTTGCTCATGCAGAATAGAATTACACAATTACAAACGGCAGCACAGCACTCTTACTGAAAAGCTAGTGAAGGGAAAACATAATGAAATAATTCATAATTCACAATAAGATTATAACACTAATGGCGGTAATATAATCAATTGATAATTGATCTATATAGGACTTTTCATTACTTGTTTTCTAGGTCTCTGCAGAGGAGGAAAGTAATATTGCACTAACCACATAATCAGATGCCTTCCAGGAGTTATTTACAGGACATTCCTGCCTCAGAACTAGTGCTGTTATGAAGTCATGCAGTTAATTTTTGTTTCCATGAGAAACACGTTTGAGAAAAGAAAGCCTCTGCAGAGGCGCAAAACCTTATTGAGATTATTTCATTGTCATTTACCGTGAACCCTCCTCCTCCTCTATCTGTGAAACCACTGAGGGTAAAGCTGTTGCCAGACGTATTGCAAAGGTGCAAGAGGGCAAAGATGATGCAAAGACGATGCAAAGAGTGTATTTTGGATGGCGGCATTATTTTTTCCCCAAATTACCTTTATCTGCCTGATTATCAGCAGTAGCTAGATTTCTTTTTGTTTGTGCCTGCGATGCTGCGTGAGCCATCTACGAAACGTCGATAGGGTGGAATCCGGTTGCCAGAGCTGTGAGTGGAGTTTCAAGTGGTTGCAGACAAGAGCAGGTGGCCAATGCTGAAAAAGTGTCATTGTCAAGCATTTTGCCTCATTTGTAAGTGGTATAAGAAAGCCATTACGGCAACGAATCTCCTCAGCCCTTACGGCCACGAAGTGGGGAAGGCACTGCCGAGCAGGTTTTGCAGGAAATTAATTGAACGCTGGCAGGCAATTCGTTATAAGCAGTGTGGAGAGGGGTGCTTTTTTTCCTTTTTATTTATTTTTTTTTATTTTTTTTAAATAGGAACGTCTCAAACGAAGGTGTTAGTGTAAACTGATTTGTAATAACAGTACAGAGATTTCTGCAAATGTGTATGTGTGCACTTTGGTGTTATTTTCAGATATTTTACACTCACTCCTCTTCAGGTGGTACAAACTGCGTATGTGAAATACAGTTCTGCCTGTAATAATCCCATATTCCTCATAATGATTTCAGTGGTGACTACAGAGTGCTTTAAGCTGGGCCGTCCTACAGAAATGGGCCGGTGTTGGCTGGTGCTCAAAAATAATAGGAAGCTGAATTTGCCGTTTTTGCTTGCATTGCCCTGTGCGATATAGTACACAATTTAGGATGCTGGCATCTAAAAATAGTCCTGGGCTTTTTCCAAGAGAGTCAGAAAGTAGTACCCCTGTTAAAATGCCTTTCTAGAGTGTAAAGTAAAGGTAAACACTCAAGTAGAGCTCTTTGTACATAAATATTTTCTAGTAGAGTCTAAGGGGTTCAGTTCTCAGAATGACAAAAAAACCCACCAAAACCAAACCAAAACCCAGAGAAATGAACAGTATAATTTTTGCTTCCAATTTTGTTTTTGGAGAATTTTGTAAGCAGGCTTTTTACTAAATTCAGGGTTTATTTGAAAGCCAGAAAAGATACCATGCTTCAATAAAAAATAAACAATTTCCATGTAGACTTTCAATTGTTAAATTATTTTATGTGAAAAGCTAGGAAATGAAATACTTCTAAATATAGTGCATTGGAATTTTCTTATCAGTTAATTTTTTAGAAGCTCTACACTTAAGAGCACCATAGTAACAGCTCTGCAAGCTGATTCTTCATTACAGTTATCCACCGAGAGCTTCACTGAAGACATTTCCTCTGGGATCAGAGAGACTAAAAATCAATTCTGATAATATTAGAACAAATTTAAAGAGCAAAAAGCCCTGGAAAGTATGTGATGAATAAATAGGGAGATCTTTATTCCCTGTGTAATATTTTTCGCCTCTTTTCTTCTTTGTTGTGCTGTAAACAAATACTTTCGAGTTGGAAATGTTAACACCTTTTCATTCCTTCAAATGGTTTTGTAAAACTGGGGCTGAAATCATTCACTCTGAATCATGCAAACATTTAAGGTACACAAGTATTTAAGTCACTGAGCTACTATTAGTCTTTACAGAGCAGACTGTGAGAAGGTCAAAGTGATGAAAATATTGACGAGTTCTTTGCCAATCATTAGTGGTTTGAACATGTCTGCCTGGTGTACATTTTCCTTGTAGCCTCGAATCTGTGTCGAGGGGTGAATCGGAATATCACCTACCTTCCCCCCAAAACCCAAAGGTGATCACGATGAAGGCAGAAGGCTGAGCAGAAGTCCAACCATAGCTCCAGCCCCACAGTCTACCCAGGAGGGACTCCTTGTGGGGGGTTGGAACTTGATGATCTCAAAGGTCCCTTCCAACCCGACCCATTCTATGATTCTATTAGGAAGAAATTCTTTGCTGTGAGGGTGGTGAGACCCTGGCCGAGGTTGCTCAGAGAAGTTGTGGATGCCCCATCCCTGGAAGTGTTTAAGGCCAGGCTGGATGGGGCTTTGAGCAACCTGGTCTGGTGGGAGGTGTCCCTGCCCATGGCAGGGGGGTTTGGAACTGGATGATCTTTAAGGTCGCTTCCAACCCAAACCGTTCTATGATTCTATGATTTTATGACTCGATTTTTCATGGCTGATGTGACCTCACTCTGCAGCCTCCTGCTCCAACACCAACAAGGTCTACAAGTTTAACTTCTTGCGTTTGTGAAACAAAGCTTGGGTTGTCCTAATTATATGCTATCAACAATTAAGAAATGCATCATGTGCTGCAGAGCGGCTCGGTCCTGCTGGAGGGGGACCAGCAGAGGTGTCACCTCCGTCCTACCTTGTCGTCAGCTGCAGCTCTCCTTTGGCAGTACAAGCAGCAGCTGTGCTAGGCAAAATAATCCAAATTCTCACATGTGCTTTTCCTTCAGGAAACAGCTCACACTGAACAGCATTTCTGGTACAAGGCGCCGCTACACCTGAGTGTGCTTGAGCTGGGAAAAAAAATAAATTAAATATTTTATGGAAATATAACATTGACTTGCCATCTTTTGTGACTTTAAGATGCGGTCTTCCATCATGCCATGTACACCTAGTCCAGAGTGATGGCCAGGAAAGACCTACCAACCTCAAGGTTGTCCAGGGGATGCTCGGTAATGTGTCTCAGCCTGCATGCACACCCCATATCCAGGACACAACATCACTGGTAGTGTCAGAGCTTCTGGTGGCAGATCTGTGTAAACAGGGAAAGGGATGATTGTTCCTAATCTTATTTTCATAGAATCGTAGAGTTGTCTAGGTTGGAAGGGACTTTTAAGGTCATTGAGTCCAACCATCAACCTACCACTGCCAAGTCCACCGCTAACCCATGTCCCCCAGCACCACGTCTGCCTGGCTTTTAAATACCTCCAGGGATGGTGCCTCAACCACTTCCCTGGGCAGCCTGTTCCAGTGCTTGATAACCCTTTTGGTGAAAAATTTTTTCCTAATATCCAATCTAAACCTCCCCTCGTGCAGCTTGCACCTCCTCAAGACCTTCCTCTTGTCCTATCACTTGTTACTTGGGAGACCGACTCCCACTCCTCTACACCCTTCTTTCAGGGAGTTGGAGAGAGGGAGAAGGTCTCCCCTCAGCCTCCTTTTCTCCAGGCTGAACACCCCCAGCTCCCTCAGCCTCTCCTCACAAGACTTTTCTCCAGACCCCTCACCAGCTCCGCTGCTCTTCTCTGGACCCGCTCCAGCACCTTGATGTCTTTTTTTTGTGGTATGGGGCCCAAAACTGGACACAGTGTTCGAGGTGGGGCCTCACCAGTGCCCAGTACAGGGGCACGATCACTTCCTTTTTTCCACATTTTTCTTTATTTCGCTTTTTAACACTGTCTTGGCTGAAGGGAGAATGAGTTACAGTCTCCTTCAGAAACTCAGTTTAATAAAGAGCTTGTAGCTGTGGTGTCTGGAGCCGGGGTCAGCCCTGCTGGGACAGGTCGCTGCTGGACTGGGAAGCACAGAGGGTGCGTCGTCCCAGCTGCGGGGCAATCAGTTCGCTGAAATCCCCGTGCAATTGTTTCTGGAAGTACAATTGGCTCCAGGAGGGAGAACAACGGCATCCTTTGTATCCTGGCGTGTGAAATCCACGTGCCCACTCTGGCCTCGGGCCACGGCTTGGCGGGATAGCTGGGGAGCTGCGAGGGCTGGCCCTGAGGCATCACAAACCAGCTCACGTTCATCCAAAAATTGTTTGCAGGTTAACTTTGCGAGCTTAAGTATCACCTGCCAAAGCACTCCATGTTTCTGCCAAAGCAGATATTATCTTTCCTGAAGCTTACCTAAACCTGGCATAAAGAAATAAGATTTCCAGTGTATAGCACGGCTTAAAAAACAGATATCAGCCCAACCCCAGGGAGGTGAAGTGCAGGGTACAGGGGTTTGGGACATGAGTCTTTGAGGCTGGCTTTGTTGCTAGAGAAAATGTCACTGTGCCTAACTCTGCCGTACCTGCCCATAATAAATAATCCACAGACTCACCCAGGCTCGGCAGCAGAGTTATTTGTGCAAGTGAATGACGTTGTCAAAGTCAAGCTGGTTGGTATCCAGGGTCACGGCAATACCCTGTGTGCAGACTGAGGGAAGTTTGGGTTAGCTGCTGCAGGCTGGGTTAGCTGTTTTTAGTGAGCAGCATGGTGCCTAAACCCAAGGGCACTGTGGTGGTGGGGATGCTCAAGTCAAAGTCAACAGTCTTCGCCCTACTGAATCCACGGTCAAGCAAAAGATCGATAAAACAAAGATGTAGAAGGTGATTATAAAATCAGTTTGAAGTGCATTTTGTCTAATTCACTGTTTTATGAATTTAAGAATAACGTTGAGATGATCATCCCCTTAAGGATGGCAGGAAACTTTGGCTTTTGTGGAGGGATTTGAGTAAAGGTGAGTTTGTGTGTGTGCAAGGAGGACGGGAGAGGAAGGAAGGAGTAGTAGAAAGGTGTTTTTGGAGGCAAGAAGGAAGAAAAAGCAAAGGGAGTTAGAAAAAGCAGGTTACTCAGTCCCCTTTAAGGGGCAGAGAGATATTTTGAAAGATGATAAAACCTTTAAAATAAATGCAAGGGGTTTAAAATGGGTATATGAAATTTAGAAACTAGGAAAAGACCTTAAAGGGAAGTTACACAACCCTGAGACAACTTTATTTTAACATTATTTTATATTGGTTGGGGCAGTGAAGAGTAAGATCTGAATTTCAAACCTTGTTGCAACTTAGCCCGCATATAACCTCCCATAAAGAATGAGATATTAGTACTTAACATTTCTGTACTGCACTTGAAGATATAAGCTATATCTGGGTGAGATACTGCATAATTAAGAAAAAATCCCGACGCCTAACAACAGTTACACCAGCAGTGCAAGACCAGAATGGCTTCTAAATGACATAACAGTGACACTTTCCAATTATTAAATATTAATTTTGAGGATATAATTTTGTAGTCACTCTCATATGGAGTGTTTTAATATGGAAAGTTGTTTTAATAAGGGATGAATAAGGATTCAGACCCTTACCATGATATGGTGCAGTAAACACTGTCAAACAAATATATGGAAATGAGGAAAACTAAATAATAGGAAGATGTGAAATTGGCCAACATCACGGCTCCTTGCTCTTAATTCCGTTTTCAGTTGTTGATGCAAATAAAGGTGTTGTACTACTTGTGAGCTCGGAGAGATGGTTAAGTAATGTTATTTCGAAACACATCTTCAGTACATACAACTAAGTACTCTGTGCAATTTTCCAGAATTTTACACAGGGAATTAGTAATTTCTGGGCAGCAAAAGCTTACCAGGGGCAGGATGATGTCAGCACTTTCACCACAAAATCATCATTGTTTAGCAGACCGAGAAAATGTTTGAGTCATTTGAGTCTGAGGGAGTGGCAACCATACAAGATGGGAAAAAAAAAGGAAAATCTCCAGCCATTTTCTTGGTTAGAAACATTAGTGCCAAAGAAAAGGGAAATTTGCCACTTTGAGAGCTCATCCCACACTTTTAAAAGCCTTGAAAAGAAAAGCCAGCATTGGCTATTTTCATGCTCCAAGTCTACACAAGAGAAAACTGAGCGCAACTCCTTCGTTATGTGAACATGAGGCAACAGAGGGCTGTGACCCACCACAAAAAGCTTTTGGAGCAGGCTCTGCAGAAGTGCAAGCAGGACAGGATCGAGTGAGGGCAGGGTGCTTCACCTGGGGCTGAAGCACTTCTAGGCCAGGCTGGATGGGGCTTTGAGCAACCTGGTCTAGTGGGAGGTGTCCCTGCCCATGGCAGGGGAGTGGGATCTTTAAGGTCCCTTCCAATCCAAACCATTCCGTGAGTCTATGATTCTAAGATTCTAACTGGGTGCTAACTCTTATTATCTCCATTAAAAGAACTCTTCTGAATCTGGATACTGCTGGCTGGAGTGAGTCAAACCCATGCAATTACTTTGAGGCTCTTTGCACCATTCTGGCAGGTCTTTGGGCAGGATGTCTACCCTTAAGCCAGTAGTGATCTAGATCTCACCTCCCTGGGCAGTGAAAAATGGGTCATTTGCTGTTTCTTGGTGATCACTGTGGGCTTGGCAGAAGACAAGCCGCTAGTTACACAGAAGGACACACCAACATCTGTGGTTGTCTAAGGTCACCTATGTCCTGTTGGAAGAAGCAGGAGACATCAGTGTTACATGGGCGAGCCAGTGTGACTGAGCAGCACATGCCTCTTCACAGACCAAGGCTGGTATAAATGGCTGGAGGATAAAATCTACCAGGTCCCTTCTAAATAAAAGTGTTGAGCTGTAGCAACACTAAACATCACATGCAAAAAGAAATCTCTGTAAATGCTTATATCTGGAAGACAAACACAAAGCCTGCCGTGGTCTGCAAATGAAGCTTCAGATGCTGTATTTCTATTTTTTCTGTTGGGTTCCCCACAAACTGAGTTATACAGTGTCACAAAGATTAACTTACTGTCCCCATTTAGCTCTCCAATGAGGTGTGAATAGTTTAGCACTGATGCATAGTCCATTTTCAGTGGTGTTTCATCTGCGTTTCATCATGCTGGGAGAAATGAGTCTGTGGGCATTTCTGAGGATGGCTGTGAAGATGATAGGCATGTTTCCTCATCTTTTTGTCACGAGGTGGGATGGGGCTCCTCTTTCATGCAGTGCCAGCCTGATTTGGGGGAGTCTCAGAGTAAGTACGAAGAAGTGTGGTGTCTTCTTGTTGGTCAGGGCTTGCTTTTTGTCTCTGGCATGAGCCAGAGCGGAGGGTGTGTGATGGGTGCGCAGAAGCAGTCAACTCATTCAGGGAAGAAAAAATCCTGCTTAGGATTTTCTTTTTGACACATTTCAAAAGAGAAGGTTTATGTCTCACGCTACTTTTATGTTGTTATCAAGGTGACTGGTGTCAGTACAGCGGGCCCTGGAGAGGAACACCAGAGGTAATGGCCACTAGTAGACATCATCACCTTGACAGGACAAACACAACCCACAGACCTTCCTTGGTTAAGAGACATTGCTGTCCCTGAATGGGTAGCATTAGGTGTCTTGGGTATGAAGTTGCGGCAGATGAGGATTAGATTAGATATTAGGGAGAATTACTTTACTGAGAGAGCGGTCAGGCACTGGAACAGCCTGCCCAGGGAGGTGGTGGAGTCGCCATCCCTGGAGGTATTTAAGCAACGTGTAGACATGGCACTTCAGGGCATGCTCTAGTGCCCAAAATTGTTGGGGTTTTTTTTGTGTGTGTGTGTGGCTGGACTCAATGATCTCAAAGGTCCCTTCTAACCATGAAGATTCTGTGATTCTGTGAAGAATTTTACAAATCTCCCCCATTGTGATCAGGCTTGGGGTGTAGTACCCTGTCTTGGCGAATCATTTCTTCTGTACCACGTGAGCTGTCCTTTTGCCTTTGGCCCTTCGAGAGTGAGTGACTGGTGCTATTACATGACAGGAGGTCTCTGTAAAGCAAGCACCTTGAACTTACTTTTATCTTAAGATTGATCATAACCTAATTTAGAGGAAAAATAAAAAGAGTCAGCTTGTGTTCTTTTAGTAAGCCGATGTGCTCCTGGAGTGCTGCCTCCTCTGTTCTCCTTTCAGAGCATCTCCTGGTCTCTGTGCATCCCTCGGGAAAGCTCCCAGTTCATTAAGGCCTTATCCTTTCTGAGACTAATACAGCTCAATGACATCTTGACACAAAAGCTTGCTTTTACCTCAGACCATACACATACAACCAGGCTAAATGACTGTAGGTGATACTACCCTGTTCTGAAAATCTGTGCTGGAATAACACGACCCCTAAAGCAATTTAGCTCTGTCGCAAGCAGGGCTGGAAGAGTCAGATCTTTATTTACCATACCTTGTTTGGGTATGATGAAAATATCCAATATTGGTATTTGGATACCCAAAATATGATAAAAATTGGGTATGATAAAAATAAAACTCCAGGTTTGGGATCTGAACCTCCTTCCTCTACTCTGAGGTTGGTAGCCCAAGCTTGGCTTGTTCCTGTCAGCCTGGGCAGGACAACGGTGAGGACGTCCTTGATTTGGCCGTTCTGCCTTCATGGCTTTCCGTCACAAACCATGTGCCAAAGGGGACTGCCTTCTTCCTCCAGAGACCCTGTCCCACCCCAGCATGTGAGCTGCCAAACCTGCTTTTGGCAGGTGAGGCATTCACTCACGGACAAGGGTGTTAAATGAGGGTATTGCAACCTTTAGGATATTGCAAGTTCCCATAGTAAGTCTACTGTAACAAACCAGCACATATCACTATGTACCTCTTCACTTGTTACCATTGCTTTTTACATGAAAAAAGATGCATGTTGCACGGGCTGTAAACATGCATTAATTGAAATCCTGGTAGTCCTTAATTAATACAGTTAGAGTGACTTGGGTGCTGCATGTGTCTGCTGGACCCCGGCAGACCTCCCGGCAGGTGATGTGGCTCTGTTTTCCCATACTAATTCCACAGAAACATGTGCTGTGTAACATAATACCATTCTGTTCCTTTCCTGTGTCTATAATTTGCTGTTGTGAGGAAAAAAAACCTAGTTGCTGTTATATAGTTTAATACTACTTAATTTATTAGTGAGCAGTTAATATCTTTAATTTATTAACTGGGTTAAAAGGAGAGATGTACAATGGTGATGGAAATCAGTCCTGCTCTGATAAACAAAGGCACTTGTCCATTCCCACCTTGCATGGATAACCTCATATACATCTCCCTTAAAGTCACAGGGATTTCAGGAGTGGTGGCGTCCATCCGAAGCCACTGATAGAAGGAAGGCTAACCGTAGGGTGAGACTAGAATCTGGCCGGAATGGAAATCCTTAACCATTGCTTAGGTCATGGAAAAAGACTGAGCTCGCGGCTCTCAGATATCTGTCCCTGCACACACAACAACTGCATACCTCCTGAGCCGCCCTCCCCTCCCCCTGCCCCAAGGCAGCAGCAGTTCCCAGCCCTCCGTTCCCGATATGCCAACATATGTTGGCAGAGCTTCCCTTTGCACAAATTTAAATTTCTCTTGGGAGCAGGTTTCCCCGGCCTGAGAAAGTAACAGACTGTTCTCTACTTCCCTCTTCTACATCTGAGTGTATACCCTTCCTGCATCCTGTACATTGGCTCTGACATGTATATATATATATATGTATATCATATCTATGGCCATGAGATGCAGCCCAATTTCAGAGCTGCCCTTTGTCCAAATGCCCGTACAATTATAGCGTCATGTTTCCCTTCAAGTTTTGGAGCGGGAATGATAAAAAGCTAAAAGTAGCAAAGGTTTTAATGTGGATATTTGTCTCTGAGGCTTTGGGAAATCCAGAAGCGTGGTAGGCTTTTGCATTTCCAGTTCTATAAAATTGTGCTGCTCTTGACGTGCACTTACAGGAAGCTACAGGCAGCACATATGTACGATAGCTACACACATAGTTTGGGGTATGGTGCCTTTTACTGCTCCTGGTCAGAATTTACCTCCATCTGATCCCATCCTTACTCTAAAACCGTCCCTTCCACTATACAAGGAAGAATATGCAAAGGTTAAGTGCCAGCTTTTATTCAGGAATGCCCCCCTCCTCTCAGCTGTCGGTGTTCTGTCATGGTCAATCTCCTTTGGCCTTCCATCTCTTTAAAGTATATTAAGGAAGCACTTCATTAAAATGCTGCAATTTCTTTGTGGCAATTTGCTTGCAAAAGTAATTTGGGAATAGTTGGAATTGCTTTTATTTCTTCTGGAGACTCCACCTAAAGGTGGTGCATCCCTTACCTGTATTTCCAGACAGTTTGGCATCACTTTATTCAAGGTCCATCAGTAGCATAATAACGATGTAGTTTAATAGGTAGCTGGAAAAGGATAGCTGGATCAGGGCACATTTGGAAGCAGAAAATACCTCTGTGCACTGTGGCAAAGTTGTATGGCACGATGCAAAGCTAAATTCACATCTGCGTTGTGTAGTTGTAGGAAAAGAGAGTAGGTTGCAAAAGAGAGGGCTACCATGAGGGAAAAGTGCAATATCACTTGCTCTTGGAAAATTTACAGTTACCTTGAATGAAGGTTTAGTTATGCCAAGGGAGTTAGTTTCTGACAAATGTAGATTAAGTGGGTACACAAATTTGGGTAGTCAAAATAAGATGTTAAGTGAAAGCCTCATGTCAGTTTTGAAGGTCTTGTGGCCTGTCCAAGACCAGTGGATGTTTGAAAAGTGAATGAGAAGGGCAGAAAGGGAAGGGAAAGGGGATGCTTGGAGAAGTTCAGCAGAGCTCCAAGCCTCGAGGAGCAGCTCCAGTGGCATCTTGCTTAGGCTATGTGAGATTTACTTGGTGCAACGCCTCCTGCCTCCTGCGCTTTGAGGATGTGAAGGAAGGTGCGGGCAAGGGAAAACATTGTCAGATAAAATCCTGCAGAGGGGCTGAAGCTGAGAGAGGAGCTGTGTTGCTCTGCACAGCCATCAGCTGAACTTGCCAACCTCTGTGTGCCCTCAAAGTTCACCCCACAAAGAGCCGGTGTTTGCAGAGGAGCAGCAAACAGATCATGGGGATCATGGGAACAGATCTTTTATTTTCTATCTTTTTCTTTTTTTTTTTTTTTTTTTTTTTTTTTTTTAATTATGAAGGGAAATGAATTTCTCCAGTACTTTTTTTTTAAAGCTGGCAGGTGCTCACTTAGACCCTGACAAAGAACCAGTAACCAAATGTTTCCCCAAAACGGGACATCCATTTTTCTTGCTTTACCTTTTTTTTTTTTTTTTTTTTGTTAGAGCCTGTAAAAGTTCTACATTTGCAAAGTTAACTTAAGACTGTTATTAAAAAGCAAGAGCTATATTATCAGTTTCACAGTCCTTGGGAATAACCTCACTAATTTCAGTGGGACTGAGTCTGACGCAGGCTATTCAGGCTTCACAAGCATGTTTGAATCTGTCCCGTGATGATTCCGCCCTTCCTCTGTACATCAGCCTTGTAGAGAGACCTTGTACACTTTCAGCTTTACCAAACATTTCCAGCGTCCCTGGATATACTGTGAAAAACTGTTCAGGCATTTTTGTTGCAGCATCCTTTTTTTTTTTTCCCCAAGAGAAATTGGCTGTATTGCAGCCCCTAAGTAAATAGATATAGTTTATATCTTCTGGCAGGAATAAGAAAGCAAAAATAAAACAAGCCCTCACAATTCTTGGCGAGATGAATCTTCCAGGGTTTGATCCCTTGGCAGAGCTGTGTGGTTTGGCTTTCTCTCTTCTCTTAGTATTGTGTGTGTATGCCTCATTTTCTTTGATTTCATAGCACTATTTATGTTTATCTGCTAGCTTTTGTCTCAGCTGCCAGTTCCTTTTCCTTTTCAAGATACTTCATGTACTTGACTATTAAATACCCCCTTTTCTGTACAGTTTGGCTACCTCATTTCTTCAATGTCCATTCCTCAGGACAAGACTGTATAATCCACCTCTGCTGCTTTCTCCCTCTTTTCTGTCTACCTCTTTCCCAATTTCCCCTTTTTCCCTGTAGCTCTGTCACTTCCTTGCTTCTAACTCTGTTTTTTGGAAATCTTTCCTCCTTCAAGTGAAGCTTTCTCTTATTTTGGTTTTGGTTTTTACTTTTATCATAGATTTTTTTACCTTTTGCTGTTATTTTTAATCCTGTTCTTGATACAATTATTACTACTCACTTTTACATTTCCACAACAAATTCCAACATTTGTTTTCATTAGGCATTTTGGAATCCATGTCAAAATCAAAATTGCCTTCTCTTCTTACTACTGGTTTGAAGGGCTTTTCCTGAATTTTTCATGGAAGTGGCAAAAAAACCTCTCAGACTATTTTCTTCAGCAAAATGTATTTTCAGTTAAAGGTTTTTGTCAATGAAAAAAAGGAATTTTGGATGAAAACAGAGAATTTACTGTTTTGACAGTAGAGAAATTATGACAAAACTTCTTAGTGTTACGTTGAAGACCTCTGTGGAAATCGTCTGGACTCGCTACTGTTTCCTCTGAATTCAGCTGTCAATCTCTCATTGACTGAATGGGAGCAGTGTTGGGTCCATGGTGTAGGACCTGGAAAACAGTTTTCAATCCCGGGATTTATAAGCCTTTTATAAACTGCAGGAGTTCATAGCTGCAAGGACCTGTGCTGCTGGCCGGAGAATTGAGGCTGCTTTGTGAAGCTGGGAACTGATTGTGGTGTGGGGATGGAACAGATAGTCAGGGATGCTAATCTTATCTGCCTTCACAGTTTAAGTTGCTCCTGCTCATTGTTACTGGGCTCCTAGGGGAAAAAAAAAAATAAATCTCATTTAGTAACAAGAGTGTCTATCCCTGTGTCCTGGTACAAATAATTTAGTGGTGAGCTGATTTTGCAGAATCGAATCTGGATTTTTAGGGCTAATTCATTTTATCTGCTCCAAAGTGCATTACAAATGTTATTCAGCTTGGTAGGCATTGTTCTAAAAGATATTTTTTTTCAAATATACTGGATTTAATAGAGTCTAATGGAAATGGTTAAACATATATTTATTTTAATTACTGAAAATTAAAAGGAACATCTTAACTTAAACTCTAATTTGGTGTTCTGCCAATTCAAGCAAAGATGAATGAGGCACATTAAAAACGAACACGGTTCTTGTTTTTATTGGTTATATGGCCACCTTTCTCACTACATACATCAGTAAGCGAAGTCTGCTTTCAGCAGTGGAAATTTCATTATCACTTCTAATTCTGGTTTTGTAGCACATTAAAGTTTCCAACAGTTAATGACTCTGGTTTCTTTCTGTCCAGGTTTACCTTTCATGAAAGAACATGGAAGAGGAAAGAAATGACAGTAAGACTGAATTATGAACTCTCAGAAGCTGAGAACAAGAACTGATTGTATTGTGGAAGCTGAATTCGCTGCTCTTGATTAACATTGGGCAACGGTGATCGCATGCATGAGATTGCTGAAGCAGATGTAGCTCGTGTATTACTCATGCAGGTTAGAATAGACAAAAAGAAAACATTTATTCCAGTTTTCAATTAGGTATTTTAAGAGTACCACAAACACCACTTTAAAAGTCTGTCAGTTGATTGAAAACTGATGCCAGGAGTTCCTCATGTTAATGGAAGCTCCTTTCCACCCTTGGACTGAGGTTGTCTTCCTCCAGACTTCTTTACTAATAATGAATTTTCTTGTGCATTCATGGCCCAAAGACATGGTATCAGGCCCTTTCTATCAGCGGTGCCATCACCATGCCCCTATGCTGTCCCTGCAATTGTCACCCTTACATCTGGTGCTTACCAAAACCAGAACACCTTGGTTACTTCTTGGGTATTCACCTGAGCGACCTAGCATCTCTCTGAGAGATGCAATCGTGTCTCACAGAGGTGTCACAGCTCTTAATTACATCTTCTGCAAAGTGCTTGGAGGTTCCCTGACAAAAGTGGTTTCAGCATGCAAAATACTGCAGCAAAATAAACTAATCTAGATAGCAGAGGTCAGTCCTGTCTGTCTATGTTAACCTAACAGCCTGTGCTTTTCCTCTTCCCTTCACCATTTGCCAAAACAGATACAGTTTGTTTTTCCTTTGATCCCATGGAGTTGACAGTGACAGATTGCTTTCAGTTTGTCATCTTGAACCTTCCTACTCTCCTGGTGATGTGACCCATGACACGAGGAAGATCTGTAACCGCAGACAGCTGCCTCTCTGAGCCGTGTCCAGATACCACCGGAGAGGTGGGATGGGACCACACAGAAGTCACCATCTTCCCAGCACAGCCGCTGGCTCCCCGGAGAAGGGTGGTGAGAAACAACTGTGTCAGGAGCAAGGGTTTTCCAAAAGCTGTGAGTGTTAAGATTTAAGATTTTCAGCAGTCAGCTCACTACTCTAAAGAGTCTCATTTTCTCAATGGAGTAGGAGTTTCAGGACACTTTGAGTGTAGAAATAAAAGACTGTCTCCCTGTGTAACACGAACTCTGTTTTTGTGATATTTTCACATCAGTCTGTGCTACTGGGAATAGCAATATTTTTTGTGTTCGGTCTTCAAAAAATGGAAAACTGCTAAAAATGGGTTTTGTCAGTGAAGAGATCCAGTGATGTGCTGTGTGTACATCAGAGGTACCAAGCACATAACCAGGACTAAAGGTAACAACAGGCTTAACAACTGTCAAGATCAGTCAGCCCTGTTACTCTCCACATCCTAAAGCTCTTAGTGCACTTCACAGTAGAATAAAACCAAATTATATCTCATAAAGCCATATGAAATGCAACATCAAAACAAACTATCAACAGAAGATTCATCAGAACTACCCGAGAGTTTTAAAATACTGAGCATGCAATGTAATTCATGCTGGAAGGGACCTCAGGGTGTCTTCTATCACACTTCCTCCTCAAAACAGGGACAGCTTGAAGATCAGAGAGGGATGTTGAGGGCTTTTTCCAGCCCCGTCTTGAAAACCTCCGAGGTTGGATACCAGGCAGCCTCCCTGGGCTACCTGCCCCGCTGCTCAGTGTTCTCACAAGGAAAAAGTCTCTTCTTGTATCCAGCATGAACCTCTTCTATTATCACCTGTCCTCCCACTGTGGACTATTGTGAAGGGACTATCTCCATCTCCTTGATGGGCCCCTGGGCCCAGTGGTCACCCCCATTTGGTGTCATCTGCAAATTTGGCAGGAGAGCACTCCAGCAACAACACCATGCCACCGATAAGGATGGTAAACAGGACAGGTCCCAAAGATATTTGGACAATTGATACCATTCTGTAATGTCAATGCACCATGTAATTTGCTTTAAAGAACAAAAGCGGGCTGTAAGACCTAGGAGAGACTGGCAGAGTGGAGATCTCATGGAGGAAAACATAGTGATATGTAAGAGACATGAAGTGATTCTGTACTGGAGACAGCTCATCCAGTGAGGTTCATTATCTAACTCAATGACTCCTTAGCTTTTGCAGCTCTTGAAATCTGTCGATTTCAGTAAGATCTTGATCACAACCCAACATATCTGATTAAAAGCTAAGGGACTGAATTTTGTCTTTTTCTGGGGTTTCATGTAAGAAATAATAACTAATCAATGATACCATTTTTCTTAAAGAGTTTTCCAAACTCCTTTAACGAATGTCTGACTGTGGAGATTTGGGTTTTTACAAGCTAATCATCAAACCTGTTGTAAAGCCTCCCTTGGCAGCATTATTGACATGTTTACCAGGGCACAGAAGAGCCACAAAAGGACAATTGTCAGCAGGACTATTTTGTGGGCCAGAATTCCCCAGAAGCACTGACAGCCATAAATAGTAAGAAGCTCCTGCGTTGGAGCTCATCGATGCTCATGTTTGAAGGCCTTCAGGGCAAGACACAAGGAAGAGTATTTACCTTCAGTTTGATTGTGTTCTCACTTGATTTGCTTTGGTAAACTCGACTCCCATAACCAAGTCATTTACATAACCTCGGCAGCTGGTCACTTTCTGTATTATGTTGGTTGTCTGAGCCAGAGTAATTTTTTGTTCTTCTTGGTTGAATTTTGTAAATCAGCTAAAAGCTGGGGGTGCTATATAAATCACAAGATGGTGTCAGCAACTTGTAGGTTAATGCTTTACTTCATGCAAGGTAACATATTCTCTTATCCAATACTGTTAGATGTACAGTGAGTACAAATGTCTTGCAATGTACAGGAAATTGTTTAGGTGTAGGAACCATCTGACAGTTCTGCAATGGAAAACCTGGTCATACACAACAGGAACTTGTCCTTTTCCTGAAGAAATATCCTCTCATTATGCAATACACAAAGTAACCTGTATTTTGGCCAGACTGTAATAGTCATACGAGTATAAAAATTTCTGTTCAAAGTTTTGTACATTGTTACACCTATTTTGGAAGAACATTTTGGAAACTTTACTATGAAACTCTCAAAGGTCACTCCTGAAACAAGGTACTCGTACGTGCCCATAGGAATAGCATTGTCTGTGTCATCCTACAACTGTGTAGCACCAATTTAATTCTATCATGTCTCTGTGCAGGTGCAGGAAATCCACTCCTTGGAGGATTGCGCTCCCTCCATAGGTACAGCATAAGTTGTGTGTGTCTCTGCACTTGGGCCACTTGCCTACAATTTATGCCTTCCCATGTCCCGTAATCCCGCTGGAGCTATTGCTACAGCTCTGCTCCAGCTGGGCTGCCAGACATCCAGAAACCCCAGCATCCAGAAATTGTTGAAAAACATACATATTTCTCAGCTTTTGGGATGGTGAATGAAATTAGAGGAAAGGAAACTTGGATGGCACAATACAGCAACCATTGACTCTTAACTGCTGTTGGCAGACATGAAACTTACATGTCCACCTTTTAAATGTGTTGAGACACATCCGGGGTAACTCAGTAACTTATAACAGCTTGAGTTAACCCTCTGAACTATTTTCAAAACTACAGCCTTCAGATTTGGTCTTTGAGCTTTTTCAGTACTGTTCAAAGATAAAAGAGTAGATGGACTTGCAAGAGGAATAATAAAAAACGAATAAATATGTGCCTAAATATTTCCAGCAAATAGTAATTACTTCTTACCCTTTATCAGTATGACGGAGATGTAATTAATTGAATCATAGTCTATTAAATAAGTCTGTCACTTATTTAATACATAATTTTAATAATATTAAAATTTTAATGTATTAAATAAGTGACAGACTACTCAAAAAATGCAAGTTTGAGATGATCCCACAGAATAAAGCAACTAAAGCCTCTTTATCCTGTGGAGGCTGTAAAAACCCATCCTGCCTACAGGAAAATACACCACCACCCTCCATGTGGAAGAAATACTTGAGTGAGTTTTGCAAAAACAAACACTTAAATGCAGCTTCTGAGAAGGCCAAGTATCACCCAGTGTGACTGCCCACCTTGGAGGTTTCGTGTTTTCTCTTTCTCTCTGACCTAGAGAGTCTTCTCTGTATAATTCCTTTTTTTTTTTTTTTTATTTTTCCTTTGGTAGGCCAGTTTGTGCTGACACCTCAAAGGCTAAACCCCTTCCCCTTCCCTCCCACTACTTGATTTGCTTTTCTATCACTGCACGCTGCACATGCGAGGCGGAGCTGCCTTTGAACTTGAGCAATCAGCACGATAGGAGGGCAGCGGAAATCAAACAAACCTTCAAAAACGCAAGGGCAGCGAGGCACCCACAAAACGAGCACTTGGATCCAAAACTAGATGGGTGGCCAGCTTTACCCCAGACGGTCCATCAACAACCTAACCACAGGTCAGACCAACTCCAACGTTGCTCATGCTGTCCCTTGGCATTCACCAAGCAGCCAGATATTTCTGCTCAAGGAATTTCCTCTGCAGGGATTGCCTTTAAAGAGGGAGGGGGAAGTCAGGCTCCTGGAGAAAATGCACATGTATGCCACCTAATGAAAGACTTTAAAAAAAAAAAAAAAAGGCAAATCGAACCTATGTTGTTGATTGTATAATCATGGGGAAACTGGAATTGGGCTTCCGCTCCTTTTCACATCAGACTGAATTTTCCTAGACTGGAGGAGAAAAAAATAAGAAAAAAAAACCCTTTATAGCAGTTTGTTTTCCTATGTAAATTAGCTCAGGTGAGTTTCTGCTAATTCAGTCCCTGTCCATTCAGTTGCCAGTGTAAGTCTCCAAAACATTACATTTTGAGGCTTGCTTCCTGCAGTTGAACAGCTGGTTGTTGTTGTTCATTTCATATTACTGGCGTAGGACAGAGGATCCAGGTACTTTTGGCAGGTGGTCAGCTATATTACTTGTAACAAATGCACATACTCACCAGCTAGAGACTTGCCTGGACCCAAGTGATGGTTGAACAGAAAAAGAACAGCCCCAGCCCCCAAAATCCTGCAGTCTGAGATGGCAGACGATGCACCCATGTTCATTGAATACGAAGTTTAGCATCAGTGGTTTGATTCAGTCCACTTAGGCTCTGAAGGCTGTCTTAAACAGGCCACCAAAAGGCAGCTGGTGAGGGTCCCAGTGGACAGACGGATGGAGGACCCTGAAGGTCTCCATGGCAAGGTTTGGTTTCCACACCTGTTTTAGCTTTTCAGCTATTGCCCAACTCTGTGCTTTAAAGAGAACTCCTGTAAAAAATCCAAAATCCTGAGCTAAATGTACCTGGTCTCTTTCCCTTCGCTTTCAGATTTCCTACCTACTTATGCTTCTGTCTATGTCTAACCAGAAATGACTGGTTTTGTAATAAGGAAAAGTGTGATTTCCAGCTCTTGATCCAATTTCTTGTTAACAGAATTTTGACTATAAGACACACGTAGGAACTTGGACAAGGTGTGCTTTAAAGGAACCAGCACAGAAAAAGTGCTAATAACCAAGATTTTCAATTGTGTGTGTTTGAGGAGGGCAGGTTGGTTTCTTGGGATGAGCTGCCTGCAGGGACACTGAGTAGGAAGAGGTTGGAAAAAATTCCAAGGAATTGTGCCCGGAGCTCTGCCCTAAATCCTGTAGAGCAGGTGAGGGGCAGGAGTACCTCACACTTCTCTGTAATTAGCTTTCACTAAACTGTGCAGGAAAATCTTTGTATGCCTGCAGTTTCCAATCAGCTAAGCTGTGAAGCATCTTCGCTACTTACCGACTAGAACAAGGCAGGCATTAACTTTTTTGCCACCGAACAAAGTGAAATTCTGTCTAATCCCCATGTTATGGCTCCTGTTCTCTCTAGTTTAATCTACAACACTGGGAATTTGTTATACAACAAGAAACACATTTTAAGAATTGTCACATTTTGTAATTCCTTTTTGTGTCTGGAGCGTCACAAGCATTGTGGCTCCGGTTCAAGCCAACTGCAGCCTGGAAAATGAAATATAATCTAAAAATACCATAAAAATGGAAATTTTTAGCGTTAATCTCGTGAAAGGCTTTTACATTCTGCAGTGAAGCTATCGGAACCTGAAAGAGACTCTGGCTGAAAACCGAGGATCTTTGCAGTTATTTGTAGCTCCTCTCATCCACCCAGGCTGTACCCGCGGGTCCCGTTCATGAAAGGGTCTTTGCGAGGAGACCTTGCTCCATCCAAGGACCGATCAAAAAGCTTGCAGAAGCTTTCACGGCAGGATGGCTCTGTATGGAAGGGAAGGACGGAGGGGTTAGCGGCACCAGGGAGGATGAGTGCAAGAATGGCTCAGCAGATAAAGGCGACGGTTTAGAATTCGGGCAATCTGGGTTATAGTTCCTCTCCTCCTGCTGGTTTCTGGCGAAGCCCCGGGCATATCTCTTTACTCTGGCTCACAGGTGGTTGACCACGTAATGGGGAGAACTGCCCTGAAGAGAATGACAGCAA
Organism: Numenius arquata; assembly: GCF_964106895.1. Classification (NCBI taxonomy): domain Eukaryota; kingdom Metazoa; phylum Chordata; class Aves; order Charadriiformes; family Scolopacidae; genus Numenius; species Numenius arquata. The sequence goes on from NC_133616.1 coordinate 81,398,343, forward strand.
GGATATTTGCAGAAAAAGGAAGGAAGGGGGTGTGGGAAAAGTCTATCCCATACCAGATAACGGGGTTCCCAGGGCGGGTAGATAGGATCAACCCTCCAGTCCTACGCAGATCCATCAGAATAACTAGGCAACTCCTGGATGTGCCTCTTCAGGACCTCCAGCAGCTTCTGAGGAGCCAAGAGCTGGCAGGGTGTGCTTTGCTGTTGGTGACTAGAACCTGTGTGCCAGTGTCATGTATGTGAAGCAGAAGAACCACCAGGACCTTCTGTCCCCCCCCCCACTTTCGATTATGCAAAATTCTGTAATTTACACAGGTTGCATGTCAGGGCCAAGTAAGGGCATATAAAGTTTGCAAATATGCGTTAACAAATTATTGTGCTGCCAAAATCATTTGTATTTGTAACACATCTAATGCTCTTAAAGCAGTGCTGTGGGTGAACCTGAAAGGCAGAAGTAGTATTTTCATGCTAATATGCCGTAAAATGTCTTAACAAAATAAGCAAGTCCCTCTGCAGTGGGTGTTTATTTTCCTTGATATGATTTAGAGGATCCTCATGTGACAATCTTTTGTGTTGTATTTGTAAAATGATCTCTATGAGAATAGCACACTATTATAATACATTACAATCTAAAGTTGCTTGAGCAGCAGAAAGCCCCTAATACAGTGCTCCACAATGGAGCACTTAAACAGTTTAGTGCAGCTCTCATGCACAGTGTTTTAAAGAACTGCTACAAGCCATGTTTGCAGTGCTTTCGGGAAAGCAGGGTAATATTGAGGAGAAAGCTCCTTACCAGCGAGCTTCCTGTCACTGAGCGATCATGTTGCTGTTCCAGCAAATCCAGGTGGGAACATTTTCAAGGAAATGTCGAATACTTCTCCTTTTGCCCAGAAACAGCATAGCTATTTTTAGGGATATTTTCCATTGGCCTGCAGCACATTTCAGTTGCTGTAGCATAATGGAGAGTGGCATATTGTATGTTACGTTGAATTGAGAAAATGACTATGTTGCATCATGTCTGTATTTGGCACTGAGGGATGCTGAGATATTCATATTTCCTCATACTTGTGCCAATTTGTATGCAACGCAGATATATCATAAATAGAATGTAGGGTATGGGATCCATCCGGCGCTCATTTAACCCTGAGAGACCTCCATAGCATATGACTTTTTCAAGGGAGACTGGAATCAGTCCCAGTGTGTCCCGGTTGTAGTCTGTTTGTGGTACTTAAATGTAAGACACTGTTGGTGGAAGGAGTTATTGTAGTGTATGCATTATGGGCTTTACCTAAATAGACACGTGAGGCTCAAAAATAGAAATATCCCCAAATTATTCAGTCTTTTCAGAGCATTTTCTAATTAATGAGACACATATTAATGCCCTGTATGTGAACCCTGAGGGGAAACGTCAGGTATGCACCCCAGAAAAAACAGGTTCCGCTCCTCAGGGGGAACAGGCTGCCCACTGGGCAGGTGCATCTCCACCGTCAGGAGGTGCCTCTGTCCTGAAAAGCCCCACAGCTGTGTGGGGAGACCTGCACTCATTCCCTATCATCTCCATCCACCCCGTGACACCCTCTCTGCTGGGGAACATAACCAGGTAGGGTCAGGCTCTGCTGCCCCTGTTGCGCTTGAGAGTAGGTGGGCAGATAAGCTCCATGGCAATGCCAAATTGGGGGCCAGGTAATCTGCTGCAAAATTTCTTGATGCTGATTTCCTCTTCAAATCTTGTATCACATTTAGGGAATGAAAAAAAACCACAACAAGTCTAGGGCCCTCTGTTTTAATCTACATAACTCTATCTCGTACAATTAGTGTAATATTAAGTCAACTTTATATCACTGACCAAAATGTGGACAATTAAACAACTGTCTTTGGAGATACAGAAATTGCAGTGATTTTCCATATTGACATCGCAGTGCTTTTCCATGTCTGCTTTGTGAGCAAGAGGACTCTGTGCTTGCTGAGCGATCAGGCTGAGTTTGGACAGCATTGCATTGCTGTTAACCCCAAGGACTGACACCCACCAAGCAATGGCGACATCACGAGCTAATATTGTAACTCTCTGCCATTAAAAACAGGAGATTTCAGTTTTCAATTCTGCCATTATTTCAACCTTTAGGTACGTGCACCTCTATTCCCTGGGAAAATGGCACATCTTTTATGTGCAGATCTCAGCAATAACCAAGAAAAGACTTTCTGATTTAAATTGGAAAGATCAGCTACTCTCTGTTTGGCAAGCTGAAATGCATATTAAAGTCACTTTTGATTTAGTCATTTTAAGAGATCTGTCCCTATCAGAGTTGTTTTCTCTAGCCCTTGACAGTGAGTTAAGGATGCACTTTGTTTTTATATCTTGTTTAGCTAAAGTAGCAAATAAAAATATTTCCAAAAGTTCTTCTAAACTATTTTTCAAGTGGTTGGGGAATATTAAGTGAATGAGTTCATCTAGATAGTTCAACCTGCTGAGTCGAAAGACAAATAGGTCTAAGAAACAGCTGTTTTGGGACAAATAGAAGTGGAGGGCCCTTGTCCACAGCAAGCTCCATGAATGCCAGCGAGGACTTTGCCACCAACACCAGGATTCGAGTCAGGACTTCAAAGATGAAGTATCAGTATATTGATATTTAACCCCGTGTTCTCAGCTGGTGGTGAGTTAAGCAGCAGCTCATCAGGAGGCATCGTTTATCCTGTGGACTGAAGCAGCAATCAGCATTTCATGCTCTTGCATGGTTCCCGCTGCTGCCTGGAACGTAATCTGATGTTGTACATAACTTTAAAAAATGAAGACACGAGCCACATTTTTCTTTTTACTTCCTATCTGTTCAAATGCAGGCTGTAACATGCAGCGCTATCACTGCTCATAACTATCACACTTAATTACGCTTCATGCGCCGAGTTTGGGATCTGAATGTCACTCAAGTGGTTCTTGCACACTTTATGATGGATATTTAATCCAAAAAACCTGAAGAAAACAGATCATTTAATTTTCTAATCAGTTTACCAGATACAGGCTGCGAGGCATGGAAATATTTTGAGCATTTTCTATGTTTTTTAATGAAGTGTTACTACAATGAGAGGTGGATGTTACAGCCCAGCTGTTGCTGCACGCAGTGGCGGCTGCTGTGCTCTGCGCCGAGCATCACGCGCCGGCTCGCGGCGAAGCTCCAGGCCTCCAGCCAAGGATGGCCGACAGCGAGCTGGAGACGCTGCCGGTTTCCTCCTTTTTTTTGGGTGTGATTTCTTACTCCCCCTCCCCCGCCAAGTGGATAAACACCCTCAAAAATTTCAGAATTAAAGTCTAAAAATTGCTAGAGGGGGAAAAAGGGAGGATGGGTACTGTTCCTTTCTGCCATTGCAGAAACCCAGAAACCCGGACCTTGTGGGTTTGTGTCTCCCAGGATTTCCATAAGTGAAGATGACCCACCGGAGATTTCCTCCATCGGGGTATGTTTGCTTCGCCATTATACTAGCCCTTCTGCTGTTTCCTCTTCCCTTCATGTTAATCTTCTCAACTGATGATGTTCTGCAGAGACACGAGATTTATGTGTTCCCTGAAAGATGTGGAGCAAGTTTTTCCTTTCAGAGCCCAAGATAATGGGGAACATTCCCGCAGCATTAAAACAAATGCACATCGGATCCCCGGGGCACTCAGGTGCCACACATGAGGTGTTTCCTCCAAATATAGAATCATAGAATCAAAAAATCATAGAATGGTTAGAGTTGGAAGGGACCTTGAAGACCATCAGGTTCCAACCCCCCTGCCCTGGTCAGGGACACCTCCCACCAGACCAGGTTGCTCAAAACCACATCCAGACTGGCCTTGAACCCCTCCAGGGATGGGGCAGCCACAAATTCTCTGGGCAACCTGGGCCAAGGTCTCACTATCCTCACAGCAAAGAATTTCACAGAATCACAGGATCTTCATGGTTGGAAGAGACCTTTGAGATCATCGAGTCCAACTCCCCCCAAAAAACCAAAACAAACCCCTAAAAAACCCAAAAAACCAAACCAAAACAAAAAAACCCCAACGAACTAAACAAAAAAATTTCTTCCTGAGATCTCATCTCAATCTTCCCTCTTTCAGTTTAAAACCATTACCCCTTGTTCTATGGCTTCTCTCCCTGCTCAAGGGTCCCTCCCCAGCTTTCCTGTAGGAGAGATGTTTCCCATCTTCAGGTACTGGAAGGCCATTATGTATAACATCTGAACACCAGCACCACTGTTCCTCTTCCAGGATGTTCCTTTCCAAGCAAAGGAAACAACAGGATGTGTCCATAAATCCTTGCACTTGAGTGTACAAAGCCATAGGATTCAGACTCTACGCTTGAACAGTACATGACATGGAAAGATGTAACTGGCTCATCAGGGTCTTCACTTCCCAGGTATTCCTTGGAAATGGACAAATGTTTTTCCTACTGAAGGAAATGTGTATGTGTTGGTTGACTTTATTTTTTTCCTCTAATAATTAAATTGCCATTTGAAGAATTCTGTGTGGCTACAGAAACTTGGAAGTAAAATGCGTGCTCTACCCACCAAGACCACATACATGCCTTATATTTTTAGAAGCGGGGTATGTAGTGCAGCTAAAGAGCTGTTACTATCTGAAGTGAAAATCGAGAAGCATCCATAGGATGTCAGCATCCCAAGTCCTCTTAGACCTGGAGCCAGTTACTAGGCGGCTGCAGAGATTAGAAATTGATTTTGTTTGAGATAAATTATTTCAAAGTGATTGGATAAAACAGAGACGTGTATTATAAAACAGCTGAGGTAAATATTTCTTATCCTGGGAGAGAAGATATACCTTTTGTTTGAGTGGCCATGGCTCAGTATTTCATGCTTTGCCCCTATTATTGTTATATGCGTTTGAATTCAGATAATAGGTGTACAGCAGTAAAAAACAACGTAAGTGGAAAGAAGGAAACCTGTATTCCCCAGGACATTGATTCATTTACATGATTAGGAGTCAGAGCTCGTAGATATTTATACTTTAAATCAATGCACAGTGAAACAACCTACAACTGCCTTGGAAAGAGAGAATCTGTGGTGTTAAGCTTTCCTGGGAGGTGCTGAGCGCTTCTGGCTTTTAGCAGCATTTCTAGGAACGGAGCGTGCCTTGCGGCTCACTGACGTGAAGGCCTAAAGACATAGGGAAATTTCCCATTCTTTCCTAACTTTAATCCCGCTTCCCTCATGGTCTTGTACACGCACCACAGCCCCTCAGCGAGGGGGAACTAAACATAGTGTTGTTCGGTTGGCCCGGGAGGTGGCTGTTGAACGTTTTGAAGAACTTTCTAACTTCCAGGTCCTGAGCAGATGCTGCCACACCAGTCCCAGTCCCTTATGATATTAGAATAAGGGTGTAAAGAAGGAAAGCAAACTTCTCCAGCACTTGGAATTAAATTAGAGCTTTTAACTGACCCAGTGTTCCCTCCCCTTTGCTTTCCTCCTTGCAGCACCTTGAAATAGCTGTCTCTTTGACCCTGCTTTATAAAATTACTCAGCGTCTGAGACTAGTGAGTGACTTCTTAAAGGATGAGATATCAACTAAAGCACAATTGTTACAGTAATTGTTGGGAGGTCTTATTGTCTTTTTGTATAATACTTCTTTAATTTATTTTCAACAAATGGATATTGGGAATCCTTGTAATTATTCTGAAGATTAAACTCTGCTCTTGGAAGCTCATAGCTCAGTCAGTATTTGGCCTTTTGAAATGGTGTCAAATAGATTAATTAATAATTACTCAATTTATTTATTAAAATCATCATTTTATAAGACTGCACCTTCCCTGTACAGTCCAGATAGTGATATAGAAGTCCTTCTCGATGGCACAGGTATCTGCTGTCCGCGCTGAAAGATGTTGTTACTTTATTAATATGGCAAACCTAAAAATAAGTACTTGAATACTTTTATACTGTGCTGAAATTGAGTCCAGTCACATACAATGTCAAGTGTTTTCTAACTTAATATTTGGGAATTCAGCCAAGAAACTGTGCTTTTCTGCCAGAAGTAGAATAACACACCAAGAATATTTCAGTACTCAACAGCTTTCTTATTAAAAGAACAGAGCCCTTAACAAGTTTTACATTATTTTGTCTCTTTCTAGGTAATTCAGGTGTTATCTTCAGATCTGCATATATTTTGCATGCGTTTCATGCAAACAGAGACTAATTGCATAGCCAATTATTTTTAATCATTAACCAGCTTGCGTCGTAGTCGGCTCATTTGTTTTTAAGACATTACTGATACTCTGTTCGCCAAATTCAGCCGGGTACAGTCAGGCTGTTGCAAAGCGGTGGCAGCAAGTTGGCCTCCACAGTCAGCCGTGAATATGGATGTAAAATACCTCGAGTGTGGCCAACGTGCAGTAGAGTCTGTTGGCAAATATGTCCTTGCGGTGGGATTCCACACGATACCGCGAACTGCAATAACCGATCCTTATGCGAGATGGCTGCACAATTGCAGAGTTATTATTTTCTCCTTATATGGGTTTCAATTAGTTTCTATTTTTCAAAGCTGAATACCCAAAAATCCTCAGCAATATGTTCACATTGGAATCAGTCATCGGCTTTACTGGAAGCAGAGTGAGACCCAAAACTTTAAACACTTGTGGTCTAGTGCTTCTAGAAGGGCCCTGCATACACACAGAAAATGTTTTGGTTAGCTGAAATAGTAGGGATTTTTTTTCTCATTTTTCTTTATTCTGTCAGAATTTCCAAGGATGTTTACTAATGTTTTCTGAGGAAAATCTATTTATCCATATAATAGATATATAATTATATCTATTATATATATTTATATATATATATATAAAATTATATCTATTTTTTATATATATATATAATATATAATATCTATATAGCCTTAAATTAGGCTTTCACAGCACTGTACATACACTGATGAATCCACACAACATTCTTGCAAATTTGGTAAAAGCAACAAGTTCATTTTACACACCAGGAAACCGAGGCAGAAATTATGAAGTGACTTGAATAAGCATTGCAAAATAGAAAATTTCAGGCTTGCTAATTCTAGGAATTTTATAGTGTAGGTTATATCTCTAAAACTGATTTCCTAGTTTTTAGCTGTCACAGTAAAACAGGCAGAAATAAATTTCTGACTCCTTAGTATATGGTATTTGCTTTACAGGTTATGCACATGGTTAGATAATTTACTGGCTACTTTATATGGTGCCCTGAGAGCATTCTTAACAGGTGACAGCAGCTTATGAATTGTATTAGATACGTTTCATTTCATGACCTCTTGATGTTGTAAGAAATCAGTTTGCAGTTATATACAGATCTGTGCAAAAGTTCCGGATAAAAACTGTAAAACAAGTAATCCAAAAGCAAGGCAATCAAGAGAAGTGGGTTGTCCTCAAGAGACACCTGGGTTCATGAGAAACAGATAAAAGAATAGCCACAGATGTGCTTCTGATGTTACAGAAATTTGCTATGTCCACATCTGCTTACTGGGGAAAGCCAGTAAAAGACACATTTTCAGTGTTTATATTGTACAGGAAAATTATAAACAATCCTCCTGAAAAGTTAAAAAAAAAAAAAAAGGTAAATGCTTCTGGCTCTGGAACATTAAATTAATTAAAAAAGCAATGTGGTTATTGTGATGTGCAACTACATTAGGGGTAATCTCATGGAACACAAGTCAGCACAGAGAAGTTCCTCAAAAGCTGAAATGGAGAAGTGGGCATGTGGTTCCGTGCCCCTTCTCTAGATAAATAGCAAAATTAAACCTGGATTATCTGAAGAAGCTGGTGATTACTTAGTCTCGAACAATTGTTTAAGAGCGTTTCTGTTACCTTCATGCATTGCAAGGGGTTTAATATCTGGGCTACTAATTACAAGGTGGCCACTCCTCTATTCTGAAGTTCTTATGTTGGTATAAAATATATTAACAACATGTAATTCAATTTCATTCTTTTCCCTGACTTCGGCTTCTTCCCAGGGCACAGACACAGGGATTTATCATCTCCTTCAGTCACTCCAGTGTTTCTTAAACACGCACGAGAACTTGCCGGCTGTCTGGTGTCCCCGGCCCTCGGTTTTCAATCTAAGGATTCCGTGCGCGGCGCGATCTCAGCGTGACTGTCACGCTGCCCCGTCTCGCTGCCTAAGTACACCCCTGCCAAAATCACCGCACCGCCACTGGGGGTGGATGAATACATGATAAGGACTGCGGTTTGACAGTTTCAAAGGAAATGGCATAGGGATTTAATTAGACCCTCTGTGTGCGCCTCATTGATTCCTAGAGAGGTTTTTCATTCTAGTGGAAGCAGATGTGGATGGCAGTGTCAGAGTAAGGATTATGTTGCGTGTTTTTACAGATAACTTCAGAAAGAGCCAGGGAGCCAGGCATTAGAGGCCCAAGCATCAAACCAAGAGAGTGGCTAGTTCAGGAATTAGCTGTGTAATTCCGCCCCCCTCTTCCCCCCCCAATTTTTCTATTGCACAATGTGTATTAAAAGAGAAACAGAATGCAGCTGCAAGGCTATCAGGCTTGCACTGAGGAGTCATGGCTATGTTTGGTCTCTGTTGGAAGGTTTACAGGGTTGTACCAAAGAAACTGCATAATCTCACCCGGTCATGACCTGAACATCTTGAGCATCCGCAGGGCACAAAGCAAGACATCGTATCTTTGTTATTTGCAACTCGAGTGAGCAGAAGGTGAAAGCACCCCGGGACCCACAGAAAACTGGTGGAATTTTTCAGCAGTGTCAATAATCCAAGGTCGGTACTTGGAAAGCACAATGTTTTTTGCAGGCCTTGCAGCAGACTCGGGCGGGGAGGTGAAGGATGCTGGGATGCAGTGCAGTGATGCTCCTGAGAAGGCGCACACACAACTCGTTGCTAGTCACACTTCATGAAAGGAGGTTCCCTCTGCATCAGTTTCCTCCAGCTGGAGCAACGGACAGACTAACAGGCAATAAACAAAGCTGCTATAATTAATTACATTGTCTTCCTCGAGTTTTTGAGAGACATAGAGGATGACAGGCTGGAGCTGCACCTCTGGGGTAGCCGAGACATTTCTGCTGGTCTCTCTGCAGGAGCTTTGGCCAGTGTTACATATGGATCCCCTGGAAGACTGGTGGGGTCAGGAATCATGACCTCCTTGTTTCCTCCATAGAGGAAACCACAGGCATCATTACTGGCAGTGAGTTTTAATGCCTGCTTCTGACATTAAAATATCATGTCAGAACGGAATGGCTTCCATAAGGAAAGTGGCCTGCACGAGAAGTGATCTCCTGAGGCTTCCAGGTGCCACTTATTTTGAGCTGTTCTTTCAAAAGAAGACAGAGGAAGTTTTGACAGATGTCCTTTGCAATATTCACGTTCCTTTTCTGCACAGGCTGGAGCGCGGGACTGGGCTCCTTCTGCTGACTTATCATCTCTTTTCCGTTTCAGAGTAAGACATAATAATTCTTTTACATTCAGTTTCTTATGCCACTGACCATGAGCTGCTGCTGAAAAGTCTGAGAATAAAACTGAGTGGCACGATGCATCATCCTCGGTAAATGCTCCAATTACAGTGTGATAACCACAGTTGCTCACTTTTCCCTTTATTGTGACCCTACACAGGCACAGATAGCTGTTTCACCCCTGGCTGTTTACTGCGCAAGACACCGTCCAAAAGGCATTAGCTGAAAGCATTAGCTCGCAGCAGTTAACAGGGAATGCACAGCTCTCTGCAGACCTACTCGCTGAAATTTGGGTGAATTCAGCAATAGGTGCTTGCCAAGCCCGAGCTTTGCATATCATTGATGCACATGGATAAAGGAATTATATTCCTTTTTTTTTTTTTTTTTTTTTCTTTTTTTTTCAGCAGATGGCCACTGTGTACAAGTCTCAGAGAAATGATTCACATCAAAAGCTTTCCCTGGAACCCGTGCTATGCAGCAGGCCAGCTCATGACAGCAAAGTACAGTGAAAGTTTACATAGCGAGACTTCATCTGTGTGATACGTGTCTTGTATTTCCATCCTGTTCCTAACAGGTCACCCTTTGATCTGCTCATTATTCTCCTTCATGCTGAAAGGTTTCAGCTTTCCTATACAGAAGCTGATAGAATGAGGGTTTTTATTGTCTCAGCATGTTTGGTTTCCAGCCTCTCACAAAGAGGATGGAGGAAGCAGACCAGATGCTCATTCGGATATGACGGCTTCGGTTATCTCCCTGCTTCCAATCTAGCTCTCTTCTAGGGGTGAATATTCAAGCTCCACGCGTGGCTATCCACTTCATAGCTTTCCCCATCCTGCAGTCTGATTTCCTCTGCGATCGTGGAGTGTTGCAAAATATATTTTTCTCCAGGGCCAGCAACGCCACACGTGTGTCACACGCCTAATGATAGTGCTGGAGAAGAAACCGTGGCAGGCAATTGGTAGTGCTCAGTCCCCAGCTTCAGTTGCTCTGCTCTGCGGCAAAGAACTTTTTCCTGTTATTACAACTTATTTTTTTAAAATACACTGAATGTACTCTCCTGCCTCCAAACCATTACACTTCTTCCCTATCTTATGAGGAGTCCTTACTGTGAACACATCACAGTAGTTGGAATTGGTCAGAGGGTTATTTTTTTCTCCTTTGGAAAATGGGAGAAGAAAGAAAATTTCATGTGGCAAAATATATTTATTTTTTTTTTCTATAATTTGCTAGTGGTCCTGCTCTAAAATCACTTACTGCTTCGCTCTCTCCTTGATTTCACATATGTTTAGACAACTTAAGAATTTTTGACCAAGGCTTTGAAAACTCGACAATTTTAGAAGGAAGTTGGTATATTTAATGGAAAAATTTCCACTAAATCTATTTATATACCTAGGCTTGGTATTTAAAGTTATAGTTAGCTATTATTTAATGTTTTTTATAAATAAAAATACCATTGTTTTCTCCTTTCCCAAGAAGCCACAGCTTAATTTATGTAAGAATTATCTGAAAATAATGACATTTGCTTTGCAATCACATCGTCAAACCGTTCATCAAAGGCAGATACATTTGCTCACTTTGACAGAGCAAGACTGGAAGTTTGTATCACATCTTCATTCCATCAACCTCCTAAACCGAGAGCATCAACAAAGGAGTTTTGTGAATGTTTCTTTTTTTGGCATTCACTAACCTAATATATAGAGTTGGAAATCAGTTAGGGCAAGACACTGATCTTATGAAGAATTGATCTGCCAAATCTCTGTAGAGTAGAAGAAATATCAGGAAAATTTAGGCTGTTGAAAGCAATTTACTCAACTAAAAGGATTTGAAAATTGTGAATGAAGAGGATCAATAGTAATATGCAGGAAAACAAAACAAAAAAACTTTTGTTTATATGAGCACCATCTATCCAATGGTAGATTTTCTTAAGTGAAATGAAATGGCGTGAGTCCAAGCAAACTGTGAAAGGATTAAAGCGTTTCTCAATATGTGAGTGCACTACTTTTCATGCAGACTGCTTTTTCCTGAACAGTTCAGGCCCTGATTTTCTCTCTCGCACGCAGGGCCTGATTCAAAACACCTTTCTGCCTGTGGAAAATCTTTATTAGCTTCAGACTCACAGGACACCTTAAAGGAGAGAACGCAATTGTTTAAAAACAATTTATTTTTTTATTTTTGAGGTTTAGTCCACACATTCACACTGGATGGGCGGTATCTCTTGCTTAACTAAAGTCTCCTTAAAAACACTTAAAAGCAACCCAAGTTCAGGCTGTCTGCAAATTATGCTCCTCCTAGGTATGACAGACCAGGAAAAGCCTTGGATTGTCTTATCTACTTGACGTTGGCCAGATGACGTGCTTCTCCCAAGCGTGGTAGGGCGATACCTTGCCCTACACTTCATGTAGGTCTTGCTCACATAGGGTTCCCCGTGACACCCTTCTTGCGCTGAGGAACTTAGTAGGAATAAAGCATCTATGCTGCTCCATTAACTATGAAATTGGGTAAATAATTAATTTCTTGCCAATAACAGAAATAGGGAAAAACTCAAGAACTGAGTGAAAAAAAAATGAGGAGTTCCCTTTTTTCTCAGTGAAAATTTTGAAAAAAAAAGAAATTTTTATTTATGGGCTGCTCTCAGGACTTCTTTGTTCTGACATTAAATAGCTTAACATGCAGTAATTCCCTTTAGCCTTTTTTGAATTCACAATGAAACATATTCCAGTTTAAAAATATCAGAACAAAACACGATGAACTTCTCTAAAACAATAGCTAGGTGGGGAAAATGATAAAATGTCATTTTTTTAAACTCTAATCTACCCCTTGACAGGGAATCCTGAATTTTTGGGCATTTAAAAAAAAAATTTGTAAATTACTATTCTTACTAATATTATATTTTTTTCCATTGTCCCATTGCCATGGAAGGCAACGTTGAGCTGGATCAAAGGAAAGAATTAACACAGACTTGTAATATGTTTACAAATCATATTTCCTCCCTCCCTTCCTATAAATGCTTAAAACCCACAATTAAATGTAAAGCTTTTGTGAAGTAAAAGCTTATTTTAGTTGCTGATGAGGCAAAAAGTTCATCAGGATGGCAGGACGAACATGATGTCAGCAGCAGTTCTTGACAGAGTTGCAGAACAGCATTGCTATTTCTGGGTTTTCATTCAGAAGTATGAATGATTGATTGCATTCTACATTGCTTTCCATTTTCATAAATTATTGTAAAATTATATATTAAAAGAGTGAGATCTTTAAATGCAGAGGGAAGGGGAAAATGCAGTCTGTTTGGAAATTTAGATTCAGATAATCTTCCAAGATCTGAATTTTCATGTGCCGCTGCTGCCAGTGACTGTTTTCGTGGCTGACCCCTGTTCACCTCATTTGTTGCATCAGTCATCTCTGCGCAGATCGATGCAGCTGTTTGTCTCATTATTACCTTGATGAGATTAATTATCTCTGATTATGTTAGACCTCTAAAATACGTATTCTGCCAGTATTGTATAACAGAGGAAGTTAGAATTGTTACCCTTTGAAAACAACCTTGCAGCCTGTTGACAGATACTCCTTTTTTAAAGACATTTAAAGGAAGAAAAATGGTATTTTTTTTATTTGATGAAGACTTTTTTTCCTCCCCAATTGTGATGTAATGTTTAAATATATGTTTAAATATGATTAATATTATGTTTAAAGATGTTTAATATATGTTTAAATATAAAATTTTGTTTAAATATTATATAATCTTGCAAACCTCCTTATAAATGCTGAACAGCTGATAGATTTGGGATGGTCAGGAGTCTGAACACCTATGCGCTCCTCCCAGAAGTCTGTTTTTTGTGCTGCAGCTGACACAGGGGTTACGAGCCAGAAAAGCTCTGGAGCTGGACCACAAAGGCAACCTGAAGGACCCCAGTTAGTGCTGTACACTAGGCTTGTGTCAACCATGCTGCACCACATTATCTAGCAAACAGTGAATCAAGTGAATCTATGATTGTGTCTAAAAGGGAAATTTTGTAAAGGTAACAGCAGTGTTTACATCTCTTACCATACTCAGAGAGTTGTCACAGGACTGTAGGTCAAAGCTGTGTTCCATCAGAGAGACTGCGTCATCCTGATCTTTGGCAGTTGAACAGTTTTGTTACGGAGGTGCTAACCTGAGCTCATACAAATTGGGAAGAACCTGCTACTTGGTGAGGTGCCCCGTGCACTCAGATGGCCCAAGGAGCTTCTGCTGTTCTTGTCCTGTAAAAAAAGCACTGCAGTGCAGATGCCCCAAACCTGGAGAACTCCACAAAGAGGGACCTCATTCCATCTGTGCCCCTCAATTCATACCGGGGACCAAATCCCAGCACTGGGCTGGTGAGTTTCACTCTTTCCATCAGATAGGATTAAAAAGCTTTCTTTAGCTGGCTGTCTCCCTTTGCATGGAACTTTATTACCAACTTTTGTCAGCCTTCTTGATGTTGTTCTGCCAATGTCCCATTGTCCTACGATGGCACTAGGTTGCCTTTGCTGAAGTTGCTGGACTGTGGTCTTCTCAAGGCAAGCAAGAAGCCAGCTAGCAGCAGGAGAGCTTTGAAATGATCTTATGAACACTTTCCTATGGTTTTAGACTTCTCTTTTTAAAAATGGCTCAGGCTACTCACTGCTTTGGTCCGATCCTAGTTTTTATAGCCCTCTCGCCATAGTGCTAGACATTCGCACTTACAGATCTCAAAGATCTGCTTGAAAGAAAACAGAAGGAAGAAGAGAAGCAGAGAAACAGCCAGAGAACAGGTCTTGTGTGTCCTGATCACCACTCCAGCTGAGTGGTCTTCAGGGTATCTCAAGTCTCCCTCAAGAAATGATGGAGCAATGTCCAAGAGGAGGTAATTTGTGTTTATCAACACAAGCTGTTTTCTCCACGGTAGTCCATCTTCTCCCTGTCTCTGTGAGCAGAGGAGAAGGTGTCTACTCATCAAGTTGGGTGGTTATGCTGCTGTCCTCAGTGTTGCCTCACAAAGTCCAAATGAGACTGAAAGCTGCCACTTTCGGCACTGCTTTACATAGGTTACCTTAGTGCAGGGTGAAATTGCCTTCTTAGATGGAGCGGGACAGTGCTTGGCGAAACAATGGTGGAGCTGCAAGTTTCCATAAAGAGATATGTCTTTGTCTTCAACAAATCACAAAGGTTTCACTGATTTCCCAACTAGGAAAACCAGGAATTATTCCAGTTTTCTCCTTCCCATCTGAGGAAAGGCCAAGAGAGGGACTCTTCATTTTTCCTTTCCCAGGCAAAACCACCCTGTTTATGTTCTCATTTTCCATCCATGAGGATGGTAGATGGTACAGAGAGCTGATGTTTCGGCTTTCCAGCTTCAGCAGTCTTCACCTTATGAAAATAAATCCATATGCCCCAGCCAGTGGAACCTGCACTGCTCCTTTGGGTGTCAGGAGGGGGTCAGGTTTTGCAGAAGCAGATATTTCAGTGGGAAATCTCCCCCATGCCCTTACATAAGTAACTCCTCTGATACTGAAAGATCGAAAGATGTTTTGTGAAGCTCATCCAGAGCTTTTGACAACTGAGATGCAGCCACTGCTGGGATGAAAGAAAAGCACAGGAAAAGCTAGGCTCTGGATATACGAAAATGAATACAATTATTCAAACAGGAATTCAAGTCAAAACACCGTGCTGGGGCATTAGCTCCCTGGGAAAGGTGCCATCTGATGAATCACCAAGAAGCCTTTGTGATTCTGTCCTCTGCGGTGGTTGGAAATCACATTCCCAGCTCCCGCTTGCCAAAACAGAATGGCTCAAGTCTGGATCTATGTGGTTGTCAACAGGCAGCCTCGCAGGTCCGGGCTTGGCGACATCGACACACCTGCATTCGTACACCTTGACATCTAACGTGTAGAGCACAAGCTTCTCCGCTTCAGAATCACAAAGGCAAAACAAGAAGCCGAATTAATTCTTGTCATATCCCACCCTCAATCACACAAGTGCAGCTCCCACTGGCCTGCTGGAGGTCACCACTTCCATCATGGAAGCAGCAGTCTGCCTTTTGAGCAAGCGCAGGACACAGAGGCATCTGGGGCATACTTGGGTGTTCACAGCGTGCTTTCCTACCATGTACTTTATCGACCGCATGAACCAAAAAGCATTTTAAGGAGCTTTCCAGATGGATAAAGAAATTACGGGAGACCGAACTACGAAGCCTTGATGAGAGTCAAGGTCACGATTGCACGGAAGCATCAACTGAAGAGGAGTACATAAACTGCTCAACGAAGAACTTGATTCCTGCATGTTTAAATATTCACAGCACTTACAAGTTTTGGTGCTACTCTGTGAAATACAGCTTCATTTGCCAGTGAATCAGGCTTATAAAAATGGTAATTGTGAAGTGCAGTTGCTAACTGTATCAAGAGAAAAGGGATTTTACGTGTAATGGAGATTCTTTTTAATGATAAATTATCTAGCTCCTGGCTACCATGTATGAGCTCTATTAACTGCCAATAAATTGTTCATCGTTAAATCTAGTTCACTCTTCTTAATTAGGCCAAGGGTTTTTTCCCGTTAAATCTTTTCCTTACTTTAATATGGAGAGATATTTGAAATCCTAACAGCTGCACCAGACACTATTGTAGAGTCACTTAAGGACTGGTGTTACACAACTGAAATCTGGAAAGATCTGAAAACATATGCATTATACAAATCAGGGTTTGAAACACACGGTTAATAGAAGTGCCTGGTTATAGCTGCAGCAAAATTCTGAGCCTATTATTCAGTTTGAAAAAAACCACAGCAACACACCATAAGCCTGTTGGTTCTAGAAAAGATGCATACGGTTACCTGGTTACTTGAAATGGATTAAAAAACGTGGTACAAAAAAATAAGTAAGGAAAATACTAAGCCTATGAACTGCTGGTTAGAGAGCTCTGGGTGATGACTGCATTGGAACAAAATACAGGATATTTCAGAGAAATAGAGAGAAATTAATAGAAAGGCAGAGATTACCTTTCTGAAACCTACTTCACGGACCATTCCTGGAAGTGAAATAGACTTCACTCCAGGTACAACACTAATTTTTCTTTTAATTTTTATTGTTAACTTTCATTTATCAGTGTGTCACTGCACGACAAGTGACAGCCTTTAGTCTTAGCCTAGCCTAGCCCAACAGATCTCCGTGGTGTTTCACCAGCACACAACTTAGTGACTCTAAACAAGGGTCTAAATAAAATGTTGTCTAGAAAAGGTAATTAAGATTTGGAGGTGCTGGCTTTCCGGTGTTGGAAACCTATGTTTCCATTCTACCTTTAGTTGCCCATCCAAAATAACGGGGCAAGTGCACGTGTATTTGATTTATGCATTATCGCTCACTTTGCATTGCTAACTGGCTCTCTGGATACCATTTAAGGTTCGGGCTTAATCAGTCAGCAATTTTCCTACTTCTCCTGCAAGACGTGAATCTTTTCTTCGGGGCAGACAGAGGGGCTGGACTTGAGCGACAGCAATTGCGACTGCAGGGAATCCCAGTTGTCAGAGCCGGGGTTGAGTCAAACTCATGTGACTTTTCCCATGGGATATAGTTAGCAAATCTCCCTGACAGAGGCTGGAGGCAAGAAGAGATCAGATGTGCGAGAGCTAAAAACGTGTTTGTGTGCACTGAAAGATAGCTCCGCTCTATCTGCTGAGCAATTAGGAGCAGATTAGACAATTGTACCCCTGCGTTATGCCCCTCCTGCAAGCATCCTTTTCTGCCTAATTTTTAGCCTACCCTGGCAGACTTCACATCAGTGGGAATTTCAGGGCATTGAACGTGTACTGTCCAGAGCGAGCAGTGAGAAGGGGAAAAAAAAAAAAAAAAAAAAAGTCTGTAGATTTTAAATATTATTAAAAACATCAGCTCCATGGTAACTAACTTCTGGGGCAGAACAAATGCTTATTTTGATTTGAATAGGATTTGAAAATTTCTAAAAGCTATATCAAAACACTCAGTTTTAACTATTTGCTTGGGTATCAGTATTTTATATCAATTTATACAAACATACATGTTTCCAGAACAAAATATACTGCATATGAAAAAAGAATAATTTCTACTCTTTCCCGATTTTAGGGGGCATAAGGAGGGATGTATGAATTTGCTTTGATCAAAACAAGTATTATTTTCTCCAGCAAGCTTCTTATCATTAAGTTTTATTTGGTGTGTGGTATTTCAGTGTAGTTTTATCTGGTCCAGCAGATATTTATAGAAGCTCATTCTTCAGATATAAAGAAATTCTTGCGAATTATGTATATTTACTATACCAGTTACAACATATTCACTCTCTTTGAACATTAGAGATATTTATTCTTTCTTTCCACCTTCCCTGCTCTCCCCAGAGCTCTTTCACACTTCCTTCCAAAAAGGCATATTCAAAACATTACTTTTAAGTGGTCAATTTAAATCAGATAGCAGCAGAAGGCATGCTTCTCCTTCTCTCCCTGCACAAGCCAGGTGCCCTCCAGCTCTTATTGTTTCCCAGCAATGTTTTGTCTCAGTGGGTTACAGCATTACAGCAGACTTAATAATCAATAGCCAGCCTTCTCACTTCAAAAATATTCTCAACTCTATTAGATTAGATATGTTTGATGGAATATTAGGCATTTTGGAAAAGCGCCTACAAATCAGAGAGCAACTGGCTTGGAGGACAAACGTAGATTCATTCCTTTCTCTTACTTATTTTATATGATATTTATGTTCCTAGTTTCACTTCAATAATCAAAATATCACTAGTGGATTGTCAGTGATCGTTTAATTGACGCTTAAATTCAGAATTAAATATCAGCATTTAAACCACATGCAAATCAATGCTAGTCACTGAACAGGGCAAAGTGAGCTGTGGATCAAAAGGCATAAACATGTCCTAAATCTTATCAATAGATTTATTGCTTCTCTCACCTCCCTCCAAGGTTTTGATAAGGCGTAATCTCTTGCATGTTGCAAATTATTTTTTCTCCACATCTCCAATAGCCAAGAACACAGTAAAGCACAAATTTAAAATCAAAAATTTGAGTCACCCTTGAACTACTCCTTTCAGCCAGTCATACCTGCAGCTGAACACTTGATTAAAGGGAAACTATTGTGAGTTCAATGTAAAACTTTTCCCAACTTAGGTTAAAAAAAAAAAAAAATCAGTTTAATGTATTTTTGGAGTCTGATCTTTCAGTGTGGTAAACAACTTCAAGTCCTGTCCAATCCAATAAATCCTTAGGACATCCAGTTTTACTCAGAATGCACTCAGCATCTTTCAGATTAGTTCCTTGAATTGTAACATAATTGTGTTTATTTTGCTTCTGTTGCCTTTCTTACTGCAGCAATGGTTTGCTCTTCTAAAATGTTTGTTATAGAGCTTATAAATAATTGAACTTCTACTTTTCAAGGATAAAATCATGAGAGAAGAATAAAGTTTTAGATTTCCTGTTCATAAAATATGTTTTCAGCCTTTCATCTTTTAATTTAAATGTATCTATCTAAGTGATGTCTCAAGTCTTTTATGAATAATTAGTGCACAATATTAACTGACAAAGAAATCATACTGAAATTACATCTTGCTATAATTAAATACTGCTGCATTAAATAGGTTCTGACCATATATATATTTTTTTTTCCACCACACAAAATAATTTTAAACAGAAACAAAAATCAAGAAGGAGACTGAGGAGCAGCCCAGCCTTTCTTCCTTTCTGCTCTGCGGTCTGGAGAGGGGACCATGAGCAGGATAACAATATCTCTAGCCCAGCAAGTAATCTGCCATTCGATTTTAATAATTCCCTGTCTCTGCCTCGCCTCTTCCTCAGAAGAGCAAAGCCGTCTCAGCTCATTGAAACGGGGGAAGTAATAAA
Organism: Numenius arquata; assembly: GCF_964106895.1. Classification (NCBI taxonomy): domain Eukaryota; kingdom Metazoa; phylum Chordata; class Aves; order Charadriiformes; family Scolopacidae; genus Numenius; species Numenius arquata. Next base: position 81,417,635 of record NC_133616.1, read on the forward strand.
AGAGAGTATTCAGCTCTAGAAAGGAGCCTGCATCTAGCAGTGTGTGTGGGTTCACCGATGAGAGGTGGGTCTGAGACATCTTCACCTCCGTGCCGGCTCTGCAGGTTAAGGGTGATGCTCGGCTCCTGGAGGCTTTGCAGGCACAGCCTGGAAGCCCGCACCTCGCTGTCTTAACCACAGCATTTCTTGGGCAGGGTTTTTTACCTTCACTGACATTTCTTGTCTAATAGCAGTGACAGGATTCATTGTTGCTGAAACTCCAGATTCACCCAGGATTGATGAGTATCAGTGCTGGGAGAGGGAGGGATGAAAAAGCTGCTGAGTATTTACACGGACACCTTGCAAGTCTACTCCATCATCTCTGCCTGCGGGGTAATACTTAATATTAAAACAGAGACCTGCTGAACAAAAACCGTTCTTGTGCAACAACGTGGGAGAAACTGCTTGTCATTTGGCAGAACCTGGGTCTGAAATGAAGGTGCTGGAAAGCGTGCAGTTAGTCCTCTGTGGAGCCAAGTTGTTGGAAAAGGCAGGCTTAAAAATACAAAAGAATGAAAAGTTTTGTTCCAGGTCTTATGAAAAAATAAGACACATAGTCATGGGCGGAGGGGGGAGGTATGTGTGGAAAAAAAAAAGCATGTAAAAGTTATTTTTCACACTAGCTCTGTCTGGCCCTGTATAATGTCTTACCCATAAAATAATCTCAGCAAGTGTGGAAGCTATTGACAGGTCTGCATTATGGAACCGGGAACGCAGGAGAGCAGCTGCCTGTTACCTCCTGTCAGTCTGGAGGGAAAGAGAAGAAAGGAAACACAAATAAAAAGTAAAAATAAAGAGATGATCGGCCTGTGGAGTACCCAGGGCCACCACCTCCCCTCACCCAACTCTTCCCCTCCTCTCCTCAATGAACTGTGAAAAGACCTGGAGCTATTATAGAGCTACAAAGAAATAAGGAACTGGTACCAGATGGGACCTCTTGTCTCCATCTCTCTCCAGCCCAAACAATCTGCTGCAGAATTTAGAAGAGAAGGGTGGAGAATCTAATAGTGTCTCAGAGTCGGAAAGATGGCTCTGGCTCGAGCACTGCCAGCCTGTTCTGGAGGAGGATTATTATTATTCCGTGTGCCAAAGGATATGGCTATTTTTCTCTCTCACTCGCTCTTTGCAACAAACATTTGGCTACTATTAGCCAGCTGGCAAATAGAAACGAAACACCACGTACCACTTGGTACGGAGGGTGCCACGCGCGCTTTGCCAGCCCCGCCGCGGTCTGACTGCCGGCGCTCACCGCCGCGGCGTGCCCCACGTCACCCCCTTCACCCCCCACCCCAGCACGCCTCGGATGGGGGGGGGGTAAAAGGGAAATCTCCCCCGGGAGAGGGAACGCGGGGTCCGTGGCACCCTTACAAGACATCTCCCGGGAGGAATGGGGCCAAGGTCTGGCTGGTAAAAGATGGTGGACCGGCGGGTAACGCGCCTCGAAATTCATTCCCCGTTGCCTGTTTCTAGCCAGCTCCCTCCTCTACGGTTAGCCAGAGCGGAGCACAGAAAGGCCGAAATTGCCTGTGGATAGGGAGATGTTTGTAGCTGATGTGAAAATAGATCCCTGGGAGCCGGTATAAACAGGCAGCAGAGCGGGAAGCACATTCTGCTCCCAGCTACACCCCTGAGATGCTGCCTGGGTGTAACCGAGAGCAGGATCTGGCCCCCTGCCACTCTTCCCCTCCTCCTGCTCTCCAGCTTGCTATTCTCACTGCCTCTCCTCTCATATCCTTATTCCCCCCCGCCTTCCTCTTTTTTTTTTTTTTTTTCCCCCCGATTTTTATAAATGTTTATTTTATGTTTTTCAGCGGTCATGTCAAAGACCAATCTATTACTATTTTTCTTTTATGCTTAACCTTTCCTTCTTTCTTCTCAAGTAATTTTCGGGTGTAGAGTATGAGGTGCATTTATTTCATTGGCAGGCAATATCCCAGTGACCTATATTTAGTTGTACGGTAGCCTGGCAAGCCGAGTATTTCAATACTTCTAATTGTCTCCTCTCAGAGTTAACATTCAAGACTTGAATATTTGCTCTTGGAACAAACAATGCCGTGTGGTATCATAAAATTGTTCCCAAAGATTTTACAGCAAAACTAAGTAGCTATTTACTTTAAATATGCCAATTAAGCGTTACTAATGTACAGTACATTTCTAGGCTAAGGATGATTGATAGTAGCATGCAGTGAAATGTTCTAAAACTGCAGTTGGAAAATGTAAATGTACAAAATGAAAAAAAAAAAATTCCTCACCAACTGACAGCACTATTTACATGTTTCAAAACAACGTTTACAAATTGTTCTTTTATTGTTCTTTAAAGCTTTTTCTGCTCTGCTCTTCAACAAGGTGGTAGGCAATGCAGCCTTATCAAAAGTTCTTTAAGGCTAGAATATTATTTAGTATGTAGTTCTAAAAGACCTTACTCCAGTTTACTTTACTTAATGACAATATCATTGATTTGGGTATAGAGTCATGGAGAACAGGGGCTTGCAGAAAACAAGAATTATGTTGTGCAAAAATGTCAAGGTTTGCAGTTGTGGGTTTTTTTTATTTTTTTTTTATTTTTTATTTTTTTATTTTTTTATTTTTTATTTCGTATGAAAGCAAAGCAAATCATTTCAATGAAAGAGAAAGAGAATGAATGAAGACACCTCACATCTCCAGAATGACCCAACAGACCCAAGAAGCCACTGTAAGGGCATTTTTGCCAGAGTCAATATGGGGTTTTTTTGAGTTTCAAAATTGACAGGTTTATGATGTTGTGATTTAATTCTCTGACCCTGGTGGGGAAAATGGTCTACTTTGGTTGATCCTCAGCATAGTGACTACCAAAACAATAAAAACCAACCAAAAGATTTTCTGTGGCCTGGTTATGGTTGTAGTGTACCATTCCTGGTGCTTTTGGGTTATCTCCTGCCTTAAGATGGAGCTTATACTTTTGAGCAAAGTCCTTGTCTCTTGTTTCTCTTCCGTTAATCCAGGAGGAATCCAGCATGTATATTGTTTGCAAAGAAGACCAGTTATTCTCCTCCAAGGTGGAAAATTTTCTGCAAGCTCCCAGATTTTTGACTGGTCACAGTTGTGTAAAGGTGTAACTATTTTTTTTTTTTTTTTCTCAGAAAAGGATTAATCAAAAGAAGTGCTCACCATTTGCACGAGAGACTTATCTTAAGAGCAAATATTAATCAATCATCTACCTTTTGCCATATTAGGTAGGTGATTGAAAAGATTAATTAGTATAATTTGCTTTACTGCTGTCGGGACCTGATCCTATATATGCACTTGATGCCCTCCATTTTTATTGGCTCTTGAGGTTGGATGGAAGTCGAGCGGTGCATTTCTTCTGATTTTAATGAGCTTTGGATCACATTGCAAAAAACCACAGAAATAACAGGCAGCGAAACTCCTATCAGCAAAGAATTCACTTAGCTGGGTGCCCATTTTACCTGACGTATTTATACTGAGTAATTTGACAGCAGTGGAGTATGTGCGGTTGAGCCACACACTGTCATTTCTTACTAACAACACTCACTGGCTTTGTGAGACAGAGTTAATAAGCACATTTCAGTTTCAAAGGCATCACCTGCGTTATTCTTTCGAATTCCAGCAGGTACAGCAAATAGACACTTGTTTGTAATGGAAAGGTCTTGACTCAATAAATGGCTAATGCAAAAGTAACTTATTTGTAGCGAGGCCCTTTCCCTTTGAGTATCAAAGTCCAGTAACTACATTTCTAGAAAAAAAAAAAAAGATAAAGTTTTTAACTCAGTGGATAGCTTTCAAGATACTTATTTGTCATTTTTACACTTAAGATTTTCTTTGTTATCTTTAAAGAACATAAAGCTTTTCTTATGTTGTCTTATACTAGAATCTGTAGTGCTTGCCCCTTTCATGGCGGTTGACAAAGCAAAGATGCTCCAATATCTTCTCTCTGGATTTTATTTTCCAATAGTATTTAAAGTTCTGGGCAGGGAAGAGATTTTTCTAGCCAAAACTATCACAGTCAAGAAACCTCACGTTTATGAAAAGCGGTCTTCCCTCCAGCATGATCCATTAGCAGTCACCTGTAGCAGCAGCAGCAGCCAAAAATTGTCAAGCCATCTACTAGCTAGGATTATTCCCAGTGACAAAGAGTAACCAGTGACACTTAACTCTCAAAGGACATTGAGTCTTTTCTTTGTTAAGCAGCTTGCAATTTCAGGAATAGCACATTAGCAGTGGAGAGTGCAAAGGGCTATGCAAGAGACCTGAACCTTCTGGTCTGAAATATTCCTGGTCCACTGCTGCTAGCAGCCTGGCACACCTGGGATGCATTGTTCCCTCTCTCCTCCTTAGTTTCCTTCCTCCTTATCATGTCAGTTTTTACATTACTTTATTAAAAATGCACTGCTGTTATACACTTCTGAGTTAAAAATCCTTCCTGAGCTTACAGCACAGAAGCAGCAGCTTGGCTAGTAAGCTGATGCTGAAACAGGCATGTGCTGGAGGATGAAGAGTCTCTCATGGACCACCAATACCCATAAGAGCTCTCTACCCACCCATTCCAGAAGAGGTTGGGCTGATTTGGCTGTTTCAGTGCCTGTGCTCCAAAATAGGTCTGTGCAATGATCTGACTGAAAAAAAACCACCCAATTTTTATTTTTTTTTCCCAACTGTTCCACCATTTCATATCTTTTTGAGGTAAGTACTTGGCTTAAGACAAATTTATGCTTTCTCTGATATTTTTTTTTACTTCCAGAAAACTTTTGTCATTCTTTCTCCATTGTACTGCAGTTGCCCTTATTAAAGGACAACTACAAAGATCATTAAATAGTGAACTAAAACAGATAGGCCCAAACAATGTTTTCTTTTGGTTTTAAATACATGCCTAATTGCCAAAGTAAGTTTTTATTCAGATACCTGCGATAAAAATAAAATATGCCCTATATACCCTGCCTTCTGTGGTGCTTGTGTGTGAGTTTGTGGGGAGTGGGAGACACTCCAAACCTCAGCAGAGGGTAAGGGGTGGGGAAGACACAGAAGAGCTCTGTTAAAGATGCTGTTGAAGAACCTCACCTCTCTTTGTAGCCTGGGTGGAGAGGAAAGCTCTCTTGGAACCCTGTGATAGATGGGGGACATGCAGTTTGTGGAAGCATTTCCTCAGCGTGTTGGAGAAGCAAGGATGCAGAGTAGCGACATCAAAGGGAATGGATCCATGCTCAAACTTTCATTTCTTAAAAAAGAGAGAGATGTGATTTCCTTCTTTGCCCCTTTTTCTCTCTGTAGAAGAGTCCCAGAAATTCTACCCCAGGTGCAATCAAGTCCTCAGTAGTTGCAAGGAATTAAAATGACATTACAGGTCTCATTTTCGGGAATCTGAGCTCAAGATACTCACTTTCCTAGATGAGGAATTGCTCACCTTTAATTGCCTTAAGTTGGGCATCTGAAAACTGGAGCCCTTGAGATGATTAGTAAGTGTAGAAAAATTTGGCTCTGGTTCATACATATGCTTGTAGAGAGCAGACATCAGGCAGAGGTACTGCACCAAAGAGCATGTGTTTTCAGACATTCACCCATATGGGATATCTTTCAGCCTATCTGAAAGGGTTTTAATTGCTCTGTCGATGACTTAGTTGAATACCGGAGTATGCATGGACGGTAACTTAAAAGAAAATAAGAATGAGGCAGGGACTTGACATCACATGCCAAGATTGCATTCCTCATTAATGTTGCTACAGGGAGAGGAATTTGTTTTGCTGGCCAAAAGGTGGTGGGTACTAGACAAAATAATTCTATATTTGGAAATTTCTGGTGAACAGAGTGATTGACAATTAGGAGAAGAAGGAAAAAAAAAAAAGTTGTCTTGGCTCTGAATTTCAGATCTTTTGCTTGGGTCATACAGTTCAGAGTTCAAAAAGTTGGCTTTCGGGAACTCTGTGTTCAATTTTCAGCCTTACAAAATAAAAAAGAATATTTCAATGATACACAGTCAATGCTCAGTAGTAGTGGGAATCCTGGAAATATTACTCACTAGCGCGAAGGCCTAAATCTTGTTCTACTTTTATTAAAGCTGTGGGAAGTCTCTGATAGTCCAAATAACAAAATTCTTGAACAAATACTTTACTGTTATTCAAACATATTTATAAAAATATATCATTGCTGTAAGACCTATAAAACACGGCTGGTGAAGTCCATGTTTTTGCAGTGATATCCATTTTTTTAATGCTACTCTCACAGTTTCAGTGACGACTACACAGATTCTGCTATGAAACTACTGGGGATTTGGTGCACTGAGGTATCTTCTTTTGGCAAACAGAAGCAGTTAAACAAAGATGGCCAAGTTAACTTTAGTTCCATTTAAAACACAAGGATAAAAAGAAAGAAAAAAACCCCATAATAGTGTTCTTCAGGTTGAAATGACAAAAATAATCTCATTAGCCAATAGTAATCAAATGCAGTGATCACAACAGGGGGCTGAAATCCTAAATGACCCTACGAGCCCAAGATCACTAGGAACACATTTTCTGTGTGACTACATTTACTATAGACAGCTATGAGTTTAATGAAAAGACAAGAACAGGCACCAGAACCATTTTCCATGTGATTTTGCTATTTAACTCCAGCCTTCTTAGAGAGACAGTGGCTACTTTGAACTGTGGCGCTCAAAACCTTTACTGACAAAATCCTTAGAGCCAAGGATTTCTGTAGAGACAGCTGTACTAGGACTTTGCAAAAATTCAAAGAAGGAAATTATCATTAAAATCTTTAGCTTGTTTACTACAAATGCAGACAAAAAAATATTATCATTGTAAAGTTTCAGTTATCACTTATTAGCTGTCTGTTATCCATGCATCACTCTAAGCATTCACCATGTTTTCCAGAGCTCTATTCCTCACCTGCACTCCTTGGATCCCAAAGTGGACGGACTGAGCTCTTCTGTGAGTTGCAACCAGCCACCCAAAGATATGTTGAAAATACCCCTTCCTCCGTCACTTTGGAGGAGCCAGCCTGGTCTCTGGTACCCGAAGAACGGCCCCTCCTAATATATTTTGTGATTAGCTTGTTCAGAGGTACATACCTACCTAGTTATGGTGGTCTTGAGGCTTTTTGCTTTGGGTTTGTTTGCATCTTCCTAGGCTGAGACGTCATGTGCAATGACTGGAAAGACCCCATGAGGTCTGAGAGCAAGCCTCATTGTCTCAGTAAGTGCTGGAGGGATCCTACGATGTGGAGGTAGAAGTGTACATCTATTTGAAACACTATAAACTCCTTTCATGGGAATTAAGGCAAGGAGAATTCAGCCTCTCCACTGCACTGGAGAGGTTAAATGCATGAATGAAATGCTGCAGCTATGGATCTGAAGAGAGAACAGCCTTGAAACAAGAGGAATGAATTCAGAGAGGCCGGGGATGATTTAACACAAAAACAGCTGTTTGTCATACAGCAGAGCTTCATCTTGCTATAGGTGAATGATATCATCATTTGTTTTAACAAAACAAATGTGCAAACATATGTGCAAAATGTGAGTGAACCTTTTCCACGTGATGAAGCAGTTATACACATTTTCTGGAGTGAACTTTGTGAACTCTTGCTTAGAAACAAAGTTTGTCTTTATCCCTCCCCCCCCCCGGAATATCAATTATTGTGGACATTTTAGTCATAATATTTGTTACCTTCACCGTCAGCCTGATGGTGGTTTACACATGCGGTCACAGTTTAGGCTCTCAAAGATGAGCTCAGATGGTCACAGTGGATGTTTCTTACTTCAAAAAGCATGATTGTGGCCCCAATTATCAGGCAGAAGATGTCTTTAAATAGGGTAAAATAGCACGCCACAGTTGTTTTCTGTGCAAAAGTTAGATTTCCTTATTCCCATATTCCCTTATTCTTATGTATCAGTGAAAGAAGAGTAAACATATTACCACTGCTCCTTGGCATGTTTATCAGAGTGCTCAAAATCAGAGGAATTATTAGGAACTCATTCTTTTAAATACCGTTGCTTTTAATAAAATACTATTTAAAAAAATCATAGAATCATAGAATGGTTTGCATTGGAAGGGACCTTAAAGATCATCCAGTTCCAACCCCCCTGCCCTGGGCAGGGACACCTCCCACCAGACCAGGTTGCTCAAAGCCCCATCCAGCCTGGCCTTGAACCCCTCCAGGGATGGGGCAGCCACAACCTCTCTGGGCAACCTGGGCCAGGGTCTCACCACCCTCACAAGAAAGAATTTCTTCCTAATACCTAATTTAAATCTCCCCTCTTTCAGTTTAAAACTGTTACCCCATTGTCCTATGACTCCACTCCCCGATAAAGAGTCCCTCCTCCTCTCTCCTGTGGCCCCCTTTAGGGACTGCAAGGCTGATATAAGGTCTCCCTGGAGCCTTCTCTTCTCCAGGCTGAACACCCCCAACTCTCTCACCCTGTCCTCACAGCAGAGGGGCTCCAGCCCTCTGAGCATCTTCTGGACTTGCTCCCACAGGTCCATGTCCTTCCTGTGTTGAGGTCTCCAGAACCGGACACAGTACTCCAGGTGGGGTCTCCCCAGGGCAGAGCAGAGGAGCAGAATCCACTCCCTCGCCCTTCTGGCCACGCTTCTTTTGATGCAGCCCAGGGTGCTGTTGGCTTTCTGGGCTGCCAGTGCACATTGCCAGCTGTTGTTGAACTTCTCATCCACCAACACCCCCAAGTCCTTCTCCTCAGGGCTGCTCTGAGTCCATTCTCCAGTCAATCTGTATTTGTGCCTGGGATTGCCATGACCCAGGTACAGGACCCTGCACTTGGCCTGTTTAAACTTCATGACGTTTGCACCTCTCAAGCCTGTCCAGCTCCCTCTGGATGGCATCCCTTCTCTCCAACGTGTTGATCACACCACACAGCTTGGTGTTGTCAGCAAGCTTGCTGAGGGTGTACTCGATCCCAGTGTCCATGTCGCCAAGAAAGATGTCAAATAGTACCTGTCCCAGTACCAACCCCTGAGGAGCACCACTTATCACTGGTTGTCACTTGGACATTGAGTTGCTGACCACAACCTTTTGAGTGCAGCCATCCAGCCAGTTCCTTATTCACTGAGTGGACCATCCATCAAAGCCATGCATCTCCAGTTTAGAGACAAGGATGTCGTGGAGGGCAGTGTCAAGTACTTTGCACAAGTCCAGGTAGATGATGTCAGTTGCTTTTCCCTTATCTACTAATGCTGTAACACCATCATAGAAGGCCACCAAATTTGTAGTGTACCATCAGCCATATAAAAATATACACCAATTTATGAGAAGCAATTATCAGGTTTACATGACAGAGCTGGGCATGCTGCAAACTGAATGGACAGCAGTAAGGGCTAATGGAGAAGAAATATGGCCACTGTTTCCAGCAATGAGACCACAAGTTCAGAAGCTTTGGCAAAACTTTAACATCTCATATCCAATAGGCAATGCCGATGATTGCAGGTAACTTTCCGAGGATTGGATCTCTCTGGTTAGGACCGAGTGATGAGACACCTAATAAATACTTGCAACAATAATACCACTGAGCACCAGTTCCCATGTTCAGTCGTTTCTTAAAATGATTTTTATTCCTCAGTGTTTGTGAAGATAGAAAGCTGCAGGTAAAAAGAATTATGTTATACTCTTCAAGGAGGGAGACTGTGTAGTTTAAGCCAAAAGATTCAAAAGGCAAAAGTGTTTTACTGAATTTTGAATTCTTATTTCCTTTGAATACAAGATATGTTGACCATATGTGCTTTAGGTCCTACCTGAATCTCTTCTCATCCATATATCATCAGTTTTAACACAGGATATAGCATGACTGGCAGACAATCTGGAATCAATCTGTTTATCTTTAAAATGCTGCTGAAAAGTTTTAGAAGTTGCAAGGTCCTGAACTGGAAACAAAATCTTGGAAGTAACAACAAAGAAGTATTGGAAAGACAGACAATAACTTCAGAGTCTTCTATCTGGATCCTGTTGTGCAAGAGCATATATGCCATCTCTCAGAAAACCATTTCAGTGGAATAAAGTCTTCCTCGTTTATTAATACAACCAGGAATCAACCAGGCAGTTTTTAATTAGCATTGTAATTTTCAAGAAGTGAAAGATGGTTGCTTTATAGACTTCATATGCAGCTCAGAAGGGGCTCCAAACACAGCTGCATTTGTTTATAATATACTGCTATTTTTTAAGAGGATGCATCTGAGATACTGTATGTACTTGAAGACCTTGTGCTGCATAGCTAGAAAAATTTTATCAAAAGCCATGAATTCAATGTATTGCATTTTTGCTCTCTGATGCTTTTCTAAACATTAGAAATCATAGGCTGTAGATGGTTTGCAAATAACCACTCTAGAAGAAAGCTTCCACATGTATATTAATAAGAATAATATAAATATTCCACAAATAGATGACTGCTTATTGAGGGGCAAGTATAGGGCAAATCTTCTGTGTTTTGTTTGTTCTGCATTTCAGCAGTATCTGACATTTAACTGCAATATTTTGCATTCCTTTATCTCTGATATTCAAGGATCAGACAAACCCTTTACAAACATCAGTGGGCTAAGTCTCAAAACATTTCTGAAAATAGGACTTGTACATGCCTGACGTTTATTTCTACAGTTCATAACTTTCTTACCATTCACATTATCCCAGTTTTCTGAATTAAATATAATCATTTTAGCAGGGTTCCTAGTGGACCTTTCTACTCTCAAGTAGTAGGTTCTGCTTGGAACTATATGTGTTTTTCATATTTTACATATTTCATTGTCAACTAAAAGAAAAAAAAATTGCCCCCTTTCCTTAATAACAGCAAGATTATGGATTAGCTTCACAAAAATTATAATAATAATAATAATAATAACTATTATTCATAAGGGACATGATCTGATTTCTGGAGGAGAGACAGCATAACTGAGGGACAAATTTGGGCACAAGTTCCTGAATTAATGAACTACTCATAGATACTGCACTTTGTGAATGATGAACACAAAAAAAAGGACCCATTTTTTAGTGCCTACTTTGAGGCCTCTACAAATAATGTGTTTCAAAATTTTGTTTTCTCCCCTAAGGTCAGTTTTTAGGGACATTTAATCCTTTTCTGCTACAACTTGCAAAGGCTGATAGGCTCAAGCTTATTAAAAAATCCATTGCCAAGGGGTACTAAGAAACAAGGCTGTCATAAGATGCAGATTCTCCCTTGTTGTTTTCCATCTGAGCCACATTGAGCACTTTATTGATGAAAGAAATAAACAAAGGTTTCACATTTGGCTCATATCCCTTAATTGTCCATAATTATTCAAAGTATCTTAAAGGACTTGCATAATCTAAATTGGTAGGGCTTGAAGGTGAACTGAGGGAAGGTTTCCAGGCTGATTTCCATAAATACTGTAACTTCTCCACGCTCACAATAGGCGCAGCACTCAATGTCTAATACCCAAGCTCTTGCTGCGGCTAACAAGATGCAGCCAGCATTTCTGGCTGGAGCTCCTGGCTGGCTCTCATGTACTCACTCCGAACATGTGGCTCGGTCCTGTGAAGTACTGACTGTTTTCTTCTCCCCTAGAAGTCGATGGAAACTGTTTAAAGTGCCCAGCGGTTCTGAGGATCAAGCACACACACAAAAAAATTGCTATTGTTTGGAGACTGAATTGCGGTAAGCCCCGCTTTTGTACCGTGAGTTCATTACTATATATGTTCACATTTCCCCACAATTCCTGCTTAGACATATTTTGAACAGCAAGCCCCCATGTTTTATTTGCTCAATCTGGTGCTAGTTTAGAGACATTTTGTTTTGTTTAGGTTTTGTTCTTCCCCACGGGGTATAGACTTACTTTCACTAGATAGGGAAGTAAGGATGGCTCCAGGATGACGAACATCAAAAATCAATCAAATTAGCTAAGGCTCTGCGTCTAAAGCACCTACACATAATCAAGGGAACCAAAATTTTAAATAAAGGCATCCTTTTTTTTTTTTTTTTTTTTACCTTGTATTTTCCAGCAACATTCCAAATTTTTAGTTTTCTTACATTGCTAGTCATATAATGCTCTTAAGTTATTTGCTGTCCACTAGCAAAAGAGATCACTGCAACTCCTGCTTCAGCAAGGGACTTAAGTGCAAGCCTTCCTCTGAGCACATGGTAATTCCCTGTGCAGTCAGTAGGGCCAGTTTTTTAAAGTTTAAATCCCTTGCTGAATCCTGGTCCAAAACCATGTGGACACTGGGAATACTTTTTCATTTATTTATTCAGTTTCCCTTGAAGGACAAGGAGGAAAATTTTATATATGAAAAAAAATAAAGGAAATTAACAGAGTAAGAAGCCAAAGTGAGCTTTTTCTTCAAAAAGCAAATTTACAGAAACTTCCATGGAAGGTTATAAAACCTACACTGTTTGCCTGAGAGACTTTTCTAATCACTTAGGTAAACATGGGAGGTAGACTGGGTAAATACATATCTAGGATAGGCTAAATATTGAGGTATTTTAAAGGAATATTTATTGAGTTAAATATATTTATGTATACACACACATACATATTGGTACCTGAAGAATATATATTTTAGTATACTACCTCAGAGCCATAACAACTCTTAGGTGTACAAATTTGGAATCCAATTTAAAAATCAATATTGAGCAAATCATGAAAAAATAATTCTATTAAATTATGGAGTTTCAGTACATGAACGGTAATCTTTTCTCAGTTCAGTGATATAAGAACTCATAAATCTGATGGAATCTCAAAATAACATTAGCAACTGTTGTTCATTTGTATGAAGCCTATAGAAATGAATTGCTGTTATTTAAATAGCTGTTTCTTTTGTAATGAGCATATTATACAGTCATTGCCTTAAAATCCAGAGGACAGATGAATAGCTGTCAAAATTTTACTTGCCATACACTTTCTTGGATGATAAAGTTTAAGAAAGGAAACTTGAAACAAATCACTTGTAAGTGAAAGTTTTCTGTTTAGAAGAAAACTGAAGTATCTTGAAAAAGTGAAATTAATCCTGGAGATGATCTTTAAAATTCTCTGCTATGGACACTGGAAACTTACTATGTGATATTATTCATCTCGTTTAAAATGCCCCTGTTGGTAGACAAACCTCAGGGAACTTTGCAGGAAGATGTTTTAATTTATGAACTGTAAACCAGGATGATTAAAGAAATAAACACTAAATAAATGTTCTGACAACTGCCATTGATGGGAAAGCTTCTAGAGGAGCAGCAAAAAACAAATTCAAGCAAAGATGTGAAAAAAAATGGTAAATATCGGGCAGGAAGATAGGTATTAAGCCATCACTGGTCACAGGCAAAATGCCTTTCACTCTCTCTCTCTCTGGCCAGCAGCCCTTTTAAATGAAGTTGTTACTGAGGGCAGTTTTTACTTAAAATGAGTGAATTAAAATGTAGAGAAAATGACCCGGTTGCCACTTAAGACAGCTGCATATACCGTGAGTACGACTGGTGAGACAAGTGAGAAAGCAGGCATCAAATCTTCTTTGCTGTTTAGAAGCAGACAGCCGCTAATACTTTTTAATTATGATTTGTTGCCACTTTTATCCCAGCCATATTTTACTTTGTGGCTAGGCTCCCTGTTTCCACGTAAGCTTCCTCCGGGAGCACAAACTGCTGACTCCACATCTACAGACAGAAATGCCACAACATAAATTAAGTTTAAAAAAAATAATAAAAAAAAAAATAATAAAAAAACCCCAAACAAACCCAACTTGTTGCGTTTTGGGTGTGGGGTTCCAGGACAGATAAAAAGCCACTGTGCAGCTGCCTCGTGTGAAACCCTCCAGCTGAGCACTGATAAAATTTATCACAGGGGCACACATAGGAATGAGCAGCTCAGCAGAGCAGCCTGCGGTAAAACGTGCAACAGCTAAATTTCTAAAGGGATGATGACAACGAAATGGTGGCAAAAAGGTCTAATAACAGGGACTTGGATGAGATGTAGCCTTCTCCCGTGGGTTGTTGGGTTTACTTGGCAAGCTCTGCACCCCTGTTTTGCCCCCAGACCTGGAGCAGAGGACTTGAACCCTCCCAAATAACTTGTGTTCCTCCTGTGTCCCTGAGCAGGAGTGGGGAATGCAAGAGTGGGGATGGTACCGGGGCTTGAGGCAATCTGACGCTGGACTTTTGTACTTCACAGTTGAACTTATTTTATTTTATATTATTTTATTTTATTTTATTTTATTTTATTTTATTTTATTTTATTTTATTTCATTTTATTTTATTTTATTTCTTTTAAAGTGATTTCTGAACTTAGCCTAAAAAAAAAAAAAAAAAAAAGGAGGGAGATTTCTCAGAGTGCATCTGACCCAAAAGTACTCAGGATTTCACCAAAACCCCCTGATCCTGTGAGCTTATCAGGTGTTTCGATGAATTCACAAAAGCTCCAGAATAAGCCAAATGCAGCGTAGCTTCTTTCATTAAGTGGAAATGTTCGTGTTTAGGTTTCACTTTCCCTCTCCGTTTGCTCTTGCCCTGCTCTTGCTGTTCAAGGAGGCAAACACGACACATGGACACCTGACTCTATGTGTGTATTTTTAGTTCAGTTCTCCACGAGGTCTGGAAGCTGTAAAAAAAAAAAAAAAAAAAAAAAAAAAATCCCCCAAATCAAAGTGAAACATCCTCTCGTTTTAAAGAAAAATCTGGATTAAAGGAGCCCTTGGGAACAATGGAGAGCTGGAGGGTTAAGCAATAGCATGAGACGGTTTGTGAGAGATCAGGCATGGATTAGGGGAGTGATTGGTGACTCACACAGATTTTGCTCATATGTATCTGACACTCCTGGAAGTCTGCTGATTCACTCCGGGAAGGACAGGTTCTCCTTTCTCTTCTGCTGACATTTACAAGCAGCATAAATGAAAATGGTAGTATTTTACACCTGTGTCACACATGTGTAAACGACTGTAGGAAGAGCCCAGCAGCTGCAAATCAGGTCCAGAGAGCTGAAACGAGAAGAAGCAGAAGGTTCATAAAAGAGCATAAGCTAAAGACTATTGCCAACATGGACAAAGAAGAGAGAGAGAAGCAGAGAGGAAAAGGTCAAAGGAAGCAAGAGAGAGATAGGCAGAAACTGGAACCAGGTTCACAACAAAGCAGAGGACAGGAAAAAAAGGTTTTTTCTTTTTTTTTTTTTTTTTTTTTCTTTAAATGAAACCATCCACAAGTAAAAAGCGGGGGCTATTAACATGGAAAAGGGATAAGAACATGGAAAAGGGATGAGAATATTCTCCTTCCATTTCCAGACAAGCAAAAGCTAATCCCCCCACCATGCTACTGCAAAGACTACAAGTTTCTCTTTTTTTTTTGTTTTTTTTTTGTTTTTTCTTTTTTAAAAATAAAATTAAAATTCACTTTTCAGGTATTTTATTTCAGGGAATTTGTATGAAAGGATTGGACAGCATGACTCCCAGAGAAAAAAAAAATCACACTGGGACCCTCTGTCGTATTTTTCTGGGTGGGTGTGCTGATAGCACCAAACACATTTTCGGGGTTGTTGTCCCTTTGGTGCCTTTTCTTGGTGTTGCAACCTCCCCTGGGTGATGTGGGGTGTTCCTTTGACATCC
This sequence comes from Numenius arquata, assembly GCF_964106895.1. NCBI lineage: Eukaryota > Metazoa > Chordata > Aves > Charadriiformes > Scolopacidae > Numenius > Numenius arquata. The sequence continues at coordinate 81,433,214 of NC_133616.1, forward strand.
TCGGTGCTGCCGACAGGGACCCAGCCCCTGTCCCAGACTAATTGGCGAAGAAGAGTGGAACTGCTGATGAGCATGGCGTGTGGCAATTAGCAGCGGGGGGGAGGGTGCCGATTCTGCATGGCACACTGTCCTTTCCCCCCAGCCCGGGTCCCGTCTCACTTTTAACCTGCGAAAGGAGAGATTACTCACCAGGGTGGTAGACACATTTCTGTTCTCAAGAACACCGCGATATCATTAATCTTCTGGCAAGTCGGCAAGGGCGGGTTATGTGGATGCAAGTATTTCGCAAGGCTATAAATAAAATTTAAAGAGAGAAAGAGACAGGACAGAAAGAGAAGATGCTTTCCTGGGGTTTCCGCTGCTACAATACAGACGATGTTAACACTGCAATAGCTTACTGGTAATAACACTTTAAAAAAAAAAAAAAAAAAAAAATCCCCTTTTTATGGTTTTTCAACATCTGTCCAGAAAAGTGGAACATAAAATGGAATCCTAAGACCGTAATATAAATTTTCTAATCCTGTCTATAAAACAGGTAGTTGATCAAACAAAGTGCAAAGCATAACTCGTGTATCTGTAATTGTTGCACCGTGCTGTTCTCACGGCTATCGCTACGGGCATAAGCATCTGAAAGGAAGGGAAAGAAAATGATAGCGGGTGCAATATGAAGGTTTGTCAGAAAGAAGGTATGATAGATAGGCACATTAGTCACACGTAGCAAAGACATAATTGACTTATGCAGGTTATCTTCACACACCCATGCTGTGTATTCTGCACAGGCCTCATACGCTTTATGTCCTTCCCCTTGTCTCAGCTGAGAGTCCGGGACACAGAAGGAAACAGGAATGCCTCTCTGCTCCTCCTGGAAACAGCACCTGAATGCCTTTTCTGCTCCAACAAACTCCAATAAAATAGGTCAAATAGAACAGAAATTTTAATTTTAAGGTCTTGTGCACAGGGTCCCCCAAAAGGTGTAAGTCAAGACTGATTCATACAGGCACCCTTCCCCAAAGATGTAAAATACTACGTAAAGTTGAGATAAATCAGGTTTTAAACCTGGTAGTTTTTTTCAGTATGAGTTAATAATTATTGCCAGCTTTGTGGAAGAAAGACGGACATTTGAAGGGGGGGAAAAAAGCTGTTTATGACTTCTGCATACAGTTGAAAAAATACTGCCTGTCTGAAGTTGCTCTGTGATACGGAACGGTAGAAACAATTCCAATGACGCCAGGTGGTCAAATTGTCATGATAAGCCCTAAGATTATGTGATGCATTTTTTTTTTTTTTTTTTTATATCACATAGTTCTGCCATTTATGAGACAGATATCACCACAGCTTACGTGGAGCATTAATTCTGGTTTTGAGAGTTAGAGCATGGCTACTGTTTATTTCATTTGTCCCAACAAGGGTTGGTTGCTTTTACACAATCTGCTTATACTACCACGTTACCCTGGCAAGGTAGAATGGCACGGTGTTGAAAGGGCACTAAGAGAAATTGATTGTTGATTTTATTTCAGTGCTGTGGTTTTTTATTAGATTAATTCAACAAGGGACATTTTCTTTGCCCCGTTTTGTCAGGGTCACCTTGAGCAGGTATGGAAAAGAAGGCAAGGGCTTGAATCTTGCTCTCACTTTTGAGTGCAAGCACCAAGGGAGTCTTAAATAAAGCACCCTTAAGTGAATTGAGGTGGTAGTAGTAACGTACTAAGAGAGACTCAGGAAAAAAAAATAAAATTATCAACCCTCAGGAGGTTTTTTTGGCTCAGTTCAAGCTGAATTGAACAGAGACCTTAGCTGTAATTCCAGACTACTGGGAAATTCGATAGAATAGAGGGAATATGCATGGAAAGTGGGAAGGGGTTTGCTGGAGAAAGGAAACCAATATGTGGCCTTTACTTCCCTCGCCAGCTCCACTTGTAAGCTTCCTAGAGGGCAAATCCAGCCTTGGCTGGCCAGTGAAACGTAACTGGATGCAACTTGGTTTATATCTGTATGCTCCCAGCATATGACTTGGCAAAGTTGTGAACCTCAGGTTTTGTGATTGCAGGTCTCAGTCTCCCATTCAGTGGATTTATCCCTGGAAAAGTACTTCCTGGACCATCAGCTCTAGGACCTGCTGTCCTAGACATAATTATATGTTTAGGTCATGCAGTCACTTTAGGAAACGAGTAAAAATGCCTGTATTTCCATACAGTTCAGTTTGCAGACTTGTCTACTCCTACTGAAAGAGTTTGCAGAATCCTCTAATGGTTGGGAATAGTCCTCTGATTACAAGCATACACTTACTTACTGCAGTTTATACACATTTGTTCTTGTGCCAACGCAGTCCTTCACTAGCAGTTGTTCTTTACCACTAATGTATTTATAGACTGCAGTCATGTCCCTCCTCGGCCCTGGTTTTGCAAACTAAAAGAAGCCAGAGCCTTTTCATTCCTGTTCATGGGATGGGCTCTTGATTTCCCCGACCATCTTAGCAGGCTGTCCCTGTTCGTGTGCCAGTCCTGGTGAACCTCTCGTCCGGTTGTAGCTGTGCACAACCTTCCAAATGGAGTTTCGTCAGTGCTTTGCATGATGGAGTGAATACTCCTGCATTTCTACAGGAACACCTCATCCCAGCCTTTTTTATGGCCTCAATATTACTAACTCATAATCATACAGTGTATAATTAGTCTACTAAAGTCTTTCTCCCGCTGCATTATTTCCAACTGATGAACTCCAGCTGATAGCAGGAATTCCTGTTATTAGCCCCCAAATTCATACCGTTGCACTTTGTACTATTTAATTTCATCACATTCCTCTATCTTAGCTCTTCAAGGTCATCCAGTTCTTTCCCTGCAACGATGCATTGCAAAAGGGCTGGCTTACCGCACTACTCACTGTTAGCGTAGGCAGGTCTGTGGGTTTTTTTCTCACAACAGGTTACAAGCTGAGCCTCCTGCCCAAATCATCTGCTTATCTCATAGCTCTCCGCAGCCTGGTAATATTCTGCCTCAGTCTATGCTCCATGAGCAGAATCCTTCTGGGAACTGTACTACATTGTTTTCCCCAAGGAAACCCTTTTCATTTGCAGTTTTTGGCAGTTTGAGAACAAAAGGCATCAGAGCGAGAGAGTGACTAGTAAATGGAGGACAATCATTTTCAGGTGTGAAGCCATCCTGGGGATTTTTTTTAAAGCCTCCAACCTTCCTACATGGATGTCAATATCATGCAATCCAGATGTTGCTGGCTTCTGTTCAACACGGCCCTTGTCTGAAATGGAAGGTGTTAAATTGAAGTCAGGCTGAAAAGAGAGGTGAACAGGACTCTGGCAACCGAGAACAGGAGGATCAGAGGCAAACCCAGCAGCGGCACCAAGTTCCCGTATTAACGGGGGTCACGCTTTCTTCCTCAACCCCCTTCCCACCTCCCTTACAGAGGTGCTGAGGGGCACATCCTCCCTTGGGCCCGAATGATTGCTCTGGCTCCTTCTCCAGATCCTGGAGAGACCTTGAAGAAAAAAAGTGATGTGTGAAGGTAGACTGGGTTTTAGAGGTTTTCTCATGGTCTTAACTACGGTGGCGAGTTAAAGTTATTTGACTACCCTGGGTCTGTATTTATCATACCTTAATGTACTAGACCTTCTTTTCAGAAATGAATTTATTGCATCTGTAATTTCTGGCTTGTGGACAACTATCATAGCAGCTGTTTCCCTTTTAAATCACTGAAAGGTGTTTTACCTCTCAATCCACTGTAACGCTGCTCTGTGGACCTGTCTGACTGAAACACCACTCTCCATTGTGGGTCTAGATTTATATTGATTGATAGGTATTTAGCAGAGGGAGTTCGGGAAAGGAGAGGGCTTAAACAAATTTCAAGAAGGTATTGTTGTGAAAATGTATGTTTTTAACCTTAAATAAAATGAGTTCCAATGAAACTTTGTTGAATCAGAGCTGAATTTACTCCAAGCTCCTAGCTTTATTACTTGTACGTTATTTTGATTTCATATTTTCATGTTATAAACTTAACATTTCTAAATGTCATGCCATGGAATCCATTTGGAAACTGCTATGTGATCCCAGACAGGCATTTTGTAGTCTTTAATACTCTCTGTCTTACTTGCACTTGCTTCCAGTGTAATATTATTTGCTGTGCAGGAGCTGTGTCTTGGCTTCTGCAATAGTTTGCCATTAGCAGGGTAGAGCATGTCATAAATAACCCTCCAATATGTGCAATAATTAACTTTTAAGACTACCATTAAATCCTTTTAAAGCGGATTGATTAGGTTTCAATTTTGTGCGTTGCTTCAGATTTTCATCTGAACTGAAGTGTTTCTTTAGGCTATTCTGCAGCTGTGCTTGCTTTCTAGCACTGACAGTCATTCAAATCCATCTTGTGCTATTGTAACCTGCTGTTAGCCCATTAGTTGCAATCTGTGGGAGGAGAAGGAGACAAATTGTGTCACTATTCCTTATCAAGGGACCACACAGTTGTTTGCCACTTTGTGATGGATAGTTATCTTGAGATGTGACAGGTGTGAGACTGGAAATTTAGAAGGAAACAATGCAGGAGCCCAGTAGCATTTTGTTATTGACACTTGCTAGATAACAACACAGGGTTAATCAATCTCTTGTGTTGTTCTTAACCCCCTATTCTTTTTGTCTTCAAGATGCAGTTTTTCTCATCAGACTGACACGGCAGGAAAAAGGTTCAAGTAGATAGCAGACATTTTTCCTTTACCACGTGCTGGACGTACAATGTCAAATTCCATGAAAAACACATCTTTGTTTCCTTTGACAAGTTTTTAAAAGCTCTTTGAAAGTGGGTCAGTGGCAGGAGAAAGTACAGTTTAAATATCTGAAAGCATCTGCAAGTAGATATCCTTTCTTTGAAAGAGAAACAGTCTTTTTCCAACTTGATTTTTATTGTCAACAAGCTTTTTATCATTATGTTTCCACAAATTAACTTGCCGTAGCCTGTCTCTTATTATTTCCTTTCCAGATATGAGCTAAAGTAACTGTGATGAAAAGAGAGAATACTCTGAATGTTAAATGATGACATTTACTTAGCTCTGCTCAAAACACACAGTTCAAGGAAATGCAGATCCAGGACAATTTATTCTGATATTTTAGATGAGGTTTGGTTCTCTTATGACCTTCAGATAATTGAATACTAGTACAAAATTCACAGAATCTCAAAAAAAAATTATAAAATTGGTGTTCAATATGTTTAGGAAGCTCTGAAAGAATGACAGGAGTTTATGTATGAGCTAAGGTGCATGTTGAATAAAGATCTATTGTTAACAGCTAGAAAATGATAAAGGCATAGAAGCTCAAAGAAACCTCAATCACCATTGGAGTCCTACTCTATAGCATGAAATAAGAGGCATTGGGTCCAAAGAGTTCATAGTCAATATAGCCAAGACAAAAGATGAGGAGGACATTATTGTCATTTCACTAAAAGGGATAAAACTATATAAACAATAGAGACTTCCTTGAGGTCTCCAGGAAGCTTGCAGAGGCTGAAGAAACAACCTCCCAGACTATAGGCTCATGTCTAATATACAAGGCATTGGCAATTAATCTTAGTTTGGGATGTACCTATTGGTTCTATTTCTTTGTACTGTGACATTCTCTGGTATAAACCAATTTTTTTCAGGCAAAGTTTCCTGCTGATGTAAAAAGGGAAAATTTCAAGCACACTAGCAACGCTATTGAGTGGTTACACAGTAAAGGACCAGCTTGCTCATACTCCATGTATTATAATGACAATGTTAAAATGTCATCATGCATTTGGATAGAGAATTAAACAGCATGTTTTGTGCCACAAAACAGAAAAGAGGCAACCATTTGCCTTACTAAGTCTGAGCGATGAGAGCCCTGCTCACAGGTCATTTGGAAACCTGCAGCAGCATCCAGCAGAGCCTGCACACGTGGACACCCCTGTAGCCATCCTGGAAGGTTTTCGGATGGGGCCAAGAGAGCGATGTGGTAGCCAAGGATGCTCTACGCTGCTCTTCAGCTCCTCTTGCACCAGGACACGATGGGCTGGTGAGCTGGTGTAAAGGCACATTCATTCCCCGATTCACGTTTCCAAGGTCTAGTTGGAAGGAACAGACCTTGGATGCGTTTCACTCCTGCCCTCTCATTCCTCTTCAAAAATTTGCATTTGTTTGGTCACGTACCTTTTGCATGGCCATGCTTTGCAGGGCAGAGTTATGATATACACCATATCAGCTTCTTCTGTCTGACAGACGTTCGCACAAGCTCCTTTCATCTCCACTGTGGGAAATGTTAAGGATGGAGAGTGATACGCCACTATGGTTCTGAAATGTCTCTATCAAGTTTCCACATTAGCCTGCTTTCACCACTTCTTTTCCCTTGCCTTCTGAGTTTAAGTAGCTGCCAATGAAATCTCAGAAAGGTCTCATTAGATTTGAAGCTCCTGTCAGACAGAGCTGGAGGAAAATTTATCATGTGAGCTTCATATATGAGATTTGAGAAACTTGTTTCTGTCCGTCCAAATCACATTCAGGTTCTGCGAAGTGCACAGTAATTAATCAAAGGCAGCGCTATAGGAAATAAAGAATTCTGATGCACGAGCGTAACTCGCAGCTCCTCACGCAACACTTGCCCTTTAGCAGTTGACCACCCAGTTCAGCACGATTAGTATAAGCGACATCTGTTCCCGTGTCACCCTGGCTTCCCGGAGCAAGAAAGGTACTTTGTGTGCTTTATAGCTGCCACATGGCTGACATTGTCATTCCATAACCTTATGCCCCTGCTCCTGCGCCCCGTGCCCCTAAACCTTGGCTCTCGCGTGCTTCTCTGGCTTCCCCCCTAACTCCGTAACAGCTGAACGGCACAAATGCCCAGCAGCAACTGGGATTCCTAAGCAAAAGCAGTAATAAAATAACATACCTCCAAGATGAAGGAGCCGTGCAGGTTTCTGAATGCTTGAGTGACAGGTTTTAGTCATATGTGATAGACAGAATCTGATCTTTTATAAAGAATTACTTTGAGTCAGTTAATAGAGGAGGCTTATCAGGAAAATATTTAAGAAGATGCTCCTGTCACCCAGACTGACAATCGAGGTCCACGTCCAGCCTAGCTGCAGACTTCCCATGAAATGCTGAAACACTGCAGCCCAGCTTTGTGGAGGTATTTGAAAACTACTGAAATCCAGCTGCTTTTCAGACAGAACAGGAAAAAAGCTTTTCACCGAGTGTGTCATTGTTCAAAACAGAGCAAAGGATTGCATTAAATCAGAAATTACCAGGCTGCAGTATACATATTAATCATTGTATCTGAAATACTTCCAAGAGGTACCCGGTAACTACTGTGGGTTGTCTCTGTGCCGTGTATTCACAATCTGTGGCACACAAATGAAAGCCTGTAGACCCCAGCATTACATACAGCTTCCTTGTCCAAAAAGAATTAAATACCTAAATATCATTAAAGACCTACACTTTGCTATCCTACTTTTAAAATGGGGATTATTTTATAACATTTCTGCCAGTTGCTATAATATAAACTTCTAGAAAAAAAAAAAGGAGTGTTTGATACTGTACGATGCTGTGTTCAGTGTGCATTATGGTGGGTCTTGATTTTGACTGGGGCTTGATCGCTTCTGTAATACAAACAAATAATAATAATAGCTTAAGGATATCAAACAGAGAAGGAGGACAGAATGCCTTTTATGCTTACAAAAAGATGATGTCAATTGATCTAGATTTCAGAAAGCAGTAGAAGACAAGTGTAACTTGTTATTGTTAAAAGGTAGAAATCTGTTAGCCTTTGATTTATTCCTAACACTGTTTAGCACACTGTTAAGTACAAAAAGAGTCAGAAGAACATAATATACCAGTGTAGTTGCTAATATTCTTTAGAAAGAGCTAGTGAGGAACAAAAAGAAAAGGCAGGAGAGGATTTTATCTAATACATTTCTTTGCTCAGTCTCAAGCAATGTTCTATCTAATGCAATGCTTTTCTCCCTGGTTAATCAGAACAGGGTTCAGATGAAATCAAATAATTTGCAGATGAATTGCTAATATGTCCTGTCATGCATGGCCTTCTAACAGCATGTCTTTCTAGCCTGTTGAAATACTTACATCATATGGAGAGACCTGAAAAGTTTGAACATTTTGGTTCACTGCCAAGAAAAATTATTTATCAATGGCACATACTGTGCTGATATATACCGCAAGAACAGATTTTAAACTAAGAACGAACATTAGGACAAGACCCTTTCCCTTCCTCTAGTGCATTAAGACAGACTGGGATGCTGTGCTCTCTTCTCCAGAACCTCCAGGAAGAAGCCTCAAATCTATCTTTGCTACTGATGCGGCTCAATTAAACACAGTATTCGGGTGATTATAGGATTCAAAGTCATTAATCTCAGAAGTCTCCTGAGAAGTAGCGCCGTGCTGTTCTCACATTTTATGGACAGAGGATTGAGGTTCTGCTGTGTAGGTGGCGGTAGATGGTAAGATGTGCTTTGCATGCATGGAAGAGCAAGTGTCAAATGAGTGGCCATCATCACCTTTGTCCATAAAATGTAGTTCCCATGTATTCAACAAAAAGTGCCAATTTTGCTGCAGGACAGCCGGTGACTCTGAACCAGCCCTTAACTGTCTCAGCATATTTGCAGTAGTCATCTATTCCTCAAAGTAATTTCTGGAGTAAATACTTGCTCATCAAATTAGGCTGGAGCTTCAAGAATGATCTTTTTCTCCATTGCTCCTGTAGGGAATAGTGTGTCATGAAAAAAGGCTTTGTTCCCTTTGGCAGTCAAGCTAACGCTATCAAAGACGCTCAGGGAGAGGGAGCTCAAAGTTGTCATTAGAATTTCAGGCGGATCTTGCTTGGGCTGCGGAGGGTTGCTATCATTACACGTTGGTACGCTCCATAGGTCAGCCAGATCAAAAGCTCTGCACAGCAGCCAATTAATATATTGTTTAATAGCAGGGAAAAAAAAAGGAAGAAAAAAAAGAAATACAATTAAAATTTCAATAAAGAAAAAGCAAGTGACTGCGATGCAGCCTACAAGTGCCACCCAGGAGGGCTGGGATAATTTGCTATGATAGGATTAATTTACAGTTCTCTTGCTTTTGGGGGGTTTAAGTCTTCAACTTTAATATTTCTTTGGTGCATTATCTGCATTTGCATTTATCATTGGCTTGTACAATGGAATTTTCACAGGACTTGACATTTTGAAGGCCTAACTTAGGGCTTGGTCCAAGTGCCTTTGAAGTCAACAAGAAGATTGCCACTAAGTTCAATGAGAAGTTGGATCAGGCTCCATAATCACTATGGACTCATTATAATCTCACAGCTGGTAACAACCGTTTAGAAGAGTAGTATAAAAACTGTGATACTGGCAGGATAAGTTCACTGCGAAGCAGAATCGCTTCAAGTCTAACGCAAGTTGAACAATTTAAACAGATTTTAGAATTAGCTGCCCTCTTTGCACACTAACATCTGATGACTCTTTCTGAAATTTACTGAAAAGGAAAGAGCCTCTATATTTGCACTGTGAGCTGCCTGAATCCTTTAACATGCTTTTGTTTCTTTAGCTCCAAATCAAAGCAAGTACAAAATTTTCCTCTAGCTCTCTTTGTTGCCACAGAAAACAAGTTTTCTGCAAAATGGTTGCTTTTCCAGTGCTTTGCTAAAATGGCTGCTGCCAGCACTAGGTCTGGGAACATGGCAATTGCAAGAGAAAACCCTTTTCCCATTACGTTTCACAGTTTGCATACAAGCAGCAGCGCTGTGTTCTTGCTGTGTGAATGCTCAGATTGCTGGGATGAACAAATTGAGGGCAGATCCCTTCGAAACAAACCCAGGCTCTGCAATAGTTTTGCAAGAAGAGACTGTCTGAGTTCAGGGTATGATTATAAACCGGGAGAGTGAACGTTTCTGCTGGGACTGAGGGGTCCCCAGGACTCAGGTGAGGTTCTGGCAGGCAGGTTTAGATTAACCTACATGGGATGTACATGTCTCTCGTGCAATCACCCTCCTGCCTGTCCTTCAGGCGTACTCGCAAGTGTCAGTGCAAAGAGGTCTTAAAGCTGAAGGAGGAGAAAAGCTCAAGGTGAAGAAGGTGGGCTCAGAAGTGCCTAGGTGACTCACAGGCTGCACATTTACCCACATAAGAAAATGACACATGCTTGACACGATTTTTATTTTTCTGCCTGTCTTTCAGGATTTGTCCTTTGGAAGAGAATCCTAAAATCCTTACAAAACCCCAAACTGCTTCCAGAACTGCTTTTTCCTCATAATGCAGGAGATTTCCCAGAAGAACATGACTCCTTCTTTGGACCAGATGCAAGGGAAACTTCTTTAAGTATCAGTGTGGTTGCTTTTCATAAATGAGGAAAAAGGCTGCGATTTCCCTTCCACAAAATGTGCCCGGCAGAAGAGTGTGTGTTAGACCTTGGGTAGCCGGAGAAGACCCACAGGTTGCAGATGGTACAAAACACTTTGTGTTGCCATTATCATTTCTGCTTCTAATGAAGTCCTCAAATGTTGTTGGTCTCCGTGCTGCGAGGAAAATTTCAGAGGATGGTTTTCACTGAATTTTGAAGATTCTTGGTAGAACAGCAGGGGTTCAGGACACAACTCGAAGTACCTATTGAGTTTCCCCACAGTGTTATAATGATCCTTACCCTATTATTTTTTTCCCTTTTTTTTTTTTTCTTTTTTTTTCCCCTGCAGCCCCTTATACCAGATTACCTCCCATGCTGATGGTAAATAAGGTCTGCATGGGGTAGACCTTGGTTTCCTATACTGGCTTCTCTTCAGGACTGAAATATATAAAGCTTCAGAACCCATACGTACTCACACACAAATCCACATAGAGAAAGACAGAATGATCCCCCATATCATGCTACAGTAGTAATCTAGCTTAATGCAATCTTGGAGGGTAGGCTAAGCCAGCGAACCATTGCTACATTACTGATGTGGTTTATGTGAGACACAGAGCCTTGGGAAAGAATGATTTCCTTGTAATGTAGCAGTCCATCCATTACTTTGTATATTGAACCAATCAATTGACTTGTCTATGGCATGCTTAATGTTTGGGGAATCCGAACTTCTGATTCACTTCAAGTCCTTTTAATTACACTATATTCCTTGAAAACAGATGCTTTTAATATTCAACTTGAGTGTTTTATAAGCCATGCAAATATTTTATTTGTGGTATTTTTCTAGTGCTCACAGCCAAAACATGCTAGTCAATTTTTCAGAACACTGTTTTATCTCACTGAAACCTGGGGAAATTCATCTTCGCAGAAGCTGCTTTTTCCTTTGCAGCCTATACATTGTACTTTACCATAAATTTTATGTTCTATCATCATGTCTTCTGGAGTGTTCTCTACTAAAGAAATGAGGGTATAATATCAGTCTCTGATGTTTAAAAATACATAAATAAGTTTTTGGTCCTTTTGACTAAATGAAGGAGTGAGGTCATTTGGCAACATTTTATATTGAAAATTTTTTTTTGTCATTGTACAGCTAGGTTAGCTGTGGAAAGGCTAGAAATCCTAGCATAAAGCTTTTCTGCTCATGTGCTACATTTTGAAGAAGTGAACCCACTGCTATTTGCAGGGAGATGCCAGCTCAAGGAAACCAGTTAAAGAAACAAAACCGAGCAGCTCTAAATTGCAAATATGGGTACACGGCTAGATATCTGAATTTTGACCATGAATCATCTTTTGTCTGTTACATTTCCATAGATAAACTCTAAAAATCAAGCTAAGCCTGACGGTTATCATGCCAGAGGAACAGGGATTGGCAAGAAAGGGTCACTTGGAGGTTGATAGAGGAAAGAAAAGAAAACCACCCCCCAGCCCACAACCCCCAAACTCTCAGACACATAGACACTGGTGTGTCTACCAATATGATGGTGAGCATACCATTGCTCCTAGCTCTTTCCAACATTTCGCAGAGGATGCATGGTTGCTACCAAAACAGAAAAAAAACCTGAACATCCCTTTTGAAGCAACTGCTTGTGCCAAAAAGAGTGCTGAATGCAGAACTAATTTAACAGGGAAGAAAAGAAAGAATGGTCATTGACATTTTCCATTTACAGAGACAAAAGCGTGAAAATATTCTAAAATATGGATTTATTAACGTGGGAAGTTGTGGATGCCCCATCCCTGGAAGTGTTCAAGGCCAGGCTGGATGGGGCTTTAAGCAACCTGCTCTAGTGAGAGGTGTCCCTGCCCATGGCAGGGGGGTTGGAACTAGATGATCTTTAAGGTCCTTTCCAACTCTAGCCATTCTATGATTCTATGATACATTGTGAAAAGCTTGGACCCCTTCTATTGGAGTGTTTTTTTCCTGAGCGCTGGCTATGTCTCCCTGATTCTCAGGGCCAGGCTGACCTTAGTTGTGCTTATCCATGCAAAAATGCCTTGGATATACCTCAGCAGTCTGTGGTAGCCCTGACCTTCTTGTTCCCTCCTTTCATTGTTCTCCTTCCCGTCTCCTCCAGGTGTGCAATGGGTCTCTCAAAACATTTTTCCATGAACTATTCCCTGCTGAACCTGTGCTGGGCTGCACTGGACCCTTGCGAAGGTGCCAGCTTCAAGAGGGAAGTTGTTCTAAACCTCACTGCCTCACCGTAATCAACAGATAAGTCAATGACAAAGCCCATTATTCCCCTCCTCTTCAGCAAACCATTCACCCCCAAAGCCATGGGTAATTTTTCTTTTGTTCCCTGAAAACTACTGAATCCACCAACATCTTCCAGTGATGAGCTGTGCAGCACTGAATGCTGTTTCTCTTTTCACAGAGATGCCTTGCAGGGTTGAACGCAGAGCAGAATTACTTTCTTTTTTCTTTAGTACCTCACATTCAGCCAAAAATTAAACTTGCTTTTCTGATTAAAGATGTATTGCACAAATGATACCTAATTTGGTGTTTCCTTCGTCTCCTGGTCTTTTAAGTATCATTGATTTCCTGGTTTTACTTTCTTGGTGAATAGTGTACACACTGTGCACGCACACACACACATATAAACAGACACTAACTGGTGTTTGCAAGTTGTATCTCCTTTTTCTGGATGGTCTAATTCTTCTAGTCCAGGCATTAGCACTTAGGTACGTGCTGAAATGTTTTCCCGAATCAGAGCCCGAGTGTTTAACAACGTGAAGTAAAATGGATGGACATTTTAATGTTTCCTCTTGTATGTGAAATACTCTTTCATCTCTGCATATTAGGAACATATTTTTGGGACCGTTCTGGAATAATGCTCTCTTGTTTGAGCCCGGAGCAGAAACACACATCTTGAATCACCCAGTGTGCTTTTCATTTGGGGATGGAGGAGCGGGCACTGACGAGGGCTTTTGAAGCGGTTTTGTATGGTTGTGGGTGCTGGATGCGCATGGTTGCACCCACAGCTCAGCCTGCACACACTCCGCAGCAAGGACACGTTTCAGAAGAGCAGGGGTGAGGTTTCCCTCCCTCCCTCCCCCTGAAGCGCCTCCATCACTGCTTGATAGAGAAGAATGTCATTTCTCAGGAGAAGCTCCCAAGAAGGTCATCGAGCTCAAATTTGTCTGACTGATGATTTTTCTTCTTCTTCTTCTTCTTTATAGCTCCACGGTAACAACCTCACACACTGTTGCTGGAAAATTGCCAGGGGAGGTTTTTTTTAAAGTTTGTTTTTATGATTTGGCTAAATTTCCGTGTCCTCCCCACCCCCCACCCCAATTTAAAAAAAAAAGGAACCTGCTAAGTCATTGCTCAGCACTCCACAAGTCTACAACAAAATTGTATGCAATAAAAATAGATTGCACCCATTCCTACTGTTAAATACCATGAAAGAAACAAGAGCATTTACAGTATGCTGAAAGGAAAATGCCTTCTCCCACCCATAATAAAATGTGTGAGTTCAGGGTCACTTCCTAATAGGTGTTATTTCCTCTGTTTTAATAAAGGTATTTTAACACCTGTATTCCGTGCCAGACAGTATTGTCATTTTTTCCACTGATTGGCTCAACCAAATGCTGGAGGGAGGGTGGGTGGATGGGGAGGGGGGTACACGAGCACTCTTCAAACATTGCTGCTTCACGCCAAGCACAACTAACGTGCGAGGAGGAGGAAGCCAGAGAAAGCAACAACCGCCCCTAATTACAGCCAGACGACTTCCAGTCCAGCGAGGAACGGGGAGGCTTTCAGGATGGAAAAAGGTCAGGAAGCCCATCTAGGTCAGCCAGTCTCTGGCTTTGAATTGGCACTTGTGCTACCCTCATCCACCCCCACAGCCTCGCACACAGACTATTTCTGTTCTCCAAATAGTTGCCCAATGTGTGCTGAAAACTATTTATACTCCTTGGGACCGCTTCTGTCCTCAGTGCTTTTCTCCACACAGAGTGGTGACCTTTGCTAAGTTAAAGACCGAACGTCCTGTGTATGAGGAGCTCGCTGACTCCTATAGAAGTCAGCAAGAGGCTTTGCAAAAAAAAAATAAAAAAAAGAAGCTCTTATTTTAAGAGGATTTTATATTTCTGTGGATCATTTTTTTCTGTTTGCTGGAGTATTTTCTTCATAAAATGTCATTGCATCCTCCTTTCACTGGATGAGGAGTGTAAGAGGAAAGTTTATGTAAAGCAGAGACACTACACTCCTGTCACCCAGTTTCTTGGGCAGATCTCACAAGCTGGAGTATCCTGGGTTGTGTGTGAATTATTTCCTCAACGCCAGCCCATTTTGCATCCATACTGATTTCCACGCTGAATCTTGGATCCAGCTGGGCTGGGAACACGAAACCAACCAAATGGAGGCATGAATTTCTAACGGATTTGTCAAAAGACAACCAGAAGACCTGTGGTCACATGAAGCAGAGCACAGGCTCGCTTGAATAGTTTATAAAGCCTTAGCGGTTCTTGCAGCTTCACTCTTCATTGCTGTAAGAGAAGATGAAACTACATATGTTTCCTGTGATTTGGGGTTTGGCAGCAAACGCGTTACACAGGACGATGAATGTATGTAGCCTTTGTATATATTTTAAGCATTTGCTTGGAACTGGAAGGTCATTTGCTGAGGAGAATTACAAATGCTCTGGGAGGAAGAAAGTAAGAACACTTGTGAGCTCTGTCAGATTTCTTAGCAAACTGTACTGTAAATGCACTTTTTTTTTTTTTTTTTTCATATTTCCTGTGTTTGACAATCAGAATGCAAAACTCTGCCATGTCAGGATGACTGAAGGCCAGAAGATCGAGCAATAATTATCCATAATCCTGCAAAGGCATAAAAAGTGCTTTCTGACCTTTGCAATAAGCCACACCACACAGATGAAATCGCTAAACTTAAGCACTCAACTCTAATACTCTTTCTGCGCAGATGTGATTCGCATGAGCTTTTGTTCTGCGTGACCATGGGTTACAGGATGGTGGCCAAGAAGTGTCATTAGTGCAACCACAGTTTATTAGTCATATATGTCTGGGCTTGCTGCAGGAATTACTGGGGAGAGCTCCACAACCTGCATCATGCCAAAGGTCAGACCAGTTGACCATAGTGGTCTATCCTGGCTTTAAAATATATTAATCAATGTTCTTGCCGTACTTAGGCAATAAGCATAACAATAGCCAAACTGACCAAGACTAGCATTACAGTCACAGCAGCACCAAAAATAGTTTTACTGCAAAAACAGTACACAAATCAAATATATATATATAAAATAAAAATACAAGAGGTAGGGCTTCAAAAGTGTTGTGGTGAGTTTGGTACTAGCACTTCTCTCTCCCATTATAAAAAGCTCTGGACGGAAGGCAAAAATATTTTAAGCATCAAAGAGGCTGATGAATAGGGATGCCAGGATATTCAAATACACTTAGAGACAGTATTGTCAGGAGTTGTTTTCCGAGCTATGATACTAAAGATAGTAGGAACCAGCAAAGAAAAGAACACTGTAAAAATGCAAATCTGCTAAATGTTGAATCTATTAATCCGTAGCACACTTTCTTCTGAATCATACTTACTCAGATGTACAGGCAACAAAAAGTATTTATAATATTTGCATAATTTCAAACAGCCAGTTCATAAATTATTTATTGGTTGTGGTCAAATGAATGTTAGCGCTTTCATAATTATCTTTTGTGTGAAAGGTTGCACAGTTTACAGAGACGTTTCAATGGCAACTGAATATCTGTGAGTTCCTTTAATATTATAGAGAAGAAATGGCAGCTAATTGTAGAGTTGCTACACATTTGCTCTTGAAAAGTGGCAAAGCTAAAAGGATTACATTTAATTTGAATTTATTTTTAAAAGAATACTTACTTTTGTGTAGAGTTCTAGTAACTCACATAGGGCCTCTGTGCTGGGCGTTCAGGAATAGTCAAAAAAAGGAGAGTAAGCTTGCAAGAGTAATTTTTTTAACATTACAGACCTGCTGGAAGTTTTTAAGTGAAAAGAGGCCATATGTTTGTCACGTTCTGCAATATTATCAATTATTTAGGCTGAATTCTGAAAAAGTGAAATATTTTCTACAGAAGGACTATGAGCGTGCAGTCTTTAAGCATCCTCAGGAATAGAGGGGTGCCTTTTCCTTGCAGGGTGGATAGTCTTGGTGTCAGAGAAGGGATGGAGAAGCATGTCAGAGCGACAGCTAATGGCTAATGGGCACCGAGCAGAGTGCACGGAGCTGGCGGGTGCCTCTAAAGGTGCTGTGGGGATCTACTGTCTCACAGACATACATGGATTGGTCACACTTCTCTGTTACTGCGAACGTGCATATACTAAACCAGCTGATGCTTTTAAACACAATTCTAAATATGAGCATATAATAAAAGTGCAAATTTTAGAGACTTACTTTCTTCTTTTCCCTCTATTGGATGCTGAGACTTTGATTTAATCCGATGTGCCAAATGTTGAAATCTTTGGTGCGTACCTTAATCTCGATCTTATTCTGAAAGGAGAAAAGATTTAAAAAAAGGCAGAATTTCCTGAAATATGCTAACAACGTGGGATTAAAGTGGTTAATTTAATACTCTAAAGAATAACAATCCTGCTAAGAAAAGCTATTTCTCTTATATAAAGGGAGAAGACCTCATATCGTGTAAAGAAATCATAAGTGAGGAGGAAGTAGAAATAACCTTTACTTTCACAGTAGAGTAAATGGAAATAAAAAGCTAAAATCACCATACATGGCTAATGAGCAGGCGACAGTAAATTCCAAGTACAACGCTTTCATTAAAAACACTGGTCAAATCCTCTATAACGCATCACACCACTGCAAGCCAGAGAGGAAGGACAGAACCTGGTGACCGAGGGCCTTCCAGCCTGAAACTCACCCCAACTCTGATTTTGGCAATTTCATAGAAGTCAATGTGAATAAGACTCTCGTTCTGCTGTCTTTTGGAATATGTATCCAGATGCCAGTGAGCATCCACAGAAAATGGCCTGGGAGCCAATACACAAGCATAAAATATAAAGTAGAACAGAAATCTGAATTAGGTGTATGAATTCCTTTATGTAGACAGGGAATATCCTTTTCCACTTCAGTTTTTATGGAGAATTTCCTAACTATATCAGATTTGTAGAGCTGACTCATAACGTCATGTGCCGTGGTAAGTTAGACACAGTTAACTCATGCAATAAGAGCGCTCACTTACTGCCAGCATATAATATGTTGAGTTTACTCTAAAAGGCAAACTCTGCTTGTAGTTAGATGGTATAATTTTTTAAAACTTTATTTAATAAGATTATATAAAGTTTTTGGTTAAAGAGCTTGGCTTCTTTGAAAAAGTTCAAAATCCACATATAATTTCTTGGAAAAAATTCAAAATACTTTGCAAATAGTATCAGAATACAAGTGCCATGTGTCCTTTTATATGCAATAGATTTTACATACTTTACACCAAATTGTACAATTAATTTGGACACATTTGGCGGGAAATAAGTTTTTGTATGTATGGGAATTGATTGAGTAATGCAATGAATGTGGCAGTCGAGTCAGACCTTTGTAAATGAATTAGGAGGGTTTCCTCTGCTTTCCTGCAGGAGAAAGCAAAGTTGTTTAATATTTTATGACTGTGAGTGTTTTAAACAGTTTGGAATGGTAAAACCACTCATCAGAGGCTGTGCGAACATTGTGGTGCATCACAGCAATGCACTTGCTGTCAAAAGGGAATTGAACACAAGTTTTTCTTTGCTACCACTTGCTCTTAAGAGCGTAATGACTCATGCAACTGGATTAACCGGATTTGTAAATCCTCATGGATGCAGAGATTCTGGAACATCTATTTCAACTCATAACATCAATATGTGCATCTCTTATATTTGGGAAGACTTGTGAACTGGGAGATCCTACAAGATTTGTAGAAAGGTCTTTATCTTTTATTTTCCCCAGACGAAAATGTCAGAGATGGAGCAAATAGAAGTCAAAAGTTTTCCACTCCTGAAAGCCTCTCTCTAAAGGGAAATCCACTGGCATCTGGGAGAATGGCATCTTGGTGAGGACATGGAGAGAAACAGAGAGAGTACAGCTGGAAAAATGCTATGGTATCAGCTGAATTCTGCTTAAGGTTTCATTTTCATCAGTGATTGAACAGGATGTTCTGATTAATGGAGCAAAAGAAAAACGAATCACCCAAGAGATGGAAAATAATTTCCTATGGAAAAAAAAGATTATATTAGTCAAAATTTCCTTTTATTGAGTCATTTTACTCAATGGGTGGAAATAAAACTCCCGAATAAGGAGGAACAATGGGAGATATTAAGTACAATAGAATCAGTGTGGAGGGGATTCAGATATGGAGAAGCCAAGGAAGGAAATACCGCAGTCCTAAATAGCCACCAATACTCTGTTCTCTGGACTGTTTAAGAAAACAATCAGAATGACCACCTGCATATTTCCTTGTTAACATTCATTTAAAGCCACTGGAATTTTAAAAATTAAAACAGAAAAATGGTTATTTTAGAGTTTTCTAGGTTTTTTTTTTTGTTTTTTTTTTTTTGAGGAAAGAGATGGCCTGTGTTTTAGAACAGAATAAAAATTTTCTAAGAATGAGCAAAACTTTAACATGGAAAAAAAAAAAATCTCTGCCCATAAGTACTTTCAAAATGTTTTTTGTGTTTGTCCAAATATCTTGGAATGAAACCTAGAAATGTTGCTCAGCTTCATTCTCCACTGCCGTGCAAATGCTACCACCCGTCTTTACTTGGCATTTTCCCAACAAAAGACACATACTCCTCTGAACACATTTGACTGAAAATGAAGAGGAAGCTGTAGTTCAAAGCTAATTACATCTCACTAGATCTTCTTTTCTCAGTCATTCATTTCTGCTCACACATGCTACTGCTTAGCAGTCCGCACTGTTCTCGGCCTTCAGCAGAGCCATCCTCATCTCTTCCTGCCGTTAGCTCACACCATAAAAATACACACAAGCAGAAAACAGCAATTAACAACTTTAAGCTTTCTTTACTGCACAAATCAATCAATAATGGCTGGCATGACTGGCAGCACAAAGTGTGTTCTTCGTTCCAGCCTTTGAAATGAAAACTATTTTCTTCAGAAACTTCCAGCTTTAGTGGAGTAGATTAGAGAGGCCAAACAGATTAAAGAGTGCAAAAGCCTAGTTCAGATGCAACGTACGACAACGTAATGTGCTTTCTCCAGATCTGAATATGTGAATATTTCTGAGGTCCCCTTTCCTCCGTAATTAATTAAGTTGCATGCTTTAAGTTATTGTACAGCAGATCTCCAAAACCTTCTGTAGCACTGCTTGCTATACTGCCATGGCTTTGAGCCTCATGTAATCAGGATTAACGATGCCACACCGGTGTGGATGCTGTGCTTATACATTCACAGGTTTTTTCACCAATTTTGGTTTCTCCCCTTGTTTGTAAGAACTAAATGCTGGTGGAGTCCCAGATCAAATAGTATACTCATGAAAAACAATGTTGTAATACAAGTGGGAACAGAATATCTGATATTTTAATAGCACTTCAAGATGCCCTCTGTTTGGACATTACTGTTATTCACCAAAAGAAGTATTTGATGAACATGGGAAAATGAGGAAAACTGAATGTGGAAGAGTGTGAATTCAAATATTGCTTTCTCCAAGCTCAGGATCAGTGCATCCCTAAGAGCAAGAAATCAAGCAAGGGAAGCAGGAGACCTGTGTGGTTGAGAAGGGAGCTTCTGGAAAAGCTTCAAGTGGAAGAAGGAAGTTTACAGTATGTAGAAGAAGGGACTGACCACTTGGGAAGATTACAAGAATGCTGTTAGAGTATGCAGGGATGAAATGAGGAAAGCCAAGGCCTCCTTGGAATTAAACCTGGCAAGGGATGTCAAAGTCAACAAGAAGGGTTTTTTCATGTATATTGGAGGCAAAAGGAAAACTAGAGAATATGTGGGTCCTCTGTTGAATGAAACCGGTGCCATGGTGACAGAGGATGCAGAGAAGGTGGAGTTGTTGAATGCCTTCTTTGATTCAGTCTTTACTGCTCAGGCCAGCCCTCAGGAGGCCCAGACTTTGGAGGTAACAGAGAAAGGCTGGATGAAGAAAGACTTCCCCTTGGTTGAGGAAGATCAAGTTAGAGAACAGTTAAGTAAACTGGATATCTGCAAGTCCATGGATCCTGATTGGATGCAACCATGAGTGCCGAGGGAGCTGGCAGAAGTCATTGCTGGGCCACTCTCCATCACCTTTGAAAGGTCCTGGAGAACAGGCGAGGTGCGCAAGGACTAGAGGAAAGCCAATGTCATCCCAGTCTTCAAAAAGGGCAAGAAGGAGGACCCAGGAAACTACAGGCTGGTCAGCGTCACCTCCATCCCTGGAAAGATGATGGAACTGTTCATTCTAGGAGTCATCTCAAAGCATTTGGAGGAAAAGCAAACTATCAGAAGTAGTCAACATGGACTCACCAAGGGGAAATCATGTCTGACTAACCTGATAGTCTTCTACGATGGCATGGCTGGAGGGATAGATGAGGCGAAGGCAGTGGATGTTTTCTACCTTGACTTCAGCAAGGCTTTTGACACAGTCTCCCACAGCATCCTCATAGGTGAGCTTAGGAAGTGTGGATTAGAAGAATGGACGGTGAGGTGAATTGAAAACTGGCTGAAAGACAGAGCTCAGAGAGTTGTGATTAGTGGCACAGAATCTAGTTGGAGGTCTGTAATAAGTGGTGTTCCCCATGGGTCAGTACTGGGTCCAGCCCTCTTCTATATATTCGTCAATGACCTGGATGAAGGGATGGAATGTACCCTCAGCAAGTTTGCTGACGACACAAAACTGGGAGGGGTGGCTGACACACCAGAAGGTTGTGCCACTAAGGGCAAGTGTAGGGCGCTGCACCTGGGGAGGAATAACGCCCTGTGCCAGGACAGGTTAGGGGTCACCTGCTGGAGAGCAGCTCTGAGGAAACAGACCTGGGAGTCCTGGTGGACAACAGGATGACCATGAACCAGGAATGTGCCCTTGTGGCCAAGAAGGCCAATGGCATCCTGGGGTGCATCAGGAAGAGTGTGGCCAGCAGGTCAAGGGAAGTTATCCTCCCCTTCTACTCTGTCCTGCCGAGGCCACATCTGGAGCACTGTGTCCAGTTCTGGGCTCCCCAGTTCAAGAAAGACAGGGAACTGCTGGAGAGGGTACAGCAGAGGGCTACAAAGATGATTAGGGGACTAGAACATCCTTCTTACAAGGAAAGGCTGAGGGACTTGGGTCTTTTTAGTCTGGAGAAGAGAAGGCTTGGGGGGGATCTGATCAAGGCCTATAAATACTTGCAGGGTGGGTGTCAGGATGATGGGGCCAGTCTTTTTTCAGTGATGCCCAGTGACAGGACAAGAGGTAACGGGCACAAACTTGAACATAAGAAGTTCCATCCAAACATGAGGAGGAAATTGTTCACTTTGAGAGTGGCAGAGCACTGGAACAGGCTGCCCAGAGAGGCGGTGGAGTCTCCATCCCTGGAGACATTCCAAACCTGCCTGGACGAGTTCCTGTGCAACCTGCTCTAGGTGGACTTGCTTTGGCAGGGGGGCTGGACTAGATGATCTCCAGAGGTCTCTTCCAACCCCATATCGTTCTGTGATTCTGTGATTCTGTCAATTATTATGTATATACCTACACTTGTCTTTTGCCTGTTTTAATGGGTTTGGGGTCAAGTCCTCTGTTAAGTAAGAGAGGAGAAAGATGAATTTGAGTAAAGGTGCACTCATCTGCATATCAGATCAATTGCAGGAAAATCGTTTTCATTCTTACAATGAATTTTTTTCCATAAATCTCCATTTTCTTGTAATTCCTTAAGTCCACTGAGATATTGCTTTAATTATTCTGCCCTTGGCCATTACTGATCCATTAAGCAGTGCCTAACCAGTTTTAAAGACGATATAAGCTTGTGGCTTCTTAAGTAGGGTATACTACAGACTGCTCCAAAAGTCAATGAAGCTGCAGAGAAAGACTCCCATTGCCTTCAGTGGAGATTGAATGGGGCACCTGACAGGAAAATAAAAGCTGAACTGGAAATCCTCACACTGTGATCCTCACACTGTGCTACAGTTTCTAGGCTCTAATTAAGCAATCAAATTACAGATTATAAGAATACCCCTGTGAGATCAGGGAACTCTTTACAGTAGCCAACCCTTAACCTTCAACTTCTGCTTTGGTAAAAAAAGGTCCATTATGAGACCCTCTGAGCCCACTGAGGGCAGATGGGAGCAGCAAAATGGGGTCAAAGAACCAATGCCTGGCAACCAACTCCATTACAACGTCCCTGCTCATGATAGACCCTTATCAAATTCTTCACTGAACCTGTTTTATAAAAACTTATGTATTTAAGGCAAAATATTTTGTGCCAACAGTTTCACGCACTGGACAGCAATCCACCTGTTGGCCATGCACATTTATTCTTGGTGGACCAAATCTGTCTTCCCATCACAGCCTATTATATCACCTCTTCTGCATACAGCAAAACCTGAAAATAGTATGGCCTAAAATACTGATGGTCCAGCAGCCTCAGAAGACTGTTTACTGTTAAACAGCTTATTTTCTTAAGCAATACAAAATAAGTGTTTGCTCATATTTGCTCAATTGCCACTTTAACCTGGACTCTTACTTCAAATACAGCTTTTCTGTTATCCTGGCTTCTTTGCTGATACAGGTCTTACCGAGTATTTGGAACAAGAGAATAGATTTTTATATGACACTTCTAGTTTTTGCATGGGTTACATTTCTTGCTCATTTTTGGAGTCCCATTAATGGCATTTGAGGTGTCAGTCTGGCATAAACATACTGGGACTGATAAACATCCAAGATGCCATTATCTTAGATGCATAAATGTAACAGTTACTACTTTAGATGATTTTTTTTTTTCCTGTGTCCTAAAGGCAGTTGGACTCCCAGTTTGCTCTGCACTAGGGAGGAACTGTATTTTTGACTCTAGAGAAACAAGAAGAGAGAAAGCTGTAAGCAGTGAATGCAGGGAAATGAACATGTTATTTCTTTTTGTGAATGCACATAGCTGGAGTCTTTTAACCGAACTGACCCCCAAAAAGAAAAGGATGAAAAACTGCTTTTATCGAAGCTGAATAGCTCAGTCCTTCAAAAGCTAATGGTCAGAATGGCCCGACTATAATTTAAAGCACTGCTGTGTCAGTATAAGAATGCAGGTACTGAGTGTTCATTTGGGTATCTGCGTAGGCTCCTGCTATTCGCTTCTCCACCAGCATCTGCCCAGCTCCAGCCTGAGTCCTATTCTGACTGGAGACGTTGTGATGCCCTTTGTCATGGGGAGGGATGCAAAAGTACGTCCACAAGAAGAAAGAACACCACCGCAGATCATGCTGACATCCCCCAGCTCGCCTGCTTGAGTTAACAGCAGCGTAGCCATGGCAACATGGATCTCTCTTTAAATTTGCCATCTGAGGATTTACCCAGCATCTCAGGCAGGCTTTGAAGCTGATCATCATGTTGCCACCCAGTACACCATGGCCAGTATCTGAGAAGCTGCCTGGGAGGTATCCAGGTTGGACATCTGCACAAGCTGCTGGTGCGGCTGGGAGTACGACGCTAAGATACTCCTCTTAGAACACGGAAAGAGGGGAGGCAGAATGAGATCCCTTCCTGAGTGAAGTACACATGTACATTGTATGAGTTTTAATAAGGCCAAGTGCCAGGTCCTGCGTTTTGGTCACAACAACCCCAAGCAACACTACAGGCTGGGGGAAGAGTGGCTGGAAAGCTGCCCAGCAGAAAAGGACCTGGGGCTGTTGGTGGACAGCTGGGTTAACATGAGCCAGCAGTGTGCCCGGGTGGCCAAGAAGGCCAATGGCATCCTGGCCTGTATCAGGAACAGCGTGGCCAGCAGGAGTAGGGCAGTGATGGTGCCTCTGTACTCGGCACTGGTGAGGCCTCACCTCGAGTGCTGTGTTCAGTTCTGGGCCCCTCACTACAGGAAGGACATTGAGCTGCTGGAGCGTGTCCAGAGGAGAGCCACCAAGCTGGTGAGGGGTCTGGAGAACAAGTCCTATGAGGAGAGGCTGAGGGAACTGGGCATGTTTAGTTTGGAGAAGAGGAGGCTGAGGGGGGACCTCATTGCCCTCTACAACTACCTGAAAGGAGGGTGTAGAGAGGTGGGTGTTGGCCTCTTCTCCCAAGGGAATAATGACAGGACCAGAGGAAATGGTGGAAAGTTGGGGCAGGGGAGGTTTAGATTAGATATTGGGAAGAATTACTTTACGGAGAGGGTGGTCAGGCACTGGAACAGCCTGCCCAGGGAGGTGGTGGAGTCGCCATCCCTGGAGGTATTTAAGAAACGTGTAGACATGGCACTTCAGGGCATGCTCTAGTGCCCGGGATTGTAGGGGTTTTTTATGTGTGTATGGTTGGACTCGGTGATCTCAGAGGTCCCTTCCAACCATTAAGATTCTGTGATTCTGTGATTGTGTTGCTGGTTTTGTCTTGTGAGAGTTGTAAATCTGGAACTCATTTAGTATTGTGCAGAAATCTTTTCAATGGCAAGTTGAAAGCACGGTGTCTCCACAGCCCACGGTCCATGCTTTCCCCATAAACAATTGGAGCTGATAGCTGGAAAATGCTGGGATTCGTATTTCTCATCAAAGGCAGCAGAGCCTTGTGAGTGCTGAAAACATGACCTGGGCCTCCGCTCTGCAAACTGTCAACTCCAACTCAAGCAAGAAGTTCCCAGGCCCTATCAGCATGTGGAAGAAGACAACCCTGTATCAGGAAGACCTCAGACTATGATAGCAAACGGCATTCCTCTGCTATGCTGGCTGCTCTCCATCTCATATGCATGACAACTGAAGTCCCTCGTGAAGTGACACCCCTCAAAAGAGGTCGGGGTGCTAGATCATCACCTAAGCAATGATAATTTCAAACCACGCTGTAACTAGCCTGGGATGCTATTTCATTAGACTGAATTACACTGCCATCCAACCTAGGGACACCTGGAGCTTCAGACCATGTTCTGGTTTCAGGACGTTTCTAATAGTTAAATAATTCCTCCATTTTTTGCACAGATTCCACAGTGGCAAGCTCTGTGGGAACAGAAATAGGAAATTTCTTGGCATTAAATATCCTGCTGCATGGAAATCAAAATCCTCGTGCCAGAGGTTTACTTTACTGTAAATAGCTGCTGAATAAGCCTAAAATATAGAGGAATTTCACTTGATTATTTGGGATTTATTCAGGAATTACTGGATAAGGTTTTGTCACGTGTGTTACAGTCAAACAAGATAATCATAACAGGCCATTCCTGGCTTTAAAATTATAGACCTCAAAGATATCCATCGGCCAGTTTCAGCCAGATAGGAAAAGTATAAATTCAAAGTACATGTCTGTTATTGTCCAGCTTGAGGCTGTATTGCTCTGTGGGGTGGCAGGTCTCCAGACCCACTCTTCCTCACCCTGCAGCTAGTGACGAAGACGGCCTCAAGAGATACCGGGTCAAGAAAAGGGATCACCATCCAACTGAGTAATGCTTTCACATTTCCTGTAAAATGCATACAGCTAACAGAGTAACATTGTAAAAAATATCGTGTAGATTTTTTTAGTAGATTTAATAAGTCCCCGCAATGTTCAGATGACATATTTTAGAATTCACAGGTCTGAAACTGATGCACTGCTTCTGAACTGTAGCTAAGAGATCTGCAGTATAACAGTTACATTATCCATAATGCCTGATCGCTTTGTTATAACCACAGAATTCAGCCCCTAGTTTCTTAGACACTTTTGTATTCAGACACAGAGTGGGCTGAGCGTTGTTTCTAGGGGCTATGAAAAAAATTATTTGCAATTTTTTTTTTTTTTAGCTCTAAAATGAACTTATGGAAAGTATGACACTCACAAAAGCACATGCTTCAGGTTTTGATTAAACTGCATCAAGGATACATCTTTCTCCTACGACTGATGTGATCCCCCAGCCCTTACCCATGCAAACTGACAGAGAAATCAAAGCTACAGTTTTCACCACTCTATCATCTTTTATGAAGCTGTTTTTTGTTCCCGGCAGTCCCATGCTGCCCTGCAAAGTTAGGAGCATTGCCTCCTGAAGTGACATACCGCGCATGAAAAAAACCCACAACAAAGAACTCCACGGAGCAACTGATAAGGGGGTGTCAGCAGCAAAGATGGATTTCAAAGGCTTGGATTTGGTGTTCGGCTTTGGTCTCATCTCCAGTCAGAAGCAAATAATTCAATATCAGAAATGCCTGTAGACTGTGAAAACACTTTGAGATATAATTCATTGCCTAGTGATTTCACCAGAAATTGTC
This sequence comes from Numenius arquata, assembly GCF_964106895.1. Lineage (NCBI taxonomy): Eukaryota > Metazoa > Chordata > Aves > Charadriiformes > Scolopacidae > Numenius > Numenius arquata. The sequence goes on from NC_133616.1 coordinate 81,459,932, forward strand.
TGAGGATTCTTTTTTTTTTTTTTTCTTGTAGTCTATTACTACAAGTAGCAGTAGCAGTTTAATAGTATTACAATATGTTATGTTTTGCATTGAAAATTGTAATATCATTATCAGACACCAACCAGACAGGTTTGAACCAAACAGTATCAACATTTGCAGGTCTCACCTTTCACTTTGATTGTCTTCTGCACATCAGATAATACATATTATGTTGTGTACACAGAGGGCTGAATGCAAAATGACGTGTGTTCTTAAAAGGCATGAATCTTACTAAAACATTTGATGTTCATAGCTTACTACTGAACTAGGGAAATTTATAAGTTAAATGTATTTTCATTATTGTATTTCACTTTGCAGCCAGTTCTGGAGAAGGTGAGAATGGCACGAAGTAGGAAGCTATGTAAAGGTTCTTACGATACTTTTATCTGTAATTACCTTGAAATATAAAGATAGTGCCAAGGAATATATAACTTAAAACCAATGATGGCTTCTTCTACTGAAGTAAAAAATAATGTATTGCCTTCCCAGATGTGTTGGAACAGCATTTTGTGCATCGGCAGCAGAAAAAAGAAGGGACAGCCAAATAAAAAAAAAAAAAAGTCCTAGAATAAGAAAAGATCTCAGAATAAATGTCTAGAAAAATAATGAATTTGGAGCAACCTGAGGGTTTCTCCGACTCATGTTGTCCTGGTTAGTCCCCCTGACTTGAGATGCTGAAGGACAGTACCAATTTCTTTCTGCCCCAGCCCACCCCGAACGAACCCGTGGACGGTGGGAACTGCAGGTTGTAAGCTGCTCTCTCGGCAGGCCCCGAATTAGCATCGTTTCCTCAATCCTGGATTTCACACGGTGATTAGTCTCGATAACAAAATGGGTGTAATGGACTGACGCCCTCATTTTTGCTCTCATACATCTCTCTATTAACTGTGATAAACAGCAGGGAGGTTTTAAAAATTAAGCACTCTTTAGTAACTAGAATATTAAATGATTCTAATCGTACTTTTTATATGTGATTATTTTCCCTAATTCCTCTTTTTTTTTTCCCTAAGACTACTAATTTCCAGATTTAAAATGATTCTGGACCAGACCCAAATTATTTAGAGTATTTGCTAAAGCATTTGTGTTTTTTTTTTTTTTTTTTTCCTTAAAAGTTACAGTTGATGTTGTTTTCATGCATTGTTATTTTAAAAATGCTGCCTTTTAAATGGCTTGTATCTCTTGGCTACATTTTAGTGCTGGGTAATGGTAGTGCAATGACTGCCTTAAACAGTGAGGTCAACTCAAGAGAAATATAGTGGCTTAAGCTGGCCTCAAACAAACTCTATGGCTTTTCCTCCTACCTCTATTCTACAAAAAGTGTAAGCTGAAAAAATTTTCTATCCGGACTTATTCCTTGAGTCCTTTATTGAGCCTGACAAAGACAACACTTACTCTGTAGTATTGTGATGCAATATATTGTTTTAAAGCAATAATACCCCCCCTCCTGCACAATAAAAATATTTTTACTCTTGTTATTTAATTTTTTTTATGTCATATATCTTGCTCTTATGGGATTTAATTGAATTTTTTGTATACTCCAAACCTGCCATTGCTTTAGCAGGAGATGTGGGTGTTATTTTACAGCGGTAAGGAATGTTACTCAACTCATAGTTGCAGGATTTGCGTTGATGCAGATGGTCTCCAGTGCTATTTGGAGAGTAGTGTATTGTGTGCACTGTGGTGTGTTTCTGGTTGGGACACCAGAAATATTTCATCTCCTCAGTCAGTATTTCCTAAGACCTGGCATAGGGAGTTTTAGCTAAGTTTTCGTAACTCCTAAACCAACCATCCAACCAACCAACCAACTAACCAGCCAATGTGCAAGCACATAAACAGCAAATCTTAATAGCAGGTGGCAGTACAGAAAATGCCCATTTCCCCCTTCCAGGGTTAACATTTGCAATAGTCTGTGTAAGGGGCTTCATTGCTTCTTGCTGCCTGCATAATGGTGGCATTTGGGAGAACTGTAGTGAACTTTGTCTCTTTTTTATTTTTATCAATAGTAATTGTGATCATTCCACAAGGATTTCTATTTCTGTGTGGTACTCAGAATGTCCTGTAAACACCAAAATTTCATGTGTAAACTTCGGGGTTTATCAAAGAACTCACAATAAAAGAAATATTTCACGAACACCAACTCTCTTTCTGCTAATGGTTTAATGTGACATCCTTCACTAATTATCTCTTTAATGTGACAGATGAATGGCAAATGATTCTTTATGCATATTCAGAGCTCCTTGAATTATATTGGTTAGTTCTAATCGGCAGATAAGCCTCATGGCATAGTTTCTATCCCTAAGTGGCTAAAGATATTTGCTATAAAGTATTTTGACAAACACCTTAGATACTCAGATTCAACAGTCACATTCACTTGACTTTAAATGCCTTTTTCTGCAATACGTTTGACTGTCACATATAGCGTACATTCAAAGGAGGAAACCCCTATGTTTAAAGGACATTCATTATCATTTATTTGTGCTTATGTGATGTAAAGCACACTTTTGGACGGGCTTACCCAAAGCCCATCAAAATCATTAGAATTCATCTAGTTAAATGCAGATTCACTGTTTAAAACCTCATTCCTACATGCTAGCTGCAAGATCAAGATACAGTCACAGTCATTTGGGCAATTTTTTTTAATATCATTTCTACCACGCCAATGGCAAGCTTATTTAGGCTTTTTTTTAGAGAATGCGGGTAAAGTTACCCTATAGGACAGATATTATATTTTAGCTGAGGGTAACATGATGATTCCATCCCAATCTTGTAAGACCGCGCACAACTGTTTATTGGTGTAGTTAATTTACGATTCATTCATAAACATTCAAGTTGCCTATTGCACAGATAACAATAATGTTTACCAAAGTCTCCTTCATCGCTTTCCAGCTGAATTAAAATTTTTATTTTAAAGTTTCATGCTACTTGATCCACAGTAACCGATTTAGAGTAAGGTTTTTATTAGAGAAAAATTTAAACATGATGTTTAGCTTAATGTAAAGTTAAATTATGTTTTTACTGCATTACTATATATGGAAAAAGCATACATTACATCTGGCTATAACAACTTCTGCCAGGTTTTTTTTTTCTTTACATTTCCTGTCAGTACTGTATCTAATATAAATATGAAATAGATAGATACACAGAAGGATGGATAGATAGACAGAGGGATTTTGGTGAATGGTATTTAGACTCTAGTTGTCTAGAGGAAAAGAGTATTTCTTCAAATTTAAAATTGGTATTCCCTCCATATATCAAGGACTACAGTCTTTGGTGGGATTTTTGTGGGACAGGGTGGTGTAGATATTTTCATGTAATGTAAATAAAAGACTTTCTGTACAATGCAACATATGCAGAACGGGCAAAAGCCCACAAAGTATCAATCTGCTAGAGAACAGAAAAAGGAAAAAAAGAAGGGAAAAAAAAAAAAAGAAAGGAATTTTGCAAGACTTGGAAGATTTCTTAGGAATTTCATGAACTGTTCAGAGTTTTAGATAAGAAGGTGTTGCAGCGGTGTGGCCGACTGGGAGCAGGATAGGCTGGGGTTACTTTTGACCATGATAAACTAGGAGTGAGATGACTGCAGCGGGAATTACCCAAAGACAGCTACCTTGTTACTAAACTGGAAATGGCTTTCCATTATTTATTCTGGTTCAGACAGAATATTTTAAAAATACAATGTGTGAAACCAAATACTGAAAGAGCTATTTTCCATGGAAGTGATTTAAATTTTGGATGCAAAAGGAGTCGTAGTTGAAAATTAAAAATCCCTTTAGGAACAATTTTCAGCAGCCCCATTTTTAGTTGGTGGTTTGGTTGGTTTGTTGTTTTTTTTTTTTACTATTATTTTTCTTTTTCTTTTTTTTTTTTTTTTAATTTTGCTTTTAAATAAGATCGTGAACTACTCTTTGCTAAGAATTTGAGGTGTATCCAAATTCCTCAAAGTAAAATGTGGATTAAATCTTCCTGATGATTAGCGCCTTTGTTGTCCCCCATCATCTGTGCTGTAAATTCAGCAAGCCTTTGGGACAGCAAATAATACGCTTTCCTTAGCACCCCCTGCAAAACAACCGGACAGAAAGGCAATTAAATCCCTAGTTCTAGATTTTGTTTAGGCTACTAGACAAATCCAAACTTCTTAGCATGTGATAAAATGAATTAGTTTTTCTTAGGTATACAGGGAGAGAGCTAAAAAGGACCTTGGAAATATATACAGTTGCTAAATTCTCACACGTCATTTGACCACAAAACAACATAAGCTAAAATGGAAAACATGGTACAACTACTAAAGCATATGAAGAAAAAAACCCCCATAAATTCTACAGTACCCTACATTAGATCTTCATCAAAATATAGCAATAGATTGGGGAAGAAAATATGTTTTGGTTTGTTTTGGTTTTTTTGCTTTCTTTTTGTTGCTGTTGTTGAAGTAGAAGGCTAGATTAAAAGGAACAGTTTGTTTTTAAGGGAAAAAAAAAATCAAAGCTTTCCCTTATAAAGGCCACTGAACCCAGCAGCTCACCGTGTCCTTTGGAAAGCAGAGGAGAAAGTCTTCTTGTTGTAGCTGTTTAAACTCAAGGGTCAGATGACTGATAGAGTGCATTGTCTGGAGACTTTCACAGTTCAGGTTAATGCTATCAAACCCTTTAATTACACCAATATACAGCTGATAAGAGGCCCTAATGGCCCTTTCATATCTGTATGGTAACTAGGACGTAGACCATATATGGGTGTAAGATTGATACCTATACGGCTTTGTTCTGATAACTTGACTTCCTGTCAAATGATGCATTGCAGAAGCTTCTTGCAGCCTCTCATCTCTTTTCCTTCAGTGTTTCACGCTGCCGAGAAAAGTTCCAGATATTTAGGAGTGTCCATAAGCATGAAAATATAACAGGGAATTAAGAGAAAAATGTGGTTTACTGAAGCATGCATTTCAACAACATATTAATCCTTAATCCTTTGTCAACATACCTACCAGACTGCTTAGTCTTTTGTTTCACTTTTTCCAATTAATTGCAAGCTATGGTACAGAAACTAAGATTTCTAAAGATTTTAGCAGAAAGAAGTGGCAGCTGCAATACTGTACCATTACCTGCACTGTTTACTGTGGTCATGCAGTTCCTTAGTGCAGGAGACTGGCCCTGTGTACATATTTTCTGTCAGTTAATCTTGTTTTTAGTTCCAGAGAAACTTACAAAAGCAGACTCAATATGTTATTTAGACTAATTTTCCCACCTTGGGAAAGCAGGGGAAAGAATATGCACTGGACTAAAATACGCCCTGTGAACGTAAAGGCATCATCATCATCTCCTACTCAGCATTTAGAGGTTGTGCACTGGTAAGCAGGAGTGCTGCACCCCACCAGGTATATTCATACTGGGTTGGAGGAGCGGTGCCTTCCACTGGAGCTGGGAATTTCACTCACAGACAGAAAAAAACCTGTGTACTTTGAAAAAATGGAGATGCCTCCCTGCTTATCATAGATGCCACTTGTAGGTATGTGTTGTGGGGTTTTAACGCTTTTGAAAGAGAAGAAAAGCCGTTCTATAGGAGACACTAGTGATGCTTCCCGTTGCATCTCACAAAACCAGTGTGGAAATGGCTTGTCCTACAACTACAGGCTTCAGTCCATCCAAGGACATTCAGCCTCTGGCTTCAACAGAGCTCCTTTTGTTACTTTAACAAGCAACACTGGTGTCCCTAAAGTAAAACATCTGCTAACGTGCTCCTCTGGTTGGGGTCTCACAGAAGCCTAAAAGCAGACCTGGCACACTAAGTTGTTGCCATTCCGCAAATGCAACAATTCAGAGGAAATATCCCTGTGAAGATATGTGAAATGGAAGATCTCATCCCCCGCTGAATGATTGTAAGGCTTCTTGCTGGTTGGGGAAGTAGCATGCAAAGCTGCTGGCATGCACATGTAAAGTGAATTATTATTGTATTAAAAACTACTTTCCCCCAAACATTTGTTTCTCATCTGGCATCAAATAGAGTTTAATTGCAAGTTGTTTTATGTCATTTTCAAAAAGATGCACAGGAGGTTCCTAAACTTCCCATGTATACACATCTCATTATATCTCAGTAGGGTTCGTGTTTGTACCACCTGCTCACAATTGGGAACACTTACCCTAATGTCTCTGTAACAAATTTTAACACTGGGCTCCTTTTGACAATGCAGTTGTAATCTTCATTACATGGTTATGTAAGGCATTTCCAGAGGGTTATGTTAAGAGGAGAAATATGTGAATTTCAATATTTTCTTTGATTTAGGAAAATACAGCCCAACAATTTTGCTATTTTTATCTAATGAGTAAGAGAAGTAAAGTTATCAGGTTCAAATCTGAATTACAGTTGGTTACCAGCTGTTTACAAAACTGAACAGCAGAAGCACAAACCCCCAGATTGTATATATGGATAAAATATCAGCTTTCACAGGCTGGCTTCTCTTTCATGAATATTTTCTAGTGCTAATACGAGAGGGGTATAGGCTTTGTATTTTTAGGACAGTTTTGGATACTATGCATGTTAATAATTCCAGGATTTATGTCTGTTTAGCCCATTTACAGTGTGTTGCCAGGATTACTTTTTTGGCCTGTGGGCCAGAATAGTGAGTTAAATCCCACATCAGGATTTGGGCTCGGAGCCAACGCTAATATTGCAGTGTAATACTAGGAGAGCTGTGCTGTTAGAAGAGCTGTGCTTTGGCTAAGATGTTGAAGGAAGGTATCTCCTGCTTGGCTCTGATGGCCAAGTGGCGGTGAAGGACTTCCGAGCCCTTTGCAGGAGGACGGTGAGATGTCTCTCTGGATCTGTCGGATTGACGGGACCCCCTGCATTATTACGACGGGACCCCCTGAATTAATTCTGTTTCATACACACTGAGCGCAGAAGCTGTCTGGTGGAAAAGCATAGCATTATTGCACAAAAAATGCCTGTTATTATAATGCACATGTGTATGCTGATGAAGAACATGACACTTCTCTTTCTTCCTTTTCCAGTTTCTCACTATAGGGAACCTGCCTGTGCATGCTCCCCTCTTTTCCCCTTCCCAAAACCAGAGGTGTAGAGGCAGCAGAGGGAGGCGGGCGCTGAATCCAGACCAATTTCTGTGACTTGTCTATACAGAGCCCACAAGCCCTGCCTACTGCCCAACCTCGTGCTCCAGCACAGCACCCACTACCTACCCATCCAGACCATGGGCTGGGCAGCTCTGGACCTCTTTGCTTTTGTTTTCCCACCCCAGCCACAGCATCCAGGCCATATCTACGCTTTTCCATTGCAGCATGTAGTGCTGCTGCTACTGCTCTGGCGGCAGTAGAGGTCTGGGCTTTGATGAGCATATTCATGTGCAGTTATTCTTTTGACAGGCTGCCCAAATTTTCTTGAGGAAGACAAACCACAGCAGATATTTATATCTCAGATATTTATATCTGGGATAAAGGCTCTTCTCCAGCCCAGAGGCTTCCTCCTTGCCAAACTCCAAACGCTTGTTTCCAAAAGAGGTGTTAAGACTTCTCAAACTTCTCAGGAAAAGCTTGCAAGTATCTTTCATAATGGGAAGCGTTAAACAACCAAAGTGCAGGAACTGGGACTGGCTGCCCCAATAGCAAGCCCATTAGTCACCGGTTTGTCCCAGACAGAGCTCTCTGTCTCCAAACAAAAGACTCCTACAGAAAGTCTAGAAAGTTCCTGTGGAAGGCAAAAGCATTACCATGTTCATACAGCTTGGAGAAACTGAAATAAAAATATAGAGTAACATTACATTTTATTTATTTTGTAGGTGATGCAATTCTTTGAGTTGGTCTGTAGATGTGTAATGTTTTTTTGGTAAGAAGCCTGTTTTTTTGAGACAGGATTGCATCCTGGAGCAGGTCCCTTGAAGAGCACTCCTACGTCTGTTGTGGTCCTCTGGGATTGCCATGGAGTTGTTTGCACTGAATCGGGAATATTTGTGCAGTTTTCATGGTTTTTCGGCACATTGTAGCAACTCAAAATGAGAGTTTCCAACCCAAATTTCTCCACAGAGCCATCAACTGCTTCATGAGCTGTTTACAAATTGGTGCTCTGCTGTGTCTGAAAGCACCACAAAATCCTCTCTAAAAAGGTCTTTTGCTGCTCTAGGCTTTTATTTAACTTTTCCAGTCAACCCTATATTTAATATAATACTCTGCAGTTGCAATGAGAGAAAAAGTACTTAAACCATCACTTTTAGAGGAAAAAAAAAATAATAAATTGCCAAGGTTCCCTGAAATTAGTTTATACTTCTCTGTGTCATGTTATCAGCCCTCCTTATTACTGTCACCAGAGTTATCTGCATGGCCCATGCATTTGTTTTTTTCTCTCCTCCCCCCCCACCCCAACACACTTGATACCGGAGCTGTTACCTATCACCCTTCCTCAAGTGAGGAGTAAGTGGCTGCTGCTCCGGGACCAGCTGGCGGGGATCAGAAAGGAAATGCAATAGTCCTCCGGGTGGAAACTATTCGGGTCATCCCACCTCAGAGGTGCTGTTTGAATTAAAGTTGTATGTTCACTGTCATGTGTAAAAATTCTTGGTGACATAAGAGAAACATATTGTTAATTAATTGCAGTCTGAAACACATGTCAATCAAAGGCATTTGCGGCTAGTAATCTTCGTGCTAATCACTTTCTCAAACAACACCCTGGTCCATCTGAATTATGTCTAAATTAGTCTAAGCAAATCTGTACATCTTCTTCTCTTAACCTAAAGTACTAGTAGCCTGTGTTCATCTATACACAGGCAGATAAACTGCCTTAGATAACTAAAGAATCGTTTGAGATTTTTCACTAACTAAATCAAAGTTGTCAGCTTTGAAGAAGTGTGAATAACTTCTTTACCAACATTGTTTTTTTAAAATTTCATGTAACTTTGTACATATCTGGATGATAAAAAATACAAAATTAGCATTAAGGGTGATCCTTATAGTACCCTTTGTTTGAAAAAGACAGAGGAAGTTTTTAACATTACAAGAAAAAGTTTGTGTTGGTGATTATGGAAATTGGAACTGGAGAACTTTCAGAATAACGAGATTTATTGTTCTATGAGCTCTGATATATCTCAGCGTAGAAATTCTGGATTTCCAAAATTCATCTTCTGGCTATTAACAATTCACCCATTACTAACTATAAAGGCTCAGAATGAACTATGAATGAGCAACTGGCCAAAGTGCAAATTCTTAGCTAGTATTTGCCAATGCCAAAAAAAAAATGTTGAATGCAGGGTTTAGCCCTGAGATAATTAAAAAATAATTACTGTAAGGGCACCAACTTGATGATAAGCTGAGAAACACTTATAACTGTTACCTGGACATCAGTCCTAACATTAATTTAAATAAATAAATATAGTGCTTCACTGAAGTAGCGCTGCAGATTTTTCTGTATGGGTGATCCATACCCCATGATGCTTCCAGTTAAACCCTTCCTTTCATTGAAAGTGTCTCATACACAATACAATTCCTACAGAACGACTGAAAAGTGACCTCTGCCTCTATGAAAAGTAGAACTAAGCAAATCAGACCTCCTTAAAAATAACAAATGCAGGCAAAGAGAATACAGCATTTTGAGTAGAGATTTCCTCCAGTTTTCAATTATAACTACGGATCAAGCCCAGTCAACCTAAGATGTGCTCTTTTTCTCACAGTCTAGACGGGCTCATGGGCTTACAAATGGGTCTCTGAAGACACCAGGCTCAGCATTCATCTGAAGTTAAATATTCTTCACTTGAGGATCTAGTTTATCCAAACTAGAAAAACAAATTGTATTTGACTTCAGGACCAATATGGCAGAAATCCCAGAGCTCTCCACCCATATGGTAGGAACATATGTGTTCACTCCAGCTACACTCCCTTATTCTGACTCCACTCGGAAACAACTCCCTTTTCCCCGTTCGCTCTCTCCAGGACTGAGCCAAAGCCTATTAAAGTCTTTAGGAATGTTTTCACTGATTTCAACAAGCTCTGGATGGTGCCTTCCAGCTTCCAGTCGTTTCTGTCATCATTACTGTAATGACCAGCAGCAGCTTGATATTCCTCCCATTGACATCTTCAGGAGATGGCTATTCTAGCTTGTCCAGACCCCAGAAATGGATTTCTGGAGCACTTTTCAACTCACAAGCCTTCTTGCTCATGATATCAAATACTGGCAGTGGGTTCACTTGTTTGAAAATCCGCACGTAATGTTGGCTTTGCTCTTTTCCTGTATGCATTGAGCAAAGTAAAACAAAAGACTCTCCACTGGTACAGATGAATGTCATGCTTTGGCTGGGATGCCGGTGGCTATGTACTGTAACACAGCAAACACTCCAGCCCTAATTTCTAGCTCCCTCCATGCCTCTATGCAGTAGGAGCATTGCTACAGGACAAAGTAATAGCTCAAAATACCCTCGCTCACTCAAATCTGCTAATAGTGACTGAAGATGGCTAAAATACAGGAGTTGGACACCACATAGAGAAGAGTTTCTGCAGCTGGAGGAGGACTGTTAAACACTCACTCCTGGTCCTAGAAACTTCAGTTACAGGGTCAACATCAACAGCTTCTGCAAGATCTCAACAATCTTGCTGGGCTGTACAGGACTATGTTGTGCTTCATGGGTAGTCTTTCTTCACCCAGGCGGAGAAGAGGGTTTCATTCATCATTTGTACCCAGACCCTGGAGCTGTATGTCAATGTGCTCTGACAAACTAGTAGGTGGAACACTTCACTAAGAAGTGTACTTGAAGTTAATGAACTCTCTTTTTTCATTTTAAACCGGTGGTTCTATTGAGGCTTCCTCCACGGTCTTCTCCAATGACGTAGTACTTAGTCCTAATGCAAAAAATGCTTCCCCCCCTGAGAAATTTCATCCTTCTCCATAAGTGTCTTCCTGATTCTCTAACACAGTGATGACTTTTGCAAAAGCAGTTGCCTTTTTTGCCTGGCACAAAATGTCCAAATTGCCCATCTCTCCTTTGCAAAGACCCCTCAGCAGTAGGAATCCAAGTGGCAGCTGCATGGCAAGTGATGGTTAGCAATCCTAAATTACTGAGGTAGCTCACAAGACCACACTGCAGCAAGAGGAAGCTTCCCTATAGCATTTCCAGCAATATTACTGGAGTAGTTTATGTTTCCAGAGGAAAAGGGACAGAATCTGCAAATGCGATTAAAAATATTATTTTTTTCCATGCCGTGTATTTCAAAGATTTGGTACCTGGGTTTTGGATTTATCTTTTTTAATAAAAAGCATAATATTTCCATAACTCACATTTGGAATCATTCCTGGGTTTTGGAAGCAAATTATTAAAATTGAGCATATGGAGGTCTTAAAGTAGAACCTTATGGGAGGGGAGAAAAAAACAGTTGATCAAGACTATTTTGTAGCATCTTAAACTAAAATAAAATGCTGCAACATCCTAGTGAAATAAGATTTGTTCTCTGTGCAGCTCTTCTCCATCCTCCATTTTCAAGTTTATTTCATGAAGTAAGCTGAAGATTACATTGAAATTAAATTATTTCACCTTCAAACAAGCATTTTCATGCCATTTGCAACCTTTTATATTTTCACTATATTGCTTTAGAATATGGAAGGTTTAGCTATTTTTGCATGATATCCAGAGAAGCCTACAATGACAGTGACCCCAACCATTCTATGATTCTATGATCTATAAAAATTATTTTTAATCTTTTACCTTCCCATAAGATTGAGGATATCGTGTTGAACATAAATAGCCAAACAAGTGGCTGTGTGGACCATATCTCAGCCCATAAGCAGCGACAGCTATTAATTTTAACTGCTGTGAGTTTGGACCACTAGAAAGGATTACATGCTAGGCATCAGGGCCAGTTCCTCAAGCTATTTAGATGCGCTCAGGACCCTGCGTGCTCCAAGGATAACTGCATTACAAATGCTTCTTCTAAGCATATGTTCTTTTTTTTTTTTTTTTCCTTCCAAGCTGTGAATACGCACTGATCAAATCCTGTGTGATAATATCAATATTGCTAAGCACAGGCAAAAATACAATAGCCTCCAAGTTCTGAATAAACACCATCCTTTTCCCCAAGCCCAGTTTATGTTCAGTCCGAGTCTTCCACGAAGATGTCAGTTGCCTTCAGTGCAGACTAGTCTGCTCCAAGTCAGCAACTTCAAAACCACCACGATGTGCTCGGTATAGCTTGTTCTACCTGCACTTCAGTAGGATCATGTGGGACTAACTAAACATGAATGGTGTTTGCAATGAATAAAGTTTCTGAGGAAAAAAAGGAAAGGGTATGTATTTGTATATTGACAGTAGGTTCACAAACTTTGTCCTTTAAAGTCCTGTTTTTTGTCTACGTGCAGATTTGTAGATGACACAACATGTATCATGCCTAAACCCTTTGAGTTAACACCCACCCTATCAGTGATCTTGGTGAATGATGGAAAACTTTGTGCTCCACTGCTGCAGTCAGAATAATGTTTTCCCAAAATGTTTTGATGAGAGACAGAAACACTGCGGGCTACAGCGTAAGGTGCTTCTAATCGCTCTGACTCCTTTGACTTCATTGGATCTAGAGAAGCTTGCATGAACAGAAAACCTAGATGTTCCCTCAGAAAACCCTCCATATTCTCTTAGAAAGGGGAGAGTCCCAAATTCTTTGTCCATGCTAATTTCCATGTGAAGTTCATCTCCTGTCAAAGGGAGAAGTCTCTAACGCGTGCTTTCAGTGAGCAATTATTTTATTTTACTGGTGACAATTGTGACGTGTCTTCTAGTCATATATTTCCCATTTATTTAACAAAAAGGCTCATATGAAAGAAGAAAAGGAATTGGCAGATCACTATGTCAGTATTTGATTATTCACCTATGCTCATTTATGTAACTGAGTCAAATCTTTGCGGCATTTTTAAGGGTTCGGTTGTCAGTTACACAACTGTCAGTATGCAAGCCTTGGTTAAATTTACGTTATGAATTTGTAATCCTGTGAATAATCAGATGTGCACATACATTTGTGTTGTAGGACATAAATGCGATTCCCTCCCCTCCCCAACAGTTCTTTGTGACATCTTTCCAATTTTAATTGATATCACAGCAATCAAAGAAGGACCACAGTGAATCAGCAGTGTTGACAACGTGCCAGGGTGTTTAGAAAATAGGCATAGCTAGGGAAGAAGAACATGTCAAAATACATTTTGAACATATTGGAATATGTTATGAAATAAAATGTGTTTACCTTTTTGAATGACGGTGTTGGGTAGTGCTGGCGACGCTGAGGAGGAGGAGGGGGTGGGTGATGGAGCCCTAGAACTGGACCACGTTCTCGTTTTGTTATGCAAGGTACAAATACGCAGAGAAGGAATATGACATTATATGACAAATCGCTTCTCTAATTCATTGGACTTGTCAAACAAATTAACTTCAGTAAATCTACTCTGGTGGTAGCGGTGGTGGGAACATTAGTACGATCAAAATGCTGGTGGCTGCTTAAGTTCTGCCATCACATAGTTTAACCAGCCTTAGACAAGTTTAGACACCCAAGTGCTAAAAATACAGGAAGATAGTAACATCTGCTGCAAAGCAAAACACGTGATGATGTTACCACTGGGAGCAATGAACTAAGACATTTGGCGTGGTGAGAGAAAAGGCGTCTGAGGCCTACATTTAAACATCTGAATACAGAAGCAAAGAAAGCCTCCCCGCCCCCTCTCCCCCCCAAAAAAAAGGAAATATCCCAGAAACTGATGAAAGGAATGATGCCCTGAAATACTTCCCCCAAAAATGCTGTTATAACATTGTTTCTCCACCTGTGAAGTGTCTTTAGAAGCACCTGAGCCACCACAGCACTTAAGGATGTTGCTTGTTTTCAGGAATTCTCCTTCAACACGAACCACTTGTATTTTCTACCCTCTACATCATGGCTTGATATTTACCATCAGAGTTGAAACAGAATGAAAAAGTTCATAAAATTCTTGTGTTTCAGGCTCTCTTTAAATAATCAACAATGTCAGCCATTTTGTAGCCCAGATAGGCTTTTCCTGCACTGAGTAAGCATTAGAAAACATCTCTTAAACTCTTGTATTTTCTGCATTTTCCCTGCAGCTTCCCCATGCATTCATCGGCATAATTTGTCTAGACTGAGTCTGATTTTAAGAGCTCTTAACCTTTTAATAAACTTTTGTCTTCTTGTTGTCCCATCTCCCTAATTCATCATCTGTCATATTCTGTAACGTGATCCCCGATTCGGAGGCATGAACACATTGGAATACATACACTGTCTAACCCGTTGAAAATAGATATGCTAAATAAAACCCATTATTTCTGTAAACAGTGATACATGCTATTACTTCTCACTGTCTCTTTGTCACAGCTATGTTACAGCCATTGTCATTTTTTTTTCTTTGCTGTTCTATTTATATAGCTAATGGGAATTATTATATTTTAAAATATTTTGACGTTTACATCAGTTTCAGGTATTTTTCACATGATTTTTCTCCCGCATCTTGATCCCTAGTTTCCTGACTGGGCATCGTGGGGTTTTTGGGAAGACATGAAGATTGTTCATACCTCCGTGCCCATTTCTGCACCTAAAAACTGTACAGAGCTGCTCGGTGAGACGGGCAGCATCTGATGGGGAGAGGACGAGGTTTGGAGCTTCACCGGCTGAGCTCTGCTGTGACACTTGCTTGGGTCTGGCTCAGAAACTTGCCTCACACTCTTAATGTGAATTAAAATAGTCGTTTGCCTGCATTATGATTGCTTTTAAGCAATGCATAAGAAGTGAGTGTGATAGATAAGCCCAGCCAATAATACTTAATAATGGTTTATTGCACACCTCTATGACCCCGAAAGTCGTACTTGGATGCCACCAGCTTCTTTCATCCCAGCTGGGAACACAGAAGGTGAATCTCGCTCTTGCAGTATCAGACATACCGTATACCAACTGTTGTTTTCCTGGGAATGAAAATTGAGCGTGCACCTTCCCACAGGCTTAAATACAAATCTCTTTGTGAACAACGAAAGGAAAAAAAAATATCGCTTTGCTCTGAGAAACAGAGTAAGGCAGGGATGAAAAGGTGGCTCTGAGGCAGGCAAGGGAGAAAGAGAAGAGTGAGCCCATTTTCAGCATCGGAATAGGTTGCCAGGGTAAGGGGGGGGGGACACCACAAAATTCGTTACAACACTTATGGAAATCTAGTGTATTCCATTTATTTCACTGAATTTAATTTTGGTCACAAACGACTGAAATCTGGGACTAAGCAGGGCAGTGGGGGGAAATTATCAGTACCGGTCTCCGCAGCCAACCCTCTCCACCTCTGACAAACCACTCAGGGCGTTTAAATACTGGAGTACAAACAACGAAAATAAGTAATGGTATAATTATTTTACACAAATTAAAAATGTTGCTTTCCCCCTCAGAGCAGCCTGAAAATAGGACGATTCATTGGTTAAATTTTAATGGAACAATCAAAGAGCAGTTAATTCCCCAGCATGGGGTACCCTCGGTGGGCAATTATGGGGTTAGGAATGCTCCGTCTCTGCGTTGACCTGATTGGTGTAAAGTCCCTCGATGGTTTGCAATGTTTGTTAAATTGGCGATAGTCTGTACTCGGATATACCCTATTAGCCAAAAATAATAGACAGTTTGGTTGCCAGTTTTAATGTTCATATGTTGCAATCAGCAGGGTTTTTTTTTCCTTTTTATATCAGTGTTTCGGAGGTTAATCTCTGTTATCATCGTTTTAAACTCACTCTTATTCTTATCAGTTATATTTAGTGGCAGATTGCAAGCTTTCCTTATTATCTTGTTAAATCAGTAGGTGAAAGCCTTTCAAGGCATTTCTTTTTAAACATCTTTTATTAATGTTAATATGCCAGATGGGACAAATTAAAATGGTTCTGTTCTTCATGCTGCCACTACCCACAATTTTACCACATCATTTGCTGGTTAAGGAAGCATATGAAAACGATAGGTACAGAGCTCCTGTAATAAAAGTTCACAAAATGATAGTAAAGCCTTCTCTGGAAAAATATTTTTTCAGTTACATTCATACATAAAAAAGATGTCATTTCTGTGCATGCAGCAGCTTTGATTTTATCATAGCTGAAGAGTTCAAGCCACTTTTGATCAGAACAGTGTGGCAATATACCTTTTCTGCGCTCGTGTTGGGGTCAACAGAAAACTTCAATACCTTTGTCATCACAATAGCACCCGTTATCGGTGCCATTGCCCTGGAGGTCTCCGTGAGCTCTGTGGCATCATGTGTTGATGCTGGGATTCCCATGGACCACACTGGAAATGAACCTGTCCACCGTCCCCTAGGCTGGGTCCTTCAGAAGGACAAAAGTAAAAATGCTTTTGGAAGCCATCAGCTTATGATCAAATGTTCCTTATAGGGCAGCCTCATCTAATTTTGTTGTTTGGTAGGGCACTTTGGGAAAAAAAAGCTTTGTGATGTGGGGTCTTTTTTTAGTATCTAGCCACTGATGAAAGCCTAGAGTCTCCCCAGAAAATAATATTAGTACTTCTAGTAACAGTGATAGTAAAGCTATTTATACAAACAATATCAACACATTGATAGTCAAATCTCTCTTTTTTTCTCCAGCTTAAATACCCTTATGGGGTAATGGTTTCCTTCGCTGATTTCAGTGAGACGAGACTTTTACCACCAAGGATCTGTTATCCCAACAGCAGAGTGCCAGAGCCCTTATATTGGTGCTTTTCACTACTGTGACTTCATCCAACTCTTTTTATCATGCATTGTCCAGAACAGTGGGGCTTCCCTAGTTTGCATCGCAAGATCTCAAGAACTGCTTTACGTACTCCAGTGGTAACATTTGCTATGAAACCACAAAATTGGGCCCGGATATAGTAAAATCTGTGTGATACAGATGTTTGGGTATACTCTGTCAATAGTCAGTTCATGATATTTCCTGCACTTGATCAAATTTTGCTTAGACAGAGACTGATAAGTTGAGGAGACAACACTTTAAATGAACATATGCAAAGACTGTGGAGAAAAGAGCTCTTTCTATGAAGGGAGTGTGGATGGTGTCTAGGGATTAGCCCGTCATCTAATTTTACCATAAATCTACTTCTAATATTAAAAAAACCTCAGTTTCTTTATCTCTCAGTACCAGCTAGAAGGATTTTAGTTTTCTCTATCCACTGCTACTTCAGACTGCATACTGAATCTGATGTGCATGAAAATCACTTAGCATGAATATAATAGAAAATTAAAGTAGTGCTGAAATATACTTAGCTGCTAGAATTCAAGTAGGCAATGTTAGGATTTGCCCATTTAAAACGTATCTGCATATTATAAATTGCTGTAAACAATTTGTATTTTTATAACAAAACACAGTGTTGTTTAACTTATGTTCTGGCAATTTCAGGACTGTTTTTCCCCGTAGTCTTCTTTGTGAGCAACAGGAGGAAAAAATAAAAACTGCTATACTTGTTATCACTGGAGATAAATGATATATATATAAATGTGTATATATGTGTGTGCGTGTGTGTGTGTATATATATATGCACATATTTATATATATTGTTTCTAGCTGTGTGCATCATCTTCCTTTTGGATGGTAAGGATTGTGACTAAACATAGGGTGCAAATCAAGGTTGAAGGAAGCCACAGATATAACAGGGTGGCTGGGGTTTTATATAGGGGAGATGGTGATTGTGTGAGATTCTGTGGAGGCTTCGTGTTTGCCACGTGCTTGGGGACCACAGATGGAAGCATAGAGGGTGGACTAGAAAAGCAAAAGCCCCAATCCGCGAAATGCCTCCCGTACCTTCTGAGATGCCATTAGCCACAGGACATTGTGGCCTTCTCTGTCATGCAAGATAGGAGAAGGATAACTGAAGGGAAAATATGCATTTATATGTTTTATCCTGGTGAATTTTTCAGGGCAGACTCTGTGCCTATAATGAACAAGAGAGCAGAGTAATAGGACTGCTCTGACTGAAATAAAAATTTATAGAAACATAGAATGGTTTAGGAACCTAAATCTAGTTCCAACCCCCCTGCCATGGGGGATTTCTTTAGTATTTAGAAAAAATAATTTTCCCCATAATGTTTCTTTTAATATTCAGGAAAAGCTTGCTTTCTTCATTTCTTTCTACTGTTTCCTTTCCATATTTATTTCTTTCTGTAAGAATCAGAAGGACAACTAGTAAAGTATCACAAATTGATTTTTTTTGTAGTGATGTGATCTGTATGAATTCAGAAATGTTAACAATTACATGGGAATTCCTGTCAAACTCCACCAGTTCTGATTGATCCCAAAGCACTTATATGAGGAAACTGAATTTCTAGAACTTTTGAAATTTGCTTGCCAGAGCCAGGTAAACTGTTTTAGATTTGACACAAGTTTATGGTCTGCTACTAAAGTCTATGGAGATGTTACCATAAGCTTCATTTTGTAAAGTATATTCTGGTAAATCTGGGAAAAAAAAAGAGTCATATAAAATATATAACTTTTGTTAGGCTGCTGATTTTATGTTACCATGAACAGGTAATATATGGACATGCATAATTTAACTTGCCTGTTTCATCATTAGAGACTCAAAAACGATTTTGAAAGACGAGCTGCCAAGTTTGTTTCTCCATTTTATATTATCCAGATTAAATGTAAAATATGAAAATGTTTCAGGTGGAGTGCAGACCACTTCTGTAGGATATCAGAGTATTTGTGCATTAAATAGATACAGCAACCGACGTTGCAAATTGACATGGCTGTGTAAAGATTTCAGCTAAAGAGAGCCACCGTGACCATCTAATTCTCCCAGAGGTGTTGGAGTTTCACTACAGAATCAATTCCCAAAGCACACACAAGACCTGGTGAACATCTTTCAAAATATATCCATTTTGACTCATAAACTTCATACGACAGTGAACTGGAGTAATAGTTGGAAAAAAAGTGCCTCTTCCACCCTGAACAGCTTTTGGTGACAAGGGGCTTGTCATGTCTCTGCTAGATTGAAAAGCCCTTCCCAACATTATTTTTTTTCTTTTCATGGACTTTGCTCCTTAACCTTCTGTTTGTTAAGCTTCTTCAGCCTCTCACTACGAGGCAGGTTTATGAACGTTTGTTTCTAAATGACAGTGGCACAGAAATGAATGTTTCTTCTAGGAACCCTCCCACTGAGGCAGACACATCTCAAAATTCAGTGCCTCAGCGGCCTGACTGCTATGACAGTACAGATGACTTAGCCTCTTGCTGGCTGAGAAGATCTATCTTAATTAAGATAAAAATAGTAAATTGCCTAAATATTGAGCACATGTAGAAGAATATATAAGTCAATGACTAATACGTGCTTTTGAAAGCCTGGATAAATGTTTAAAATGTTTCTTCAATTAAAATCAGCACAAAGTTTTGAACCTATAAATAACACGATTAGGATGGGTCTTTGTTTTCTTTTCCTTCACTCCCTCCTCCCCTCCCCACACCCAGCTTTTTTTTTTTTTTTTCCTTCCCTTTTTTTTCCCATTGGGGATCTGAGATATTCAAGATGAAGCTCGACGAGGCCCTGGGCAACCTGGTCTAGTTGGGGGTGTCCCTGCTGACTGCGGTGGAGGTTGGACTAGATGACCTTTGGAGGTCCCTTCCGGCCTGGACCAATCTATGAATCTATGAATCTGCTTTATTTGGCATGTTTTCTGGCAAATACAATTTTTTG
This sequence comes from Numenius arquata, assembly GCF_964106895.1. Classification (NCBI taxonomy): domain Eukaryota; kingdom Metazoa; phylum Chordata; class Aves; order Charadriiformes; family Scolopacidae; genus Numenius; species Numenius arquata. Next base: position 81,479,626 of record NC_133616.1, read on the forward strand.
GATGCCCAGCACTGGGCTCAAAAGAAGACAAGTGTTTGGGAGGACAGAGAGAGACGCTGCACAGGGTTGACTTACTGGAGATATCTTGGGTCTGAAAAGGCTCGGGGAGGCAGACTGTCTCTAGGAAGTCTCATTCCTATAGGTTTATGTAGGAGATATGTATAGGAGATATATACTACCACAGGCCATAACACAAGGAACCCTGATATCCTCTGGCTTCAACAGCCTTGAGCAGTGCTTCTCTCCTCTGTTTAGGCCACCCTTCACCTCATGCTTCACCAATTTTAAAGGCAGACAGGTTTCCAACTGATGTATGATCAGGCTTCTTAATTCAGGAGATTATAATACGACTGATAATAAAACAGGAAATCAGTGGGAGGAGTAAGAATAGCTAGTGCCTGAACCAGTGAGAGAAATTAGGGAGGTATATGGAGGTGGATGGAGTGGCGAGAGGAATTATTATTACCAACATTCATCCCTTCTTGTCATTTTCGCATGTCCACTAAAAATATATCAGACAAATTGCTTCTAAATGTACTTGGAAATGTGTGTGAGGAAAACAGGCTTGCACTTTGAAGTAGCATATCACTTCCAAGCTTGTGAAACTGTGAGCTTCACAGCATGGCAGAGTTGTTTCCCTTATGCATAAATCCCACGGATGGATTTACGAGGTGTCCAGAGCTTACACCTAGGAGGTGAATGGAATCCTACCTAATTTTTGCACAGGAGCTCATCAAAAATACAAAGGCACCAGAATATGTCCCCCTCTGCTCTGTTGTATGCATGCAAGGAAAGCTGAGCCATTGCCCTTAATGTTTGTGATGACACAGTCACTCTGCAAGCAACATGCCGTCTAAAGCTGTGCACATTTTTTTTCCAGTTTTGGTTCACACAATCAAGAGTTTCATTTTGAGTTTCATATGAACTAAGAAACTCAAAGCAAAACTCAGCTGGAACACTCTTTTCTTGGTTTTATGGTGGAAGGTATGCAAAAACAGAGACAGACATCGTTTCCACTCAAAAGTAACTTGTTCCAGGTTTGAAATAAATTTAGCTTAGATCAAAACTTAGCACTCAGGTTCGATGTAGTTTTTCAGTGACCCTAATTTGATTTTCCTGATTTTTTTTTTTAACTGAGGGCACTCAATTGATGACCTGGTACCATCCATATAAGGCTAAAATTCATAGCTTGCATAGCTTCATAATGTTTCTCTAATATGGCTGTTAAGCAAAACAATAGATATGTGAGAGAATTTTTTTTTATACATGGAGAGAAAAACCACGTCTATTTTAAATGTATTGGCTCTAACTTGTTTTGTTCAGTTTGAGGAACTGGGCTTTTTACTTTGTTCTGACCTCTGCTCCACAAGGTACTTAATCTCCACATGCAGAAAACCCAGAAGGAACACCAAATTTCATCGGCTCATTGTGCAAAAGGGATTTTTAAGCCATGATTGTGGCATGAATCACTGTTGTGCTGCCAACCTTCAGGATCCACACAGTAAAACTGGAACAAAGGGTTCTCTTCTACTGCTACCTTGATAAATTTGAAAAGCTACCTAATTATTTTACTGCTTACTGCACTGAATATAAGAGAAAGTAATTATATTAGGTGGACATAATATAAAACCTAAACACCAGTGTACTTCAACTTGCACTGCTACAAACGCTAATTAAGGGACTGGTAGCATTTGTATATTAAAATTCTATTTACAAGAGCATATAATGCAACTTTGCTCTTTACTGAAACTGGTATTCAAGGTCTTAGTTATGAAGCAGTTCTCTTCAATACTTCTTTTTTTCGGCAATATTTTTCCTTTACCACTGTTTTATAGAAATTGTAAAGCTTTTTAATATATAGAATTATTACTCTGGATTCTGATCTAAATCTCAGTGCTCTTGGTGGAATTACTCCCATTTTACAGCAATGCAAAATTCAAAGAGGAACAAAGTCCAGGCCATCATATATGTGCATAGGAGCCAGAGAGGTTAAATGGGGAATAAAACCAATGTATGCCATAGCTTTAATTATGATGCAAACAAAGGAAAAAGCCCTAAAACCAGGGACTGATGCATTCATGGCTTCCTAATTGTTGTCACTTTTTCTAGCTCTTATTCCACCAATTGGCTAGATTTTTATATACAAAAACCTTTAAGGAGTACTTTTCATAGTTTGATCTCAGCTCACTTTTAAGTACAAAAATAAGTAAAAATTATGGAATAACTAGTATTCAAAAGTCAGACTCAAAAGCAAAAAATAAAAAGAACATTTTCTTCCCTTACTGTGTTCTTGGGATAAGATCAAAGTTTATGTGTTTCTATGTACATTTTCCGGTTTCAATTAATGTTTCCTCTCTTCTGTAAGTGATTTTAGCAGCTCAGAAATACCTGGGTGATACTAGACACAGATGTCAACCCATGGAGCAATGCTGGATTTCCAGGGGAAAGGGGATTTCATCAAGGTCAGATGAAGAATCACATGCTGAAGGCTTATCCTGAGGAACTTTGGCCCTGCCATTACAACGCTGAAGCAAAATTACAGCTGTATGGAAACAAAGAATATCTAGTCATAATACCCTGCAAAGAAAGCTTGAAGTTGTGGTGGCAATATCTTCAAGATGTGTTTGAGTCTGCTAACAACGTGAAGCTGTAGCCTCTGAGAGAGGTCTATTGCCCGGTGTCTTCTCCAATACTCACAGCATTACCAACATCCAGTATCTCAGCAATGTCCAAGAACATTCAACCTTCCAAGATGGTAACAACATTTTGCTTTTATATTGTATCAGTTAAGGTAAAAAAATCCAAACCAAAACTCAAACAAAAAAAACCCAACAGCACCCCCCCAAAAAAAACCCCCACCCAAACCAGACCAAAGAACAAAGAAACCCCCCCCAAAACCCAACAGAAAACCAGGTTGTGCTCCTAGGGGTTGTGACAGCTCTGCCACTGAGGAGAGCTGAATTCAGGGACCTGAATCCTGAGCTGGCAAAGGCTTGAAGTCTGTGGGAGCAGAGCGCTGAGCATCTGACAGAAAGTGCACTCTCCCAGCACGATTTTGCCAACAATTGGAGCAGATTGGCAGATCGAGCCAAGCACAATCAGGCAGATCCTCTGGGTGCACAAGCACATGTGTATTAGAATGGAAGGCCCCAATAAACCCTAAATAATCAATATCCATTAATCTTTAATTATCTCATCCTGCTGATATAGTAAGAGAGATATATCAAGAAACTGCCTTCCACACGCCTTCATTAGGAATTCAAAGATTTAGTAGCTGGTGGTGATGTTAGGATAATTAGCAGCAAAAAAATGGAAGAAATGTAGGTTGCTATAGCAACACGTTCATCATGATCTACAGCATAAACACCCAGATTAATTTACAAGATGCCAGGTAGATATCTGCTTGGCTGACTGGGGTACACACAGACACCACCTTATTTGCTTTTATTAAGGCTTAATCATCAACATTAGAGCTTTCAAAGTACGTGTGCTATCACTGTCAATCAGAGAGGAGCTAGATGCTTTTAGGGGCAAATCCACAAGCACAGGCTGTTTGCTCCTCTGTCTGCTCTGCAGAGAAAGAGGAGGAAGATTATTCTTCCTCCAGAGACATTCTGAAGCCACTGCTGTGGCCCTGGAGCTCTGATCACTCCTATGGGTCATCCATGTGGTATGGGTCATATTCTCCTTCTGTAGAAAACAAAACCCAATCCCATGAAACTAGATGCTATTTTCCTCTGGCAGCTGTTGGGAAGAGCCCTCTCCATTAAGCAGCTTTTTGTGGTGTTCAGTGGTGCATAATGAACAAGGGAGGATCCATCTTGTACCATCTTGGTACCTGAATGAGGATATGCAATATGCATACTCCAAGACTCCGTAAGGCCACTGCCTCATTGAAAAAGTGCATTGTCCTTGGTAAAACTGTAAAATAGGCCTTTAAAGCACCAGAGTTGGTGGGACAAGCAGCTAATGTCGTGCCATGATGAGGTGCGAAACAAATCCAACCGGAAAGCAAAGGGAGGAGAACCAGTATGCACCGGATAACCAAAGCAGAGATGTCCTGCAAAGAAGTAGTTCAACAAATGTAAAGTTTCTAGACATAACGTGAATAACACAGACAAAAATGAGTGGTCAGGGTCTCTCTGTCACTACTTCTGCTAGTGAGGCCAACCGTCATGTTCTAACCTCTCGATACCACTTGACAGGCAAGACCTTCTGTTGCCTCACTGCTTTTCCAACATTATTCTATCCTCCAAGAAAGTGGATGGTGGAGAAAATATCTTGGTCAGCGGTAACTGTGCTTAAGGAGCAACACTAAAGCTGCCGAGTTTTGTTAGGAGGAAGCTGGTATGGTCCAAGAGCTTGATTAACAATAAACATACATCCTCAGCAAAGAGTTTTGTGTAAATTTCCCCATAACCGGCATTTGCTGACAAACTGGTAGGGGTGTTAGGGGTGTTAATCTTGCTTATCCCTCGTTTCACATTGGTTTTGCCTGCCCGCTTCACCACTGGTTGCACGTCGCATCAACCACGCTGCCTTCCCAGACAGGGGTGTAGGTTTCTGCTGGCGGTGCCGGCCACCATCCCACGCCGACCCACGCCACTGCCTCCCTTCCCTCCCTGCGGCTCTGCAGCTGTGTGCGCAGCTGCATGAGGAGCCGTATTGAGGAACTGGCTCAGCTGCGTGACCGCGGCTGCACAGAGCCCTAGGGCTGCAGGGTGCTGGGGGTCGGCAGGGCACACGTGGAGCCTTGGAGGCTGGGGGCGGGACGACTTGAACCGGGTTGAGCAGCATTGCTGGAAGATGTTTCATGGGGAACTGCAGGAGATGGAGTCAAATCTCTCCTTCTCCATAGTCTTACTCCCACCTGTCCACCCACAGGACACATGCACAGTCCTACCTGTTAGGGTGCACACTCTGACACACTCCCCCAAAGCCCCAAGCTCTAGTGCACTAAAGACATCATAGAACACATTCAACCAGACAGGAAAGACACAGGAAAACTAAAAAGCAAGGACACCCACTGAGTAAATGAAGAATAAAAATAGTGGGTAGTAGAATATTAGGAAGGTAAACATCATTTAACCACTAAAAGAACAGAAAAAATAGAGAACCTATATCATAGAATCATAGAATCATAGAATGGTTTGATTTGGAAGGGACCTAAAGGTCATCTAGTTCCAACCCCCCTGCCCTGGGCAGGGACACCTCCCACCAGACCAGGTTGCTCAAAGCCCCATCCAACCTGGCCTTGAACACCTCCAGGGATGGGGCATCCACAGCTTCTCTGGGCAACCTGGGCCAGGGTCTCACCACCCTCAATATTTCTGAGTGAACTTTGTATTTGTAACACAGCTCACTCCGCTGACCACAAAGCTGGTGACACCAACATGGCAATTTGTCCATTGAAGAAATGGTCAAATTTCTGAATGAAATGAAGAAAATGTTTACCTTTGTCGATAGCCTCATGATTTAAAGAGAAAAGGCACCAAGAGACAAGAAAAACCACAACAAACAACAACCACACGAAGCAGAGGCTTTGATCTGCTGTAAGCATCTTTCCTCCCTGGGAACCGTCAGTGCGATGTAGGAGCTCCAAACAACATGGGTCATATCCCCACCTGAGTTGCTGAAAAAATGCCATATAGACACAAGCGTCCTTTATAGAAACATGCAAACATCTCTATCTCGCTAGCATAAGCAGCTAGCTGTATTATGCTGGCCACAGTTTACTTTACCATCAATATATTGTGTAGTACCTACTGGGTCCCTTTTTTCTGGCTATTCTGAATTAAACAAACCAAGACTCAACACATGTCTTAAAACCGCTATAGTTTATTTATAAGGAGAAAGACAGCCCATCAAACTTTCCACAGGAATTTAAAAAATTCATCAGGGAGTCAAAGTCTTTACTTTCTTTCCATTCATATAATTTTGGTTTTGGCTTAACACTTAACACAATATTCAGTTCAAAAGAATATCCTTTGCATTTAAAGTAAACAATGGTTGTTATACAAAGACTTTTAATTTTTCTTCTCCTGCCCTTTGCGATTTTATTTCCTTCTTCCAAAGGTCTGCTCAAATAACATTATGCCCACCCCATGCCAGAAACAGAATCTGCTTTTCTAATTCAGCTTTTTTGCAAAACAGCCAGTTCAAGTCATCCCATTTAAACTCTTTGCCTCTAAAGTTTCCCAAACATTTTACATTTTCAAATGGAGTTTTTAATTAAATTTAAAAAATAGGGAATTAGGAGAAAAAAAATAAATATAATGAAAAAGTGATGTGTTCTGGTTTGGAAAATGAAAATAAAAAGGACACAACTCACAGAAAATCAAGTAATGCTTCTCAAGCCCTGGCTCTAATCTGAGTCAGGTTCATAATATAAAAGTGAGTTTGATATTTTCTGTCTAATTAATAGTAGAACTTAGCCCACAAGACACCCCTCCCCACCCCCTACCCCTAATTAGGAAACATTTTACTTAGCTCTTATTTAGCATTTCATAAACATTGGGCCAATTTCATCTTTGGGGTAACTTTATTGAAGCCAATGAATAAAGCCAAATATCTAATTAACTGTAAAACTTTGGCAAGTGTACAAGTATTTGGCAAGAAAATATATATTCATCAAACAGTGCTGTGCATATGATGAATTACAGAATTATGTGATAAACTGCCTTTATTATGCCAATAAAACTTTTAGAAATAACTTTTCTCTAAAACAAATTACACTTTTGGAGAATAGATGACACAGCTGCCTGGTAAAAAAAGTATTTCTGACATCTGGTCAAAGGGACCTGCCCTATTATGGCTTTGACATCTGTACGAACAGGGCAATTTCAAAGTCCCCTGGCAGGATTTTTCTATCCTATGAGAGCAATTTAGCTGCAACTGCATCACTGATTTGAATCCAACCCCTATAAAAGTCAGCAAAAGGATTTATGGTTTCTCTCCTCCTGGTATAGGTAACTACAGACAGAACAGGCCTCTACTATCACAATTTTTAGAAATACTACTACACATGATTGAAGACTGGGTAATATGGTATCTGTACCCATTTATTGATTGAAAGAATGTAACTTACAAGTGAGCTATATAATAAGACAATTTGGCTAGACTATGTTATATCACCCTATGGTGAACTACTGCATTTCCTATAGGAAAATTGACTCTTTAGCATGTCTTCCATTATCCTTCAAGACCAACATCTTGACGCAGGCTTCACAGGCAGATCGAAAAAGCTGCTCTGAACTACGAGACTGCATGGGAAACTACCTACTGAGCCATGGGGAAGGTCTTGTGAAGTTGCTATTTCCCCACCCTACAAAAACTGCAATGGCTATCGAAAACAGAGAAACTGTGGGTAAAGATATTTGCCTTTCCTGAAATCTGACCTGCAGAATTAGCCGACTTAAAAAACTAAATGCAATAGTGAATACAGTAATAGAAACCTCTTCACATTTATAAGTACTAATAAATCTTCTGCGTCCAGACAGACTACAAAATCTGTGGTTACTATTTTTAAAGGACTAGTGAAAAGAAAACATATAAATTAAAAAGTATTAGGAGAGGTTTTCCTTCTTTAAACATTTGACATAAATATTTGACAATATTTATTCCATATCTCATGCTTTTAAATAGAATACAGTAATGTTCTTTTGGTGAGCATGTAGGGACAAACTAATATTTTATTGCCACAGCTTAATTTTATATCATAATTTGGTCATTACTATGGAATATATTTGCTTATTTTTAAATACCGTTTCTGTGTATGAGTATTATCTTGTATTGCTGAAAGGACTGACTCTCATACTGATGAGACTGTGGACATGAAGGCGCTGGAACTGTTAGGTCCCAAAGGGCCTTTCCATTGACTTCTCAAGCCTACTGATGAAAACCTTCCTGTATAACAGGCAAATATTTTATTCCCAGCCATAACAAAAAAAAAATCTTCTAGGGCACAGAAAAGCTCCATACGTTATAAATATATGAGATTTGCATCTGTTCTGCTGTACAGTAATGAGATGTTCCAAGGGACTACTGTTGCCAAACACCTGCTGTCATTTCCCACTGTTTTTTGTGCAACCCTTCAGAAGGGAAAAGAATGAAAACGTCTGCCTGTATTGGCCTGTAGAGTCCACATGCTTCTGTAGAGGATCTTGGGCAGTGAGGTATGGTTTTTGCACCTTTGTTATGGATGCTCTTCGGTCCCCCACTAGCCCCATGTGGGAGCTAGAGCTGGGAGGCTGCAGAGCAGGGAGGTGGGAATTGTCTCTAGTGGAGATTATGGAGCTGTGCATCTCTTCAGCTTCCAGAATAGAACTTGAGCTGCTTCATTTTGAAGGCTATTTCAAGTAAAATAGGGTTAGGGGGGCTCAGCAGGTGCAAGGATTGCACGGGTATCTCCTCACTACCCAGCCATGGGGTAGGTCTTCATAGGAGCTGTGGTGCGAGATCTTCATGGGAGCTTTGGTATAAGCATCATTATAACAAAGATACTCAGGTGTAATGCTCTTATCATCCCCTGTAAGTGATGTAGCCAGGCTGTAGCTATGAAAACCTTCATAAAAGTCTTGTTTTAGAAAATAAGTGTCACTTTGGTCCAGCTTTTGTCTTCCCAGACATCACTTGACATAAAACAGTTGATTTTTTTTTGTTGTTTCCTAAGACATACTGGTTTAGGCTTGATATACTTTTCTTTTTTCCTAGTGCAATTTAAATTCCAACTTAGCATAATAGTTAATGGCAACATTTTTACAATAGTAACATTCTTTGCATATAGATTCCAATATCGAGTGTATATAGCTAAGAGGTATATGTAGATAAGAAGTAAAATGGTGGTAATTTAAACTGTCAGCCAGAAAACTGCATTTGAGGTTCAGAAGATAGGAGTTTGGCTTTTTTTGTGTGTGTGAGGCAGTCCCATTCTGGAGGCAGGAAGAAAAGAAAAGTAATAATAGCATTGTGCTGCAACTACGGTGCCTTTTAAATACTTTGCACAAGAATAACTGATTATGACTTAAGTGTCACAAGCTATGTTGATGAAGCACAGAAAAAAGCCAAACCAAAACAGAACAAAACCTCCAAATCCCCGATAGAGAAAAAATAATTAGAATCAATGTTAGCTCCTGTAGGTCTAACAAACAGGTCCTCAGAGCGGGTCTGCTGTGTGGGCATGCACCTCTGCTTCTGTGCTTTCTCAAGGAGGCAAAAGCATTTGATGGGTTGAGTTTCTCTCCGTCCCTTGGGCTGAATTGTGCCCATGCCACGGGTCTCAGAAAGGGGCTCTGCCTGGTCCTGTCACTGAGGAGCATGGTAGGAGCTAGTTTGCAATTAGCAAGGTGTAATTTGGCTGGCAGGTGCCGTTTGGGACTGATGGGAAGAGAATTGTCACAGTCCACAAAGTACGTGTCATCCTGCAACAAATCGGGCTTCTTAGCGGTGCTTTGGGTGGCAGAATCAATGCTTCACGCTGTTCTCACCTCCCTTTGCTGATTTCTTTTTTGTCTTTGGGACCAGCGCCAATAGCTAAGCTTGCCTTTTCATGGTGCTGAGTTGAGCAAGTATCCACCTCACCCTTAAACATCAACACTTTTAAGAATTCAGTTTAAACAATGCATTTTGTGTATAACAAGTGATTAAACATTAGAGTCTAGTTCTGAACTCTTTGTTCTTTCCTCTAAATGCTAATTATTAAGGTGTTTATCTGCAAAGAGACAAACAGTTTCTGACTCAACTGTACCTCATCTTTTTCTTCTTCCTGACTGAAGTCTTAATTCTATGTTTATGATGTTTGAAATTTTAGCTAATGGCATACAGTAGCTACAGACTGTGACTCGTGGAGTAATTTGAAAAATAATAACAGAGAAGAAAAATAGCATGTAATCTAGGGCAGATAATGTGCATTTCACCGACATGTAAAGTACCTAGCAAGCTGCAGAGCTGTACAAATAAATAAGTGATAATAATAAGACTGATAATAATAATATCAATAATGAGATAAGAGTTTAAGCACAGATATCTATATTTTAAATTGAGAGAGGAAGCAAGAGAGATTCTTCCACAGTTTGCAATTGTGATATTTCACATGCAAAGTCCCTCTTTTCAACAATTCTGGGCTCTGACAGTGGTGGTTCTGTAGCCCTCTTTTCAATAGGTGACTCACTGCGTTACGTTTCCTTAATGAAAGACAAATACAAATGTTCTAAGACTGAGAGTATCTTTTCAAAATGGTACATGGGAGGCATACACAAATCTTCTTCACAAACAGGAATTTACACAGTACCACCCATGCATCACTTTGAAAAGAAGCAAACTTCTTAAGCCTTAAGTACCTTATTTTGCCACCTTTATTTTCTTTGACATTTTCCTACTGCTTGCTTTAAAGTTAATGTATGAAAAATGAAAGAGCACAAAGGTTTCCTCGTGTATAAGATTCATCTGTATCAGATCAGCTACAATTGAGCATTCAAGTCCCACGCTGCTTTTGTAATATGTATTTGATGAATCCATGTTAAAGCCTCATAGGCAAACTTACTCGGAACGGCAATGAAGAATTTAACAAATTCATTCATCCATACCATCATCAGCTATTACAATGCCGCAGGCTAAGCCAGACAACTGAGTAATGCGAACTTTGGCAAACAGGCAGAGAAAATACCTTGTATACTCTTAGCTGCAATCTCAAAGCTGTTTGGGTACTGAGAAATCTGTGTGCCTGGCTGCGAGGATGACAGCCTCACAGCCAGTGTTTGTTTGTCTTGCATTCTGTTACTTCTGTAATAGTATTAACTTTTCAAGTGTTCATAGGTCTCATCTTTGTTGCAAGAAGTGCTTTGTACAATAAGTAAAACATTCATCTGCACAATGATGCTTTTGACGTTTTTCCTTTCTGATGTGGACTATAAATTGACTTAAATTGTATGTCAACCTGCCTACATCTGTTTTTAGTAGCTGACCTTTGTGCCCCTTGCACAAAGTTCTGGATAGGCAAATCTCAGACAACAAAGCCTTTAAAAACACACACAGAAAGGAAGCATTTCATATCCAGAGACTTGGGTTAATGAAAAGTTCTAACATTTCCAGCTGCAGCTAAGGGTATTCAACTACTGTCATTCTTCATCCTGGCATAAAGTTAAAAAAAAAAACAGCTAAAGCATCACAAATGCCAAAAGTCTACGCATTAGATATTTGGACATCAGGATCTGGGAAGATGAAAGGACCTTGTTTGCCTTCACTGAAAACCCCTCTACTTTCTGCAGAAATGCACTCTGTGTTTGGAGGTGGCCAGCAGTATTTGTAACCCCATGTGTGACTCGTTGCAGCCAATGGGCTGTAATGAAACGTGCTATTTTTCTCTGAATTGTCTCTCTCAGACAAACTGAAAGTGTAAATAATTCAACTGTCTTGAGCAAATCTGGGCCAGTCTGCATCAAAAGACTAGTTTTTCCCTTGTCTGCTAAACACTACCCATAGGCAGCTATAGGCTTGTCAAGAACTAGACAGGGACCTACTCACTGTTGTGGGTGAGAAAAAAGTGATGGGAAAAAGGGCTTACATATGGCTTTAGCATATTTGAAGTCAGAATTGTCTGTTTTCCTGTGGAGACACTGAAAATGGTAGTAGATAGATACACCGGGGCTCTTAATTCAACACTTTCCACATGTAATAAATGCACCAAAAAATGCAGAAAAAAAGAGAAAGAAAACCTCAACGCCAACCCCAAAAGAGTCAACAGTTATGAAAAGAAGAGAAGCCTTTAGAGAACCAAAGGGTTGTTGAAATTTTTGTCAGAGCCTTGCAGTGCTTTTCCCTCTAATGTCCGTAGCAAGCAAGAACAAAGGGCACTTACACCAGTCTGTGAAATATGATTTTTATTAATATACCACATGATGGGTGTCATATTGGACAAATCAGCAATAAAGCACATGCCCCATACCTTTGACAAATTAAAAATATAATTTATATTATTACATTTCCTTTCCAAAAGTAGATAACTACCATTTCAATAAATTAAGAAAAAGTATGGAGAGAGTGAAGGGAAAAAACAAATGGGAAGTTATTTTTGAAGCCTGTAAAAGCAAACTGAACATAATAACTGAAAGCACTGTTGACATGCACAAAGGAAGCATTTCTTAACAGGAAGCAGTGTAAAACTCAGTGAGTCAGAAACTTTGTCATGGGATTTAGGTTTTGCATATATATCATTATTTTGTATGTAAAACAGTCTTGTAAAGCCCCATGAAATACCCACAGTTTCACCTAACAAGTAACATGCTTATTCAAATCTTGAATTATGGCACTGGTCATCTTTCAGAACCTTAAATCTCACTCAGTGTCACTATACCAAGTAGTGGCAGAAGGTCCAAAGCTGAATGGTTTTGTTCTGCTTTACTTATTCCAGGCTGGACTTGTTTTCCTATTATTCAGTCGCTCAATATTTGGCCCTGAACCAGTGATAGCCTTTGAAAGAACTTAAGGATTAAAAGTATGAAGACTGAATTGCTCATAAAATTATTTTTTTTTTTTTTTTTAAAGAACACTAGAAACATATTTCCAGCATAAAATAAAATCCGTGCCTGCCCTCAGTATAAGCTTCAGCCTGACACAGAGCAGGGGGCTTATTAACTGAGATGGAAAATATCTGGCAATTGCTTCATTTTCCATCTGATATTGTCACCCTCGTTGGCTGCACACTATGAAAAATGTGAACTGCCCTAAGGAGCATAGCCTAAAAAAAGGAAATCATCAAATTTTGCCTCCTCCACAATTCACATTAATTTCAAGAAAATTTCTTATGAATATTTCTGAGGCCATAATCAGCCTATGTGGCATCTGCATGCTGGATTAAATAAAAGCAGGTTATGGAAAAAAAACTCAAAACACTGAGGCAGAATCTTCCAAAAAGCTACTTTTCACCAAAATAATAATACCTAAAAGAATGAAATGGAGTAGAGATGAAAATTGGAGGAAATACTGTTTTTATATAACATTTTAGTGTTAGCTTTCAAAGGTCCCACAGCGGCCTCAAATAGCAGCAAAATGGAGTGGAGGAGGGGTAGAGAAATGCCGAATCTGAAACATTTTGAAAGGAATAGAAATCAAGGAAATAAGGATTCTGGCAATGCTGGCAGATGGGCTGAGCAAAATTTCATCATCACAGACATGATTAGGGGACTGTACCTCAATCAGAAAATGCTGGATGTAGAAGCAGACAGGAAGCTGTTAGAAGAAGAGATTCTGGATATTATGTTTTGGTGCTTCTAGATATTCTTAGCATTCAATTAGGAAACTGATAGGTCCCCTATGAGCATCTTCAGATGATTTCTTGTACCACAAAAAAATGATGAAGGAGAATTTGACCTTTCCAGAAGTGTAGAGGTGGGATATAAGAACAAATCCAGACGAATGCCGGTCCATAACAGAGATCCATCTGTACAGCCATAATACAAACAAAAGTACTATGAAAAGAACGCAAGTCCTCTGCCTGAACATGGATTTCAGATACTAACTTCTTGCCAGCCATGGTAACAGTATAAAGTTAACGTAATGACTGGATCAACAACCACAATGTTAAATGATTTCTTTAATGAGCCTATACATCAGTTACTTTAGCTACAGTTCAGTTAATATCTGTTCAATGAATGATTGATTTTTGGAGAATGCTCAGGTGTTTTCCTAAAATTGTGTTGAAACAAGCACGATCTAAAACCAGGCAGACGGGGACAGGGAAAAAGCAGATGTGCTCGATGCTGGTACAGTATCTTGGTAACAGAAGTTTAAGCTAGTCTATTTAAGGGAAGCAGTTGGAAAAATAAAGCTGAATCTCTTCTCTACTTTTCCCTTACGAATCATCTGGTTTCCCTTTTAAAGTTAATTATCCTTGTTAATTACTTCTGAATCCATAGATTGTGTCAAACTCGTTGAACTTATTACTTTTTAATTCGTTCACGTGGGTATTGCCGCTGAGGACTGAAGTGGCAGGAGCAGCCCCCTTGCTCCCTGGGAAGCTCCGCTTGGCTGGTTTCCAGCCTCGCGGTGGCCAGGATGGGATGGGGAGAAGATAGAAACCCTTCTTTCTCTTGGCAAGTCCCAGGTAAAGATCTGCCTGGAGCTGCAGCCCCCGGGCTTTCAGAGTATGCAGAGACTCCTGAGATGCTCCTGAAGCAAGGGATGCTCCCAGCTGGTGTGACTCAACCTGCTTGACTTGGTGTCTCCCTGATATGTGTGCTTTTTCCAGCTGGGCAGAAAACACGCCGGGGTCTGTCATCACATTTGCGAGCAGGAGGTGTGCCCCCCCGGGGGAGCAACACTGTAACCGACGTCAGAGCATCCTTGGGGGTGAGTGTTTATTGCCAGTTTTCCTACTTATCTGCTTCAGATGCTCTTACAGAGGGGGACGATGTAAGAAGGCTGGGACGGGTGCATTCCCACCGCCCAGCAATGATACACAGGTAGCATGGCATCCCTGGAGATAAATACAGAAGGGACAAACTCTGTCTCCCTCTCTTTGCCTCCCTGTCCGGACAGATTAGCGACATGGTGCCCGCACCCTTCTCCTTTGCTCTCTTCAAAGAGGTCCCAATTCTGCCAGCTTGGCTCGTGTCCGATGGCACCTTGTCCCACAAGCAGCCCTGGCTGTGTAGAAACCACATTTCATTAGTCATTATGCTAGAAAGTAAGAGGAGAAATAATTGTTGTGGGGAAGTCATTGTGCACAAAAGCAGAAGTCTGGAGAGTGGACAGGAGCCTCATGTGCTCTGTTCATCAAGGTTATCTGGATTTTTCTCTTATATGATTCTTTATAGCTGTACTCTAAGTCATGCATTTCCATGACTCGTACTTACAAATTACTAAATTTTACCAAATATGTGTCCTATTTTTTTTATTAAAGATTACTACTTTTTTTAAAAAACAAAAACAAAAACAAAAAACCTAAATATTACCAGATTTAAAAAAAATAAACAAAAAACAAACACCCTGACTGTAATAGATTCAGGCTTAATTACCTGGGAATGCTGCATACTGCAGAGCTGGCAAACTGGGACTCAAAGAAACAATATTGGAGCTGGTGATAAGCCCAAAAGCAAACCTGTATTGAGGCTTAGGGCCACCTGAGCACAGGTGAGGAAGAGGAAGAGGAGGATTGCTGCCCTCTGCCGCAGCAGGCACACCATCGCCGGTGTCGTCTACAAGGATGGCGTAGTCCTCGGAGCAGATACGAGAGCAACTGAAGGAATGGTTGTTGCTGACAAGAACGTCCTCCAGCGTGCCCAAAGCTGGGGAGCATGTTGGGCAGTGAAGGGTTGGCTTCCCTTCCTCTTGGCTCCTTCTTGGCCATCCCATCTCTCCATGGGCGTGTTACCTGGGGTAAAGAAGTTATAGCACTGAGAATTACTTTTTCCCCACTCTTTTCCCCACAGACAGATTTTTTTTTCCTATCTGAAAGAAGATTTATTTGGTGAGTAGAAAAGAAACCTGACTATAAGTTGGTTTTTCATTTTCTGTCTGGTTCCTCTCTGAAGGATTGTGACCCTTCTTTGCCTGCTACCATGCTGACAACACCCTAAGCCATCCCTTACACTCATTCCCCATCAGAAGCATGCATTTTATAAAAAAAACCTGATGTGAAACATATCAGTAAGTTGTTAGGAAACAACCTAACTTTTTCATTTGAGATAAGGACCTGATCTGAAAGATCATACAAATACCTAACTTGGATTTGATTTCAATGGGATTTAGAGCAACAGTGGAGATAGACTCCTAAATATCTGACTCTGGGACTGAGAAACTTCAGAGATACTCACCAGGACAATGTAGCAGGAAACCCCAGCAAAGCCTTTGTAAAAATTCCTACCCTTTAAAAGAGGAATGAGGAATAATAACGATACCATGATCCTCATGGCTTGGCTCGACTGAGTGGATAGGAATCTGAAAGGGTTTCAAGAAAAGAGAAATGCCGGGGCAGAAGGGCAAATGGACACAAATGGGGGCTTGTCTTCTCCCACCACCCAGAATACGGACTCATGCCGTCAAACCCTTAAAGAAAGGAAAAAACTAAAAACATTTCAAAATTAAAATCATAGAATCATAGAATCATAGAATGGCTAGAGTTGGAAAGGACCTTAAAGATCATCTAGTTCCAACCCCCCTGCCATGGGCAGGGACACCTCTCACTAGAGCAGGTTGCTTAAAGCCCCATCCAGCCTGGCCTTGAACACTTCCAGGGATGGGGCATCCACAACTTCCCTGGGCAACCTGTTCCAGTGCCTCACCACCCTCACTGTAAAGAATTTCTTCCTTATATCTAATCTAAATCTCTTCTCTTCCAATTTAAAACCATTGCCCCTTCCAAAAGATTGATTTGGAACCAATTCTGCCACCCCCAGAAATGAGACACTTTCCAGTGAAGTACCTTCCTTAAGTAGGGTTACTAATGAGTACAGATGCTATTTCACAGAGGAGGGACAGGATCTGCATTGAGTGTCAGAGACAGAAGAGTTGCCATATTGATCCGGTTCCCATTAAAGCCAGTAGGAGTTTTGCCATTGATTTCAGAGAGAACAAGGTCTTCAAGAGTCTTCCCTTGGAAACAGAAAAGAAAGGCACAAAAGTTTTCGAATGCCAAGGCCAAATATTAAGCTGGAAGATCTTTCTAGCCAAGGGCTCTGAGAGTTTTCATTTTATAACACTCTTGAACTGCAGGCAGCGGTTCTGGTCAGCTGGGTCCACCATGCTCGCAGTCCTTGGGTTTGTTCAGACTTAGCCCTGAGGCAGATCTTTCTTGCTTGAGACTCCTCTGTTGTAGGAATCCATCCTGGAGGAAATTCCACCGGAATGTCTCAGTGACTGCTGCTAGTCTCATTTACTTCGGCTGGCCTATTTTATCCTTTTCCTACTATTCGCTGTTAAACCTTCTGACTAGTCCATTTTTCTTTCAGCTTGGTGATAAGGCAATCAGGGTAGCAGCTACATATTTTGCCCTATTTTCACTGCAGTCTGATTAGCTTTTTTGTAGGTTGGGCCAAAGTATTCTGTACTTTCTTCTCATTCAACTGAATACAGACACGCTGCAGTAAGTGACTTAAGGTAGCTTCCATACATGAATATTCTTACTGTCTATAGCACGGATCAGCAAAAGGTACATCAAGAGCTGATGTAAACCTTTACATAAACTCGATTTCATCTTTCAAGTTCAAAGTGTTTTATTCACTTTTTTTTTTTTTTTCCTTCACGCCTTCATTTTCTGTGTCTCAGAAGGCCTCCAAAGCATCATAACAACAAGGCAGAGAATGATCTCACATTTTGCAAGCATATTGCAAAAAAAGTTACTCACATGAAATTTTCAGCCTGTCTTTTGAAAAGTAACTAACTAAGATTGCTCAGGAAAATTACTACTTTCCTGGATTTCAGTAGAATATTTGAATAGAGTTTATATACCAGAACATACATTCTAGAACTGAAAGACAGCAAATTTAAATTAAAAAAACCCCCACCCAACCTGCATTTCAGTCAGGTACCTTTCTTTATATCATGTTGATAAATTAAGAAAATTAAAATTTATAAGGAGACCTATTGACCATGTTGGTTTTTAGATTACAGTGCAATATTTTTACTGATACCTGTTTACTTCTTCTAGCATAAAATGGCAGCCATGCCTTGGTGTGATGGGACAAGTATGGCAGCTATTTTATAGTTAAGCTTGACTGTCACCATGCCAGTACAAGTGTCTGTAGAAATCCCCCACAACATACATTTTTTATGAATTGAACCGGTATAATATAATTTTACATAATCATTTGTTTTAAGGAGAACTTAGAAACTAATTTCTTCGTTTAAGAAGGTACGTTATGTATAGGTCAACAAAAAAGCTGCTGTCAAACTTTGTGAAAGCCTAATTCTTTGTCAATTAGACTCCATTCATCCTAAGAATAGAACACTAATCATTTCTGCCTGCAGAGACACTTGAGGCTTTGGTTCTTAATGAAAATGAACCGAAAAAAATCTGAATATCTGGCATTTTCCTCTATTGAGTTCACTTAGGATTGGGTTTCCATGTTTAGGTCTTGGCTTGGCTTTTCACAAAGCAAAACAAAACACAAAAAACCCCCCCAAAAAACCCAAAGTAGCTTTTTATGCCACATTAAAAATATACAAATGGTATAAAAAGAGAATAATGTTAAAAATTTAGATTAAAAGATTTACAAGTCTGTTACATGAAATAATTTTGAAAGATATAAAGATCAGGTTTGACAATTGTACCCAGTTTCCCCCATTATCCACCCTGAGTTATTTCTGATCTTATCCATCTGCAGCACAAAAGGGAAGGCTGAAAGAGTCAGGGACTTCTCTTAAGAGTAGCCAAGTTAAGTGCTCTCATCATTATGATGGGTAACAAAAGCACCCCTTCAGGAACTGTCAGCAAATATTAGCATCATGTCATTAGCATCCTACTTAGAGGAGGCTCTGTCTTTCCATGACGGGCTACTTGTCCTAGGAGGAAGAGGAAAATGAGGGACACAAAGGATTGTTGAAACTATCTAAATGGTAGTTGATGAAAGGCTTAAAGTTGCGTAATACTGAGAGCGCCTTTGAATTCCTAGATCTTCTTTGTCCCTTTGTTGAAATGATCACACCTGAGACAGAAGAAAATTTCTTTCCTCCTTTGAGTGCAGAGAGTACGTTTGTGAGGACTCTCAATGTACCAAACCAGGAGATGTTCTTTCCTCCTCCTCAGCACTCAGCATCCCTTGCCACAAACAAGAAGAAACGCAGCCCAGATCGATGAAATAGGGCTGTGCCAGGTCCTGTGTCAAGGACACCTGCAAGACCTGGAATCGGTGTCTTTCCACTTTCCTCTCCAAAATCCTGAAACCTGTTTAGGAACAAGGGCTATGTCCTCCATTTGCCTAGCACAACAGGGGCCAGGTTTCAAACGTTCTCCCTATTATAGTGCTATTGATGGCATTCATTTCTGGGCAGATTTTATTTATACATAATTACACTTTTTTTTTTTCTTCCCCATAAATACTGCTATTTATACATAATAATACTAAGGCTGACTTTTCAGGATCTGGTTCACTATTCATCTTCTGTTCTAATCTAAAGTTTAGGAAAAACAAAGTACATAATACTTTTGTGTCTTTAGCTTACAAATGAGCCAATCCAACCTTTTGAAATAATAATAAGTATTGCTAATAATCCTGAACATATAAAATGCTTCCCCATTGAGACACGGTGGGTTGCTGTACAATAAAAACATTATATAAAAAACCCAACAAAAATATTTTAATAGAAACCACCCGCTTAAAACAAAAAGAACAAAATCCATATGTCTGCCACATTTACGTCCTAAACCCATCAAAGAGATAAATGTACAGAAGCTGGGAGTCAAGGACTGAACCTAAGTCTCACTGAAGCAATTGGAAGTATTTTCACAGAGCAAAACACAGGCTGGTGCCCTCCCGGGTGATGGCTCTGTCTCTGCTGTGGAAGGATCCCATCAGGTGTAGCACGTTCATCCCTCACCAGTTCTTGGGGCGAAAAGGACCGCACAGCAGCTATAAGCTCTCATTGCCACTGATGCAAGGCTCTGAGCATCCCCACAGGGCACAGAAATCTTTAGTTTTCCGGACTTTTGATGAGTGAGCTGTCTCCTTTGTGAAATTAGACTGGGATCATAATGAGAGGGAACTTTGCTAGATGTTAGGGAGGAGTCAGGAGACATCTGTGCAGCCAAATAATGTGATGAGGGAGCAGTAAGATAACTCGCTCTTTCTGCCTTAGCACTGGGCAAAGCAAAATGGGGATTAAATGCAGCAGGGAACAAAAGAGAAGCTCAGTCAGCCTTAGACTTTGGCGGTAAAAGTTCATGAAATGGTTTATGATCCTCAGTCTGAAAAGCTTGACAAAGTTACCACAGTGCCCTCCCAGCCACGGCCACCAACCAACATGTCCTTTACATGGCTGGTTTCAGTACTCCTTTTTGCACCTCGAGCTGTGAGCAGAAACTGCTGAACCACGGCTTACATTGCAGTAGAAAAAAAGCTGTTTTCGTTAGGAAAACAGAGCCTAACATTTACACCAAGCTCCGGAAGTTGTGAGGTTATTGGGCACATAGATTTCGGGGATGGCATAGGAGGCAAACGAGAGCCATTCTTAAAATTATACGTGCAGTGAGGAGGTATGGCTTGGAAGTGATTAGCTGGTAGAAGATTAATCACGACCATTATAAGGAGGTTTAATAATTCATGCTGGAGCTTAAATGTAATATTTGCGCAAAGGAAGGCACTGAAGCTATAGCATGATTAAGTTTCTTGATGTGCTTCAAAACCTTCCTGATGATTTGAGTTGTTTCTACTAGATCCATAAGTCTTTGGAAAGCTCCCAGAAACAGCAATGACTTCTTAGTTTGAAGCTTACCTTTCCACTAAATATTCACCTCACAGACATTAGAATAAATTGGCAAATATGACTGACTGTCTTTCAGGATGACTGGTTGAATGGGCAGGATTGTTTTGATTTTTTTTTTTTTTTTAATTAACCCATTGCATAAGCAGAAAGATGTGATATCAGGTGTTGATTTAAGTGCCGCCTTCCTCCTCTCTATTTTTCCTCAATAAGTGTTCTCTGAGAGCCAACAGAAATGGTAAGGAGTAATGGTCAGGAGTGGCCTGGGGGTGGCTGTAAGCATCGTTGGTGAGTACCATCCTGAGCCAACTGGAAATAGTGTACCTTAAACAGCCCTGTGCACCTGGAAAAGCCGTTTCTGGGGGACAGCATCCACCAAACCTGAACATGCACACATAGAACACATGCAGATGAGCTAATGTGACAACTGGCCTGGATTTTGTGCATTTCTTACCCAATCTTCTGTAAGCAACAAATTAATTCATAGTTTGCTGAACAAAATAGCACTCAATCCCACAAATAGAAGGTTTCTAACCTTCACATTAGCATACAGCAGATCTTGTTGTGGGGGGGAGTTGCTGTTTGTTTGTTATTGTGTTGGTTTTTTTTTTAAAGTGGAGGTTGAAGTAGTGTTGAGCACCTACTGCTAAGCTTTTTGAAGCTGATGTTGTAAACATAAGTACTGTCACGCATATTTTATTGGGAAAGAGTAGGGAGGAATCTTGGAAGTCTTAAAAAACAAAGTTCTAATTAAAGTGCACCTAAAATAATCAGCGCAGAAGATTTGGATGGTGTTATTTCCTGGCATCTTTTTGTTAAACCCAGATAAAAGCAAAGCAGCATCTCTAAGTTAATTTGGGATGCTGGTTAGCAGCTGTAATAATCTGTAAGGGAGACAGCACTATTATTTCTGTTATGGTTTTGAAATATTAAGTAAAAGGTGTCATTTGGAGGGCAGGTATTGTAACACAACGGCAGTTTTTGTCCAAAAGGCAATATTGGTGTCACTTTTCACCAGCTGTGCTTAGGAACAGCTAATCCGTGGGGGGACACAGTTCTTCCAAAACGTGGAGTCTTTCTGCACACCTCAATGTCCCTCTGGGTGTTCCTAAGATGTCTCCTGCACCAAATCCAGTTGGGAAGGTGCAAGCTTCCTCAGGGAGCCACATTTGGAGAGCTGCCCTTTTTCACCCAGGGAATGGGGATGATGGCAGGCAAAGTACATTGCTGTGGCCTGGCAGGGTGAAGAAGGGGTGAGGAAGGTTCTGCAGGAGGTGTAGATCCAGGGTGCTGCCCCACGATCAGTTCCCCCATGGCGCATGGAGTGGGCTCCTTTTCCTCATCTTCCCATGCCATGGGAGATAATGTAGCATCTCGCCTGAAAAGTCAGCTTTTTTTTTTTTCCTTTTCAGATGTCCCTAGCTATGGACCTGTACGTGCCCTGGGGTGGCTTGCTCCGCTTTTGACAGCAAAAATGTATATTTCTCAGTTTAAGGCAAATTGTTTACTAAGAGAAAGAGGTCAAAGCTGTTATTACAGTAAGGCCTCTCCCCAGAGAGGGAGCTGATCGAAAACAAGAGGCTGAGAAACACTGGGTTCATTGAGTTTCTAGTTTTGCTTTCTCTGTGCCTTCACTCAGATTATTCAGCTACTTTATTTTCTTCTCTTTGTTTCTCTTTTATTCCCATTTTTATCCCACAAATGTATCTCACGCTTCCCTATCACAAAAAGTAAAAAAATACGTATTTTTTTCAGACTGAGCATGGGATGAAACAGCGACAAGCTAAGGTTTTATTCTTAAAAATAAAAAAAAAGGAGAAAATGACTTGGGAAAAAAAAAAAAAAAGTAAAGCATCTCCTAAGCTAGCTGAGTTTTCGGGAAACAAAGGAAGAAAAATGCCAGAATTTCTTGTGCTTCAGAAAGGAGTCCGAGCGGCTGCGTCCTGAGTTTTCTCCCAAGGCTGGAATTACTCTTGTCAAGAGAAAGGACGTGATCTTGAAAAACCTGACCCAAAATGGAGGAGAGAAGTGCATGCTGAGGTAGGTGAAAGAAAAGAAGAAGCTCTCAGGACAGGCTTTATTTATCCGTGCCTTGACCTTGCCTAAAAACAGCTGTTTTTTTTATTTTATTTTGATGATTATTTTGCATCTTTCTAAAGCCTTGCAGGCTTGGTCGCTTTTGAGAGGCAATGCTAAAAGGGGGATTGTGGCTCAAGGCGAGCAGGAAAAAGCAGCAGCAGGTGCCTTGTTGCTAGTTTTTCTTTTTCTTGGGAAAGGTTGGGCTACATGTGCTCAGCTTCTGTTTCAAACCTGACAGAAGGAAATCAAAAGATTTTTCATCCTGTTAAAATGCAGCCAGCCAATGGTTTCCCTTTCCAAAATATTACTAGATATTATTACTGAATGTTCAGACTTTACATTCCTGACAAACAGGAAATATATGCTGCACTAATAGGATGTCAATCAGAAAGATAACACCAATTTTGTGGTTTCTAAATCATCCCCACCACCTGCTGAGCCTTTGATCATCCCAAACAATTAATCTAAGAGATACATGATTAAGAAATAAATACTTCCCAGTGAACCTGTGAGCTACAGTACATATTAGCAAGCTCTGATCTTGCTTTCAGTGATCAAGGATCAATTGTACACAAAGAGGAATAAAAGAAAGGTGCAAATAGAGTCTGCTGATCAACAGAGTTATCTCAATAACTGTGTATTAAAATACATCACTACATTTTGACCAATGTGATGGGCCAGCATATTTTAGGGATATGCTTTTTTCCCCTTGACACTGGTAGCAGAATGGTATTTTGCAGCTGTATTTATTAAAGTACGTTTCTGCTGTATGGAACATTTTGGAAATGTTGACTTTAAAATTCTGAATTGAAATGAAAATCCAGAGTCTGGCGTTCCCTTAGAATGGGAAATCACAACTCTTCTGTCAGAAAACCAAAAGTGTTGCTTTAGTATTGCCCAAATTCCTTCATGCTGTCACCTACACATCTTTGTAAAGGTGCTCTACACAATATAAAGTTGAAATTTCCTTCCAACCAGTCAGACTGAATTCATGCATGTGTCTGCTAATTGGTTTCTCAATTAATAGTTAGGGGAAGATGCATGGTTTTGCCCAAGACTGAAAAACAAAAAGAAAAGAAAAGAAAAGAAAAGAAAAGAAAAGAAAAGAAAAGAAGAAGAAAACACCCCAAAACCATAAAACAAACCCCAAAACTTTTGTAACTGTCTATGTAAAATGTTCTGACACTTTCACACTGTGGGGCCTGGCTGTTCCCTGGGGCAGGGAGGTGGGAAGGTCCTCAACGAGGACCAAGGGCTTGGGGGACAATCAAGCCCTGAAGCTAGCAGTGGGGGAAGAAAAGGGGCTGCCAAGAGACCACATGAGGAAGGTCCTGGGGGGCTCCTCCGTGCTGCAGGTACCAAGCGCTCTCTGGGTTGGCATCAGTCGCCACCAGCTCCTGGGGAGGGCAGAGGTTGCCTCCCCCTCTCCTCTGCGGGCTGCAGCACTTGGCCGGAGCATCATGTCACTTTCAGACATTTTCCACTCAAGGGTTGCAGAGGCAGAGCTGAATTTTCCCTGAAATGGATCCACACAGCAGCAGGCAGAAGGTCTGGCTGTCGCTTTGGGTAACCACTCAAAAACCTCACTGCTTGCCAAAGCCCATCCAGACCTCTGGAGTGGGAGTGAATAGAGACTTTCAGTCCTTTAGAAAGATCTCTGTTATTTCCTTTTTCCATCTGATTTGGAAATACTGTGAGCAGAGAATTTATTAGGCTGTCCTGAATGCCTTAAGCTTCACCAGCCCAGGCTGCAAGGACAAGAGGCACACCAGTATCTCAAAAAACTGGAGGTCTGAACAGTTATTTTATGAGCCTTCATCTTCAAACACTATCTCTCAGAGCACCCTGCCATACAACGTAACTTAAGGTTGCAGCAATTAAAGCACTGAGGCCCGGAGTCTACCTCTTACTCAAATCAATTAAACAGGAGATACCTACTTAAGTGTACTCGAGGATCTGAAACTTCCTTACCCTTGAATAACGTTTTATCAGGGATCCTGTACCAGTGCTGAACTCAGTCCTTAAGCCTAATGCCGGGAGCTAATGAGGAGTATTTCAGCTGCTATTGAAATGAATGGTTACTTTAGTGCTCAGCAACTTGCAGAATTGGGCTCTGAAGAGGAAGGAACATATAGCTCACCGGATGGCTGTTTCTGTAATGCCAGATCACAGGAAATATTTCATGCAGGCTCTTTACAATTCATACTTAATCATAATAGCATCCTTCTTCCTGGGTTTTATACCGTGCTGGACCAGTCTTCTTGTTAAAATATATGTAAGGTTTGCAGAGAATCAGAGGTTGCTGGTATGAAGCCATTTACAACACGTGCTAGAAGACAGCATAGTGTGGCTATGAACACGCAGAGTTTTGTGTGCTGCTCCTTCGGTACCTGCTCACAAATAAAGGTGATTAGGCAGCTGGAATGCTGGAAATATACAAAGGCAAAAGTCTGAAATGCGGAGCCCTAAGCGGAGTCACTCAACGAGTCACTGAAGGCTTTGGGCTCATTATGAATCAACTCTCTAGAAGCAAGAAGACTTCCATCTCTTTTTCATGTCCTTCCTCACATGGCTGGGTATGAAGAATGCATGAAACTCAGAGAAAAGTCAATTAACATTTTTGTCTGACAAAATATGGGGAAAGATTTTCCTGCCTTTGAATAACAGCGATGGTATTTTTTTCTGCATCTTTCAAAGAGCATTAAAGCAATGCATGTCCAGCTTGCTAAAAATAGTTGCAGGACTCAGGGTTTAGAAGCACAGAATTATTACTTTCTCTTTATCTGAAATCTTAACAGTCTCATTCTTTTTGCAATTCTTTTTTTTTAACTCTGATGTCCATTTTACTTTCACTGTATAAAGAAAAAAAATTCTTTCATGTCTAAGCATCCATATGTCAACTTTTCTGCTTGCTGCTTACATAAATACTATATTTCATTTAGAGGAAGTGCTACACATATTTAGGATATCAAAGTCAGTTGTCACTTAAGTTTGAGAAAACTGCTGAAAAGCTCAAACATCCTCTTAGTAGAGCCCGTGGCCATGAAAGGTACAGATTCCTGTGCATAATGCAAATAACTTGGTACCTAATATTTTCTAGTATACATCTAATGCCATGATGTGCTTTCATCAAGGCTTAAACATATTGACTTTCTGTTAAAAGGCTTTTAGCATAAAGTACAAGTGATTAATGAAATACATGGCAAATAAACTATTACCAAAAATGTAAAGGTGGCTTTTAAATAATATTTTTTTCCTTGATGTAAACTTTTGTGAGACAGTTTCAACCACCACTTATTTTTCTGTGCTTTTATTTGATAACTAGAACCCAGTAGAGCAGCATATGGACATGCAGGAACTGAAATAGTTTGTCTTCATTATCTGGTAGACCTGTGCAAGCCTGGAGCCCTCAAGAAAAACCACAAGACTGTACAAACTGGCAACTGTGGGTTTGTCTGTTCTCTATTGATTCTATTTCTGGAGAAAAAAACATGAACCAATGTGTGAATCGTGTGACTACTGAACTGAGCAAGTACCCACCAGCAGATAAAGCTGCTCTGAGACCTTTTGTAGCCTGGTTTTGGTTACTACCTCAAAACCTTTTTCTACTTGTTTCTGAACCATTTGCTTTAATCTTTTTTGCTTTGAGGCTAGAGGGTAGAAAACAGCCAACTAAGATTCCTGAAAAAGGTTTTGGAAATTGTAAATGTAATTTCTAGAATTGCTAACAAAATTTACCATTCTGTAATTTTATTTAAATCTATATAAGAATTTAATTTACTGTCTCTGTATAGTACAAACCATTCACATTTCTCTTCAAGCAGAGCTGTGTTGAACAGGTACCAACGGGGAGTGCTTTACAGTTCCAGACACACTGATGGACGAGCAGAATTATGAGGTTAATTTTCAAAGGACCTTTGGATCATTTTAGGATAATTTCTGCACAAATTATTCCAATTAAAGTTTTTGAATTCCACTGTGCTGCACTCAGATTTGGAAAAGTTTATTAGCACGTGGCTATTTGCACCCAAAAGTGAAATTCTGTTCATGTCATCTGCTCTGCTACTATATCACAACAGATCCAGAATACCAGTTTTCAGTTCTACAAAGTTCTTCCAATAAACAAATATGAAAGAATTATTGCCAACAAGAATTGCATAACAATAGATCTCTTAATCCAATATATCTGACTTTGGTTGAAGGTTTTTATGTGCGTGCCACAACTCCCTGCCTGCCTATTCAAAAGTTTTTTATTGAATTCATCATCTTTTACTTCCTGCCCTCATTATTCTTAGTTCAATCCTGTCACCCCTTGGGAAATCTCTGGTTTGCACTAATAAAACAGGCACCTCGGTCTTCAGCACCCGATCCACTCTTTTCTTCTTATTTCTTCCTTTTCTATAGCTATAACTGGAATTATTCTCTTTCCAATGCAAATGCTTTTGCTCTGATCTTTTTCCAAGAACTTGAGCCACTAATTCTATGTTTAATGTCCCTTTCCTCCATTCATCTGATTATGCCAAGTACATAAATATTTAAATAAATATGAACATTAATTTTCAACTCAACTTCCTTCCAGAATTCCTACAAAACCCAACATTTATAGTCTGCAACAGCTCTCATGAAGGTTTCTGATAATCTCAGCAGCTTTCAACACCTGTTAGCCTCCTCCAGGTTTCATTAGCCCGTCTTCTAACTCAGCCAAAATCACCTTTGTTAGACCTTCTTTCTCCATCTTATTGCATCTCAATAAGCAGCACCATTGTGCCAGTGCTCCCTCCTTCCTCAACACAGGCGCTCACCCAAATCTGTGGTGTGAGGGAGGAAATCACCTCCACCATCTCCACTGAATTCTCCTAATAAATCTTATTCTTCCTTTCAGTTTAAATCATATGTGAGCAAACTGTTGTATATTTCAGTGTTTTTTACTCAGCAGACTTATTAATGAGCTTTGAAAAATGCATCGCTGTGATGAAAATCCAGATTTGTAAGTATGCAATTCTCATCTATGCAACGCTGCTGGTGGAAGTGATTGATGCTAAGTGTGTGTTTTGAGGGCACCTGTAAAGGGGACAATTAACAGATATAAAATATCCTTGCATCTCTAGAAGATTCTTACACACAGGTTTTAGCCATTATTACAATTCCTCAAAATCCTGTGCCTTATGCCTTTAAGTCTGCTCTGCGGATGGTTCAGGGCTCTGAAGAGACAATCAGACAAAGGGCAAAATCCACCAGTGCACAGAAGATAGAAAGGAGAAAAATAATATAGAAAGACAAAGACTGTACTACCAAATTACATGCGCTTCAAACACCCCTGATTCTCTGCTACTCAGTTAAAAGAAAAAATATTTTTACCTCTAAAACTTCTCTCTCACATGTACTGTCCTTAAGGCTGTCACTCAGCAGAAGGAAACACATATGTCTCAAGAGTACTTTTGTGCTTTTCACAATTTTATCAAGGGAAAATATGTTGCACGTTCTCCTGACTTTCCCAGATTTTCAAATGCAGTTTATTCTAGTTTCTTACAAACTTTCAAAGATCCCTGTTTTTCCAGCTACAATATAATCACTTTCATAAATGAAGGGACGGGGCGGGGGGGGCGGAAACAAACCAGAAATGGTTGATTGATAGAATAACAGGATTATAGATGGATGGAAGAAATGTGTGACTTGTCAGGGTATATATCGGTGTGTGTTTCTGTACTATAAAAATGTATAAAGATAGTAAAGCCACCTACAATTCCACTGCTTTGCAATTTTTTTGGCAAAAGCAAAAGGGGTAGATCATTTCTGCTCATTTAAATAAATTCCTAGGTGCTTCTAGCAATCTGATCATGTTGGTTATCACAGAAGATAGAACAAATTAAATAGAAAGGCAAATAATCTCTATTCTGTTGCCCAGGTCATCTTCAAAACAGGCGTCCTTGCAAAAATACATGTTCTTCCACAAAACCGAAGTAAACTGCAGATACGCAGTTGAACATTTACTTGCCACAGAACCCACATAGGGGTTCTCAGAAATTACACATCCCAGTTAATAACCCAGCACATCCCAAGCATTTTGCATTATGACACCAGTCCTGCTAATAGTCTTTTTTGTTTCTGAGTTCTCTGTCTGGGTGTAAGGAGATGATAAGGGAAAATCCAAACTAAAGAAATGCAATTGTAAAACTGATTGGCTAAAAGACTCGTTTTTCTTCCAGAAGTAAGTCCTGTAATTCAGGTTATTTCTATTCATGAGTGTTGCTGTATTTGCCAGTGTTCCGCTAACTCTGGTTAACATCACAGTTGGTGCTGGGCAGTCACAGATTTAAAGTTTGTCACAACTTTTAATTTTTTTTTTTAAATATTTTTTGCAAAGTCTAAGAGAAACTCATGATGAATGCTGAAAGGGACAGCCTTAGCACATGCAGCAGCTGAACAGTACACACCAAGGTGGTATAAGGGAAACTAGTGCTGAAACTGCAAGCAGAAAAATGGGTTTGATATTAGGATAGACCAAAAGTGTTAACACTGATAAGACAGGGAATGTGGGAAAAGCTGGGTCTCCCTCAAGGCAGGCGTGTGCTCTCTGGAAAGAAGAAAACCAAGATATTGTTTCCACGAAGGAGGGTGCCAAGGGGTCTCTTCCTTCCTTTCCTGCAGAAAACTAGATAATTCTGATTATCATTTAGGCTTGTCAGGAAATGAGTTGGAGGATGTTTGCTGGTCTTTCCCCTTTTTTCCATAATAAGAGTCATTGTGGAGAACAACAGCCTCTACTTTGCAGGATGACAGTGTCTAGAACAATGCAACTAGACAGCTCATAACTTCAAAACCCTTTAAATGACTTTCTAAACATGAAAGGATCATGTGAAAATGAAAAGGAAAAAAAGAAAAAAAAAAAAGAGGCCAAACAGCTGTATTTCTAGAAGATGGACAGAATCAAAACCAAGATTTATTTCTGTGACTAAGCGTTAAACAAACACAATATGAGGTGTGTTTTAAAAAGTTGCAATGAGCTGTCTGAAATACAGCCTCGTCTTCTGAAGGGTATTTTATACATAAAGTGTAATTCTCAGTGCATTTATATTAAAGATCCTGAGACCAATTAAGGCAATGGTGATTTAGTTTTTGACTTGTGGGAGCCAGTTCAATCCTGTGAACAGCCATCAATCAGCAGATCTGTCTAATTTCCAGAACTGTGCGTGTGAATGAGGTACACATTTGTCCATGTAAAGCGTGGCTGAAATTCAGCCACCTTAACTTCTATACATTTGTACAAAGGAGATTGACTTCACCACGTACGTATATTGATTAGATCATACCGGGCTGTACTTTTTAGATTGGGAAGTTGTGCCAGTCTAGGAAGCATCACATCACCTATTGATGCTAGCCAAGGAGCTGGTCCAAGTGCCTGCCTTGTAAACCGGTGACGTCTCTCACATCAATCAGAGAGAACGCCCAGCATCGCCCATGGGGAGACCATTGCTTAGGCTATAATCACATCTTGGGATGAAGGAAAAAGCATAAAACAATATAGAGATGGAAGCGGTTTTCAGTCTGGTCTAGAACAAAAAAATAAAGGACCTGGAGCCCACTTTGGGTCCTGTGCTGGAGCAGAGCTATGTATCAAGCCTCAGGCTTTCCTCCTGCTTCAGCTATCTGGCTGATGTGATTTGTAAACTTAGGCATCATCAGTGGGATGATGACTGCTGAGTCTTATTTTAGATGGACAGTTTTCATGTTCAACATGTTTTTAAATGAAAGCCATTTTTAATCAGTCCTTTAAAAATAGTACTGCAGAGTATTGGCATCTGTCGTGTATTATGAGAATATATTTGTCAAGCATGCAAAATAACAAATGCGTTCAAGTATTTGACTGTCCACAGGCGATTACAAAAAATCCTAGACCTTTGCAACTGGGTATCAGAGAGTTTGGCAGCAGGAGGTTCGCCTCACCGTGTTGTAGTGGGGTTAAATAACTTGCACCAGATCAATACCCTGTCAAAGGACTTCAAAGGGGAAGAAAGTGGGTTATTTCAGTGCACCACGAGAGGATTTGAACTACATTGAAACCTTGAATTGCTTCACTTATAGCATCCAAGCACCTGCAGTAACCTGGAGCTGAACTTGGGGCTCTGGCCGCCGCTCTGTGAAGTGTTAAAAAAGCTTAGATCATTTTAATAATGGTATCTGAGAGCCTGATCACCATAATGCTGCATCAAAGTGGTTGGATTACCTCCGCGCAGTATCAAAGAGCTTATCAAAAGCTTGGGCTCGAGCACACCAGCAGTGACAGCAGCTGCTATGTTTTAAACAAATTCTGACTACAAGTTCATTTCCAGCTTTCCCTTCCCTCAATATTGGTAAGAATTTTGTTGTGATATATGGAAAGAAAACCCCATAGCGAGGCGAGCGTGGCAGCAGTACGACGTTGTAGCAGTCACAGGAGTTAAGAAAAATGCTTTTCATATGTGACCCGTCTCAGAAAGTATAAAGTGAGGGATAAGAAACAGAAAGACTATGTGATCCTCTTTTTATTCTCCTTCAGTCCCCCACCTCCACCTCTCTGCCTTTCTGTTGCCAGCCTTTTATATCTGCAAAGACTCACAGTAAGAGGATCGGGGGAATGAAGGAGAAATATTTATGTCAAGAGATGTAATACTTGGAGGAATTCGGCGCCTAATAAGAGAGCCAGGTTTTTTTGGGGGGGGAGGGGGGGGAAGTGGGGGACGAGGGGGGCAGCTTGCAGAGGGTGAGAAATAACGAGGGCAGTGGCACAACAGCGGCAGTCTGAGGTTAGCAAAGTCCAGACGGGGGGATATTCAACCAGCAGCGGAGAGGGAAAACAACAGCTGGCATAAGCCATCATCATATGTCTTGATCTTCGCCAGGGACAGGTGGCCAAAGCAACTCCACACCCTTCTCTCCCTACCATCCTCTGGAGCCGGACGCACAAGTATCTGAGCCTGGAATGCTGCTTTAATACGCAGTTTCTTAGATCTTTCTGCTTTATTTTGGGAAGCGCACAATTCCCACGCCGCCTGGAGCCTCTCTGGCTTGCAGTGAGACGGGAAGACGTTAGAGATGGGATGCTCTCCGCCTCCGGTGGGAGGGTGTCTCCGAGGGCAGATGTCTTCATGTGGTCTTGTTCACTTCATCAGCCTCGGAGGAGCGCAGGGACTGCAGCTGCTGCCGGAGGGGAGGGAGCTGGGAGACAAGTCTGGTCTGGGTGGATGGGGTGGGTGGGAGCCTTAGGATTCCTCCCCAGGACAGCTCTATTTGTGTTTGTCCACCGTCCAGCCTTCCTGTAGGTCACAGTGACCCTCTGCCTCCCCTGGCTAGCTAACCATACGCACACAACCATGCGTCTCTCAAGAGAAATCGCCAGCCTCGCCTAACGAGTCCCATGAGGCACACGTCTGGCCTCCTTTCCCAAGCACTGTGTGCATGGGCTCTGCCCTTCCACTGTTGCCTTCAAGTTTTGAGGTGCCCACATCAGGCGGGAGCACCACAGGTAAATATACACTTGAATTTTCGAGAACCCAGCCCCGGAACCTGCTATAAAAGCATGTGTCGAGTGGGTAGTGATTCATTCTCCCAGCAAATTAGAATCAACTGTTCTCCAAAGGCCACAAAAAGACAGTCCTGGACCTGCTGCCCAGAGGTGGTTCTCCGCCGACTTGTGCAGGCATGCATGGTGTCACTTAACAAGAATCACTGCGATTTACAAATGAGGAACAACAGATTTTGGAAACTGTAGTTGTGGTTATTGGGCAACGTTGTCTAGCCCATAGCTCAAAACTTGACACTTACTGACTTTAATAAGGTTGTGCAATCCACCAAGATGAGGAGAAAAAGCCCCGTTGCGGACCGGTGTGAGGTGCTTCACGCCTGAGCAGCAAAGGGTGGCCAGGCGCCCAGAGGACTTCTCGGACCCCGTGCCAGCAGAGAGCGTTTTCCATCCTCATGCAGAGCGACACACCAGGGTGAAAATCCTGGCTGTGCTGCAGTAAGTAGAGGTTTTAACGCTGACGACAGTGGGACCGGGTCGTGCTCACAAATTGTTTAATAAAGGTCAGGGAAACAGGATATGACTGCAGAAAATGTTACAGTGGGAGGGGGGCAGAAAGCCAGTCTGCTTTCTCCGCTTGGCTTTGGTGGATTTGTCTTCCCTGATGTTTGACAAAGAAAGAAGCCTAATAATGTGAGAGGAATAGTATGTTCAAACCCATAAAGTTTAATTCATAGGTTTAAGAGGCATGTTTTGGATGAAAGCCTTAGCTGCTTTAACATGGTTCTAGTAAAAGGGAATTTGTTCTTGCTCCTAATGCTTCCAACCAAATATTGTTCTTATTAAAGTGTATGTGTCTACTTCTGGTTGTGCTACAGCTTTTAATTTTTTAAGATGAAAATCCGGTTCTTGAAACAAACTGTGCTAATACATGTCTAAATATTAAGAGATACATAGATGGATAGATTATATAGAAAATTCTGTTTAGACAGACACAGTAACTCTTACAGAGATGTCAAGGGCTCATTACTGGTTTTCCATTTTCAGAGATGAAGAAAGAGAGGCACAACAATTACACACAGTTAAGATTAACAGTAAAATCACAAACAGAATTTAGGTATGCTAAATGGTAGTGTCTAGACCACATAAACCTTTAGCAGAAATCACCACTATCTGTTTTCATGTGTTGCCACAACAATGGATTACCAATCATTATACTTTATTTTATAGTGAAAATATTAGAATGACCGTATAGGAATAAAGTGCTGGTATGAAGCCTTCTGCTCAGACCTTACGAGATCCATGTTTAAAAAGTCTCAGTCAGTTTTGGTGCTTCTGAAAGCACCTCCTCCATG
Organism: Numenius arquata; assembly: GCF_964106895.1. NCBI lineage: Eukaryota > Metazoa > Chordata > Aves > Charadriiformes > Scolopacidae > Numenius > Numenius arquata. The sequence continues at coordinate 81,512,971 of NC_133616.1, forward strand.
CCTCACAGCAAGGGTATCCATGCATGTGAAACCATGAAGCTAAATGTGATTACTGTCTATCAGCAAAAATATCAGGGGTGGATTCCTGGAGGATGAGGTAACTTGGTAGCTGAGTTGCACGTGGAGAACATCTCCTTGTGTGCTTGATTGAAGTAGCTGGACGTGACCCAGCTCCTGCAGAAGACATGCGGCTGCGTTAGTGCTGTGCTCTGCTGGAGGTGGTTGGTCATGCTGATGACTAAGCTTCCACACTGGATCAGGATGCTGCATGGAGGAACCTGTGTTTCTTCCTGTAACCATACATGTCGATATACCAACCGCCAAGTTATGTGCAGATCAGGAAGTGATTTTTTTTCTGAGATTTCCAGGTGGTGGCAGTGAAAAGGAAGTTCAGTGATCAACCATGTATGGAAGGTATGAATCTTCTAATATGGAAAACACCACTCAAGAAGAGGTCAAAGCTGTGTACTGTTTAGAGAAAATCAAATCTCGTTCACTTTGTGACACACTTATCATCCCATTCATGCTAATTCTACAAAGTAAAATATATGTGTGGGGAAAAAGTGTAGTATCAAACAGCAAATGCACTGGAGAAGATGTGTGAATTCCTATGGACATATCAAATATTCCATGTACACAATATAAGTTATTCATTCAGCTCCACTTATTACTTGCCACAAGGAAAGTGAGAGAAGTGACTTTGCCTATTGTCTCCTCTTCCACCCTTCTCAAAGACCCCAACCACCCTCTACCTGCATCTCCACTGAAATCACAAACTCTTCTGCTCCAGTGGAACTCTGTGTTTCTGCGGCTCGCAGTAGAAAAAATATTTAGCAAGGGGCGAGCCAAGATCCTCAAACTAACTGTACTTGAACCCAAACATCAAGATGCAGGGTGTTATTTTATGGTTAATTCCAGTAAGCATTTTCCAGTACCATGACACTGTTCCAGTAGCCAAGACTAGCCTCACTGGAGACATCTGCAGAGATTAATTTCTCAAGACAGTTGGAGTTAACTGGAGATAGACCGCTTGTTTCAAAGTGTTTCTGGTTGAGGACAGAGATGATAGGTTAGGGTGTAGTATAAGAGTGGTGGGGCAAGTGTTCTTTAATAGGCAGAGTCTTGTGCTATTCAGTCCTTGGAATATACATAAAAAAAGGAGGAGACGGATCCATTTTTGTTGTTTCAGCTTTAGTAGCCTTTTCTTGCTCTAGGTTGAATTCTGTTTCCCTTTACAATTTGAAAATCTGAAGTGACTCCACCAAAGCAATATAAATCACAACCATGTAAAAAGGAGGTGACTTTAGAAACAGGCCCAGTTTTTTATAAGGGACCAAGCTAAGACCAAGCAAAGCTAAAAATAGAAGCAACAAGCTAGAAATCAATACTCCCAACCAATTCACAAGTAACTAAAACAAGTATTTCACAATGTTTTGCCCACCAGAGGTGTAAAAATACAGCTATCAGAGGACAATTTTTAAAATCTTTTGAAAAGCGCTTTCAAAGCCAGTGCTTCTAAAACTTTCCCCTCCATCTTTCCAAACGGCCTTTTGATGGATTCTGCTGTCGTGGTGGAGTGTTGCTCTTCGTTCTACTGCAGTGGCAAATCTGGGAATATTACCTTAGAAATAGCTTCTTGGACTAACTACGAGATGACTAGGTTGACCTGTAGGTCTTTGGCTTGCTATTTGTTCTGCAGTGAATTTAGGAAAAAGTTTACTATCCAAATTAAGAAGTGAATGATCTCACACGAAGTCATTCATTCTTTAAGAAGCACGGCAAGATCAGAGGTTCAGAGGATCATTAGATGCGCTGGTGAAGAAGTACTATCTGATTTCCTTGTGGGTGGTCTCCTTGCTTACTATTTAGGGGCCAAGTAGCTGGAAGATCTTAGAGACAGGACTTTAAAGAGGAAATGTGCAACTAAGGAAAAGGCAGGTCAAATAACAGGTAAAGAGCCAAATGTCACCCAGAGGACTGTGTTGCTTAAAATGAGCTAACTAAGTTCATGCTTTGCACCAAGGACTCAGTCTAAATGCGCTGTTTAGTCACTAAGCCACTAAACAGTTCAGAGGAAATTAATCCTTGCTGTGTTCTTCTACTACTGAATAATAGCGTTGTTTGGGAGATAGCATTCAGGAGACTCCACAGGACTACGTCTACTATTCCCGCAGCAGAACAGGAGGTTTATCTGCTGCCTTTGGTGCTGCACAAAGGCAGTCAAGCAGTACTGTGTATCCAGGTCTTCCCCCAAAACAAAGAAAAGCACTAGATTGTTTTAATAATTGAAAATATTCTTTATTGAAGAAAATAAAACAAGAGAATTTAGGTTAGTAACCATGTTTAATTGTCTCCTACTGTTTTTAATAGAATCCTAATGAATAAAAGACATTTAAAAATAAGGGAATTAAGGGCAACACTTCCATAATTCATGACTTTAAAAAGAAAAGGAAGTAATTTTTCAAGACTATAAAAAATATATAGTACAGCCATCATATAGCAGTGGAAGATCTTTAGATATAAGAGGGAAGGGGAGGCAGAATTGGCCAACAATAATATTATGATTAATGAAACAGTAACTGGGAAAATTAATTTTCTTCCCCTCCCACTCTCCATATTGAGTTTACAGCCCGTGTCATTTTTCCACTCATTTACTTTCCTCCTAATACAGTTGTTACCTGACTCACTTTAGAAATGAATTGGTGAAGGGCTGAAAAACTTAGGAAACTCAAATATATTACACCTAGTCTTTTAAATGTTACTTAAACATTATTTATCTTTTTTTAGATTCTGATTTAATGACTAATCTTTTAAAAACCCATAGATCTTTCCATATGGTGTTGTACATTTAAGAATTGAAGTTAGACTACACTTGTAAAGTCACTTAATATTTAAAATGTCCGTCCTTCTGGTTGTTAACTGATGCATTCATGTACAAATAATATTATTATTTTTTTTCCCAGTGGCTTCCTAGAGCAGCTCAAAAAGCCCACCAGAAAGGTCCTCCTACAATTTGATCAACCCTGCTTCAGAAGACATAACTCAGTGAATAAACAAAAAAGAAGGAAAACTATTATGATGTGCCTTAGACACTCAGTTTCCTGGATAAAGCGATGGTGAAGTGAACAAGAAACGGGACAGAATGAGAATAGTCATACTTTGAACTTAATTTCTACAAGTCTGAATAAATTTTCCCAAAATTAAATACGCTGTAGAAACAGATTCTTAGGAATCTACTATTAATTTTTTTGTGATATTATAATTTCATACAGTCTGATCTCCCACTCAATCCATATTCTTGTGTATAGTTTAGCAACATCTATACAGTACCTCCATATGTCTGTTAATTCTTTGCATGCCAGTGTATACACCCTAAAGTCCTTGAACTTAAGTTAATGAAAGAAGTAGGGTAAATAAAATAATTTAAATAATAAATAAATAATTTATCACAAATACTACACTACTTCCAATGCTGCTGCTTGAGGCTGCATTTCTTACAGCTAGGTAAGGAGGTGGTTTTGGATAGACTCCTGTAGAGCGCTGATGTAGCATGCACTTGAAGATGAGCCAGACAGGACCTGAGCGAGACCTCCTGGAAACCTCAGGTGCTGTATGCCCAAGAAAATGAGTTTTGGCTGAATACATGATTATTAACCCACAGAATCTGGGTGAGTTGAAAGCCACTCCATCACTACTCATCAGGCAGACGTTGCAGTGGGAAACCAAACGCCCGCTGGAAAAGTCATGTAAATAATCCCACAATAGGGCAAGACTGGCACCTCCTCTCAACTGGAGACCCCAGCGCCACGATGGATAATCCTGACCCTTTTTTGCTGTTTCTCCCTGGCCCACTGAGCCTCCGTCCAATGGCCAGTAGAACTGCTCCAGCACAGCCTGATGAGTACATTGTTCCTTCCTATCGCAAATTGTCTATAATTTGACACTTCGGCTTCCCTCATGAGAGACACTGGCTGAAAACCTTGGAGGCTGAGAAATTAATTGAATCTGGGTCTCCCATATGTTGAGCGAGGGCTCTAATCACTGAGCTATTGTGTAATGGAGAGCCTACCAGCTCCTCTTCCACTTGAACTTCTCAAGCAATTAGTGAACCACTCTTCTGTTGTGGTTTTTGCTTGTTTCATTTGTTGTTTTTAAAAGAAGACACATCACTAATTCCTTTCAGGAAATTTTTTTGTACCGTAACAGAGGGAATATCTATCTGATAGCTCTGATAAAGGCTCTTAAATTCCAGGGTGGAGCTGCGTTGAGGATATCCCTCTGTCCTCCCCCTCTTGGCTGTGCTTAAACATCTCCCCTCTCATTTTTATGTCTTTTCTACCTGGCTGATGTAGTGACCGTGGAGCTATCGCCTTACTCAGAGTGAAGGATTCTGCTACAGGCACTTAAATATTAGGCAAAAGAGTTGGACCAAAGTGCTTTTTTTTCCCCTCTGCAGGGTATAAAGGTCAGCCAGCTGTTTTTCATGGTGATTTTGATCCCCTGGAAGCACCGAGCTGTGCTGTGCAAACTTTGCAGAAACCCTGGGAACGGGTATTTCACATAGGGATCTGAATACCTGCGCTGCTTCAGCTGCAGGTGAGAGATTCCTGCTTTGGAGGAGCTGAGGACGAGCCAGATATTCACATACAAATGGGAATGATGTTAGCTGTGAGGGTCCCAGTCCCTTCACTTGCCGACAGATTTTAGGGTGTTTGGGGAAAGATGCTGTTTCTGCAAGAGGACGAGTGGGAGCGCTGAGAAGCAGATGTGTGGGTATCACACCAAAATCTTATGTTGTTTATCGGTCACCAACAAAGCAGGAAGATACACAAAAACCACTTTCCTGATTTTTTTAAAAAAATATTCTTATTATTTGAAACAAAATTTAGTGTATTTTACAGAAAGTTTTGTTGCCCACCAGCACTCAGTGCTTGCTTTACTACAAAACTTCATGCTATTTTGTCTGAAAACTAAATGGGAACTATTGACATCTGTTGCTTTGCTTTCAAACATGTAAACTCTCAGGTTAAAGACTGACGGACAATACGAGAGGAACTCTTCAGCAAGTCTCTGCCTATTTTCTTTTGACATCGATAGCTGAGCTGACAGTGCCTACAAAACTCCAAACTATGCAGCGTGTGTAAATTCAAGAGGTTATACTTGTCTAGACTGATTATAAATATGCAGAGCTAAACAAGTATTGTCCTGTCTTAGTATTTTTATTGGTTTTAATTGTTATTCACTTCACTGGAAAAGACTGAAGCACTTTTAATTTTATTTTTTATTGTGACTCTCAAACTAAGATTTTGTTTGCCATGTTATAACCTTGAGAATATTTTCATGGCTGAGCTATAACTGAAGAATTACATTTATAATGAAAGTAACAGTACCCTTGAACCAAAAAAATCCAAACATCGTTACTGAATATGAAGTATTACATGTATATTACAGATTTTCAAATGAAATATCAAGCCATGTAGAAACTTAGGAAGACCCATCAGACACTAAGCTTAAAATCTGTTTTCATATGTAAATGCACTTTTCATGAAATTCATACTTTTAAGGAAATCTTCTAAATTATCTGAACCCTCACTTGTTTTTCTTTCTTTGTTGCAGGGGGACTTAATGATTTCACAAGTGTTTTTAATCCTAATGTCTTTGGGGCAGCAATGTTGGTCTTCCGTGTAGTGGCCAACACTCCTCTCTCCCACAGGGACCACAGGTATTTCAAGATACTTGATTCAGAAAATCTCCAGTAAACCTGAAGTGAAATTTGAGGCCATCCTGATCTTAGAAAAAAAACATTACACTGGAAACTGGGAGACCTGGGTTCTGCTCCTAGTCTCTCTACCAATCTGCTGAGGTGCTCAGACAAGTTAATATCTATCTATTTCTTTGCTTATCGTTTGCATGGTTTTTGTTTTGTTTCCAGTGGCAGTCCAGACAATATAAATTTCATATTGTATGTGTCCTAAAAATGGGATTAAATTTTACTTGACCTTCCATGGATGGCTTAATACAAATAATACTAATAACTATTAATAATGGTTGACTAAGCTTATGGACAAAAGCATATTTGTCATAAATATGCAAACTGGAATGGTCAGATTTTCCTACCCCTATATGCTTGGGAACAGAAGATGACAGTTTTTTGCACTCTTAGCAGTATTCTATGTGAAAAGATCTATGTCCATGGATGAAAATCTGGCAGTGAGTACTCAGCTTCCTAAGTATGTGATATATTTATATGCAGTGGTTTTTTGTGCATTATAAGATCTTGGTCATGAAATCTGAATATGAAACGCATCTCTGAAGGTTTCTGAGAATTGTGAGTAGCAGTTACGTCCAATATTTACATTTTTTCACTGGTATCTACAAATAAAGCTTAAATCAGGGAAGAAAGGTAAAAATCACAAGATTATTTTTCTAAGCATTTGTGATTCTGTGATTCTTGAGTCTTCGGGTCTTATTGAAAAAGACAGATTTATAACAACATGTTGTAAGGAGTAGATGCTAAGCTTTCAGAGTTCTTTACAGATTCAAGGTAACAAATTAATTTGTCCCAATATGAAATATGATTTATGAATGGGGTAATATTTCTTACATTAGTAACGGTGGTTAAGACCTCTGAAGCCAGACTAATTCTAGGGGCAATTTATGGTATCCTAACACAAACCAGAATGAAGCACCACATGAAAAAATGTGGAAAGTATGGGATACACCAGCAGTATAAAACACATCAAGATTTTCATAAACACAAAGGGACCTTTTGCAATAAAACACTATTGTTTTGTCAACCAGATACATCAAGCATGTCAGAGTGTTTTCCTGTATAAATTTCTTTCATGGCTGATAGTGTTCCCCTACAACCCAGGAAATGTGAACATGGCACCTGCAAATGGACAACATCTCGATGTACCAGATACCTTAGTAAGAAAAGGTTTGGTGGTATTTTGAAATCAGTAAACCTACCCTTGATTATATGCAAAACTGCACAACAGAGAAAAGAAAGTGGTACTTGGAGTATTTTGCTGTTGACATCATTGATTTCACACTTCTACCCATAGATTGGTGCTTAAATACGGAGGCATGAACACACCATGTTTCCCCCTTGCTGTTTTGAAGGTTTCACTCTTTGCTAAGCTAAATGCTGAAAGAGAAAAAATGTAAATAAGGAAGGAAAAAGAACGGAATTTGAACACTACCACTATAAAACTCTAACATTACACACAGTAATTGCATGTTGTGATATGGTTTCATGCTAATTGTGATGATACTGGATAAAGAAACTCAGTCTGAAAGTTTTCTCAAAAGTTTTCTCAAGTCACAGCCAGAACCAGTTTTTGGATGATTGCTGTATAATGTAGTCAACTTAGGCTGTCAAATATGGATTTTAAAAGATGATGAACACAACATTTGTCTTGTTGCTCTGCCTCCACAGCTGACACACAGTTCCTCCATGAAGTACATGGAACTGAGCTGGAGCACCATGCTGCAGCAATGGGCGTACGCTGTACCCACTCTCGATGCAGTTCTGCTCCTGTCCTTTCTAAAAATACCAGTAGTCCATGGGGAGATGGAGCAAAGAAAGTTTCCTTTCCTTGTCATCCTTTTCCCCTGCTTTCTCCTTGCCTCAATGATTTATTGTAGATTTTATTACATGTTAAAACATGCCTTCCATGCAAACTTTAAAGCAAGCCCTTTACAGTTACAAAGCTTAGCCGTTAACAACAGGCGTGGGAAGCTAAACACTCAGCAGCTTTCTAGATTGCCCTTTACACAAGACAAACTGTAAAATGATATGATCCAATAACAAACGAAGAACTGATCCCAGCGGCCGGAGCGCAGACATGGCTTTCCATTCTGCAATATGTGCGTGAAAGGACAATATGGTTAAAAACATTGGCGGCAGCGAATTACAGGAATAGCTGGTGCTTCCAGGAATGAGAGCATTCCTAATAAATCTGCGGGCATTGCGTTTACCACAACAACAGCAGGTTTTCTTATGTTCATGCTACAGACCATCCAAATGTGCGTTTTATTGAACTTCCATAAACCCTGCCGGTGGAACAGGACCGCCAGACAGCAAGAGAGCACTGTGAAACACCACCCTGGAAAAGCCAGCAAAGGGGTATTTGTGTGTTTAGGGGACACTGTTCTTCCACTTGCCAAATATCACTTTGTTAAAGGATTCGAGGAGTGAAAAAATATAGTCTCTAATGACACGGCCATGTGCTCACTACCTTCCAAAACCAACAGTACCTGCAGAGAATCACAATTTCCTCCTAGCTCTGCTTTACTTTCCTGATTGTAGTAAAAACATACAATCCGAATGGGGAGGATTTTTTTTTTTTTTTTTCACTGCTCATTTACCAGTTTTTATAATCTTCTTGTGGATTAACACTAAGTCTAGCATGCAAAACTATCTTTCCACAGGATGTAATCTGCTTAAATACTGAATGGTTTTGGCCTATGGCAAGGGTTGAAAAGATAGTACAGCCTTCCTCAGGCTCTCACATCTGGCTTGTACTCATGGAAAAAAAAATAAACAAGAAGAAAAAAAATCCCAGAAGACTAGCTGCCTTATTTTGTTACTAAATATTGCGCATTTAGAAGCCACCTCATCTTAGAACTTCACAAATATGTAGGACTGCCTTCGAGAGCTGCACATTTAAGCCAAGAATCAAAACACAAGTTTCACGGTAACTATTTAAAGTGCCACTTCATGCGATAAATCATGGTCATATCCCGGTCCTGGGCAGTAAGGGATAAATGCTCATGATGCAGCTGAATTGAGCTTAATTTGGAGACAAACTAAACGAGCATCTGACCCCATGTGTCTGGCACAGATATGCCATCACCTATGTTATAAGAATATCCAGTGCTATTGAAAGCGTCCACTGAGCCATTGATAGTCAGTTAGTAGAGTTTCAGTCTAGGATATGGATAGGTTCACCTTCTTTCCCAATTTTTTGCAGCGGAGGCAAGCACACGTTAACCCAGAGCTGCCCCGTTGTAAGAACCATAAATAGCAGTGGTAAACGTCGGTTCTTCCAGCTCAGGCGGATCCATCAGGGCTGTCACCGCGTCCCCCCTCGCCTTCCCGCCCCTCTTGTGCCGAGTGACACAATGGCGCCAGGATGGACCTGCCATCACGCGTCCGCCCCCAAACAGCCAGGCTGAACCCGTCCTTCAATAACCAAATTATACAACGGTGATGAATACGCATTTATCACCGCGCTGCTCCAATGGTGCTACTGACTCAGCTCGAGACCACAAACAGTAAAGCCCTGTTTTAATGGCCAACACCAGACATAAAATTTATGCTCCTCTGGCTGCCTGTGGTTGCTGTTCTTGCTGCTGAATAAATGGCTCTATCTTCAAAAGATTTGGTTGACCTGTTGATTCGAAACCGCTTCCCAGCAGCAGTTAACAGTGGACCCCCAGCTGAGATCAAAGATGGCCCTGTCTGCGTGCAAAAGAGGCCTTTTGAGGAGGCAGAAGCAGGAGCATCTCTGCTGGGGAAGTGCAGCCTGAAAAGATCCCGGCTGCCCATCCCTGGCAGCAAACAATTAGGGCCTGATCCAGCGCCCCATGAGGTCCTGGGGAGGGCAATTGCAGGAAGCACTGGTATTGCAATACCCCTCAGTATTGCCTGCAATGTTTTCTTTAGAAAAGGAGACAGAACTCAGCCATCTTTCAGCCGTAGTAATTTACTATGCTCTGTTGAGAGCTATTAGATGACCTCATTGCATCTTGTTTTCCATGAATGCCACAAAAGCCAGGTCTTCTCCAACATCTCCCTATCCCCCTACTTTGTGTAGACCCAAACCATTCTCTGAACTTGGCTCTGGGGAAAACTGTGACAGAAATAAACCCAGGGTTGCAGGAGCAACTCAGTGCTTCTTATGAAAGTTTTGTTTTAATGCACATGCATTTTTCCCTAGCATAGTCTGCACTGATACAACATTCCTCTAATGGGGTGAATCTTTAGCGAGTTGGGTTAATTCAGATTTTTATGAATCTGGACATGTTGCTGTGGAGAAGAGGAGGAACAGGAATGAAATGTCTTTTCTTTTTGGTGAATATTTTTGCGAAATACATTGGGTGAAATTTTGCACTTTTAAGAACTAGCTGACAAATAGAAAAAATATTCCCAAAATAGTAGGAAAATTAAAAAAAAAATCCAGCCCTCGAGCTAGGCAAAAGTAACCTGCAGCAAAAAAGAAAGACTGTTCTGCCTCTGTTTCAGTCAGAGGTCACAGACAATCAGAAGAGTGTCTGGGATGCAAACATGAGTTTTCCATTTGGCTGAAAATACCCTGTACAAAACCTAAACATGTTTGTGTGTGTGTGTGCATGAAAATCTTTTATTTTTTGTGGCAATCATCTATGTCCACTTTATGGCATCTTTAAATACTGGAATGAATTAGTAACGGAAACATTTAAAATTATGTAGATCCTAATCCTAATGTTTACCACGACTGACTTTGGGACAGTCACCTCAGTAAACCTCATGTTTGAATATTTGATGAAACCGACCTCTGAAGAAATGATATATTTTATAGCCTACCTCCGGACTGAGGGTGTCAAACATAAATAAACATAAATGCATACAATATGCCCACTACCCACTTCTAAAGTTGCCACCAAACCACTGGCCTGATTTACTTTCAAGTGTTGTGTTTATTTTTATTTCATGGTCTTTTTATTTATGGAATGCTATAAATATGCTAGGTCAGACATTAATTTAAAAAAAAAAGTTACTCAGTGAATGATTTTTTTTTTCAAAGTTTCTACATTATTTCATAAAGCTATAGAAATAGAGGTACCTATGGCGTCTGCTCAACTTTAGCCCTAAAATGGACCATGAATGAAAGTATTCTCTTATGAATGTTCATGCATGTCAGGAGGCCATTGAGGGACTGCGGTGATTGCCTCCCTCTGATCATGGGAAGTATTGGACTAACGCTAGCAGAAGAATTGTGAAAGAGGGACACTGTCATTTCTTGTAAGACCTAAGGGCTGTTAGTTCTTGTTTCTGGACACCAAACCTCCATGGAACATGGGTCCATTTTTCTCAAGTTGAAGATCTTCAGTCCAGTGTGGTGGATAGATGAGTAAGATTGGTCTATACAAAAGAAAAATATGAACAGGTAGAAGAACAATATACATGTTGAAAATAGAGGGAAACAGAGAAGGTGGCGATGCCACTCAGTTTCTTTTCCAGACAGAAGATGCTAGTGAAGAGATTGCATCATTCTCATACAGTGTAAGCATCCACAGGCTTTGATCTTAACTTATGTGCCTCTTGTACCGTGAAGACCATATTGACTGGTTTAATCACTTCTCTCAGCACCTTAGTTGCAAAAGCGGCTAGCACATGTCTCAAGAGGTACCCCATTTGCCTGCTTCCTGTTCCTGAGGTGTATTACCTTCAGCAATAAAGGCCTTAAAATTCACAAAATTATTAACACTAACTGAAAAACGTAGCAACAGAATCCTTGACCCATTGAAATCACTTGGCATTGTGCCATCAAAAATAGGGTAGATAGGAGAGAAGAGAAAAAATATATATGAAATAATCGAAAGTATAATAGTCACAGGCCAAGTAGTAAACTGAAAGCTTCTCAAAATAGGTGCCTATAATGGAAAGTATTAAGCAATTTACAATGGAAAGTATTAGGCAACCTTTATAATGTGAGCCACTGCCAGTTCCTCCTAGAATAAGAGCTTAACCTATCATATTTACTCTTTTCTTAGGCAGGTTTCAGTTGGCAATGTCCCCTGAAAGTCAGGACACTTGAGCTTTGTTGGACCAACAAAGAAATTAATTCCATAGCTGAGGGTGTTCCACTGAAAACGTGCTCCCTTTTCTCCTGTCAAACAGACAGCAGTTGCTGGGTTTTCCTTACTGAAAGCACTACTCTTGGGCGGGATCAGTGGAGAGTTGAAAAAGGAGCTCTTTTTCGAAGGGCATCCATAAGTCTCCAATCATCTGGTGGATAGGTAACTAAGTAAGGTGCCTCTTAATGCTCACCCAGGAAATTTTGCTGGTAGTTTTGCATTTTTTCCACCAGTCCCATTTTTATGAGTTCAATCGTTTAGATGCTGATTTTTCAGGGTTGATAAGGCATGCAGTGCTTAGCGTTCATCTCGCTCCACAGAAACAAACCAACAAACAAACAACCTGAGTGTTGCATTTCAGCTTGACATTGTTCCCTAAGGAAATTGAGGCCCTGCAGCAAGGAGGTGAAGAGAGGGTCAGAGGAATTTTCCTTGGTAAGTGTTTGTTCACAGAACAAGTGAAAGTCGGCAGCACATGGAGCTATCAGGAAGTCCTCGTATTTATGAGCTTGGGTTGTTACAATTTAAGACTATTTTGAGCTTGGTGCAGTCGAAATTCAACCTGCCTAGCGTGAAGTTAATTTCAACAACATGGTTGAGGGGTTTATTTAGGCATACTTAATTCTGTTTCCTCTACAATCTCAGAATGCACTGGCAGTCCAGATGCCTAAAATTACTGGAACTTGGGCAGTCCTTGAAGAGGAATCCAGTAGTGCAATGGACAATGAGGCTGACCATTGGAGAGCCATTTTGACTTATCTGCCATTTGAGATATGAGTGGAATTATTTAATCAAGGATTTTTTTCAGAAACTTATATTTCTGTGTGTCAAATTTTGGGGGAGGGGCCCACAACTTACTTCATCTAAGGTAAAATCTTGCTCCTTTACTGCAATGGACAAATCAAGGAGGAGCCCTAAAGCCCCGTCTGTAGGGGATGTTACTTCATCATCTTCTTATGAAACTTGTTATGGCATTGTTCAACTTTATATAATCATTTTCTCCTCATCCTTATTTTCTGTAATAAATACAGGTTTTGATGATGATATCTTTTGATAAAATGCTAGGAACCCCAAAATGATATTTCCAAGGCTCAGACTTGTCTAACGGGAATAATAGATGAAATGTATTGAAATATGGGATTTTATTTATTAATTTATTTATTTACAAATAAGGCATCTGTTTGGGAGCTCTCTATAGATGGACTCTGCAAGCTCTGGTGTGCTTAGCTCTTTGGAGCTGCCTACATTAGGAGGATTAACAGTGGGTAAGTGTTTGCAGAGTTCTGTTCTAAATTTGAAACTGTATAACATAAACAAGCCAAGTGTAATTAAACATTTAGGCAATGGGTCATTTTTCCTCGCTGCAGTGTGGTTGCTGGAGAAGCACCAACGGTGGCATAGCTATCTGAGGCAGGATCATCTGTTGAGTGATGACTGAGAATTGGGATCCTCCACTCTGTGCACACTTTACCACAGAAGCTCAACATTTCTCACCGTTTAATATACTTGTTTTCACGTCTTGGTGAGATTGCGGAATTATATTCTCCTCATTTTAGAGATGGCAGTCTGTACAGAGGGTTTATAGGCTAGATTCAGCCTATACAAAAGCCTAAAAAAACCTATTACAATGCTACCTACATTTGGAAGCACCTAAACAGTTTAAGGGGTGTACCTTTCTTTGTGGCTCACTCTTTGGTTGTTGGTAAGAACTGGCCTTGAGCAAAGCTGGACTTACAAATTTCCACCCTTTGCTCCCAGTGCTCTAATGTGTGTCCTTTCGTGTGTAGAGCCTGCATAACGATGCACCTGGCCCACCGTCATTGCATTCTGTCATCAATTACATCATCTCAGATGTACAATAAATTCCACATCTAATACTTTGTGTGACAAATTGAATCACAGTCAGACTGTAATCAAACATTGTAGATAGCATGCAGAAGTTTATTCAAGGAAGTCGGAGCAAGAATGCCCCTTGCCAAGACAGTTTCATTCATCCGTCTAAACAATCTGAGTCATTTCACCATGACAAACAATCCCAAGTTGCCTTTATCTGCATACTTAGAGTCTAGTTAGACTTGTTAACTTGTGGATATCTGTCAGCATACGCTGCACAACCGCAGTATACATCATTATAAAGTATAACATGATGACGATGTGTTCTACTGAAAAAAAAAAAATTGATCATCAGGATTTGGATGTGCTACCATCTATCTCCATGAATAGTATTAACAATTACAAGAAAACCACAATAAATTCAAAAGTCTTACTGAACTTGTCAATTGCTCTCGATAATTAAACAACACTACCTCCATCTTCACAGATTCTAATAAGTGCAAATATTTCTTTAATATTCTTTTGGGGAATACTACAAATACTGAAGCAAAGTGAACTTGGGGCAACTTGAACATGTTACTGTCATAATAGTATGTAGCGACCACCTGGTGCTAGGCAGACCTGCCTAGAAATCTGGGTTTCCAATTTGCAATAAAAGCTGTTTCTGTTTGAAATATAATTTGGTCCAAATCACACTAAACTCATTTTTATCAATTTGAGCAATGAAACAAAGAGACCGAAATAAAATAGCTCCCAAGAACCTGCAGCTGCTCAGTAAAAATCAATATTCTTGTTTTTTTCAATAGGGCTAAACATGGATATCCACCTCACAAGATTTGGGGACACCAGCCAGATTGACCAAGAGTACCAAGGACAAAAGGATGATCAAATGCTGTGGGAACTTTCTGAGAGCACCAAATTCTCAGTTTAGGAAAAGCCCACCAAACACATCTCAGGAGTGAGGACCTATAAAACTGATGATAGAGTGGTTTTCCAGGTGCATTAGCAACAGTTTCATGAAAATGTTACATAGGTTAAGGTAAAGTTTAATTTGACATTTTTAATCATGTAGTATGGTTTTGATGAACTGACATTTCCTAATAAAATGTTGCTTTATCAGAAAATAGCTAACTTTGTTAATCCTGCTTTGTAAATGGAAGCTGAATGATGAATTCCCAAGGTCAAAAAAACCCCATGTGGTTTAGGGCCAAGAATGGCGTGATGGTCCATCCTGAAATCAGGGGTTCCTCTTTGATCTACACCTTTAGGCATCCAAAGACAAGCAAAAGGCTGGGCTGGAAGTGACTACCCACAACTTCATACAGTTGTTGTATCAGACAATTTCTATACACTAAGAAGCAGACATTGCCAGTTGTGTTCCTTTCCTAGAGATTCACCTCCTAGTTGTGAAGGTTGTGAGTACTCAGAATTTCTTTTCCTTTTCACATAGCTGTAAGATCTACCAACAAAATTCCAGATTTTGTTTACTTCAAAAGAGCTTTTTTCCTGCATGTGACACTGGCCACAAAAAACAATCAACTAAGCAGTAACTGGTTTATTACTATTTTTAACCCAATTTTGCCTATTTAATGACGTGACAAAGGAAAAAGAAAAAGGTATTCCTGACTTAACCCTTGAAGTCTACTCTCAGTAACTTTTCATTCCAAATGAGAAAAAAATCATTCTGATCTACTCAAACAAACATTCATGTCACCCACAGCATCACGAAACCATCTCCAGTACTGTGAGAACGGGGCAAACAACAATAGCAAGATGTTAAATGTACAAGGCCAGAACTGTTGTAATTTGTGAAGGGTTAAGCCATAGCAGTCAGCTTTGCTCTTCTCAAGGCTGCCAACAGCAAGGACAGCTTCCCAAGGGAGGAGTCTCCCACCCGGTGCTGAAGAAACTCACGTTAGTGCTCATCTAGATATGAGATTAGATTTAATCATTTAGATTAGATATTAGGAAGAAATTCTTTCCTGTGAGGGGGCTGAGACCCTGGCCCAGGTTGCCCAGAGAAGCTGTGGATGCCCCATCCCTGGACGGGTTCAAGGCCAGGTTGGATGGGGCTTTGAGCAGCCTATTCTATGACTATTCCCTCCTAAATGATACCTGGTGCTTCTGGCAGACAGATGTCATTTTGGTTTCTTCAGAGCTCAGAAGTTAGAATCTCCCCTCAGTTCCTCATAAATCCATTTGGGAAGCTGAGTAGCAGCACGACTCCTTTGAGCCTTCTACTAATAGTGTGCAAATACAACATTTCAGGTGCTTGCAGAGTGTGTGCTATACTTCACTCTGGGCAAGATCCCTCACTCAAACAATTGCTGAGCATGATGAACGGCTTTATAAAAAAAGATCTTCGGTTAAATAACACAGAGTGAGATGAAGCTCATGAAAGCATTTGGAGGAGGATTAGAATGACATGAAAAGATTCAAGGCAGATCAGTACTGACATTTTCTAGCCAGCACTTGCTGTGCAACGAAGCACTCTTGGAACTCGTACAACTCAATAAGCATTTCTAATCAATAATTAAAATAAATACAGGGATTACGAATACATATCAGAGCAGTGCATTTCCTCCTAAATCCTTCATACCTTTGACATTATATCTCCGATTCAAGTGTAACTCAAGTATATTTAAAGCGATGAGCAAGATGAAAACTTTTTATAGCTCCACATTGTGCAGCGTGTTAGTAACAATGCTTCACGATTTGCTCCTCTTTTTTCCAACATTCATTACATCTTATACTTTACATATTCTGCATACATATGGGCAATAGGAGTCAAACCACTCTCTTCTGTAGTATTTTGCCAGGTGCCACAAAGAATCACAGAATTATATGAGGTTGGAAGGGACCTCTGGAGATCACCTAGTCTAACCCCCCCTGCCAAGGCAGGTCCACCTAGAGCAGGTTGCACAGATTTAAGCAAAAAGTTCATATTGGCCAAAAGTGCAGCAGCAGAAGGTTTTAGTTTTGACAAAGCAAAGTGTACGCAGTCTTTTCTGATGTGGCTTTCAAAACTGTGAAGACCTTTCAAGTGTTGTGGCTGTGGTAACTATGTGAGCTTCTCTGGTTGAGCACGTACTCTTCAAAAATGCCTCCTGAACCCGTATTGCCCTATGGAGTTGCATTTCCAAAGAAGCTGTGATGGAAGAGGCAGGAGATAACCAATGCAAAGGAAAACCTTTTTGAAAGAGAAGCTTAGATTGGAAGAGAAGCTGCACAACACCTCAGATGTCCTCAAATGTTCTTGTACCAAGAGAAAATTAAAAAAAGCCAATGGTCACAATAGAAGGAATATGAGTCCAAGATTGCCACAGTAAAGCAAATGGTAAAATGGAAGAATTGCCCTATGTTTAGTCTTTGTCACAGAACAAATAATTACACTGAAATACCAAAACCGAGATCGGAGCGGATGTGGAGTTAAGAAACCAAAGATTGCTGTTTTCCCCTGCACTGTGCTGGGATGTTCTCAGGCTCCTGAAAACGTCTGTCACCACTGAGGAGCAGGGTCCCAGACAACACACTTGGTTTTCAACAGTCATTTCCTCATTTCGAATGATTCTCTGATTTCATTACTCAGGAAAGATTAAAATGCTTCCCCTTGTGTGTGTTTTTTTTTTTTTTTTTTTTTTTCTGCCTATTCGATGAATATTCATTGCGGGAAATTATTTATTTAGAAATTTATTCAGAAATCACAGACTTAATGGCCTATCTCTTTTAGGACTGCTCTAATGAGCCTAACCAAGATTCTTTAGAAATCACCATAGGCCAGCTGCAAAAGGGTGAGTTAACATTAAGAATAAGGACCGCGAACACCTTGATGAAGAGACTTGTGCTGGCTGCCTTTTGTAGTTGCGGCCATTGTTATACCGTGCAGAATTGCTTACAGGAACGTAACAAAAAATGTAGAAGTGAAAGAAAACCCAGTATTTTTAAGCACATGTATATTAAATGGTTGTGTTGCACGCTTGGGAACGGGCTGAAGGTCACCCAGCAACCTGCCTTCTGGCACTTCCTTACTCTGGCTTGCTGGCCTTTGTGCACAGCTCCACAGATGTTTTAGTGCCACGTTTAAGTGCTACACAAACACAGGTGTGCAGAAGCCCGCTGCATGGGTTTGCAGTAACTGCATAACTTTTGAAGCCCACATAGGCATGGACAGAGACGTGAGGACATCGGTGATGGTTTGGTGCTCGGCTGAGGAATCCTCCGCCATCTCACACGTGATGCACCAGGGTTTAAGTGACCCGGCTGAGCCGCCCTGCACTGAACCCCATACTTCCCAGAGATGTACTTTGGGAATGTTTTAAAGTGTTTAAATAATGTTGCTGGGAGCATATTTCCTAACCTCTCTCCGTAAAATTAATGCACTTTCCTGAGAGTACAGCTTTATAGGCCTTAAGTTCAAAAAAGGAGAAGTATGAGTAATAAATGTCAAAAAAAATCTACAAAGGGCCTAGCTCAGCCTTTCTCCACAAATAATGGTGCTACTTCAAGTTCCTTTGAGTCCTAGCAAGCTTCAGGAACAGGCAGCTAAACACAGACCCCCTTCAAGAACACATTATGGATATGGCAGCTTTCCATAGGGGCTGACTGCACGCAAGCTGCATGGTAACACACTTGTACCTTCCCATAAATCACTTCATTACCGGTGCCCACTCTCCGCACTACAAGAAATAGCTGTGTTCCGTGTTTTAAGTGCTCTCGAACCTGAAGCGGCATGGTTTAAAGTCGTAAATTCACTATTTAATGTCCTTAAAGGCCATCTTAAAACTAGCCAGCTTTACCGAAGCGTATCAATTACCACTGCTTACTACAATTTGCAGTAATTACAGTTTGTTTAGTGAGATGGTTCTTAATTGCAGACACCACTGAAAGAACAATCCAACAAAAAATACAGTTTCTGCAATCATTCTTTTAAAGCTAGAGGAAAGAAACTGGTGGGGAGGAAATGAGTTTAGATAACTTATTCTGGAGGGTTTTCAAAACAGCTGGCTTAAGGGAGCCCTGATACTCCATCTTCTTGGTATAAATCAAGAGTAACCCCTCCATCAATAAAGTTACACTGATGTAAAACCAATGCACATGAGAATAAAAGCAGGATTCATTGTTTTCGAATCAGGAGACCATTAATCAGCTTGGTTATACCATGTGTTATACAGCTCTACTTACACTGCAGTAAATGGGACTATCCTCAACATCAGTCACGTCAAAGTTGGCTACAGAGTTTTCAGAGACTGTTTTTTTCAGCAAAGTAACCCCCGTGTGGCCAAACTCAATGGGAGACTGTGCCACTCAGGTAGGACTGCAGTACTGGAAATTCTCCACCACCACCAAAATTCCTCCATCTCAAACCTGTGATGGGTGACTACTGGGGCATATGCAGGCTGGGTATGAATGCTCCCATCCCTCCTGGTGAAAATCACATGAAGAACCCAAGTCATCTGTTCAGTATAGGACAGAAGATGCCACCTTGAACTTAATTTGAAAATGCTAAAACAGATGCAGGTCTTTGACCTTTAGCCTGGAGGAGGAGTTGAAAACGCAGTTGAGAATGGAGTTTCTAAGTGGAGACTGCAGGAAAAAAAAACAAAGGAAGAGCACAAGTAAAGAGTCTGAGTGCTCAGGTGATGTGTAAAATTGGCACATTATATGAACTGACTGGGCACCCTTTACCAGTATAGATATTCCCTACAGTACCTTATGACTGGGAAGCCAGGGTATGTACCCTACCCCATCACTTAGATCAGGCAGGATGACCAGCCTCCTCTAAACTTTTATCCCACCCACTCCCCTTTAAAATACTTGAAAACCTTTATTACACGGTGTATGATACCAGTATGATATACTTCACCAAGACCTCAACAGCTTCTTGTGGTAATTTCAGAAATAATTTGCTGCTGATAATATTAGTCCATGCAGAAAAATTGATTAAACGTGATATGACACTATCAGTGGAAAAAAAGTTTTTAATGCAGCTGCAAAATACCCATGTGACAGCAGAAGAACACCTTGGCCATTGGATAAATGTTCAGATCTCTGTCAGAAATGGTGCTGGAGCACAGAAACACAAATGCATGGGATATAGGCCTTGTTAGTTTAAATTCTTTTATCCCTATCTATTGAATTGCTGGTGTGCAATTTTCAGCAATCCTAAAAGAAAAACCAAGGCTGAAGTGAAAAAAAAAAAAAAAAAAAAAAAGCTTGGTATTGTTGCGTAGGTGGTTTTGATTAGAGTTGGCAGCAATTTAAAACGAGATGCATCTTCCAGAAGAAAAGACAATTTTACTCAGAGAAAATACACGTGATACATGAATAAGACCTTTGACTAGTGATGGGCAAATCTACTGAAAAATGTAAGTGCTTATTATATGCATTTTCAAACCTTTGGAGATCTCCCTCCTTTTCCCTCCTCCTCCTCAGAGGCAGTATGGGGATTTTCAGGTAGATTTTTTTTTGCTGCTTTTCCTACACCCACAGCATCCCTCATTGCAGGTGCAATGCCTGAGTATGCTGGAGTGCATAGAACATTCAGAAGACTGTTGAGATGATTCAGGAGGTGCAAGAGATCACCCTATATATACAAAATGGGCATGGAGCACTTCTAGCATTTTTTTCTGGCCTCTAGCTATGAGGGGTTCCTGAAACCTGGACCAAGTTCTGTGCACTTTTCCTGCTACATTAAAAAAAAAAAAAAAGAAAAATCTTTGAAAAGATGTCTGTCTTACAAAGCAATGTGTCAGGAACCTGCTGGATCCCTAGACAAAAAAGCAAATTTATTCTGGTGAATTCCACACCTTTTAGACAATTCCACTTTTTCCCACAGTGACATCACTACTCATGACAATTTAAAAATTATTTTACATATACATTTTTATTGCCAATTAAGTGCTTCAGGCTACATGTATGAAAGACAAGGCTTGTCACCAGTGAAGGTGGTGTCAATGCTGGTCTCCATCGCTGGAGAAGACCTCGTTTTGCCCGCAGCCCAGGCAGCCAGGAGGGCGTCCGTGTAGCTGTGGTAGCGCAGTGCTGAGCCTGAGCAAATACATCCTGCCTTCTCAGCAAGGCTTATTAGCTTGGGCTGTGTGCCTGCTCGCTGCAGCTACAGGGCTCCTGGTCTGAGGCCAGTTTGCATCTGGCTGGCTCGGGGCGCGGGAAGAGCGAACTCGTGTCTGCTGGCGAATATAACTGGTGGATGTCCCTCTGTAAGCCAGTTCAACAGGAGGAAAAGCTAAGGGGCCTCCTGCAACCCCTTCCTCTTGAAATCAGCAGAATATCTGACCCCGTGGGTGGAGAAAGAAAAGAAAAACAGGGAAACATGCAAGCATCCTGGAGAAATTTGTCTTTCAGGGGATGCCGCAAACTTGCTTAACC
The DNA here is from genome assembly GCF_964106895.1 of Numenius arquata. Classification (NCBI taxonomy): domain Eukaryota; kingdom Metazoa; phylum Chordata; class Aves; order Charadriiformes; family Scolopacidae; genus Numenius; species Numenius arquata. The sequence continues at coordinate 81,534,037 of NC_133616.1, forward strand.
CTTCCGTTATCCGGTGGCTTGGCTGCTTCCCCCTCCCTCTTCCTTCTTCCATATCTGAGAGCGTAAGTTACACTCATATTGCACTCCCACTAAATGCCAAGTTGCTGCAAGTCGAACAGCTCTGGCACTTACACCCACATACACCTGTTTCCTGACCGACAGATACACGACGCGTAACTTACACCATCATGATGGAACTCAGTAGTGTTTTCTGTTCATTTATTAATTTTTTTAAGTACTCCAGGGTCAATACAGGCACGTGGGGTCTCCTGCTCTGGACTCACTCCATTTAAGCCCCCTTCACTGTCCATGAGGGATATAAATGGATGGATTTGCAGAATCTCAGGGGAGACAAGACAGACACTTCTGCCGTGGTTTAACGATGGGAAATGTAGCATTCACGGTTCAATACATATAACACGAGACTGGAAAGCAATGCTGGTGATTCCACACACCTGTCTACAACTGGGGAACTAGACTGGCCAATTCAGATATGTCCAAACAAAAATTGGCAGGATTAAAAAAAAATGGGAATGGGATGTTGTAACAATATAGAGGAGTGAGTGTGAAGAAATACAGCCCCAAGGAACATCTCCTGGGTTGGGTCTGAAGCAGGGCAGCATGTGGGACAAGCTTGGAAAAAACAGAAGTTGTGGTGAAAAGATGGGAAAAGAAGAATCTTAAAATGTCAAATACAAGAGTTTGTTTTTCATAGTGTATATATAGCAAACAGCCTCACTGTTTTGTTTCTTCTGTATGTTCTCATGCTTACAATTTTCCATTCATATGAGCATAATGTTTCTGGAACGGATTGGTGCAATCTATTTAAAATAATTTTCCAATCAAGCTATATCCTAGAGATGGAAGTTAGGTCTATATTTAAAGAGAAGGATTTGATATTCATCAACGCATAAAATATAGTAGTTCCTGAAATATATTTTAGACTCAATTGATAAACTTCACCCTTCAGCCCCTGTTGAACAACCATGAAAATGGATATCTACCTTTATTTTTTTTTCATATTTCCATGTGAACTCTTTATATAGCAATATACACGTGTTAATACACAAATATACATACACATTTACGTGTGGGTGTATAAACCAGTGCAGGTCATCACAGATTTCACAAAGTGATGGCTCTTACTGTTTCACCTGTCTTGTTTCTGAAACACCGTGAATTGCCTCTTACATTTCTTCTGAATGCAGAAGAGTTATCGTGGTCATCAATTGAGATTCACCTGATCCCAAAATACTTTTTTTTTTTTTTTTTTTTTTCGGTGAGAGACAGAAATGCTGCCTCAGTACAAAGAAATCCTGATAAACAGAAATGTCCCACCCCTTGGTGTTCCTCAGCCAGGCACAGACCATCAACAGGAAATATGAGAATATCACTCCCTTCACAAATTTGGTTACAGCCAAGGGGGCGAGACTGACCTCCAGGGTAGAGCAACCTTAGAATTTCCCTGGTTTGTAGTAGGTGAGTGACCACCTAAAGGTTGTTCTCTGCTTGAATCGTATCAGCGTGTCATATTTCAGACATGGCTTCTTTCCTGCAGATGTGTTTACCACATCTCATTCATGGTGCACTGCAGAAGCAGGAGAGATGGATCTGCCTACACAAGCTCTGTGCCTTAATGGTTCTCCACACGGCTGTAACTCCCCTTTGGCCAATCGTACCAACTTCTGGTCCCTTCCTTCTTTGCTGGGCCTAAACATCAAAACAGTGTCTTTAAGCTTGATGCCAGATAAACATACACACAAAATCTGACTTCAGCCCAGAAAGACTCTTCAGGTTTCCCTCTAGAGCCAGTGATTCTTCTCTGGGCCATTGAGCACCCAACACAATCACCCTGGGGAGGACACCTTCTCTCTCTTCACTGCCTAGAGAGAAATGGGTCTCCTCCAGGCTAAAGTTATCCTTTGAAAATATTGATGCCAATCAAGTAGATGCAAGGGACCTCTTGAGGAGTCTTGCTTGTTAGCACTTTCAGAAAGACAGTATCGAAACTGGAAAGCTATTTTACTATATTTCATGCAAGGATTTCTCAAGAAAATAGTGATTCAGCTCCTTAGCCCTTGAAAAGAGAATACTGGAGGACTAAAATTAAACACAAAAATAAATACACAGATTGGGTAGGAAAAAAGGATGATTTTTTATAAACTCCATGAAAATAATAGCATGGTTCATAAAAAAAGATGTAAGGCCATAGCGACTGTTTTCCTAAGCCCACGTGATGAACGATGTCTGGTTGTAGTAGCGTTACACACTGTAATCTGACTATAACATGCACTGAGTTGACTAAAAAGAGATATGAATGTGTCAGTATGGCCCTGAGGTAGGACGGCTGGCTTAGACACAGCCCAGGTTTTGTTCCATGTAAGCACCAGGTGAACATTGGTAGCCCAGCTCTTGGCCCATATGAAGCCTGAGCAGACCTGACCAGACCTCACATCCAGCTTCCCGGAGTGCACAGTGCAAGGAAAACCAGTGCCAGGTCAGGAATGTTTCTTGACATACAGAGACAACCCTCAAACACCATGGTTTCTTTCTTTCTGAAAAGAGTTGCGACTGAAGATACACTTTTGAGGGGGAGTTTGTTTCCTTGTTCTTCCTTCATCTGGGCAACAGGGGAGTTGACAATGATGAGAATCAAAGCAATAGCAGTAGAAGTGATTCCCAGAGCTGTGAGTGTGATGAAATCTGCTAATGACCAGGTCTGCATGAAGGGATTGTCTGCTTGCACTTCATGGCAAGTTCATTGAAACTCTTCATCCCCGGGGTGTAGGATGGTGGCAACAAACAACAGGCTGCAGAAACCCTAGTGCATTAAGCAGCCATGGAATCTCTCGGTAGTGTATATTTAGAGATTATTTAATGAATTATAAATTACAAATGTTTTAAAGAAATTACAAATTACCTCTCCTGCTGCTGGTTTTGCTGTTACAATTTCAGTTGGGTTCGGTTCAATTATACTTGGCATGACAAACTTTACAAGTGTTTCCAATGTGTAAAAACACATGGACCCTTTGGATATCTTTCAGGAATAGGTTTCCATTGAGGACAGGACTATGAGGTTTGTTTGGAGTTTGGTTCCTACAGAATATTAATATTGCCCTACTCCAGGTCAAATATATTCACCATTACTTCCATACTGGTAATAAACTTATCCCTGACATACTACATTAACCCTCTTCTATCCAGCCATCTGATCCACCATAATCCAAGTCCTATTCTATTAAGAAAAAGAAGAAACAGATCTTTTTCAAATTCTTGGCTATTCCTGGTTGCTCTGGATACAAATTTGTTGTCTGTCAGAGATCAGACAACCTAATTGGCAGCACCAATGTGCCAGGCAAGTTTGCCAAAGGAGAGATAAAACAAAACTCACTATTCTCAGAACGTTAATGGTTTTTTTTTTCCAAAATTTTTGAAACCAGTCTTTTTCTCCAGCATTGTCTTATTACCATATGCTCTGGTATTTCTGTTTGATGAAAGGCTATTTTGTCATGTGCGGTTTTTTAAATACTCAGAAATCTCTCTTTTTTTTTACAGCTAGGTATAGTGTGTTTGTTTGTTTCCCCCCTAGTTACTGCGATACTATGACTTTCAGTAAGCCTCTTATTTTTTACTTTTTCGGAATAACGGATACAAAGAGCTTATTTTCCAAAACATTTGTTGATCTGAAGACCTTTCCATGTAGGAGTAGATGAAACATCCAAACATAATCCTGCTGCGGTGCACTGGAGTTACAGGGACCACAGCAGGGACCAGGGACAGAAGGCTTCCCTATCAGGCTCACGATTGCAAACGTGCCTTCAGAGTTAAAGCCACACTGCAATGAAGTGAGAATAAACAGCAGTTAAAATACACACATAATAAATACAAGGGAGGGGGGAGGGGGAGGAAAAAAAAAAGATTTCTAAGATGGTATCAAAAAAATTAGATTTATCACACCTATGCAAATATCTGTAGATGACTCTGTGTTAGGATGTAACACACAATATTCTCGTGCAAATTTGGGATTCTTTATTCATGTAGTAATTTGGGGCAACAAGAAGAATATGACTAAGAATATTCAGGGAAAACTGGGGTTTGTGTTTATCCTGCAGAATAGGAAGAAGATAATCATATTCTCTGAACTAATATACAGTGCTAAATCAGAGCACATCAGACCATCTTCTAGAATTTAAGTCTCAGTGAAATAATTATATCATCCTTTTTCCCAAGCAGGCAACCTAGACAGAAGAAGTTGATTAGACTGCTCTCTAGTCAGACAATGAATCAGTGGCACAGCAGGAATATAGTTCTGTAGTCTTGAGATCCATGTACATACTCTGGTAATTGGATCAAACTCCAGGAAAAACATGCAGAAAATGAAACAGAAGTAAGTTAGGTCTTAACTCCTTGCTCGTCTGTCAGCTGTATAAATCTCAAGTGCACTCCTTAAAATTAGCCTTTTAATTTTGTTGTTAGTCGGAGCATTTTAATTCTTCCCTTCTCAAGCTCTCTGAGCGCCTCTGCTTTGCTCACAACACACTAGCCAAATAGATCTTTAGGCAAAACAAAATGAGAACAATCCTATAAACCATTTAAGCCAGCCAAAACGTGGAGTGAACAACAGAAAGCATTCCAAGATCCATTTGTACTAGACCCTCCTTGTTTCACATCTGGGATCACGCTTAGCCCCGGCAGCTTTGCAGCAGTTCTACTTCACTTTCTCCACACCTCGAAAATGTCACCAGGGCTCTTCTCTCCCCCAACATGTCCCTGCAATCCATGGACATCTCCATGAGCTTGCAGAAATAAAATCCATCTGAATCAAAAAATAAACAAAATAGATCCTCTTTGGGGTCCTTTTTCTGGTTTTGCTCTTTCTTTTTCTTTTTTCTTACTTTTTTTTTTTTTTTTTTTTTTCCTTTTAACAAGAAAATGCTATTGCCAGCAAAAGCATTTCCCTCACTTGCACAGCTGCCACACAACCTGGCAGTCCTCTCATTCTCATCTTTCACATTAAGATTCTTTTGAATCTGAAGTGATGGAAAAGCACCTTTACACCAGAGGTTTGACACTCCATGAAATTGAACCCCGGCAGCAGGTCATTCATTCACTGTGTAAAACCAGCCTTTATAGGGTGTGCTGCAGAATCCTCTGCTTTTAAATGACCTTACAGATCACTGTGCCTTCACCAGCTCTGGAGGGGCTATCCAAAAACATGACATGTTGAAGGAAAAATGACGTTTTGAAAAACAGTGCCTTCCCTCCCTGCCCCCCTCCCCTCCGCAACCTTTTCCAGCTGTATAGGAAAAATGTTTTCCTTTTAGAAACAGAGAGGAAACTGTGGAAAAAAACCATACTTTTGTTACCACTCTCTGTCTAGACGTAGACCAAATTGAAGATAATAGATAATCATTTAAGAGCTGACATAGACTTAGCAATTTGGTGGCCTGAGAAGCATGTGTGTTTGCACTATCACTTAGGACAAGCCTTGCACATTTTGCTGACTGCTACAGCCAATTTTTGTTTAAGGATGATAAAGCACGGGCTCAATCCATACGTGAACAAGTAAAGGGCCATAAAAGCAGAATGAAAGTAATTGATCCCCATTCAGGAGGCACTTCACAAATTACACAGTGTCCGACTCTGGGAAAGGCAGTTTGATGACCTACCCCTTGGCCTGATTGCATGAATCTAGAAAAAAAAGAAATAAAAAATGAAGGTGGTGCCTGTTATTACAGAACCTCACAGGCCTGCAAAGGGAGGGGAGTTAGGTGGGACAGTACTGAGTGCTGTAGAACCTTCCTGCACTGGTCTAGCGACCTCGTGCAATTTGTAAAACCAAAATTAAGAGCCCAGGGTGGAAAGTCAGTCTTTTTTTTTTTTTTTTTTTTATAAGGGCAGCAAAAGCAGAAGGTCATAGTGCCTTGGTTGGCTAGTGGACGCAGGATGTGGAAGACCTCATTTCAGTTTCCTGCACTGTCTAAACCACATCTTCTCTTCCTCCCCCAGAAAGCCCTCCCTCGCCACCAGCATGGTTTTCTAACCACTGGGAAACTGGCTGAGAAGTCAGGGACACCATCTCCCTCTCTGACCGTGAATAGCATGGAGTTCAGGCTTAGAGATGAAATTTGAGCATAAGTAAATATAAGACTTGTTTGGGAAGAGAAATGGGGAAAATGTGAGCAGTGAGCTCCTTGTCCCTTTCATCCCCACCACATCTGCAGGTACACAGGGAACTGGAGCTCACTTGCTTTGATGGGACTTTATTGACAAAAACACAGGCATGCAAAGACACCAGATGCCTCTCTAGATGCCACTTTAGATGCATTAGCAGTTGAAAACTGCTAAGTAAGAGTTCTGAGGATCTGAAGTTTGGATGGAAACAATTAAACTGCTTGTATTCAGGCATTTTGTTCTCTCCACACGTATCTCTTCATTAACTGAGCAGCCAAGTAACAGGGAAAGGCATTCCAGCCCTAAATAGATCCCTAGGCATTGTAGCAGCTTTTTATCTCGTCTGACTCCTGCAGAGAACAGTGAATGAAGCTTTTTTTCTGCAATAAATTCAGTAGATACACCCTTCTTTCTCCTAATTTCTGATTCTGACTATCTTCAAGTGGTGTGGTGGGGGTAGAAGAGGATTTCTTGGGAAGCGTCCACCAGAGGGGACAGCTGCTGGGCAGAACCGTTATCATTTCCTTGTGTCCCAGAGTCCCTGTGGCTGAAGTGGAGTTGTCTCTATGAACATTACCTAACCACAACTGGTTTTTTCCTTAGTGTAATTAGGTATATTGATCTGCTTTTCAAGATAATTATAGAGCTAGTAAACATGGTATCTGGATGTAAAACAAAAGACTTGCTATTGCAGAAGTTCCCTTCTAATTGCATTTCTATGACTACAAGATATCTCTCTCATTTTGCATCTTTTACGTTTCTTCTTCATCTTCCCTCACCCACCATTTTCTGCTACTCTTTCCTCTGTCCAAGGCAGTGAAGTGCTCTTTAGCCCTGCCTTTGTGAGAAAGTGTTGATTAAGAGGTGGGCCTTACAATAAACTTTAAAGATGATTAGGCTCAGTCTTATCATGATTGCCTAATTAAGGCTTTCAGAATTTTTACAGTTAGATCCAGAGAACCATTTTTGAAAATGTTTTGCTGACTTAATGGCTGCTGAGCAGATGCCATCAGCAAATGATAAGGCTTATTTCCTGGCCAGCTCACTGAAGGTCACTTTCATCTTGCCTCATGTAAGCTTGAACTTTATTCTGGACTATATTATTGGACTTTATTCACAGAATAGCTTAGGTTGGAAGGGATCTCTGGAGATGTTCTGGACCAATCCCCTGTGTCCAGGACTGCGTCCAGATAACCATCCAGTCTTCAAGGATGGACACTCCACAACCTCTCTGGGTAGCCTCTGCCAGTGTTTGACAACCCTCCCAGTACTTTTTGGTTTTTTTTAATGTTGAAAGAGAATTTCTTTTATTTTGATCTGTGGCCATTATATCTTATACTGTTACTAGTTACTGCGAAGACTCTGGCTCCATCTTCTTGACTTCTCCATCAGGTATTTATGTACATTAACAAGACCTCCATGAACCTCCTTTTCTCCAAGCTGAACAGTCCCAGGTCTCTCAGCCTCTCCTTGTATGTCGGATGCTTCAATCCCTTCATCATCTTTTTTGGCCTGTACTCGACTCTGTTGAAGAAGTCCGTGTTTTTCTTGTACTGGGGAACCCAGTACTGGACCCAGCACTCCAGATGTATCCCAAAAGTTCTGAGAAGAGAGGAAGAGTCGCCTCCCTTGATCTGCTGTCAGTGATCTGCCTAATGTAACCCTGGAGGTTGTCAGCCTTCTTTTCTGCAAAGTCACATTGTTGGCTAACGGTCAGCTTGGTGTTCACTAGGATGTCCAGGGTTTTCCCTGCAGGGCTGCTTTCCAGCCTAATAGCATGGAGTTTTTTCCCCCCAAGGTGAAGGACTTTGAATTTCCTCTTATTGAACTTCTTGAGATGTCTCAGCCTGTCCAGGTCCCTCTGAATGACAACACATCCATCTGGTGTATCAGCCACTCCTCCCAGTTTTGTGTAGTACACCAACTTGCTGAGGGTGCACCCTGTTCCATCAATGAAGATGTTAGAGTTCAAGTGTCCTGGACCCAACATCAATGTCTGGGGCACATCACTGACAGCTGTCCTCCAGCTGGACTTTGTGCTGCTGATGCCAATCCTTTGAGCCCAGCAGTTCAGTCAGTTTCCAGTCCACCTCACTCCACTTATTTCTTCTGTACTTCATTAGTTTTTCAATGAAGATGCTGCAGGAGACAGTGTCAAAAGTCTTACTGAAGTTCAACAACATCCTCTGCTCTCCCCACATACTCGAAACCAGTTATCTTGTTTCAGAAGGCTATCAGATTGGTATTCACATGCTTGTAATGTGACTCACTTACTAGTCTTTTCCAACTGAAAAGAGAAAAGTTCCCTCTGTATTTTGAAAACAAGAGACAGACCAAGAAGTCAGCAAATGATTTCTTCTGGAAGGAAACTGTTTGACTGGAAAAAGACAGTGTGACTGGAGGGAGTGAAGGTTAAGGCAGAGCCACCGCATCCTCCCATCATGGTGGGAGGTGCAGGAGCACACCAGAAGAACCAGCCACACTGGGAGGCTCAGGGATGGCAGTGTGCTTTTATTCCATGGCCACAAAGAAACTACCATCCATCAGCTAATGTCACAGCCTAACTATGCCTGAGACAGTCCAGAACTCTGGCTTCAGGTGGGCACTTCTGGGATTGGTTTGACTGCAGACCCAGTGTTGGGTACCATGGTGAGTTATCAATGGGATTTCAGCGATCAATGGCAATTCATCAGTGACTTTTTAGATTGCTGGTATCTTATTTGAAAGCGATGATAGGTAATGGAAGTCTTAGATTTTCTTTAGCAAAAGATTGATAGATCTGCCTAATCATTTCCAGAGCTCCTTTGTCTTTTTTCTTAACTACTCTGTGTTATTCTTTAGGGCAAGACCACCAAATTCAAACTGCTCAAGAGGTTTTTTTTTTTTTTGTATTTTCTTGCTGTTATTAGCAAAATAAAAGAATACCTCATTGATAGAAACAATGAATCAAATTTGGAGAAGAAAGCTGATTAAGTAGTTCACATTTCAAAATTATTTTGAGTCCTGATTTGGCAGCATCTGTGGCAATTGTCTGACTTCATTTTATCACGGCATACTTCTGAAGGTTCCTTGTTGTTCATGAGATTCAGAGCAGCTTTGCAGCCAATGCCAACGCTGCTCTAGTTTCTACTAAATGTATTCTGTAAGGTACTAATGAGCTGAGGTTGTCTATTGTGCTGATGACATAAAGCAGGCACACAGAACTAAGTGCAAAGGAGAGAAGATGACCAGGAATGATGTTGTTTGCTTTACATGAATAACAAAAGATGCATTTAACATTTTTCGTTTTGGATCGGGATACTGATCCCCCAAAAATGCTGATGTCAACTAGAGAGGTAGGATCCATTCCCTAAGTGTGGGATTTGCCTTAAAAATCAGACTATGAATCAGATATCTCCTATCTCTGGCAATGGTTGAAGGAAAGAAAAACCCTCCACAATCCACAAAACTAAAAACATGCAGTTCAGAGAAGGTCAGGAATGAAAATTCCGCTGCTCTTTTTTAACGGTTAATTTTCAGCTTGAAGAAAGAGGTTTCCTACCTATAATCCGGAGAGCTATTGATCACAACTACCCAATATTGTTTTCACTCACCTTTAGTTCACTGTTTATATGGCAATAGTGAATTTTACAGGCTGAATATGCAGTGTGCGTACAATGAAACTCCAAGTATACAATTATTATGAAGCCAACCACCATCTTAGTTTGATGGAGTACTTCTATAAGGCCAGACAAAGCTTAACCTTTGTCTTCTTTGCCAAGAATTAAAACTTCGATAAAAGCAGGGGAATTCTTATATTTCACACAGTTATTGGCTAAATTCTAATCCTAATCTGACAAAAAGGACAGATGAGCAAAGTCAAGCCAGGAGTGTTAAATGGTGCCAAACTGGGTCTAAATGGGATCTTAGCTGAGGTGAGTATGTTAAAGAGGAAAACGCCTGTTTTTTTTAGGGATGGTGAAGGGAGCCCAACCCAATGGGTCTGCAGTACTCATAACACCTGCACCGAGGTGCTCCCTTTCTGCACAAAGGCAATACACCGTTTACTTGCACTGGAAAATAACAAACTTTCTGCAGCATTTTCACAGATGATTAATCACTGTTGTTAACAGGGGTGCTCCCAGCTGTATTTCCTATTGTTTTCCTTTCCTTAATTGTTTATCAGAAGCAGAAAGCTCCGATAGCAATGTGAACTTAAAAAGTTCAGATTTTCGCAGATTCTTGAAACCAAATGTTTGCTTTGTATTAAATGAAAAGTATATTTTAAAAGTAGATTGAAATAAGGGCTGTGCTAACACCATCTTGGTTCTGTATGCTTCCTATTCATGTAGAGACAAAAGAGGATGGTTGCTTTAGTAAGTCTTTTTCCGTTTTTGCACAATGTTCATTCATTCTATGCTCCACCAGATGTGCTATGTTTCATTTCCAACCAGGTTCCCATCTGTCCAGAAGGCTGGAGTTTGAAGGATCTCATTACTGTGAGGATGGACTGCTTCTTATTCTGCCCATTTTGAGCAAAAGGTAGGAAAGGGTGAAAGTAGGAAACAAAGTGGAAATAAAAAAAGCCCCTCAACCTCCTTTAAACATTTAAAAAGTGAATGTAGAGGATTGTGAGCAATATTATAGGGAGACCTCGAACAATATATGAAATTAGGTGTTTGGTCTGAATTCAATGAAAGATAATGAAGGGTTTTGATATGATAATCCCACTTAAATGATTATAGAGTGGGGGGTGTATGTGTGTGTGAGCTGCAAGGGGAGGAGGGGTGCTACAATAAGCTAGCCAGCCAGTTCTGCTCTCAGTAAAGTGTCAGATCGGCTGTTTTGCTAAAGATAAATTTTTCATGTTCCAAATATTCTGAGAGAAAATAAACTATACTAATAGCAAGATGCGTAGTGATTTGCACATTATCCAAGCCATTGAGTTATTCCTGACTGTCCCTATTCTAGTTCTTGATTTGCAGGCCAGCTACGCTCTGCAGCTGGAGCAAATTATATCAACAGAAGTGCTGATGTGACCACAAGTTGACAAAAGGACATGATTTCTAGTAGCAGAAAAGCAACTAGATTTTATGAAATTGTATCTAATAATGTTGTTTAACTCATGGATCTTGCATCTGACGTCTACTTTTTATCCAGTCCTTTCAGCAGCCCTTTGTTAGCAGTCACTCAGAAGAGGAAATAAAATGTAGCCATTGAAATAAAAATTGCTCTAGGCTTTTTAATAGCTCAGCTGCAAGCTCTATTGTTTTATTTAATGGATTGTATAACTGAAGTCTTTCCTCATGACTATACTCATTTGGCTTCCTAGTTTCCAAACTAAACTACAGTATCTCGGGGTTCCAAAGTAAAGGATTGAGAGGGAGAGGGATAAAAGGATAAAAGGGTCTTTATTTGTGCAGAACGCAAAGTGCTGGAAGTAATGTGGCTCAGGAGTCGGAACAGTGACCAAGAGTCAAGAATTTCTGCACTGTGTTTCCATTTCTGACATTGATGTGCTCTGTACCCTTGGTTATTAAACTCAGCCCCTCCAGCTTTCAATTTACCGTTCCGCAAATGGGTGTAACAATATCTACCTGATCCAAAGATGTGTAATGAGTGTGATTATTTGCACTTTGAGAGCTTTGTGTAAAGTGGAGTCACAGACAAATGAATTATTGTTCCATTAAATCATGCAGTAAAAGTTCTCTCCTCACCCAGTGTTTGACCAACTAAGCCAACAGTATCAACCAGTTAAAGAAACAGGATGCAAAAGTGAAATAATGGGTAGAGAAAGCTTCATATTACTGTTCTCTAGCCACTTAACCGTAAGTACAGGAGACCTAAGTTGCTCTGACAGGTCTCTCATTGCCGCATTGTGTAACTTTTCCCACACCTGTTTTTTCCTATGATGATTTCCTAGGGGACATTTACAATTTGTACTGAGTGTGGCACTACAAGTCTCAGCTCCAAATGAGGCAGCAGTCGGATAGCAATACCAAGAATAAAGTTGAACTAAGGGTAATGTGTGGTGAAAAAATTTATTTTCTATGACTGCATTAACAATAATCTCAGTGTAAAAATTTAGGGAGCTATTGTAAGCCAAAAGGATTCTGCAGCACCACTAAGAGTGAAATCACATTGTCACTGGTAAAACATAAAATCCATTTCAATGGAGGACTGAGAATGGCAAATATTCATCTGAGATTTGCAAAGACATTTTCAGCCAAGTAACCCAAAACAGCTCAAAAGTTAATTGATAGGTAATATGAACTTTGAGTGGTCATGAAGTAATAAAACCAGAATCACAGAGGCAATCAATCATTTCCAGCATCTTCTGAATCATAGAATCATAGAATGGTTTGCGTTGGAAGGAACCTTAAAGACCAGTTCATGCCACCTCCCTGCCCTGAGCAGGGGCACCTCCCACTAGACCAGGTTGCTCAAAGCCCCATCCAGCCTGGCCTTGAACCCCTCCAGAGATAGGGTATCCACAGCTTCTCTGAGCAACATGTTCCAGTGTCTCACCACCCTCACAGCAAGGAATTTCTTCCTGATATCTAGTCTAAATCTCTCCTTGTTCAGTTTAAAACTGTTCCTCCTTGACCTATCGCCTACTCCTCCCTGAGAAAGAGTCCCTCCCCATCTTTCCTGTAGCCCCCCTTTAGGTACTGGAATGATGTTATCATTAAGTACTAAAAGACTGCTATAAGGTATCCTCGGAGCCTTCTCTTCTCCAGGCTGAACAACGCCAACTCTCTCAGCCTGTCCTCACAGCAGAGGTGCTCCAGCCCTCTGATCATCTTCTTGGCCCTCCTCTGATCTCGCTCCACCAGGTCCATGTCCTTCCTGTACCAAGGACATCAGAGCCGGACATAGTACTCCAGGTGGGGTCTCATAAGAGCAGAGTAGAGGGGGAGAATCACCTCCCTTGACCTTTTGGCCACACTTCTTTTAATGCAGCCCAGGTTGCGGTTGGGTTTCTGGGATGCCAGTGCACATTGCCAACTCATTTTGAGACTCCCATCAATCATCATCACCAAGTCCTTCTCCTCAGGGCTGCTCTCAATCCATTCTCCTCCCAGCCTGGATTTGTGCTTGGGATTGCCCCAAACCCGGTGCAGGACTTTGTACTTGGCCTGGTTGAACTTCATGAGGTGTAAACGGGTCTAAACCTCAAGCCTGTCCAGGTCCCTTTGGATGGCATCCCTTCCCTCCAGCTTGTCGGCCATGCCATAGCTGGGTGTCATCAGCAAAATTGCTGAGGGCGCACCCTATCTCATTGTCCATGTTGCTGACAAACATGTTAAGCAACACTGGTCCCAGTACAGACCTCTGAGGAATACCGCTCATCACTGCTAACCACTTGGACATCGAGCCATTGACCCTTTGGGTGTGACCGTCCAGCCAATTCCTTATCCACTGAGTAGTCTGTCTGTCAAACCCATGCCTCTCCAATTTAGAGATAAGGATGTCATGCAGAACAATGTCAAACAGGTCCAGGTAGATGATGTCAGTTGCTCCTCCATTATCCACCAAAGCTATAACTCCGTCGTAGAAGGCAATCAAATCTGTTAGACACAATTTGCCCTTAGTAAAGCAGTGTTGGCTGTCACCAACCACTTCCTTATTTTCCATGTGCCTTAGCAGAGATTCCAGGACGATCTGCTCCATGATCTGGCTGAGCACAGAGGTGAGACTGACTGGCCTGTAGTTCCCCAGGTCTTTCTTTTTTTCCCTTTTTAAAAATGGGTGTTATGTTTCCCCTTTTCCAGTCAGTGGGAACTTCACCAGACTGCCATGACTTCTCAAATATGATAGATAGAGGCCTAGCAACTTCATCCGCCAGTTCCCTCAGGACCCGTGGATGTATCTCATCAAGTCCCATGGATTTGTGCACCTTCAGGTTCTTTAGATGGTTTCAAACCTGATCTTCTCCTACAGTGGGTGGTTCTTCATTCTCCCAGCCCCTACCTTTGCCTTCTGTGACTTGGGTGGTGTGGCTAGAGCACTTCCCGGTGAAGACTGAGGCAAAAAAGTCATTGAGCACCTCAGCCTTCTCCATATTCTGGGTGACCAGGTCTCCCATTTCCCTCTGGGGAGGGGCCACATTTTTCCTAGTTTCCAAATCATCTTCAAATATCTTGAACTTGGAAGAATCTTGGGTTATCTCCATGGCCTTTTGAGACTGTTATTCAGAGTGTGTCTTGCTCATGCTCTTTAAAGAATTTGGGGAAAGCTTTCTTTTTGCCATTGTCCCAGATGTACTTGTGCCTCGTAGGCATGTTCAGTGAAATGGAAAAAAAGCCCTTATTAAATCATCAAGTGCTAAGAAGGCTTTCAGCTGTGGAAGATACGCAATGTACATTGCAGTTGAAACAAATCATACAGTATAACCTGTTAAGGATGTAATTGAGATACATGTAATCATTAACCTTGGAACAGACTGGGAATCAGTTAATGAATCAAATCAATACCCTCTCCACTGATCCATAATAATTTGAAAGAAATGAAAAATTTAACAGTTGCTGTATGTGAGGTTATCATGGGCTGCAATTAGCTAGCCTCCGGGAGATTATGTTACCTAGTTACCAGAGGGTAAGTGTAATTTCCGTAGATCTTTTGGAAAGATTGTTATAATGACAGGTGCCAGACAATGAAACGGGTCAGAAAGAGACTTTAGGCGCTGGCGGAAGCTGGGTCAGCTTTCTGTCCCTCCAAGCAGCACATCCTTCTCCTGACATTTTGCACTCGCAGTCAGTGCTGCCGCGTGATGAAGACATTTCAATAGACTCTCAGCTGAGTGTATCTGTTACAAAAACTCATGAAATCTTCTCTTTGTTTTATGTGCCGCTACCTGTCTGGAGCTCCTTGCTTTGTGCTTCTTCCTAGGCTATGCTGAGGCTATGCTGTATGCTTACACCTGCACGGTTTCCACAAAGAGACGGAAGCTTTTAAATTTCTGGGTATGTGGGAAGATATACTGGCCAAAGGGATAAATACAAACGAGAAACAAGTTTCAAAAATACATGTGGAATATACGTGCCTAGATGGCAAATGTTAACGAGCCTATTTTATAACACTAAATAGGGTAGAGGAAGGAAAAAAACTGTTGTTTGCCTCCACAGCATGTACTCAGTGATACCCGTGCACAGTAGGATAGTTAGTTAGCTACCACATGCAAAGCAGAAAGCAGATGGTATGGTTGATATAGATCACAGGAACGTGAGTATCTGTGAGTGTGCATGTCTTTGTATGTTCGTGTGTAAATCAGCAAGGAGTTTGACATTGACATACTCCATCAAGTCTAGTTTATAAGGAACAAGTAGTGCAACATTCTGTGCATCTGGCAACATAACTAGCTCTGTCAATCTGTGGATACTGCTGACATTGTACTATTAGCGTCACTTCCATCTGTTTTGTTTATATAGGGCTTGATTTACTTTCACCATGTGAATCGGTAGTGGGTAGAAATGTCCAAAAGTCTCTGGTTCCAATTAAACCTGCAGTGTATCATGTTGCCCAATATTATCAGAAAGGGGAGCATTATTGCAAGGATTGTTACCTCTTCCATCAATAGGAAATATTGACATGCCTTATGGATATAGAGGCATGTAAGTAGTTCATAAAACACTAATTCACCAAGGCAAATTCAGTCCTTGTTCATTTTCCTATCTTCAGGGATAAGGAAATTATGTTTGAGACAGGAAGCTGTTGTGGTAATTCATAGTCAGGTTAGTCCACCCTGTGTCAAATGCTTTTTCCTTTTTCACGTCCTTGGTGCCACTCATCGCTTTAAATTAAACCACAGTGACACTCCCTCTGCCAGATATTGCTTCCCAGGACCATAGTTGGAAAATCTGTATGTCCTTTTCATTGTCTTCTCCATTATTTTAGGTGCAGACAGATAATGGGAGTGTTCAGGTTAAGGCACAGCTCCTGATCTGCCCTAGTAGTTCACTGCACCCACCATCGACTTTAGTTACCTCCAAGAAAAATCAAATTTACTGTTTAATAGCACAAATGGGGACATAAAATGAAAATGTGTTATACAACTGAAATCATAAGGTGGATTAAATGGGCATATTGCAATATTAATCAGCCTGGAATTTGAGCAGGTTAGATAACCTTCATTACATGTCATAGGATCTTTTCTGCCCAGGCATAGTGAGATCTACACTTCTATATCTCGTATAAAGAAGCAGCCACAATCCTATTTAGAAGAACTAATTAATTACTTACTTGGAGGGCAGACTGACATCTGTTGAACAAACCCCTGTTTTCTGCGGTACCTGATCCTTGATTAAACAGCATCTTGTTCAATCCTATCTTCAGAGTTACACAAGGAACCTTATTAGAAATTTAGCCATGTAGCAAAGTGTTTATTGGAAACCCTGTAATACAATGCTCTTGATGTTGAAAAGAAGGATTCAAAAGTAGCTGTTATGAAACCACAATATTCCCCATGGTATTTGGTAGCAGGTCATGATTTGGTAACAGGTCCCAATATTTGGACCTGATTTTCTGCAGCTCCCAGTTTTAGTTAATCCAGTATTCGTTGCCAGTTAACTGCCCAGCCATACTCTGTAGTATAGAACAGGCAACAGGTAAGGATAGTTTAAAGAAGCCAGAATACCATCTATTCTGACAAAACAAAAATGACTGACTTGAGCCCTAACTGTCTGCCTGATCCCCCAGGTTACCCAGAGGAAACCGAAGGTTTTCAAACCATGGCGATAAAACCCTCTTATTTACTGATTTGGTGCACTTAGCTTAACAGAATAACCTCCTATCAGAATAACCTGATGTCTTTTCTCCCACAGGCAAACCGTGATGTCAACCAGACCAGCTAGTTCAGCCAAGTGCGCGCAGGACGCATCTTTAGCCTGACAGTCGATACTAAAGACAATGTTGATGCTCTGCTGTCATAGTTCATCCAAACAACCTGCAGGCAAAGATCATGGCCTTCCCTCTCTGTCTTTAGAGGAAGGAAATAGCAAGACCTTTTTTTCTATGGCAAGAAGTTTCTAAGTCTTCAAGCTTCAGAGACAGTTCTCCCAGAAGAGTAGCATCGTATTTGCTGCTAAGAATTCAGAGTGAGTTATGATTCTCAGTCTGGTGGCTAAAAACGTCACTGTGAAAATTATCACAGTGGAAAAAAGAAGAAGAAAACCCATGTTAAACCAAAGGTACCCGATAACTCTGCTAAAGTCCTGTTTCAAATACCAAGAGGAGTTCAGACTAAGATCTTTCAAGGCTATGGCAAATTTGAGATCTGGTACTCGCGTACAGCATGCTGACCCAAACTGAGAGTGACAGGTTAAGTGCAGAAAGCCTGAATTGCATATGTTTAGATATCTAAACAGGATTAAAATGATTCAAAACATTGAATTTTCTTATTCATGTGTTTGAAGGCACCCAGCGCTCCCACTGTCTCAATTTTAGACAGTGTGATGTCGTGTGACAAGCCTGGGACAATGCTTCCTTCTGGCTGTCAGGTATCACACTAGGCAGGATCCTGATTTCCTCAGGTTTCTTCACCTACTTAGTCATTATTTCACTTCAGCTATTTACAGAAGCCGTTCAGCAGGAAAGACAGCCACTGCACTGTCTGTCAGGGCATAGCAGAGTTAGCGTGTGGTCTCTCTATCGCCCCACCATCAGTTGTAATGGCGTGGACAGAGAAAGCAGGTATTTGGTAGTCTTTACTTCGTAGGCTGGCTGTTGATACCTGAAGGACTGGAGGTAAAACTTCCCATATCTCAATAGCCATCAAGGGGATAGAGTATGCAGAAGGGAAAAACATACAGTAAGAACAACTAGAGACCCCCACTGTGTTGGCATCAATCCTTTCCCTTTTCACAGGTAAAATATATAACTGCAGAAAGAAAAACCTAATTGCAACATTCAGGAACCTTATTTGCACATGTATCTGTGCAAGGTGTTCAGAATCAAGGTAGGATTTTGTAAGTATCTATCTTCCCCTCTCTATATATATTTCACACAGCTCACATAGTGCCTAAGCTTTTGAGAAGATGTTTTGTAGATGGTTGATTCTGTTTCTGTCAGTTCCACCATGATACTCGAATAGACTATTTCAAGAACAGTTTTAAAAAAGAAGGCTCAAACACCTATAGAACCCTTAGATATTGCACATAGGTGACACCAAGACATCCATCCTTTTAGCTAGATGCAGTCTGTGCAATGAAACAGTAGGTACTTAACGAGGCAGAAGGGTGTCATGTGTAGTTTAGGGCAGTCACCCTGGGATGAAGGTCTTGGGTGAGGAAATTGTCAGTACATCTGAACAGTACTTTCTTCAACCATTCCAAGTAATGGTCAAGACAGGTTTGGGGGGATATGGCAGTTATGGGAATGCAGGTCCTAGACTTCTTGAGTAGAAGCTGCAGGTAGTGGTGAAAGAGTCAGTGCTAGCACTTCTGGGGCCTTATTTATGTCCACTTTTTGAATAACTAACAATTTAGACGACACCTGGAAACGGAGTACATCTTCTGTTAATTTGCTGTGTTTCATTTGCATGGTGTTTCACTGAGTTGCAAGACAGTAATCCAGCCTATCTCAGCCAAACTGGCTCCTCAGCCAGAATCTTCATACATGTCACCTGATGTCATCTCACTCCTTTATATTTTGGATGCCGTAATATCACCACTTCACAGGTGTTCTTTCCAGACAGGGCAGATGGCAGACAATTCAGTAAAACTCAACCAAAATACAAATTACATTAAACTTATTAAGAAACATGGAGGGTTATAACTCCCTGAACAGGAAATAGCAGTTTAGTTGGGGCACCTAGGACTGCAGGCACTTAGTGTTTAAGGAAACATCAATAAAAGGTGCGTTTGCAATTCTACACATTTCATATTTGAAAAGGAAAAATTAATGCTCCTCCTACACGTCTGAGTAGTAAATTATCAGTAAAATTGTTTGAGGCCCATAGATTAAAGGTAACATAAGAACCCAACAAAATATTTTTACTGTACCATTATTGTTTCATTGTGCATGATAGCCAAAATAAACATCATAATCTGAAGCTAGCACAGAGTTATTATTTTTCATAATTTAATAATGATGATGCAGAGCATATGGCCAAAAAAGGCAAGGAAAACAGTTTTTGTAAAAACAGAGATCTGTAGATGCTCAATATTGAGTTTGTTGTTAAAAGAGATGTGGGTCTTTGCGGTTTCTAAAGCATGAACTCCAGGATTGTATTTATTCATCTGTTATTTACTCCTACTACAAACCACAGCATACCATTAACCTGCCTCCACTCCTGCATAAGAGTATGCCATTGCTGTTGTCTCTCCTCCACAGATGGTTAGTGGAGAGATGAGGCATTCAGCAAATGCTTTTGTTTTCCTCTGAAAATGAGGCAAAAAGAAGCCTGATACCTCCTGCAATAAACAGCTATTGGAATCCTGTGCAACTCAGGACTGAGACCTCCAACGTTGAGCACCCAAATTAGTACACTCAAACCACAACAGGCCACTGTGGCTCAGCGGCACATCATCATTACAACAAGTGCAACACACCTTTCTGAAAAGTGCAAAACTCCCCATAAGTAGCGTGTGATATGGTGGCCAAGGTTGTCCTTGAGGAGACAGTTTGAGTTCCTTCATGAGCTGACTCTGGTCTTCCAGATTATGGGAGTCTTCCTACTGAATTTTCTCCTCTGGCCACATTTTTTAAGAAAGAGGCAGCAGTCCTACATTTTCTGTAGTTTCTTGCTCTGTTTAGAAAGTCCTGGTATGTTTTAGCCCTTAGAAGGAGACATTTTACATGTAGTACAGACTTGATATGGGCAGTCAGCTACTTATACCCGAAAGATTCAACCTGCTTGGAATGACTTAATTATGTGGATGGAGATAAAAAAGGAAGCTCCATGGACTTTAGAGTTTGACATTTGCAGAGATGACAATGGCAGCTCCATGTGGGCTTTCATTAGCTATGATGTTCTTGCTAAAGTCTCTAGAAAGACTGTCACTGGGAGAGCTAAAGATCAAAATTTTCTTAGTATCACAGTACATTTGAAATTGGCTCATGTTTTCATATTCAAAGGAAAAAGACAGGTTAGTTATTTGTAACTGGTGCTGAGCCCAGCACAGCTTTTAAGATCCTGAAAAATGAATCACAGGTAAATTAAAGTGAGAAAATATGTACCGGTTCCAGAAATAAACTAATCATTTTTAAAACACAGAGTTTGCAAAGCTTGTGTTGATGGAGAAAACAGCTACAGCCAACATGCCAACCTCTGAGCCTGGTGTTGGTCGGTGAGTGGGAGGGATGTCTGGCTGCTGCACCTGAGTAGTCTGAGCCTCAGGATGTATGGGACCTGGTGGCATTTGGCCTTTCCAGTCACCTCGAGTCCTGTAGGCAAGTGGGATGAAAGTACATTTAATGCCAATACATGTCTCAGCTGTTTAAAATGTTCGTGTTTAAGCACACATAAGTGAGTTTGGTAGTCTTTACAGCTAAAAAGAATAAATACTTGAAAGACCGACCCAAGCTGTATCCAGAGAGTCCTGATGTTGTCCTGATGGATAACAAGGGTGTCTGCTGCCATGGGCCCATGAACATTCTGTCAACATCTAAAACATATAAACATTTTTTGAGGAATGGGCAGAAAGATCTAACTACATGGCAGTGTACTGGAATTGGACTTTTTGTGTGTGTGTGTGTGGCAGGTTTGACAGGAATATGAAGTTCCCTTCATACAGTGGACAGATGGTTTACATCTTTGACTTCATGGCCACATGAAGCTTTCATAAAGACACCATCTTGGACCTCTGGTCCTGTTCTAGCTTTTTGGAATAGTCAAAGTTCCCTGCAACCGCATCTAGACATTCTGGAAGATGGCTCTCAGACAACATGCACTAGTTACAACTCACTCTGGACTTTACTTAGTATGGTAGAGTTACTTTGACTTCTTCTGTGGGCTATAGCACAAGTTCCATAGTGACAAAAATGTTTTAACTCCAGGACAAAATGGCCACTGGGTGATAAACAACAGGTTTTACCTTGAATTTCAGCCACTTAAACAATTGAGTTGACAGGTTATAAACAAGACTCTGAGTTCAGATACAATGGGAGCATGTAAGAAATTAGTGCTGCCTGTGGTCTGAAAAAGGAAAAAAAATCCACCCTTTTCACATTACCACTAACGGGTGATTAGTAAGAGGGAGGAAAAGGAAGAGGAGGAGGAGGAAGAGGAACAAGATCCCCCATCCAGGCTATTCTTTTTATATATTTTTTTTTTTTCAAAATCTAGATTAACTTAAATGTAAGGAAGGACTACATTTCCCTGTAGGTATAGTTCATTAGTTCACATAATATATGTTTTGCAACAGCAGTCACCCTCTCTTCCATTTGTTTAAAAGCCTCTCTGTGATCAATAATGGACATTTTCTAGTTTAAAAAGTCTAATTTGTACCATCTCTGAAACTTTCAATGCATCATTTCCAAATCTGGTAAAAATGCTTCCTGTGTGAAAAGGAAGAAATAATTCTGAATTTCTTTAACCTTTTTTTTTTTTTATTTTATTTAATAAAACACATTTTATCAAACATTTATAAAAGTTTTAAACTTTACAACACACTTGTAAGCTTTGGACTTGCTTGTTCCTGGATGTCTGCAGGGACTTTCAACTTGAAAATGTGTAAGTATGTGTATGGTAAAGAAGAGTTGAGTTCCTTTTAATTGAGCAAATGTACTGATTGATTAAAGCCAGGAGGTACCTTAGAAATTTTAGAGCATGTTTTTCATTAGAAAACAAAGAAAAATGTTGAATAACTCTGAAACATAGCCAATCTATTTTATCTATAATCAACTTTCTTAGGCCTCAGATTCTCCACAGTGTAAGCAAGAATATGATAACCCAGAGTTACTGAAGCAAAGCAATGAACTTTCTGGCTATTTCTAACATGCCTAATTTGGGGAGTTTACTAGTTAGTTCTTATTGTATTGATTCATTTCATTAAAGTGCATCTTAATTTGGAACCGATTCTTATTTTTCTGTTTATTAGTGAAACCATGTGAATTGCCACATCCATAGATCTCATTCACTGACATAGCAACAAATGCCTACAAATACTTAAAAGGTGAGTGGCAGGAGGATGGGGCCAGTCTTTTTTCAGTGGTGCCCAGGGACAGGACAAGAGGTAACAGGTACAAACTTGAACATAGGAAGTTCCACCTAAATGTGAGGAGGAACTTCTTTACTTTGAGGGTGGCAGAGCCCTGGAACAGGCTGCCCAGAGAGGTGGTGGAGTCTTCTTCTCTGGAGACATTGAAAACCTGCCTGGACATGTTCCTGTGCAACCTGCTCTAAGCGGACCTGCTTTGGCAGGGGGGTTGGACTGGATGATCTCCAGAGGTCCCTTCCAACCCCATATCATTCTGTGATTCTGTGATAATCTTTTTTTTCTTACCAATTACAATTTAAAACATTATTTCCCCTCTTGATCATTTCTACAGATTTTTATTGAGGTTTGGATTCTGAAAAGACACTCCAGAGATTCTCCTACAAATATAATAAGATTTCATACAATTCTCATTTTGAATTAAAATGTCTTGACTTTGAAGTTTGATTAAAACACGAACATGAAATGTCTATGATATTAAGCTCGAGATTCCATCTGATATTCTGATGAGCTCTTAAACTTGACAGTTTCTTGATCTACCATGAGGGGTCTAAAGTACGATCGGCAAAAAGAGCTGGCTGGATTATCCTGACAGCCTCTTCAGTCATGATCTCCCATGTCTGAAAGAGTCTCTGTCGTTCTGAATTTTCTTTTTTTATAAAACTAACAAAAAATTCACAGAGAAGCACATGGCTCATTGGAAGAGTGATGACTCTCGAATGACTACTGGTCATTTAACAAAGACCATGGTTTCTCCAGCAGGATCATATTCTGTCAGCCCAGCTAGCAATCGCTTGAAACTTTTGGCTACAAGCAAGACAAACAGGCAAACAGCTCCCTCTGTTCTACATCACTAAACTGACAGTCCCACCCTTTGTTTTAGACCAAGACTTCAACATACTCGCAACGTGTGTGTCATATGAGTGTGAGTTACTTCTCATCTACACCCACTCATACTTCCTTCCTAATAGCAAGTTGTTCCAAAATATCTCGTCAGCAGCCCCTTTCCTGCTGCTTCAAGAAAAAAAAAAAAAAAAAAGGAAAAAAAGAATTGAATCTGTGGCCCGTTGGTTCATTTTACCCAGTGAACTAAACTTGTTTGTTATGCCCTTACAAGGCTACATCTCCTTCCTGTTTGTGAATGAAACGCTCATCAGCACAATGTAATGTGACTTCATTCAGTAGCAGCAGCTGCAGAAGCAGTCAAGAAGGGAGTTCTGGACATTCAGAGGAGGACTGTAGGACTGTGCAAATATTTGGCTTTTGAGGTTTAGGAAGAGGAAAAGAAAATTCTTTTTTTTTTTTTTTTGGTGTGTGTGTGTTGGGAATGTTTTCCTTTTGGCGCAATTTTTTTTTTTTTGTTCAGTTTTCTGCATCAAATTAAAAAAAAAAGAAGAAAATATTTTGAGTTGAACAAAACACATAATTTGATCAACAGAAACATTATCTATTTTTAAATTTAAACTCACTTAAAATGTAATTTAGCTACTTTTTATGTAAGGTCAAAGCAAAATCATGATATACTTCATACTGAAAATATTCAGGTGTTCCCAAATTCTGCTTTTGTCTTTTTCATTCTTTGAATTAAACAAACAATTGCATCTGCTGCAATACCACCCCAGTACTTCCTGGTACCACTGCATGGTGTTATCTAATATTACATAGAGTCAACTTTGAAGCAAAATAGTTTCGCTCATTTTTCACTTATGTAATTATCTAATTCAAATTATACACTGGAAAATACTTTTTATCCCTCCAGTATTTTTATTCCAAGGTTTCTTCATTTCAGGCTCACCCTATAACTACCTTCTTATTCTCTGCCTCTGATTGCTTTGCCCTTTTAGTATTTTGTCTCCAAGTATTTTTCTTTCCAATTCTTCCCCCCATTTCTAACTTAAATAATCTTACTATTCCTGCATCAACAAACTAAATGACATATTCTGCCATAACATTGTTCATATGGCTTGCACCATGCCAATATACCTGCCTTGTCTGCCTAGACTATACAGTTCCACTAATTATATGTACGTAGGTGTCTAATCCTATGATTACCCGTAGCTAATCCTATGACTTCAGTGTGACTCAAATGCCTAAATTTATGAGGTCTCAGGTCTTTGGATAGGGGCAATCTGAACTGCTTCGTTCTGAACAGCTGGCTCATTGACGTGAGCACAGAAGCTGTGATTGATAATAATTGTCACTATTTTGTCGTTGTTGACATCATTGCTTAGTGCAAGAGTAAAGACAAGGCTTTCCCATTTCTGAGATTACTCTAGATAGACACATGTTTCTCACATCATGATTTCTATGAAATGACTATACTTTACCATAGCCTGTGATTTGAAGTTTCCTGAAAACGGTACCCTGACCCACTCAAACAAGCTGTCTTTCTACTGGATTTGAGATTGTGCACCAATTCTGTTTTCCAAACTGACGACAGCTGTCTGAATCTAGTGGTGAGAGCTGGGATCACCATTTTACTTTCTGATTCGTTGTTTTGCTCCTTTAAAAGTTCATGTAAGAGAATTCCCTTCACTGGGCAAACATAGAAAACATATTCTGAAATCTCATGTTGGGAAAAGTCAACTAATTTAGCCTTTCTTGTAACCATACCAGTCACATTGCAGACCTCAGGCCTATTCCTGTCATCTTTATCCAGAAAACCTTGGCTTCATACTGATTTTGCCTGAATAAAATTGGCTTTAATATTGTCCAAATAATGCAATGAAACTAATGTGCCAGGGGAAAAATAATTGTCCTATTTATACCATTTTTGCACTCTTACAGATTTTGCTTATTTTCTCATTTCTGTATTTTTGTCAAGATTAATGCTTTTGAAATTCCTATATTTATTGGACAAGCAATAGCCCAAGGAATCACATAAGTAAAAAATATTTGACTTTAAAAATTAAGTTATCATGCAGCAGAATTTCTGTATTCTGAATATTTATTCAGATCATTTTTCAGCCAGCATGGTGAAGAGACATATGTAAAGCATTCAAGACCATTTTCCCCAAACTGTGTTTACAATAATGTAAAGAAATATCTATAAATCCACCTGGAGTATAAGACCTCATCACAGATTCCAGTACCAGGCACTCTCAAGACCACTGAGATACAGAATCATCATCATCATCATAGCTCCCGAGACGCAGACTCTCAGTTTCAGTCACACTATAGTTTCTCTCCCAGTGAAACTGTGTTTTTTCAGCAGTCTGGGGAGCATCTTCTGTCCTGATTGACTTTTTCCTCAGATGTATTCATCGCATAATTGTAATCAGGAGAAGCCATTGTGTGTTGGTCCTACTGAAGTAGAGCATTTATAGCATTGCAATTAAGAAGGCTTCATCGCTAATACACTGGGCATTTACCTTTTCTGTGGATTTAATGGCACTTTGCCGTGTGATTGAGTTCAAGAAGGATGTGGAACACCTCTCAAAAAACATAGTGCATTTCTTCAAGCACTTCGAATATCTGCCAGCTCTAATGCAAGGGGCTGGACATCCACCTTCCTGTGGTGAAATTACATGTCAGCTTTCTAATACACCCCTTCACTTAAGCTGGACTGTTTTTCAATAGCTTTTTGCAGTAACTCTGGCAAAAACAGGTTGTCTCATTTTCCCTTGCCACCTACTTTCAGAGGCTTTCATAGCGGCTTTCTCGTCTGAACGTAAAAGTTTCCTGGTTCCACAGGAATCCTTGACATTTGGAAAACTCTTTGCTTCTCAAATCACATTAAAGAGTAGAAAATTCTGGCAAATAGAGAAAGGGTGGAAGGAGGGAAAAGTGGATTGTACACAACAGAGTAGCTCATCTTGAACTTATTTTGTAAATTCTCATTCTTTAATAACTTTCATTTCTAAAAAAGTCACTCTAATCTCTAAGAAAGTAATGCTTGATTAAAAAATATTAAAAAATTAATCTCTGGATCATTTTTGAGACACTTTTAATGGTTTCCCCATAGCCTTTTAAACAGGAAATATGTTGCTTGTCTGAAAACAGATTTATTTCAACAAATTGCCGTTTTCCTTCCTCCCTAAAATGTTTAATTGAATGATGTCACAAATGCTTCTGGTAGTGCAGGGTCATTACTTAGGCAGGGAGCCACTTTAGGTTTCCTCAAACCGAAAGGGAGCCTGGAGGTAGCTGCATGCCCATCTCTTGGTTGCATTGAACAGCGCTGCTGGTGTGTTCGGTTCCCTGGCAGGATCATGTACTGAGGACCCAAATTGTGACAAAAGCGGCAGTCAGATGAGGCAGCCCCTGTTTCGCCTGTGAAATAGCTCATAAACCTCCTCGTGTACTCTTTATGTCAAGGGAAGGATGCCCCCAGAGAAGAAGACCCATCTGAGCCCAGGCTATTCAGGCACATTGACTGCCTGATATTTGTCACTCCTACATAGCTGCATCATTTCTTGGTGCTAAACTCATTTGTGAAGACAGAGGTATGGTGGGAAATGACACCCACCGGTAGCAGCAAGTGGTAAAATTTGAAAGAGCTTTCATTTAGTCATTTTACAGTGTGATGTATTGGGGTTATGTTAAGTTATTGGTATATTTTATCTGTCTCTTCTGTTTTTAGAGGTTTTTTTTTTTTTTCCTCTGCTGCTATGTAACTCATTAACCCCCTTCCAGATGATCTTTGTTCCTGTGACAAGCAAGTCATGGTAAAAAAAAAGGCAGCTGGCATGAGTGCTGGTCTCCTCCCACCTCCCTCAGCCTGAAGTCGAGTTCATTCTGGATCATCAAGGGAGTTGCAAGTAAAGGTTTGTGAGCAAGGACCAGCAGGACTCATGTGGCACCTGCTCTTATCGTCACCTTTCCCGCCTGAGTTCCCTCCTGAGTCAATTTGCCAAGAAAAATGGCCTGGCCTGGCCTGGACTGGCCTGCCTTGCAAAAATGAGACCCAGAATTTATTGTAGCTGTTGCTTGATTTCAGGTTTCAGTGCTGCATCCACAGCAGCTCTAGACAAAACTCCACAGAAAGGCAGAGGCACTTAATCATTTCAGGAAAAACACCCAAACAAACAAACCAAAACCAAAACAAACAACCCACCCAAGAAACCAAAAACTCTGTAGGCAATCTGCTATTTTGTACTACATTAATTTTATTTTATTTTTTTACTATGTGACTGTTACTTTAATGACATAGCCTTGTCCAATGCGTTCTGGGTGTTTACTGCTGATGGGCTACTGGTTGAGTTCAGCAGCGCTGTGCGCAGGGACGGAAGAAATGGAGAACATGCATACAGAGGGCTAGATTTAGGAAGAAATGTTTGGGAAGATCAATGGACTGAGCACCGCACAGGGAACAGGGAGGAAAAGTAGAAGACAGGCTGGTGGTATCATAGTGTCAACTACATTTTTAAGGATGTGCTTTGTGTGCCAGCGATGGTTGTGAATCTACTAGAGTTCCTAACTGTACAACCCGATGTGATATACCTCTGTACTGGGTTTCCAAAGCTCCTAGTTACAGCACCTTCTGAAACTGCAGTCATCTCATGACTATAGCACCCAAATACCTTTTTCCTTATGATTCACTCTGGCATGGGGAAATGCTTGTGCTCTGGTTTTGCAGACAGGGAAGACCCCTGAAGCACTGAGTGGCTAAAAGAAGTGAATGCACTAAAGTCAGTAAAATTCATCAAACCAGGACGCCATCCCATTCTTACTTAACATCAGAACTTAGGTTCTCAAACTCCCGCTCATCCTCAGGCAGCCCACAGCGACCATGACCTTTTCTGCCAGTAAAAATCTGGGCATATTCAGAACTGCCCAAATCCTAATCATACTCAGCAGCTAATCAGCTATCTCATGCCTCAACAAGAGATCTGCCTGGATCTCGCCTGGTTATCTTCCACGGTCTGCTCTGGGTCCTGCCCAAATAAAAGGCAGAGCCTCATTTTCTCAAGTATGTTAGTGGTAAGAACATTCACCTACATGAACTGGGTAGAAAAAGAAACATATAAATAAGAATGAAATTATTCCTGCTCTGGAAATGTTTAACAAGAAAGGGCTGGCTTTACCATGTATTTTCAAGAGAAAAATCTCTAAACATTTAGACATCTTCTTAGCAGAGGACCACTACATCTTCATAGTCCCAAAAGAACATACCCATCCCTCCAAGGTATTCCTACCTGACATGCTCATTTTGGTAGATCCCATTCCTAGGTACCCATTCTATCAAAAGCACCTGATCCCCTGCAGCAGTTTCCATCTGGGAGACAGACCACCTTCATTTCGTAGGCTTGCTGCTTACCCAAGGTTATGCAAACTGGCTATGATGGAGGTGTGAAATGAACCCAGTCCAAGACCCAGAGCGTCATCACTGTCTTTCCCTGCCTAGGCTGGAGCTGTGGTTGCTCCAGCGCAACCTTCCTGCCAATCATGTCTTGGAGTTTTCAGTGCAAAGGAAGGTCTCAAAAACACACACAGACAGGGCTGTATGGGCAAAAGGTTTGAAATTTCAACTGGAAGATGACACAGGAAAATGTGTTTCAACTGGAAATGACACATCCCCTAAATTTTTTTGGGCACAGTTGGAAAAAAAAAAAAAAAAAGAAAAATTCCAGTGCAGTTAGAAGGGTTAGGATGCAGTAGCAGGTAACTCACTGGTTTCAGTGATGTCAGTGCTATTACTCTTCAAAATGCCTGTTACTTTCATTAAAAAAAAAAAAAGCTTCACTTTCTAAAATACAAGGAACTCTTTTCATTTGCAGTTGCTACTGTTTTGGACAATGGTTGATGATCAGGTACGTGTGTATTAAACAACTCGGGGGTTATTACAATAAAACCACCACACTGGGAGACTGGGGGGAAAAAAAAAAAACCACAACAAAAAAACCCCACAAAAAACAAGGGAAAAACATGTTGCAGATTATCCTTACCTGCATGTATAAGTGCATGCACGTGGGTAATGTCGATGTGGTTATAAAACAGCACTAACAAAAGACCGAATTCAAACCCTGAATCACTTGAGTTGTTAACAAAAGAGCTGAGATTCACGTTTTTACACAATGACTTGTTTCTTGAGCAAATACAGTCATTTCATTAGTTTGATATTATTAGGGGTCTTTTTCAAGCTTTCTCATTTGTTTTCTCTCTTCATCCCCTCATTTATAAACTGGCAAAAAGCACGTAAAAGATTCAAGTCAAGCCCTAGACTTAGAATAAATGGCTAGCCTTGGAGCATTTCTCGTCAATGTTAGAAATTCAGTTTAGGATAGTGAATCTGACAAGTCATTCTCTGTGATGACAGATGTAGACTTTGAAAACAAGAAGAAAAAAGAGTCATTTACCAGCCTTTTTTTTTTTTTTTTTTTTTTTTTGATGTAAACAAGAGAGGTTATGTCTTCCTAGCCCATATGGGCATTCGTTCCAGTTATGACCTCAGCTGTGAAAAGGTTACGGGGAAGCATATATGGGCAAGAATACTCACTCTGTTGCCAGGGGAATGAGAATAGTTGAGCTTATATTTGATCTCCTGTTGCCCATCATACTTCATACTTTTCATCTATGTCATGCCACATCACACCAACAAGACAGAGTAAGCTGTCTGAGCACCTTGACCTAGCTACTGCTGTCCCTCTACGCTCCCCCACCCAAGTCACCGACAGAGACTTTCCAGAGGTACCATAAGCAGGAATCTTTTCAGACAACTCTTCGTGAGGCTATTTATAGAGCAAATCGTTACAAAAATAGCTCTGGAGCTGACATGTATTTTTCTTCTCTAGGGTAGGAGATGACCTATCCTCCCTGCAGTGCTCTCCGTGGCCTGATGCTTCCTGAACTGCTTCCATCTAGTGCAATTCCTGGACTGTAATCCAAGTTTTACTGTAATGAACACAAAGATGCATATTTTACCCTCAACAAGCATCTTTGGGGCTGTTCCAGCAACGGGTCTCTGCATTTGATGTAGGAAGGACAGGCATCTGCTGCTATATGACTGAAACAGTCAATAGATAATCTCTCTTTTAGAGAGACAATTAGAAGGACAGCACTTTATAAGGATGGTTGTGACATTAGTCTGTGACGTTTCTATTTGCAAATTTAAAGATTTACCAACCTCTTCCTACATTCACAGGCTGTCCACTTCTGAGTGGGTGTGAAATGGCTATGAAAGAAGGACTTAGATGTGAGAAAAATTTACCTCAAGAAACAGATCTAGATAATTTTCCTGTTTAGTAAAGACATGCTGGGAGAGAGCAAGTCCTACTTTGCTGACCACGCTTGCATGGTCCTTACTGAGAGGTACTTTCTGAAGCAAAATATGGCATGTTATGCAGTCTTCCATGTGCTAGATTTCATGGAGGATAAGTAACCCTTTCTTCCCAATATTTTTAACAGGCATCTGAAAAGCAGTAAAACATTTCATAGCAGAACATTTTCAGTGGAAGACGTACTAATTCCAGAACTCCCTTTATTCTGATGAATGGCGATCCATGTACAGCAGTTTGAGATCATATTGATTTTCTTAGATCTTACTTAGCTGTTAGGAATAAGTCAAAGAGACTCTTGAATGCTCAGAGATAGTAAATTAAATTAATCTGAGCTATGCTATGATTTTTTTTTTTTACTTTCTTAGATACAGAGAATCATAGAAGTGTTGGTTGCATGGGACTCCTGAAGGTCATCCAGCCTCCTACTCGAAATGGGACAGTTGCCAACACCAGATCAGGTCAGTGATGGATCTGTCTAGCTGAGTCTTGAAATTCTCCAAGGACAAAGATTCCTCAGCCTCTCTGGGTCACTTCTAACTTGCACTTACCTTCTGGTGAAGAAGTGTTTCTAATGTCCAGTATCAAGCCTCTGACCCACACAATCTGTGGCCATTGCCCTCTGTTAGATAGCCTGGAAGAGTCTGTTTCTGCTGCCCTTGTAACAGCTCTTCACACAGTTGTCAGCTGTTATTTGACCATCCCTTTGTCTCCTTTTCCCCAGACCAACCAAGCTCAGGTCCCTCACCTTCTCCCCGTGTGTGATGTCCTCTGACTTTTGTGGTGTCCCTCCACTGGGGCTCTACAGCTTCTCCACAGCCCTCTTGAACTTGGTACACAAACCCAGACACAATATTCTACAGGCAACCTGCTGGCCACACTCCCCCTAATGTAGCTCAGTATCAAATTAGTCTTCTACACCATGAGTGCTCTGTCGGCTGACCTTTAATTTGGCCTTCACTGCAACCCTCAAGTTCCCTTCAGCAGGGAAAAGGAAATAGGATTTGTCCCTTTGCAGGAAACATGGGACAAATCCAACAAAATGAAATAATCCAGTGATATCTTTCGTAAGAGTTAACATTTAGCTCACTCTCACTTTATCTCGCTATTTTACCCTCCCTCTGTACTGTGCACGAGAACTCATTTTTCTGTATTTTTTCATCCGGCAGCAATGGTGTTGCTGAACATGATCTACATTTACTTCTGGTGTACTATGTGAACGACCAAAGCTTCGCTTGTGGGAGCACATGGATGGACCGTGCATCAGCTGGACATGACGCCAGCACTGCCACTCTATGCAAGTGCAGCCACATCCAGTGACTCCTGAGGAGCCAGGGCAGATCCATCCATGGCATCAGCTCCTGGAGACCACTTTTTCTCACATCAGTATTGGAAATCGTTGGAAGGAGGACCTACTCTCAACTGTGCAATAATTTCAGAGTTGGCTATCCAGCAGAATGCCATGTTGTCTTCAAGCCTCAAATAAATGTTATACGCAAAGTATACCTGTTCTTGGTATTTCTTCATTCCTCTCTTTCTATTCCTCACAACAACAAACTTATTTAAACATAGAAAATGGGGTTCATTATACTCTGTAAAACTTTTTTAAGAATTCTAGCAGAAAGGCTTTCTATATTTATGGTTCTATCAAAAAATGTGGCTAAAAATAGAAATGGTTTCCTCTCATCAAGGAATGAATCTGCCAAATGTTATTGCTATAGGAAATCTAAGTCACATTGGATTACCACCTGGCACTATCAAAGATAAAACTACTGTCAACTTTAAAGCAAGAAAAAATGATCAAATTATCACGGCTTTATGAAATATGTTTAGAACCACGTTAACTCCTTTCAATCCTTTCATAACACAGGGAAAAGGAAGAAGTTACTCTTCACTGGAGGAATTATTAGTAGCTCCAAAGGCACTAAAAATGAAGAAAATGAGAAAAATTCAGATTCACAACTCAAAGATCAAGGAGGGAAAATAACAGGGAGAAGAAGAGGATGGAGTTAGCATATGGATAAAATTAATTATGCAAAACATTGATGTGATTTTGGGGTATGCTTGGGCTCAGGTTTCACCATCAGATGAATTTTTACAAGATGACCAAACCAATTTGGAAAATTCTAAGATTCACTAAACATGAAAGATGTTTACAACTCTTCCCTTTTAAAAGGTGCCTGTAGATCATGCATCTTTTGGTTGAATTTGATCCTTTTATACATAATTTACATAAATATTGTTTAGTCAACATAGATATCCAGCCTGATGGGAAATCTTAATGAATCAGCAATCATAATATATAAAATAGAAATATCACCCCTATATATTTAATATATATATGTATGCATATATATATATCACAGAATTTTATTTATTATATAAATTAAGCCACCAGTTTTGGAAGTAATTCCTCAGAATCAGTCATAAGTTTTTAAACACCAACCAAACCATATCCATGTGGTCTTCAGTTCATTCCTCCAGTTTCGCCAGGATGTCTGCATTTGGCTAAAGCTGGGGAGCAGTGTCTGCATTTTCTAAATGCTCAACATGCCCTTTGGTTTATTTGGACCCTGTCTACTTGGCAGATGGAGAGGCTGCCTCAACTATTTGGAGAATTTAAGTCAGGGATGCTGGTGTGGGTGTCTCCATGAGCTCTGGGAGCTAATGCAGCTTGAACGGGTGGCCCAAATTGTTTTAGGATTTGCAGATCTCAAGTTATCACCGTCTTACAGACTACATCTACTGCAGAAATTTACAGACGCTCTCAATTAGGAGCAAGCACAGGTAATCAGGCAGCATCCTGGCCAGCTAACTGTGGATGTGACTTCTGGGACTGCATCACAGCAGCATGGTGGGAGCCATTGGCATTTCTGCAGGAAGAATATGTTTCACAGAACAATAGTGTTAAATTAAAAAACTCTAGCCATTCTATGATTCTATGATTCTATGCAAAGCATCCTATCCATTGGCCACTATCGCCATCCCAGCTAGACCAGCGTAAAGGTGAAGTGACCTCTGATCTCTGATGCAACACCCGGAGCTGATCCATGAAGAGTTAGGACAAGAGAAAACAATATTGCAAAGCACATGTTGGGTATTACACTGCTGTGGTTCAAATTCAAAATCTGTTTGTGTAATTTTGCATCTCTACCTGTTTCTCATCAGTTGACATGTGTTGCATGGTGTATCCTGATTGGGAAAAAGTAAGGAGGTTAGAAGGAAAGGATGTCTGGAAATTATTAATGCATTCAAGCTAGTTCCCTACAAAAAAAGAAATATATTCTCTCATTGATGCTGGTGAGGTCGTTTGTTTATTCTGCTAGGAACCTTACCTTTCCCAGAAGAAAAGAGTCCATAAGTAATAAAAATACACTGTTCTAATGTCAAGTGAGAATTACAATATTTCCCAACATTTTTATTTCCTTTTTTTTTTAGGTCAGTAAGAGTAATAGGATGGTGTTGACTTCATTTACAAAAGAAGTAACAATAGGACTTACAGTGCTTTTAAGGCAGAGCAAAATGTGAATAGTCTTTTATTTTTAATAATGATCTTTGCTGTAATCTTAGCAGCCTTGATGCAGACTAGTCTCGTTGCTGACAACACCAGTGGAGCCAATATATTTACTGTAGGTGGGTGCTGTTGAGTTTAAGTGTAACATGTTGGGTCACAGTATATCTATTTCTAATTTTCGTATTGTTGTTTTGGGACCAGTGCTGTGTATAAGCCTAACCTTCCTATACATTTGTAGTAATTTTATGTGAGAAAATATACACTCACACAAAAATAATGGTTTTAACCGAGGCTGTGCTTCACACAATATTCATTTTCACCAGTCATTCTGGTCTCACTGATGGAGTGCTCCTGCTATTCACAACAAAACTCCTGTCAATGCTACTAAGAACAAGAGAAAAGCTGTTTGGCTTTATGGCAAGTCTGGGGATAAACAGTTGATTTTTAGGAACCTGACAAGAAAATTAATATAGGAGAAAGTGGGGAGGCTTAGACTGACCCGCTCTGCACAGGCGTCTGCCCACACGTGGGTGATGAAAGGGCAGGGGATGATGCTGTGCAGGTAATAATTTTACTCCTTTGCAGATTGGTGATGTCTTTCTCAGTGGACTCCCTTAAAAAAACAAGTGCAACCTACTGAAGAGAATGGCAAACATGAAAATTACCCTGTTGCTTCATAAAGTCCTGAAATGTCCTTAATGAGAGAAAGGAGAGAAAGGACAGTGGCCACTCCTTTGATAGTGGGTAAATCTGACCTGCTGTTTTCAGCGAGGTACGTGTTGCTGGAAAGCCTTGAGAGATTTCAGCCTAATGCCTTGCTTTTAAATGCTGACCTTTTTTTCCTGCATGCGGTTATTCTGATGAAATCCATGTGACTTGTTTTCCACAAGCTTTTAAATAAGGAGGCATAACACCTTAAGCTTCCCAAAAAGAAAATGCAGTCATCCAAGGAGTCTTTCACGGAGAGCACAAAATTCCCAAAAGCTCGCTCATCCCAAAGGATCCCAGATCATAGCAAACCAAACAGTGAGCCCCATTCACTAACCAATCAGAGGGTTTTTTTTTTAAATTATTAGTCGTTCACTACAGGCAGCTATTAACAGCACTTCCCTTATAAATGAAACAGGCTATAAAGACTAAATCCTGTGAGCTAAGGCTCTCAGATCCTGTCCCCGCTTCTGTTGTTGGTCTAATGCTATATGGACTTACACAGGCCACTTGAGAGCGTTTTAAAAGCTTTGGTGCAATTTGTTTGACAGAAACTATGATCTTTGTTATTATTGTAATTTTCTGAGATGATGACCTCCTACCTCTCTTCTTTACTTTTTCTCTAAAAACTGAACTGTCTATTTAGGTG
Source organism: Numenius arquata (assembly GCF_964106895.1). NCBI lineage: Eukaryota > Metazoa > Chordata > Aves > Charadriiformes > Scolopacidae > Numenius > Numenius arquata. Next base: position 81,569,434 of record NC_133616.1, read on the forward strand.
CCTTATGTAATAACACATTTTAATGTCTGGTTTCAGATTTGCCACACTGAAAACATTGCCTTGCAACTGGAGATGTTGAAGTAGTTTTCCCACATTACGAGCTGGTAAGGCAGTAGCAGGCCCAGGAAAATAGCACTGCAGGAAATTTTTCAATTTACAATATGAAGTTGAGACCTTCTTACCTCATTGGGGCAAAATAAGGTTATCATAGCAGTTGTCCTTCCTGGTTATAGTTTCAAAGTTTTCCCTTGTCGGTCTGGACAGTAATTGCAAACTTTTAATTGAGATACTGCTGAGGAAAATCCTTCTAAACATTAAAACATGAAAAAGGGTAGAGTTGGTAAGTTTCCTGTCAAGCACAAAACCAGAGGACAGTCTTTCAAGCCCGTTTTACCTCCATGGTATGAGTTAAAAAATCAAAATGGTTTTACATGAGTGAAAAGCAGCCCTGGAAAGAGCAAAAGGTGGCATTTCTGATTCCTGCTTGTGCTCCCTCATTTACATAGTGGGAAAACAGCATTTTCCAGGCACGCCCATGACACTTTGGAGATCCAGTTTTCTTTAGTTTTTTCTGCCTGGAGAGAAGAGGAGAAGCCCACAGGCTGCAGAACAAACAGCTAGCATAGGGCTGCGAGTTAATGTATGTCCCTACAACTCTATTGCCAATCTAATTTTTAAATTACATCACTTGAGCCCTGTTTACATCCTTATCCCTTACCGGGTGAACCCCAGTGAATCAGAGGCAGCCTGACTTTCGCTGCCTGGCATACCCGGCTGGAATGCCACTCTCCCATTCTAACGCTGTATGTTTTTAATTTTGTTTTTAGCACCCGGCTGAATATGACCAAATCCCCTCCAGCTCCCAAGTGCTCCTGGCTGTGTTTTCCTGCCGGAGCCACAGCCTGGTGCACATTCTCAGACTTTGCTGATGAGTCACCCGGCACAGGAGGACGCGGGGACGGAGCCTGCCCACTGGCCCGCGCAGTTGAAAACCAATACTGGTTGCTATTTAGATCCACAGCAGAAATGCCAGCGTATTTGCAACATTTTTAAGGATGGTTCAGGAAGCTAGAAGTCGAAAATAATAAAAAAATATATCTATTCTCCTTCCCAGGGTCTAATGCTGGATTTGCACTGTTTACAAACAGCTGTTGCAACAGCCCCAAGCTCCGGAGAAATATGTGACCCATCTGAGAATCTGACAGTCAACCCCAGCACTTGTCCCCCTGCATCCCTTCTAAGGCCTGGCGTAAGGGGAGACGTGGTCCTCCTGGTATTTGTCACCCTGGCAGCTGTGTGGCATGGCGGTGGCCATCGCTATGCGGTTGCTCGATCCGTCGCTTACTGCAGCCCGCAAGAGAGGGGGATTCAGACAGCCTCTGCGGCAGCCAGCAAGGAGCAGGGAGCAAAGCCCACTGCAAAAATAATGGTATAAATAAAGGAATAGCTAAAGGGATGCAGCTGGGGTCCGCACACCAACTTGGGTATTAAAGGCAACAACACAAGGCTTAAAAATAAGTGTTGCAGCAGCCCCGTTTGTTGCCTCGGTGAGGCTTTAAGGATATGGCAGCTCCACACCAACCCTGCACCTCTGCTTCGCCATGGTTGCTCCTCCACCCACTTTTATTCTCTCTCCAAGACCCTGCAAAGACAACCAACATTTGCAATCCCTGCTGGGGCTGAAGGCAAAGACCTAAGGTCTCTTCCCTGGAGAGATAAGGTCCAGGAGCAGCCAGAGGAGCAACACCATTTCTCTTTGAGAAAACATACTACACAGAGGATGCAAAGTGCACACAAAAAACTACATGAAGGCTGTTTCACTAAGAAAACACTTCAAAACACCCGAGCTGGTTCAAGTAAGGGATGAGTTTCAACGCGTGGAATGTGTTAGGGGGAGAAGTGTCTGTGGACAAAGAAATACCAGACCTTTCTCAGCTGTTCCCAGCAGCAGCTACTGGGTCAAACCTTGAGGTTTAACTGGGTTATAAAATGTTGTTCCTACAACACCCCACATTAATTGATGTCCCCTGCAGGTAGAAGAATTTTAATTTTCTTTTATATTGTGGACAGGGCTCTTTAGATACCATCTTGAGGTTACGTTCTTTATATAACCCCAATGGTTTATGTTTGAACCGCCAATGAAACTCTATAGCTTTTAAAACACATGGAAAAAAAGATGCCCGGCATTTTTTACATAAGTAAGGTTTAGAGCAAATAGATGTCAGGACTCAGGGATATTTTCACTTTTATCCCGTTAAACTTTACAAGTTTTAGCTGTGCCTCTGAATTCTTCAGAGAAGCTTCGAAATTCACAAGTTCATACAATTCACAGAGCATCTGTTGTGAAAAATAAAGAGATTGTGACTTCCAATTTAAATAACTAAGATTTCCATTATTAAAAATAAAATCCTTGTTATTTAAAATAAAGCCCAGAATAGACAGCTTGGGAGCCGCATAAAAAAATCTAACTTAGAAATTTCAGAATAAGCAGGGAATTGATATGAATTGGAAGACTCTATGTAGTCCATTAGAATTATCTCTATGTACACATGCAACATGTTATTAGAAATTGGTGTCTAGCCACTGTTGAAGCCTGTAGGAGTTATGCACCAAGGCCTGGATCCCTAAAGTACCAAAAAGTTAATTAAAGTACACTTTAAAGTAGGTAAATTCTGATAAAAGCAAAACAACTAAATCCTTTGCCAGAGCTGCACCTGAACAACCATTTGGGATTCTGAAAAGATTCTAGTTGTAAAGTGTTTATCTGGGTATCAGAAAAAACTCTTTAATAGATAGAGAGCACAAGGGGAGAGAACGACAAAACACAGGAGGTTGTGGGGGCACAGAGGACAACCTTGGCAGAGGAAACTTCTGAAAAGGAGACCAAGAAGCCTGAAGAAGTGGGTGACAGTTGGTGACATGTGGATGTTCCAATTGCCTTTGAGGTTTGTTTAACCCCTTTGTGCTGAAAATGAGGAATAAATTTGCATGTACCAAATTCAGTGTGAATTTTGCACAGCCACAGTTCAATAATCTAAGTTTCCCAAAGCTTGTTTTTGTTAACAGCCTCTTGTTGAGCGTCTTTCACACAGAGATCTCAAAGCTTTATAAAAGATGCTCTGTGAGGTTGGCTTGCCTTAACAGGTGGCAAACGGGGACATAAAGTGATATATTTTTGATCTTGACTTCCTCCAGATCACCCAGAGGGAAATGGCACAGAAGGGATGCTGTCCTTCCAGTGCCTCACAGCTACAAAATACCATCCTGGCATGGACATCCTCTCAACAATGTATGTCAGGTAAAGCGTATTCTCATTTATGCATGCAGAAATAAACCCAAAACAAGATGACAGTCTTATTAAAGGTTGCACATCCTGGGGCGAATTAGTAAGCAGGAAGTCCCTGCTATTGCACTATTCTTTGCGAGCCCCACTATTCTGTCAGATTTCTTACAGGTATGGAGAATTAGGCTTTTCTAAGGGCTTCATCTATATTATTTTTTATTCTTTCTTAACTACTCCCATATCACCAGCTGCTTTAGCCATGCTAAGGGAACGCATCGACACAACATGAGGTGATGATATGCTCAGGAGTGTCACCTTAGCCAGGCAGGGACCATGGGTTTAACAACACACAGGAAGTTTTTAAAGAGATGTTTTAAAGGTATAAGTGGACTGAGGAAACCACCACCCTAAAAGGATGGGGGACATGGAGCTTGTGGTCAGATTAAGTGTGGCTCTGCCTGCAGCCCACATTTTTCAGCAGAATGTTTCAAATCACGCAGAAAAAACCCCTCTTATCATTTGAAGAAACAATATCTAAATAACGGTGCCAGGCTTTACTTCTGGGGCGGGGGGGGGGGTTGCCCTTTTGCACTGCGTATAAAATATTCCTTTTGGCTACTATGTGAGCAGCAAATTTGGTGAAGATTTTTGCTCAAGGTTTCAGGGACATCTCTGTATCTCTTCCCTGCCTCTACCAGAGCTTCCTATAGTCAACCTATGGCACTCTTTGTTATTGCAAACTTTGTCATAAGCGTGGGTCCCATGTCTCACTCATGCCAGGTGCCCACAGCAGAGCCGTGTCCACTTCAGTTTAGCTCTTTTTCAAGTTAGAGGGAGATAAACATTAGCTTCTCAGGGTTTGGGTTTCTTTTCTTCATTATTGCTTCCTAAGTTGTCATGGTTATCATTTGACACCCTCTCCAAATTCTTTTTCTATTTAACAACTCTTGTACTCTCTTTTTTTACCCTGAATAAACAGGCTGCTTGAAACTGGAAAAGGGGGGGGGAGGGGAGAGAACATTTGTGTGCTGAGAAAAACGTTCACAAGGGGCTGAAAGGCATTTTTGACCCACAAAAAAAACCCTCCCACAGACTAATAGACTGCGTGCCATGACCAAAATGTCCTATTTTTAAGGTGTCTGACTTATACCTGCCTCACATAATGGACACTCTGAAAGGGATTTTGGCAGCCAGCTGACCACTAAGTATGAAGCTGATTTTCTTTTTTTCTTTTTTTTCTTTTTTTTTCTTTTTTTGATATTATTTTTATTTGTTTCACATTGTGGTTAGGCTTTCAAAATTTTTTTTTTTTGGGGGGGGAAGGGGACAAGAAAAAAAAAAAAAAGAGAGAAGGACTGAGGGAGAGAAAAAGAAATAACCCAAAGAGGTGCAGAGAGATAGAAAATTAGAAGGACAATTTACACACACAGGCAACCCACAGGGGCACACCAGAGAATTCAAAAATAGGATGGCAGGGAGGATTCATAAACAGAGCGCTGCCTTTTTTTCCGTAGGAAAAACAGGAGCCCTCTCTCCGAGGAGCATCCTGAGCCCAGAGGGCTGCAGATCTGTCATTACAAGGTGTGCTGGTGGGGGTGACCGTCTGCGGACTCGGCTCCGGCACCGCTCAGCCCGGCTCCTCTCCCTGTTAGCTCAGCAATTTCTCAGTGGTCAGCCCGTCTTGCCATAATCACATGCTGGCGCCACAAAGCCCGTTTTCTTAACTCTACGCTGCGCCTCGTAATGAATGCGTACTAAAATACACTAAACCGCGCCGATTCTGGAGCTGCCGTGACCTCAGGCCTGACGGCTCAACACCATATTTCCTTGTACAGCGTACTACCTGATAAAAAGGATGCCAGCTGCAATGAATGGGGCATTTTCTCTCCCTGTCCCTCTCTCCCCGTTAATTTCATGGTATGTGGAGTATGAATTATTTCACTCTGGTTAGACTCTGTCAAGGGCTTTGAGCTGGGAGCTTCTCTGGGTTACCAGTGGCTAGAAGGTGGTCCATGAGAAATTCAGCTGGCCAAAAGAGATAAAGTGCTCAGAAGAGAGATGCTTTGGAAATCGCTTCTCTTAGGCAGAGGAGAAAAGTTTCGTTTCCTTCTGCAGTTACACACTTGCCCTTCCAGCACATGGCTCATCCTGCATCCAACTAGCAGTGAGTTATATTAAATTACATAAAGACCTGATCTCTCTGTCAGACTTTGCTGTAACTCATAAATAAAGGGGCCCTGAGATTTAGATACCCCCCCAAATGTAAATTAAGGATGATTTTCCATCTCATAAAGGCTCGAATTTCACAAACTTCAACCAAACTCATCAGGACTCTCTTTTTTTCCCCATTGCTTTCATGTTATCAGGTGCAACAAGCCACAACATCAGGGCCCGCATCATATGTAACAACTAAAAAACCCACACAAACGAAACACACAAAACACACAAAATTCGAGCAATGACGTGTAGGATGATTGAGATTAGATTCAGGTGGTTTTCTGCTGCTCTTCTCTCATGTTTTGCATGCGGCTAACATGAGGAACCTTTGAACCCAATTTTCAGAGTATTTGTCTTTTTTCTTTTTTTTTTTTTTTTTTCTTTCCCACCGCCGTGTGATGGTAAAAGAGCCATAATTCACCAGAGACAGTTTCTAAAAGCACCTTGCATTTTGGTAATATTACCTAGAGCAGCTGTTATCATATTCCTAGTACAGCAGTAGTGATCTGTCATCATTAAAAAAAAAAAAAAAAAAAAGGTTAGGGAGTCTTTACAAACCTGCATTCACGGTATATTTTGCTCTATAATTTTATCTAGCTTTGATGGAATACTCAAAATGCATTAAGTTTTGTTTTTTTTTTTTTTTTTTTTTTTTCTTTGTCTTGGCTTTGAAGAACAAAGTCATTTTCCAAGTTATTTTAAAGACCTGGGAAGGGACAAGGCGAGGAACAGCTTTGCAGGCTTTCTCATCAGGCGGAGCACAGTGTGGGTCCACACAGCCTTGCCTTGGTGGACCATTTTGCTGCCAGTGAGAAGCTCTTGCCAAACTTTCTCCACTATAAAATGGCCAGCTAATTTTTTTTGCTATTTTTCCTTGGTGAGACCTGTAGATTTACTGCCAGCCTTTTTACGGTTTAGATGCATCAGATGCGGTGTTCTCCTCATGTAAAACCCGTGTCAGATATCTGGGCACCAGATAAGCTGAGCAGGCAGCTGGGACCTGAGTCATGCTGTAATTTTGCAAGAAAGGTTCATAGCGGAGGAGTTCCGCTTGATTTACAGTTGCATAAGGGAAAGTGAGTTCAGGCTGGGGACCTTGGTGTACCTTGGCATGATCCCAAAGGACGAAGATGAAGTGGCTTCTACTGGGGTGGCCTTTGGTCTGGCTGCAGTCTGTGAGGTATGCACTTTCCAGACATGACTGAGAAAGATGGTCAGCCTTTCTGTAAGGGCTTTTGGGTGTCTCTGACCGTGGGGGACACCTGAAGCCGAGCCATCTCCTGCCTGAGAGCAGCCTAGGTGGAGCAGGAGCTGGTGGTCCACCTTCTTCATTCCACCAGTGCAAAGCTGCAGCAACTCAATGGAATTGGCTTTAGAGCTTCTCTGTACGTGGGGGCAGACGGTGGTTAAAGAACCACTTTGGCTGCCTTTGTTCGCTCATTCAACCTGCTTAGGTCAGCAGAAGGACTGTTCCGGTGAACGTAACGTAGGGCAGCCTCACAGTGGAGGCAGTGACTCCAGCACTGACCTTCCCTGCCTGACTCCTTTGTGCAACATAGCTCGACTGCGTCTTACGAACGGTTGGAGCTTTTTTTTTCTTTTCTTTTTTTTTTTTTTTTTTTTTCTTATTTAGCTACCAAATTTAGGCAGCACAGCAGAGTGAATGACATTTATGTGAAGCGATATTATTTCTCATATTTTCCCTAAACTTGAAAATTCTGGCATTGATTCCTTGCTCACTTCCCACTGCACTAAACTGGTACTTCTCAGATACTGACAGCCATGCACATAAGGTGAATAAAGATTGAGACAATTGTCAATCTATCCAGTAGAAGTGCTGGTGCTTCAAAGTTTTTTGTACAGAGTCTATTCTGATGCTGGTAAGAATTGCTATTACACTCAATTAAACATTTTCCTGACTGGCTGCTTTCTCTTTGATTACTTTCTATTTTGAGGGGGGGAAATAAAGTAAAAATAATTATAAAGTATATTTCAAAATGAACACAAGCAGCTCTATTTGCATGTGAAAAATTATATACTCAGGGGAGAAATAGGCTGAGGTTTGCATTGACAATCTATTTTGGCACAGACCATGCAAAATCACATGGAAGAAGTTTGTATCTGTAAAGGAAAATTTTAAAGACGCACCAAACTCAAGAAATTGAGTTAAATACCCACTGGAGAGATGAGGAAAAGGACACAGGCTAACCAGAGCCCTTGCAGGGCACTGTGACTCCACAGCTGGAGGAACATGAGTGGCACGAGACATTGGTGAGGCCAGTGACACCAGCCTTTTGAAATCCTGACTTTGGTCAACATTTCTAAAGTCGCGGGGTCTCGTTCAGCAATCTGGAACAGCTACAGCACCTCTAAAAAGCCTGCAACATGCTCTGCAGATGGATCTGCATGAAGTTAATGCTGAATTGAATTAATTTGCATAGCATTAGTTCTCACAGACTAGTAAGTGTTTTTCCATTCCTTTGTACATTGTAATTCCAGCCAGACACTTTTTTTTTTACTTTTTTTTTTTTTTTTTCAACTGCAACTTCCTTTCAGCAGAGCCATGGCTCCATGTCTGACCATCGCTCCCTCCAATGAACATCAATTTTCATCCTTTCTATTGAGTCAGCACTCAGATCGACAAAATCTGGACTTCTCTCTGTTGTTTCTACTTCCTTTATCACGTATGGGAGACTGTGATTGCATTACCCTTAAGAAATGTCCCCCCTCAGCTTCAGGCTGATGTCCTTTTCACAGGACACAGCCAGAGCGTGGATCTGCTCCAGGGGAGACAGAAGGAAAGGGGAAGAAATGAGAAAAGAACAAGTGAAACTTTCTGCACAGCCGAGCAGCGAGTTACTTCCCCTCGTGCAAAACGCAGGAGAAGGCCCGTGGCTGGCTATGCTATCCGGCCAAAAATTAAAGGGAAAGATGTAAAAGAGAGACCCATGTCTCTGGACAGGGTGTTTCTCACACAAAGGATGGGCAAAGAGACATCCCAAAGAGAAGCAGCCAGTGCTGGGTGGAAGCATCAGGCTGACAGGGCTCAAGGTCAGAGCTGCATCGAGGAGGTGAAGCTGTCAGAGATGAAAGATGCCAGAGAGAAGGCCACCTCCTCAACAGCAGAGGGAAAGGGAGAAAGTTGGTTTAAAGTCATGGAGGCACAGAGAAAAGTGTTTGAAAAACCAAATTGCAGAGGAACCGATGCTCATTTACAAGGAGCAACAGCTTTAATACTTTCCATAATCCCTCTGAAAGATTCTAACTTGGCTGATATGCAACAAATAGTTATTTTTTCTACGTGCAGCCACCACATTTGTTAGTAGGAAGGAAAAGATATGGAGTAAATACCCCGCAGTATGCTACAGGCTGTGAGACAGGGATGACTTAACTGATCAGAAGGACCTTTAGAGGATGCTGAGAAACTGGATGCTCGTTGCCAAAGCTTGACCGACACGTGGGGGACAACGTGGGTGCGTGAGGTTCAGCATCTGGGGAGAGAACCAAGCTCTTTCCTCGCTTCCCTGGGAGCCCTCATAGCTGCAGCCAGCGCTCTGCCGTCGCAAACGTAGCTGCAAGACGGGTCAGCGAGAAAGCCCGGCTAGCAAGGTCTGTCACCAGGGCTGCAGAGAGCATCTGACAGACGTGGTGATGCAGGAGATGATGGCCCATCTCCTCCAGAAAGGCAGCCATTCGAACCACCTCCCTCGGGAAAAACCTGAATTAGAAAATGTGGGAAGTCGGGGAGAGAAAGTCAAACGGCATAAAGAAAGAGAGAAACAGAAGGTTATGCCTAGTGCCAAAGGGAGGAAAAACACTAAGCCTTAAGCTAAGAAGGGGAGAAAGGCCAGGTCTGCCGTTCACAGGGAAGAAAAAGGAAAAGGTTTGAGCACAAAATCAAAAGGAAGGAAAAGGACAAGCTGAAAGCCAGAGGGGGAGAGAGGGCAAAAATAAAGTCAGAGAGAAGAAAGAGGTACAGTGTGTTAGCAGAGAGCCTGCTGAATAGGAGGCAGGATAATTCTCTCTAAAGTTAAAAAATTTGATCTCCTCACGTTTTCAACATACCCAAGCATTTCTGTAGTTAAAAATGGGAACTGGGCTAGAACACACAGAACATGTTATAATCTGCTTATCCCAGTACACTTGAAAGCAAAGCAGCCCTTCGTGTCACTTCCATGACATTACTAATACCCTGTCCTTTGTATCCACAGGCAAATCTTGGCCTGGCTTGGCTCTGGGTTGCAGCACGGACACAAGGAGAAGAAAACCTATTAGGGCCACAGATGCTCAAAAATATGAAGAGGTATGTTCCTAGAAACCTGTGTTTTGTTGGATCAGTGGCAATGTGCTTAGAGCGAAATACTAATTTGTCATAGCAGGAAAAATAAAATATTATACAAGACAATGACAACTCAAATATTTACAGGTGAAATAAGTAATAGAGGCGGAGATGTTGTCAGATCTAAAGATAAACAGAGAACCGTCAATTTTAAGTGACTAACATAAAATTACAAGATTAAACATTCTACCTAAGAAGCCTAAATTCATCTGCTGCAGAGCCAGGAATATGTGAGCGCTGCACATGCTACTTATGAAGAGTCGGTCTATTTATACCTAAGAAGAGAATACAATAAAGTTCCTAGATGCATGCTTTATCCTGGCAGAAAATAGAAGGACGCGTAGCTCCTCTGGATGTGTCTTTAGAAGACGACTTTGGAAATGGTTTGACGAAGGCATGCTAACTATCAGTTTCATTTGCTGCTCTGCCATTGAGCAGAGTGGACAGACTGCAGCACGAGAGAGCAACCTACAGTAGGCTTCACAAGAAATGTGCCTTTATCTTCAAAGTAGCAGATTTATTGATTTTAATAAGTAGAAAATATCTACCCGGACATTAGACAAACACAGACTCAACACAGACTGAGAAAAAGCTGATAATTGTATTAAACTGACTGAGTTTTTGTTACATGTGTTTGGGAAATTTCCAATAACACAGAGTGCCAAAAGGCCTGCTTGTAAGTCTGACAAAAATCCTGCAGAACTAAACAAGATAAATATTATATGATTTTTAGGGTTTTTTTTTGATTTTTTTTTTTTTTTTGCTCAGGCACAAATTGTACTGCATTGCGTAGGTATAAGGGCAGGTTCCTGCAACCTTGCCGGGCCAATGTAATACTCGTCTATGTTCAGCTATTGCTGGGACTGTTGTCGATATAAAGGGCACTATACCCAAACACTCGCAGATCACAGCCATTCTATCGAGCTGGGAGCAGCGCTGTCAGGCTGTCCCCCAGGAGCAATGGCCATGGCCACAAGGTCTTTTTTCCTTCAGGGTTCTAGGTTTGTGCCCAGAAGCAGGCTTGATGGGATTAGCGTGTTATAAAGCTCTGCAGGGATGGATAATGAGGACTTCTGCCCACATTTCCAGTAAGTAATAAGAGTCTAACAAGGTTTATGGAGCTAGTGCAAGTGGAAATTTAGAAGCTTTTGCTTTAGTGCATGACCAGATGGTGGTGAGAAGAAGAGTGGTCGGGCTTCCGCGGTGGAAATTATGACTGACTGGGTGATGAAATAAAAGCATTTGGAAAAGGAGAGTGGGAAGGCACCGGACTGCGATAGCTCGGAGTCGGAGGAGTAAGTCTGGGGTAGAGGCAGGGAAGTCTGCACCACCACAGCAAATTCCAGGAAGCTGCTACGTGTAGGAGCTCTGCTTCGCTGGCGGCACAGCTAGAATTGTGGGAAGTGAGGGAGGCATGAGGACACACGCAGAACAGGGAAAAAACAAAACGTCGAAAAGGTTCATCATTAAATAAACATCCTTCCTCCAATCTACCAAGCGAGGTGGAATTCACATGAAAAAAAGAAAAGTGAACATGCCATTAAGTCAGTACCGTAACGTGTCTGTGTATATCCAAAGGTATTGAATTCACCGTGCATAAGGTGCCTAAACTCTTCTAGTGCCTTGCTGATGATCATTCAATATTTTAAATATCATGCTTTTTATGAAGTTTGCATGAATACATGTGTAACTAAGTGGTAAAGCATCACAGAGATACAGAAGGATCTCTGAGAGCTGATCCAATGGCTCACTGGATCTAGTTCAAATCTCGGGGCTGATGCTGTGCCCATTGAAATTAAAGGCAGCGCACACACTGACTCATATATACACACACACCATTTCACTGGGGTGTCTGAGTCCCCGAGAGTGGAGTCTGCACACCAAGGACCTTTGGCTTTTTGGACAAGCCAGCCCTGGGATGTTTACCCCAAGACGTTTCAGAGATGTGGAAGCTTGGTGCAAACGGAAGGAGGTATACATCCAAGACTTGCAAAGTGAAGGGTGACTCTAAATCTTAACTCCTGGCTTTGGGAGAGGGAGGAGGCCAGATAGTGTGATTAAAGGGCAGAGAGTGTCAGGGTCATCCATAATTACCATAATTTTGCATTTCTTGAGCTATTTCAGTTTGTGTCACAACGTTGTTATTTAAAGTACACTCTTTTGTTTGCTTGTTTGTTTTAGAAGAGAGAGATTAAATTGCAAATTTAAGAAAGATATCCAAATTCCTGCAGTATTCAGAGGACTCCAGACCTGCAGCTCCAAGCAAACCGCTGAGGAGGTAGGGCCAGCAAAGCAGGCAGACTTCGAGCCAAGGCTTCACTTTGGCTCTATATACTCCCTCTCTTCCTTTTTCTCTCACAGGAGTGTGAGTAATTAAGGTTCTTTCTTTCTTTCTTTCTTTCTTTCTTTCTTTCTTTCTTTCTTTCTTCCTTTCTTCCTTTCTTCCTTTCTTCCTTTCTTCCTTTCTTCCTTTCTTCCTTTCTTCCTTTCTTCCTTTCTTTTTCTCTTGCCTTCTTTCTCTCTTCCTTTCTTCCTTCCTTTCTTCCTTCCTTTCTTTCTTTCTTTCTTTCTTTCTTTCTTTCTTTCTTTCTTTCTTTCTTTCTTTCTTTCTTTCTTTCTTTCTTCCTTTCTTCCTTTCTTCCTTTCTTCCTTTCTTTTTCTCTTTCCTTCTTTCTCTCTTCCTTCCTTTCTTCCTTTCTTCCTTTCTTTTTCTCTTTCCTTCTTTCTCTCTTCCTTCCTTCCTTCCTTCCTTCCTTCCTTTCTTTCTTTCTTTCTTTCTTTCTTTCTTTCTTTCTTTCTCTCTTTCTCTCTTTCTCTCTTTTTCTCTTTCCTTCTTTCTCTCTTCCTCTCTTCTTTCCTTTCTTCCTTCCTTCTTTGAATCAGCTGAGTGAAACACCACAGACACCTAATGCCAGCTAGCTGTTTTCCAGGGCTTGCTCTTTCTACGCATTGTCCATTTTGTACTTTAATGCACGTTAAAATGTACAGTGACTACTGTAAGCCTTGACATGAGCTATAAGCACGTGCACCTACAATTTGAACATGCCACAACGCTTGTTATGGAAAACAAGGTTTTACAGTTTTCGTTTTTTACGTACTGGTAGCTTTTTCTGTCGTGGTCTCTGAGCGATGTTCAGCATCCTTTGCAGGAGCAATCATGCCTGTCACAGGGGTCCTGTCTTTAGCAGGTGGTGGGGAGTGGGACAAGCTGCTGCAGACTGTCGTCCGTTGGTCTTAGTCAGGCCAGGGAGCAGGTCTGTGGGTGGAAAGTGGAAATGGTGGTCTTCTCAGCAGAATAAAGGAAGTCTCACCAGAAGACAATAACCGAAAGGAAGTAGATATGGAAACATCCCATCACCCACACCAAACTGCAGTAAAACCTCATGCAGCTGAGGGAGGTTTATGGGATCTTTGAAGCATAGCCACCCACAACTGTCATCAGACCAATCTGTATGGGTTGTTTTTTTTTTTTTTTTAGTAGATCTTTGGGGGTTTTTTCCCTCCTTTTTCGATTGGCAGACATAAGCTCTAACCTCCATGTATGTGTGTGTACATATATAAAGAAAGAGAGAGGGTCCTTTATCCTGTCTGTGTTCTAAAATAAGACGAAGCATACGTTTCACAAAATAATTTTATTCACCCAAAAACTGGATGGAAAAGTCCCCAGAGATATCCCACAAGCAGGACTCCCATTGTGGTCAAACATTTAAGCGGGAGTCCCTTCACGGTCAAACATTTAGGAGAAGTTGAGTCACAGTCATGATTTGGCTCATACCGAAGTCATAATCCTGCTCCCATGAAACTGATAGCCTAACCTCATCTGGCATCAGCAGAATTACAATCAAGCTCAAGTGAGATTTCACTTCTACAGTCTGGGCCAAATCCTCGTTTGTTCTTGTTTCTTTTTTACTGTTTTTATTTACAAGCTGACCCTTGAATGGCTGGGTATGGCGCTTGGGGCTTGAACTGCTCTAGCTGGATGAAATTATTTCAGCTAAGTATATATCTAGCCTGCTTTAAGTTTCATCTGAAGAACTTCGCTCAAATGCAGTTTTCAGGTAACTATAAACCCACCTTTGATGAATTTGAGTGTGGTAAAGTGAAAGCATGAGTTGTTGACATTTCTTTGAAAAACTTGCATTTTATTTAATATGTTTTGCAGCCTCCTTATACGATTTTTTTGTGTATTTGCATTCAGTGCAGCTTTATTTACATAAGGTCCAGCTAAAAATGGATTTTTAAGTCATTCTCTATGAAACTGTTCCAGTTCAGTGGAATGAACAAGTGAGTGAATGAATGAAGAGTTTAAATCTAACAGGTATCCACCCTAAGTGGCTTGTTAAAAGAGACATGGCCTCAAAAGCACAGTCGTAAAGAAGAAACACAGCATGTTTCCATCCATCCAGAGACCAGGAAAGCTGCCATCTGACAGGGATGCCTAACATATGACAGCAACAGCTAACACTAACGCAAGCCATTCCCTTCTCCCCATCCTTTCCAAGTCCCTCTGTCTGCCACTGCACATGCCCAGACACCACCGAGGTCCTCAGTGCAGGGCATGTTGGTTCCAAAGTCTCGCTCTGCTCAACATGCCATACCATGTTGTGGAGTTTAGGCAATAAGGGGAGGCGGCTACGTTCATCTATTAGGAAATGGAAATGCATAATGTGGGATATGATATGAACAGGGGCCCAGGATCATGCCTTGGAGATGTATGTAGAAATGGGCAGCCTCCTCAGGCTTCACAAGTTGTGTCTGAAGTTCTGAAGTCCTTCTGACATGATGCGCTCCAGTCCATGCATTGGACTGCAAGGGCCAGAAGATACCACTAAAGAAGGTTTTTCTTCATTTATTTAAGATCATGTCAAGGAAAGAACAAAACCACCCAAACAGGTCAGGTTATCTTAAGTTATCTTAAGTTATCTCCAGTTATCTTAAGTCAGAATATGGGCAAAGCACAGGAAATGCAGCATTGAGGCTAGGTCTCCATTCTGCAACCCAGCAGTCGCCTTGCAGCCCATAATCCAACCCCTTTGACAGTTGTGTTGAGAGCCTGTCCCTCTCCCTCCTTTACTGCCCTCTCCCTTCTCCTCCCACAACCCACACATGTCTGTGCCAGGCTCTCCGCTGGCAGTGGATCTGGTGATGCAAGCAGAAGGAGCAGGTTGATGGTTTGAAGTTGGAGGGGTGGGGGAAGGAAAAAAAAAAAAAAAAAAGGAAAAACGGAAGGTCTTCCAATTGCTTACGATTTTCAGTTTGCCAAGCAATAAACAAAACCCCCAGAGCCGCCAGCTCCTTCAAAATTGCCATTTTTATCCGCGCTGCTCCACCAAGCAGCTCGGAGCGGTACCCGCAGTACCCTGACACAAAACCACAGGAGGGTGTGGTTCCTGCTTCTGCTGGGCGCAGAACAGGGAAGCTATTTATTTCGGGTGCATCTCTGCTCAGTGAGTCATGTTTCGACTGGAAAATTGGCCACAGCTTTCTCGCAGATCTTTGCTGCCAGCTAAGCTGGCATGTTACCCAATTCCTCCCAGCTCCCTTTCCCC
The DNA here is from genome assembly GCF_964106895.1 of Numenius arquata. Taxonomy (NCBI): domain Eukaryota; kingdom Metazoa; phylum Chordata; class Aves; order Charadriiformes; family Scolopacidae; genus Numenius; species Numenius arquata. Next base: position 81,584,822 of record NC_133616.1, read on the forward strand.
CCCCCTCCACCACCACCGCCCTGGCTCCCCGTCCCCTTCCCCAGCTTGGGCTGCCTTTATATTGTTAAAGTCCCCGTTTAATAATAGTCATTGTTCCATGTTAACCTTGAGAGTCGCGGAGAAAGGACAGTCAAGGGCGTAGCTGTGTGCTATAATGAGCATTTGGTGCTATAGCAGGTGGGAAAGGCTTTGGGGATCTGGGCAGATTAGAAAGAGAGGGGGCTCTAGCAGATGTTGAAGCAGGATGATGTATTGCTGTTCACTCTGGGATTCAGACAATACCAGCACAAAAGTAGAACAGGGAAACGGGGAAAAAAAAAATTGATCCCTTCTGATACAAACTGGGCTAGAAACCAGACATGCTTGAAAGTGAGCATTTAAAAAAGACAAATATGTTTCCAGGCCCAGCACCTTCTCCTCTCTGTGACTGCCAGATTTCTCTTTTAAAACACTATCTCAGGTTTGATTTATTTTACATTAACTTAAACCTTGAAGCGTTACATACAACTTCTCCTTCCTTTCCCTTCCTTTCCCCTCCTCCCAGGCAGAAACTGGGAATGACTGCATCTGAACTTCATCCTCTGCAACACGCACCTCGCAGGCAGCCCAGACAGGACACATACCACAGCTGTAAATAAGGTCTCACCTACACACCAAAGGTCAATGACACTTAGAAACCCAAATTGCTTCTTCGGCTCGTACTGCATCACTCCCAAAATCTTTTAATGGGCTGATTCCTGATCTTATTATCCCATATAGAATAGTCAACCTCAAAAGACACACAAGTCCCTATTAGCTAGATACCTATATATAAAAAAAAATTACGTTAAGGGGACTGAAAAACAGATCTTAAATGATGAAACTTTGTCCTGTGGAGGACTAACACCTCAAGAGGCAATGGTGCATCTGTTGTAATAAATAATCTGCAGAAGATGAAAGAAAGTCGGGCTTAGCTTTGACCTTGATTTTCTGGAATGCAAATCAAAGTGAGATGCTGGGTGCACAGCACATTGAAAAGTGGAGGTTTTTTAAGGCAGATACCTAAATATGGATATAGGACCTTAGTTTTGGAGTCCCACTAGAGTTGAAAATTTAGGCCTAATTTCTGTTTCTGTTTGCAAAAACGTTGTCAAGAAACTCGCATCTTTCTGAAGTTTATTAGATAATTAAAATTGTTCTCTGTGAAATAATTTCTGATCAGCAGATCATCTGCTTTTGCATTCTTTACATGTGAGTAGCATACAAAAATCTGGGTTACTCAGACTTGACTGGCACTGGCTCTGTGCATTGACTAATGAATGCATTCAAAAACATTGCTGTAAAGGAGTTTAACTGCAGACTGTCCCACGGACAGCGGATGCTGAGAAACATCTCAGGCCAGAGTTTTCCAGCATCCTGGAAATCCTTCAGCCATCCCTGATTGCTGACTCCAGAAGACTACCAAAATCCCCACTAGGAGAAACACAATAAATCAACATAAGATATTATCTATTGTCCTTAGTGGGGTTGTTTATCAAGGGGAAAAAAATATTTTAATTCCTACGGACATCGGCATTAATACTTAAAAATGGCATGTAGCAGGAAAGCATGGAAACAGAAGGAAAGTGGAACTGGTTCGTAATAGTTTATATCAATCTCCATCATCTGTAATGTAACGTTGAGTTTCAACTAGCAAGGGCTTTTCTGATAACTATCAGCCAAAGCCTTCCTCCTCCAGCAGAAGGTGCCTGCTCTCCTCCTCAGCAATTGCTGGCCATTGAAGGTTGTGCCCGTGGTCTGGTTTTCAATCTTGCCCCTGAGGCTCTGCAGGTGATGGCAGGGGACATCCTCTGCTCCCACGCTCCTCTGGCCTGGGGACGAAGGCTTGCAGTGTCACCCCCCAGCGGGAGCAGTGGGTGAAAGTGCAAGTCAGGCTTTCTCCCTCGTTACATATCTACGCCTAAATAAAATATCTTTTGTGAGTTTACCCGGCATCAGCAACCCCTTGCCTCAATTAGCAGATTCCAATTAAATAATAATAATAAAAAAAAATAATTCAGGGAAGCTCCTCACCATATTCACATTGAGTGCCCTGTTCACCCCCCCAAAACGTGCCAGGGAAAAATCAACTCTATTCCTGCCATTCATCCCCTTTGTGGCACAGACCCCATTCACATCCACCTGTATTCTCACGTTTTGTATGAGGGTTTTGTTCATGGCTTGAAAAAATTTCTGAGCATGAAAATGAGGTAAATTAATAATGCTTAATAGTGCTTTACATGTCAGTCATGCTTTTCATGAGCAATTGCACTGCATGATGAGCAGCGCCCAAAGGCACAGTCTCCGGAAGAGTCTGGTTGTGCCCCCTGCCTCTTGTCTAAACAGACAAGCCCCAAAATAATAAATAGGATGCCTATGGGGCACAGAGGAGTAGCCAAGCGCTCATGACACGTTTTAATTTGTGTCTTTTTCCAGCATCTAGAGGCCCCAGGTTTGGACTGTAGGTTTTGCTAGTATATAGCAAAAAACTTCTCTCCAAACCGAACTTCATCAAAATGGGAAATATCAGGGGCAAATGGTTGCCTCATCTTGTTGTAAAAAAAGCTGGCAATAATGTGGCCATGGGAACATCACTCAGCTCCTGTTTAGGCTCGGAAATAGAAATCCACTGTCTTTTCTTACCCTATACCCCCTGACCATCAGCCCCAACAGAGGTGGCTGAGGCCACCTTCATTCCAGACCAGATCATTCTCCTTCATTCCAGACCAGATCACCATCGTTGCTGGGCTCTGGCAGTGAGGAAAGAACACACACAGAAGAAGGAAACGGGTGAGCAACTAAAACTGAGAAACGTCAAGCAAAACGGCAAGAGAAGAGTTATGGACTGTCATAGCAGCTGCGTGTTGCATGCACAGCTCTGTCTGGAGTCAGCGCTTCTCAGACACCTGTAGAAGTCAACATTTAAGAAAGTGAAAGGAAAAAGTAAAGAGTGACTAACGATGGTTGTTAATTGGATCTACGGACACAGTGAAAATAAAAAAAAAAAAAATGCTTGAAATATGGTTTGATTTATTGGTATGCAGGATAAGCTTTGAGCAAAATAAAAAAATATCTCTGAAATGAAAGGGAAATATGTTTCACAGTGGAAAAAAAACCCAACAATCTAGAAGTGCTGACTGGGAATAACAACAAAAGCCAGATGGCATAAAATGGCATCTTTAGGGATTATGTGGCATAAGGAGCTGTGCACAAAAGCATGCTCTGAGTCCTTAAAAATCTATTGCTGCTTACTGGGCATGCTCAGTGTCCTTAGATAGCCACATTAACTTACTTAATGTGCTCTGGCCTTAAAAGCTGGACAATCATCTCTACCATTTAAGCTCTCTGCCCTTAGTTATCCTCGGCAGTTCATCAAGCTTCCTCTGCTGTGCTGTTATATATCCTCAGCAATCCAGGATATTCTGCATTATCAGAATCTTGAAAGAGGATCCTTTACCACAGTTAACAACACAAATCACCCCCCTGTAGGCACAAGACTCCTCCCATTGTCTTGTTCCTTTATTGTGAACAGTAATGAAGCTTTCAGGAACTCACATTTCTTCTAGATAGATCTGCAACATCACTGAAATGTTTCCCCATGTGAATATAAAGGGGCAGGAATCTTATTTTCATCTACCCAGCCAAAATTATGCTCTACTGGATGTGAGTGCGAGATTGAGTCATTAGCGAAACATCCATTTAAACAACTCATTAACTTAATACTGTAACCAGCATTGAAGTTCACATTTGTCAAAACTGAAGTTCTCTGTGCGTTTAATTCCAAGAAGACCCTGCCTACTCCTTTTCATCTTTCCACCAACAAGGAAATACTCTAGCTGCAATCAAAAACAAGCCCGGTATCATTTACATTACAATCGTAAAAAGTCCCATCAGTAGTTCAGACATCTAGACACCATACTCCATTTGCTTATGGAGATTTACAGAAATCTTCTTAACAGCAAAGAAGATTTCCCTCCTCAGACCATCAGCTTCTAAACTCAGCCTTTTCTCCTTTCCTCAGTGCAGGATTTATGCATATAAAAAGAAATAAATGAATCAGCTTTTTCTAGTTACACAAGAACTCAATGCTTATTTGGATCAAATCAGTAATAGAAGTGCTGTCCTGTAGAAAAGCTCTGCAACAAGTCTGTTGTACTCGCAGACCTTTTCTTTAAACTTATGATGACATCTTACTTATAGTAATACAGTCTATAATAATAATTTCAGGACTCAGAATTTTGTTTCTCACTTACGAACACAAATCATGCAAATACAATGGTCTGGTTGAATATACAACTTTCTTCCAGCTGGTTTTGAATCCTATTGGACCGCAAACCACAAAATTCAGGAATAGAGTAAAAGTTCCCAGTATCACTGGAATTCTAGACATCTTACTGAATCCACCTTTAATTAAAAGTTATACTGTGCTGGCCTTATTCTGAAAAACTTAAATTGCTGTGAAACATTACACTATTTTTTTTTTCTTAAATGGTGTGTGAATTTGTTACTCATAAAATGTGCCAGATTGACAGTACTCAACCCTCCTGTATCCACAGAATGGGTGGAACAGTAACATAATCTCCTGAATGTTTTCTGGCTTTGGTGGGAATAATTTCACTTGGCTTCTAATTTTGATAGAATCAGAGTCAGTCCTCAGAGCAGGAAATGAACTTTCACAAGATAAATCCTCCCAAAATATGACTGAAATATATTTATTTTGTGACTGTGAGACAAGTACTAAAAGTATCTGGGTATGAGGGAAGGGAAAAATAAGTACTTGAATTCTCTGTATATATCAGAAAGGTGTAAAGTCACTATGTACTTGTCTGAAATTTCCAGTGTGAATTTTACAACAGTGAGGGAACACCTGACTGGCAGAGAAATGGTATATCCCATTTCTATTCCCCTTCTATGGATCCTGGTTCGCAGGGTACATTATGAATAACAAAGAACATAGCTATTCTCCACTGCCATCTCTGAGCAGATGACCCTGTAGAGCAATGATAATTTTGTTCCATTTGCAAACAGCCCAGAACTCCCTTGTATTGCCTTAGAGTGTCAAACAATTGACCTGGAAATCACCTCTGCTGGAAAATTAGCTGTGACTAAGTCCCTTGTACCTCTTTCTGGAGAATCAGGAGCAACTGAAACATGAAAAATATTTAGATGGGGATTTATGAAGTCAGAACTGTCCTGATTAAGATGAACTGAAAAAGACCAGGGAAACAGCAAGGCAGTTAAGAAAAATGCAGCTGAACTTAGGCAAAATGTGGTGCTGAGTATTATCTTTGTATCAGAGACCCTGTCTGACACAGCAGATTTAGCAACAGCCTCGCCACGCCACTGTACTCTCAGTTCTTTACCACAAGGCTGCCCATTGTACCATTTTGAGGGCAAAACAGTTGAAGTGAATATCCATGAGAATCCCATTACCAGAGGGAAATGACTTTAGTGCAAGCTAATGGAAACCACATTACAAGAGTAAATTATTTTACTGCAAGCCTATGAAAACCACATTACAATGGTCAAACAATCTCATTTCAAGTCCACTGAGACCACATTAATAAAGCCATTATCAAAGTAAAACAAATTCAAATGAACTCTATGGGGATTCAGTTTTAAATGGCAACAAGATTTCAATGCGTGTTGAAAAAGGCCCCTTGAATGTTATTATGGTGTACCGTCAAATGTACAATCAAAGTTGTGGGGGTGCTAGCTAGCTACATGATTATAAAAAAATGGGTATAGCCTTTTCCAAAATCTACTAATTTGACTAACAATTTGCTATTAATTACCACTCGTGTTCTATTTATTGCTTCCTTTCCAATGCATGACATGAGTTCATTAGAAAGCAATACATGCAAAATGAATTTTAAAACATTTCAAGAAGTCATTATGACAACCCGAAAGGCAGTAACCTCATTCAGCCACTTGTGACAAGCACACGCACAATATTTTGGGAAGGAAAAAACTGCAGTAAGTCCTTCTCCCTTTGCCTCTCGTGCCAGGAGCAATAATCATCATGGACCACGTGCTGAGAAGAGCACAGAATTTGTGTCTGAATTAATCTGCAAAGCAGGCTATGAGTAGAAGAAGGAGGAAGATAGAGACCCTGCATGCTCCCTCTTGAAACTGGGAAGGCTGTACTCGGATCAAACAAGCTGTTGTGATATTTATCAGTTACACATGCATCTGTGAGCTCACACTCATGCACACATAAAAAATGACCTCAAGTGATGCTTTCACCTTTCCCCTTTGATTTGTTCCCCCCAACTTCCTTTTTGTTCACTCCTGCTGTAACGTTCTGCCATCAAAAGCTGAAGAAGAAAACATTTCTTCATGTTTTTTGGAGATGGTCCCATGCACTCATCTTTAATGGAACAGCCCGAATGTTAGCAGGTCCTCTTCACTTTGTAGAGTGACCAGCCATGAAGCTTAGAGTGCAACACACTCACCCTCCTGCAGTCTCTGTGAATCTCTAACGCTCATCCGCAAAGGAAACGAGCTTTGGCAGAGTAGACTGAGTCTGCCCTCACTAGAATAAGCTATATTTTTTTTAGCTTAGAAAGTCCACAGAAATGTACATTTGAATCTACTCAAGCAGAAGCTGTTGTCAAACGTGGCTCCTCAGAAGAAAGTAAGACAGGCTACTAATATGTGACTCTGTGGATGCCAGTCTGGTGCTTGTATGCTGAACATGTTCAGACAAACAAAAGAGGCCCGTATCAGAAGAAAGAGAAGAACTGCCTTGCTTACCCTGACTCATATACCCTGTATTATTTCTTGGGGTGCCTTCCAGCCTTATGTTTCCATGAGTCTACAATCAGGCTTAGTAGGTATCGGCTCACCACCTCAGCTCTGCCTACTAAACTCAAACCTTCTGCATGCAGAAGACAAGAATAAGTTTAGAGTTCTGGCTTAAGTCTTTAATACCTGTGGATTTAAAGCATCTATAGGTACTGGCAGTGAGGTGAAAAATTTTGCTCTATAACTTCAGATATTCATTCCAAGTTGACTTGAGCTACCAAATCCTTTTCTAGGTCTAAATGCAGCTCTCTGGACCCACTATATAGAGAAACACTTTAAAATCAGTGACTAATTTCAATATGTATCTTTAGATACCCTGTTGAAATATGACAACTTTACAGGACAGCAATAATAGTAAAAGTAGTAGTATCTCCTTGGGTATAAAAGACTAAAAGTTCAGGTACTACACTGAGTCTTGAGATCATGCTGACAAATCAATTATTAAAAAAATGTCTTCATTTTCAGATGAGAAAACAAATCATGATCCTTAATGTATCTTTGGTTGTGGAAGTGAAATTACAGCTCTTTCAAGAAATTAGGATACAAAGCATTTTAAATAGTAGTCAGTTCCAACGTATTGAATTCCTAGGTTGTAGGTGTGAGTCTCTGATCTGTTCACTAAGTTTGATTATGGAGTAAGAAAAAAGAACAAAAGGATCCATTGATGTTTCTGATTTCTGTGGCATATTATTGATAGACAGAATAAGAAAAGACAAACTAACATCAGAGTATAACATGAAAATAACCCATTCCTCCAATATGGCCTTGAAGTTCCACAGAACTGTAAAACTGCTAGATATGGTGAAACTCGTCTGAATTGTGTTTGTCCTTAGAAGTATACAAATACTTAAGTTAATTCTAAGCTTTACCTGCTCTCCATTATGACTTATGAACATTAGAAAAGGGATGTGCAACTAACATTTTAAAAATATCTCATGTTCCTGGGAGCTAAATGTGCCAACTAAATTTAAATATTTTTCTAAGCTACTTATACTGGAATGATTGGAGATGTATTTTTCTGAATGAACTGCATCAGAGTAATTAAAATGGACACATTACGTGGTGTTGGTTTCATAAGGGTCCTGTCCTCAAATAGAGGACCATATGTGATTCATTGGAAGGTACACCTCTGGATGTGGTCAGATTTCAGGCAGAACCGTTGATTTGCTCAATTTCTGCCTCACCCTCAATGATATTTTAATGCAGTTTTTGTCTTCATCTCTAACAGTGCTGCTAAATAGGTCTGATTCTCTGGAAAAATAATAGTTTTTCAAAATCAGCATTTTCCTGCTGATTTGCCAGCTGTTTCAATAAATCCCTCAAACTTACTAACTGGTAAGCCTAAGTGCCACCCTCTGCAATCGTATTTTGGGTTTAGATTCTGCTGATCTCAAATACAAAATCTCTTTATTAATATATAATTTTCTAGCAAGCATAGGGGACAGTTTTAGTGGTTTTTTTCAGATATTTCCCAAGTAATCTCAAAGCAAATACACACTGCACACCTACTTAGGCAAATCCAAATACTTTGACAGAGAATCAGCACCTCTACTTGCTTTTCTCCTTTTTCTGTTACTGTTACTACTACTGATCAACTGTAAAATAATTATTTGAGGTTATTTCATTAAAAAGTAACATTAGAGTCTTGAGTTTGAACATGTATTTTGCAATAGCCTCTTTACATCAAGCAGAGGTGAGGATTTCAGATGCACATACAAGATTGTAATCACAGCATGATGAAAACTACTAAAAAAGACAGCTGATTTCTCAACATTCTATTTTGACAGGAAAAAAAATGAAATAAGCACAACCTGCAGTCTTGCTCAGACTCTAGGTGTATCACAGGATATCACAAAGGAGTTTTCATCCTTTTGTCATTTGCATGAAATTCTTACCTTAATTGAGTGTGCATTTTCATTACTTCTAATTGTTAAAAGAAATGAGAAATCAAGGCTGGTAACAACAGTAAGAACAAAACTATAATAATTTCAGGAAGACAAGAATACTTGTTGTGGGTTTATATTTAGAACCAGTTACTTTTACCCACAGAAAATTCACAACTGTTGAATTGTTGCAGAAATAAATGCCTCCAAAACAAAGTTGACTCACTACATGTTTCTACAAATTTAAAAAAAAAAGAAAAAAAAAAAAGGTTTTTCTTTACTAATACAATGAAGGACTGTGAATTCTCTTTTCAGAACCTTGTTCTCTTGTAATCCTGAGTGCACGTATTTCAGTGCACTAGAAGAAAGCTGGTGGGTGTCAGTGCTGAAAACTTCTGCTACGGATGCTGTCTTTTTGTTTTTGCAATTGATACACAAAGCTGGCTCAGCAGCTCTGTGGCAGTATACAAAAGTTGCAATAGGTACTGTAACTTTAAAAGTATCGAAATACTAGAACTCAAAAACACTTCTATCCAAACAAGAGGTGAGATTGTTGGTCTAGAAGCACCAAGCTGTCACACTGGTTAAGATCATTAATGGAGGAAACACACACTAAGCCAGAAGTACAACAGATTTAGTCTTGAAAGAGTAGTCCATGGAGGGCATTTCACTAAAATACTAAGAGGAACCTGAAGTACCGGTCAGTCACTGTTGTGTATTGTGTATTGGAAGTGAAGACGTGTAAGCAACTCATCTAGAACTTGGTATTTCCAAGCTGGAGATGCAGTGAGTAGACACACGGATTAATCTGTGCTAAAAGCAGTCCTTGGGCCACACTGAAGATATGTGTCAGTCTTGTGGTATCAAGACTGTAAAGACTGCCTCAAGCACAACCGGAGAAGCCTCTGAAGCACTTAGGACCCTGCACATCCAAACATACCTACTGGGTTAATACGCTTGGTTAATAGGCTCGGTAGACTGTGAGATGGGCAGAAAGACAAAAAGTAGGTGGAAGTGAAACAAACTACTTTTACAGTCAGTCTTGAGGCAGTTTCTGAGAGCAGCACTGATGTAGCCAAAGAAGGAAAAAAGAAAAAGAAAGAGGACAATTTGGTGACACTGGTAAGACGAGGGATATGTTTGGGACCTAATACAAATTTAGACCTAATGCTTTGTCTCAATCTCACCAAACTCTCCATATATTATCATAGAATCGTAGAATGGTTTGGGTCAGAAGGGACCATAAAGATCACCCTGTTCCAGCCCTGCCAGAGGGTGGGACACTTCCCACTAGTTCAGGTTCAAAGCCCCATCCAGACTCGCCTTGAACACCTCCAGGAATGGGGCATCCACAGCTTCTCTGGGCACAGTTGGAATCAGAAATCAGGATATATTGAATTATCTTGATTGCAAACTCTGTACAGATATCCCGTTCTTAGGACTGACTCTTTGAAAGTCAACAAGCTCTACTCAAGGCAATGAAATATTTTTATCTTTTTTTTCATATATTTGCACTTTTGCAGATGCTGTGGTCATATGTGTGCCAAATCATATCTAGCTGAGTCATAGACTGTTGCTCTGACAGTCCTCACGAGCTAAAGAAATGTAAGTCAAAATATGGCAAAACCATAAGTGAACGGAGACTGAGCAGGTGTAGGAACTGCACACGAAATGTCACATCACCCAACAACCAGTGTCAAATCAGCTGTTGACTTGGGATTCATTTCTAACTGGTAGATTAAAAAAAGAGGATGAATGAGGTGAAAGCTAGATGAATTTGAGGAAAGCACAACTATTAGCACTTCATGGCAGCCTAAATCAGCACTGATGTCACTGCTTGGTGGTTTTGCAAGTGGAGAATCCAGGCAGTTTAGATATGCAAAGTTCAGATATCAACTCCCACAGGGCAGTGTACCTCATAGGACATTTACCTTAATATAAAGAAGTGTTAAATTGTCCATAAAAAGAGTTGAGAAGACGTATCAGTTCTTAAAGATAAGCAAGTTTCAGTGTTCATGATCTTGTCAGGTTCTTCTCTGTATTGACACACAAACCACACCTTTCCTCTTAGAGTGATACGGGTAGATATCAGCATGGTTTAGGCTTTAGAAGCTCATTATAGGCTTATTGTTTACAACTGGTTTTAAGGAAAAATGAAAGCTTAGAGGAAGAACATGTTGACCAGGTTCTCCCTTCTTGGCATGTGGATCAAATACATTAAAAAAAGTTTGGCAATCTCAAATATCTTTGCAGTCTACCACAGCTGAGTTGATTTGCTCACAAAGAGACAAAAATCAAGAATAAGTGTATCAGCAGAAGTGGCACCTATCTAGTTCTGTCGGTGAGTTCATACCCACTCTTCATTTATTTGTTGCTCTGTAAGCATCACATTTCATATAATACTTTAAATTCCTTGTTCTTTGAATAATACCAATAGAGTGTGCCTTGATTTCCAATGAAGGATTCAGAGATTTCATTTCTCAAAGAAAAAGGTCTGGTCCTACAGTTTTTCATCTAATTTTTCTTTTCCTTTTATTTTCTGGCAAGTTGCATATGCATAAGAGCTACAGAATCTGAAACATTTGGTAAGGCTGTACAAAATTACAGTTTAAACAGTATCACTTACCATAAATTGTTGTCTGAACCTTTGTTTTCACTGATATTTCTTTGGATATAATTTTTCTGCCCATGGATTAAAAAGAGCAGAAAGAGACTGCTCCCTTGGAAAAGTTTCCTGTCTCCCTTGGGGAGAATAAGCTGTTTTCTTCTGGATGTCTGTTGTTCTGCCCCAGCAAGTCTTTCCTTGGACTGGTCTTTGAAGTTAAAACCCCCTCTTCTCCCACCCATCATATGTCTGACACATAGAATGTGACAGACTTTGAACTTCAAAGGTTTGCCCAAGCAAAGTGGAGAGGTCCAACTAAAGAAAAAGAAAGAGTGATGGGGAAAAAAAAAAAAAAAAAAAAAAAAAAGAGATACTTAGTTTAAAAAGGGAGGACCAGCTGGAGCACATAAAAATCAGGTATTCTGGTTCACCGCATCACCTACACTGTTTGTGATGTTCCCATTGTAAAGCTCATTCTGGAATACCTTTGAATAAGAAGTTGTGTTTTGTGAGGTGGGCTCCAAGAACTTCCTTTCTGCCCTGATCAGCTGCTGTAATGGGAGTTTTAAAAACGGCACTACTAATGAGTTAAAGAACATGTATGAAGTTAATTTAACATTTTAAATGGAGCGTATTGTAGAGATGATGATATTTGAACACAGTGAGCAAAATTAACATCAAGTACATTAACTAATTCCTCAAATTTTCTGGGAATTAAGCATTTTAATAGTCTGCAATATTGAGGATAATGATGATTCTTTTCGTTTCCTTAGCAGAGGAGAGGGAAGAACATAGCTTTTTGAGAAATACTAGTGATTTTAAAATAAAATAAAACAATGTGTTTTTTCAGTTAATAGAAGGTACCAAATACCTTTGAGTTACACAGGTATATGAGTAAGCTGAAGAACTTTTTTATCCAAGGGAGGACCACTTCAAACAGAGTTGTGATGTAACGTGAAACTATTCTGGAAGCCCCTCTACAGCATTCAAGCCTAAGCATGCAATTCCTTCCCTCATTTCTACTCTCTCTGTAGGGACAGGGATTCACTTCAATACATTATGCACCAGAGGGATATGAAAAGTCAGTGTCCAAGTATGTAAATATCAAATATGCCTATTTTCTGATTTGTGTCCTCATCTCAGCCCAACGTCTTTCACAGCACTAGAACTGGGAGTTTCATTTGCCTCAGTTGTCTCCCCATTGCTCACATGTCCATTTTTGTGCAGGAGAACAGTAACCAGAAGCCATGTTTCTTCTTGAGCTTTCTTTCAGACTTAAAAGCATCCCAGTCAGCTACAGAATACCCTGTCCTCCTGTCTTGGGATACAGACAAGCAAAATGCACATGCAGTATTTCCCCAAATGTGATTTATCTTTATTCCATCAAAGAGACAGAAATTATAATTGAAGGTGGACCCTTGAATAGATAAATTTTAGGCAACAATTTCAATTTCAGTTAACTGAATCCCTAGACTATGAAAATTTTTCCTAATCAGTAGCACAATAGAAAAAATAAAACTGAAAAATATGTTGTATGTTACTGATTTAGAAAAGGATATTTCATATTTGTAAATGGTATCCAAGGTCAAATTTAACAGAGAGCAAAATCTGACCTGCTTTTGACTTCAGTGCACAAAGGCTATGTATTACAGTGTTCAGGTTATTTCAGCTTCTTGCTTAGTATGAATTTTATAAGTAACCATATGCCACCAAAATGTCTCTAAACTGAATACAACATTAAAATAAATACGATAAAATCCCATGCATAATTACCTACCTGGATAAAATGTTTTAAGTCTGATTCCTTGTCAGAAATGGATGGAAATTTTTTTCAATTCAAAGCACTCAGTGCCAATATATGAGTATTTAAATATATGAGTATTTAGATGCCTAACCTAATGAACTTTATCTAGAAAGCTCTTTAATAATCTCACCCATAGATGCAGGTTAAGTGCAAATAGGTCAAAGATCACACAAAAACCCACAAAGCCCAGCATTGGATTCCCAGCGCTCATGTTTGAACTTGTCAGCAATTCATAGTCTTAATTTTTTTCAGAAATTCTCTCTTATCTGTTCATCTTAAAAAAAGTTTTTGTCTTTTTTTTTTTTTTTTAAATTGAAAGAAATCCAAATAAAAAACCCCATGCCTTGTTCTTCTTCATGACCACTCCAACATAATCTTTCTTGGAAACATAACTTTTGTTTCCTTTGTCTCCAATATTTTTCAAATAAAAATCCATTTAAGGCTACAATGTTGGCAGGTTTTACTAAGACATTTTTGCCTATATGGTGTTTATCTTGCCTGTTTGTAAATACCTTACTGATGCGCTTTATTGTCGACTATGACTTTAAACTTCTTCCCTCTCTGTCTCCCAGAATAAAGACTCAGTTTCTGGCCGGATGCTCAGAGGGATAAAACCCTTTGCAAGGAACCATCCCGCTCTGATACCCTGTTTCTCTCTATGTCCACATGCAGGTGGTATGAGACATGACTTGATTGCTGTCATGCTCCTTCACCAGTTAATGAGAAACCTCCCATGGTCCCACCAAGTCTGTTCCTTTTGCTCCCTATCAGGCCTGTTCCTATGAAACACAATCTGTCTTTAAAAAAGAAGCCACGATAATTCTTCTTCAGACAAACAATCCATTCTCTAGATTTTTTCTTAAATTGTGTTTATACCTGTGAGTGGAATGGATGGCCTCTTCTTAAATAATAGTCATGAATCAAATCCACTTAGAGGTTAATTATCTGTTCGCTGAACTCTTTCTTAGTAAAAATACATGTATTCTGATCCAAATATACAAGAGGAAAGAATGTTATTTTATTCATGCTAAAATCTGGCCTGAGAAGAAATTCCAGTAAATGACCTCACTGCTGAGATATATGATAGAGTATATGCACTTCTTGTTTAATGTTTGGTTGGGTTTTTTGTTTAGTTGTACATGCATCAGGTAACTGATGTGTAGCTGTTAGCAATGTGATATTTATGATTAATGTGACTGAATAAGGTGTGAGCATTAGAGATTACCTGGAGGTTTGGCAGGATTCTTATTTTCTTCTGAAAAATCAAGTGGCATTCATAATACGTAAAAAAAAAGGGGGAAAAATGAATAAAAATATAAATATGTCTGAACACATCAATACTGTAATTTGTAATGGTGTTTAAGCACATAGTGAGTGAAACAGTCTTAAATTGCTTGTAGATAAGGACAACAAAAGTGAACTACTACTCGTGTTTAGCCTTAGAGGGAAGCATTGGTGCCAACGGCTTTTGTTTCCACTGTAAGAGACAGAGTCAGAAGCAATGCTTACGGCCACAGGATCTCTCACACTAGAGCTCCACGTCCTGCTTTTAGCCTCAGACAGAATACAGAAGATTGCTGGATCAGAAGCAAAAAAAAAAAAAAAAAAAAAAAAAGAAGAGGGAAAAAAAAAAGGCAAAACCCCGTGTTTTCCAAATAATTCATAATCACAAAAAAATGCCGGTTCCAGAGAGGTTCTGCAAACGAGAGCAGAATGAGGTTTGTAAGTTACACCCCAATAAAAACCCTAGAAGGTGTGAATTCATCGTTAGAGCCACAGCTTACTGCTGCCCCTTCACTGCTTTGTGCTTATGGAGAACTGATCCTTCAGAAAACATTTCCTACCTCGCTGGCTCCTCCGGGGATAAACAGCTCGTTAAGGGACTAAGGCTCCTTCCTACAAGCCAATATTTTCAGAACTGGGACCTGTACAGAGACAGCTTGACAAGCATTGGAAGTTGTTTCCTCTTTTGATTGAGTGCATTTTCTTCGTTATATGAGGAAAGAATTTGTTCTCAGCATTTTTATGTGGTGCAGACATTGAGATACTCTGTCACTGCTTTCAGGGTTTGGATAGATTAAAACCTTGTTCAAATCATCTGGCAGATAAAGGCAGTTACGAGCAACCAGCTACTGAAACATGTAACCCTTCTGAAAAGCAGGAGTTACAAGCCTAATTACCTTTACAAACCTGTGCTGGTGTGTCTCCGCTCATGACAGCTCTTCAGCAAACACCTTGGGATCAGGACTCCAGTTTCCACTTCACCCCCGGAGCACTTTGGTGGAGGCAGTGCTCAGGGCAGGTGTTGGACAAGTGCAACCATGTCCACCACAATGGACACCTGTAACCATGTGGAGTTGAAGATAAGCAAGGAGACACCTTCAGTTTGGACTTCTGTGACCTCAGAAAGGATGTCTATTGATGCACAAAGACAACTCTTCAGTGAGGGTACTAGTGTGTTGCTCCCTCTTTTAGAAAGAGGTAGACAACTTTGCCATGGTAGTACTGACACAGGGACCTGCAGTCAGTATATTCCTTCTGTTTGACAGCAGCTCTAAGTGTGCCTATCACCAACTGGCCAATGAAATCTACTTCCCAGACCCGTTATGGATTTTGTCTGATCTCTGATACCTCAGGGTTAAGCGCACAAATTTTTGGACTGCGCAGTCTTAAATTCTTTCAGATCTACTCCCATGTGTTACAGTTATTAATGCAGGGGATGTGTTGAGTTAAATTGGTTCAGCAAGAAGCGTGAATTTTATGATGTATTTTAAACTCCATGTTCGTGAATTGTTTTCTTCTGAGTGGGTGAATAATGCTATAAAAAGATACATTATGTTTCAAGGTCTGTCTCAGCTTGAAAAAATATATATTTATTTACTGTACATAAACATTAAACAAAAATGTCTTGAAGAGATGGAATAGGGATAATATTACAGAGAAAGATATTTCTCTAGAGGACAATGTTGAACATTATTGAAATAAGTTGTTCATGGGCAACAAAACCAGCGAAGCTATGCTTCACGTAAACTCCTCTCTGTCACTGCACGTTAATATCGGTTCTACCATTTTCCTTATGACATCTGTGTTGGGCAAGAGGTGGCCATCCTGGAGTGCAGTGGTTGCTGGCCATGTAGCCGGCAAATATACGTGGACTGACCAGGCAACTGCTGTTGGTAGGATGTACAGAGGCTAAACTCAGTGCAAAGCTGAGTAAGTTTTGACTTGGATGTCCTGCTTGCTGTTTCAGAGGTGATTTAATCCTTTCTTCCTTAATCTTGCTGGAGCGGGGACCTGGCTTCAGCACACTTGATTACCTGGACGCAAGGTGAATAACGAATACTAGAAATTAAACTGATTAAATTCATACCGGACAGCATGTGTTTCCTAGGCTCAAGTTATCAGGTGCCATTTAATTTAAACGAAGCAATACCTGGCCCCTTGCAGATAGGGTCTGCGCAAAAGAGAGGCCGCTGCTGTGTGGATGGGATAGAGAGAGAGGCACAGGAGGTCTCCTGCCCTAGGACATGCTGTACCACTGACCACAAACGTGAATAGGTGGAGCATCAGTGGTTACGGCATCTCCACACATCCACCAGTGATTGGCAGAGGGAGGCAATTTAATTAGGGATCTAAGATGGATTCGCTAATCTTTTGATGTTATTACTTTTCTTTGCTGGAAACTAACTGCTATCTTCAGAGGGGCTGCATCCCACCCACACATCTGATACCAATTTCTAAATCCGCTAAGATTTCCCTTGGTGCTGATAGGAACAGTTTTCTACATCCATTTCGGAGGTCAGGTCAAATCAACCTGTGGTCTGAGGATGTTAAGTATATATTTGGTCTTCTTATTTCTTCCTGGCTTGGGTATATAAAACAACCAAATACTTAAGTAGAAAGATAGTCATAATAAAGTAGAGAAAAACACAGGTGCATATGAACTTACAAGCACTTTGCCAGAATGAGACATTACACAGAACAGAAATCTGTAGGGGAAATTCGTGTTTCCAACAGAGAGGTAATGGAATAGAAGTTCTTTCAAAAATGTTATTTTAATTGTATTTCCTGTCCTAGCTGCATGTGGTGAGTTTAGATTGGCAAACAAAGTCATGTAAAAATATTTTTTACCTCTGTGGAGTTGCAGAAGAACATTTTCTCTTCTAGGCTATAGGTTAAACAAAAGTTGGTGTTTCAGTTCAGCAGAAGCAGCCTGGATCTCCTTAACCACTACAGAGTACCTGCTGTCATATTTTCCATCTAGTAGCTTTAGTCTGTGTGGGAGTCATCCTGACATGATTTTGTATTTAGAGTAGTTTGCAGTGTATGTTGGATATGTGTTTTGTCCCAGATTACATGAATGTCTATCATTAAAGGATATGCAGTGGGGAATAAATCCTATTCTGATGTATGATATAACTGAGTTCTATTTCTCACGATAACCCTCAAAATGCAATAATTCTACTTTGCAAAGGAAAAAAAAATCTCAAGATTAAAAAAGAAAGATAGAATATAACAAGCATTATTAAAAAAATATTCTACATCTTAAAAGTATGTTGTTAAGGTAACACTTCAGTTTCTAATCATAGTTCATAAAAAGGTTTTTCATGGGCAGACCTGAAACATTGCCTGCATGAGGAAGAGAGAGAAAGAACAATTTACAACAACCTCATCCTTCACAGCAAGCAACATCCCAGTTTCTACTGCTGCTGCTTGACTTGGCCTCTTCTCACTGGTCTTGCAGAGCATCCTCATCTCTGTACACCAGATAGTGTCAGGGGATGCTCCTGGGCGTTGAACCTCAAGCATCTACACTGCAAAAGCAGAGGCATGGCTTCAGGCTTCACTCTCCCAAACAGTATCTAGGTACAGTTGCAAAGTTAGCATGGGCAAAGAAAATTTCCAGGAGGCAATTTTAACGTGTTCTACCTCTTTCGGAGTCTCACACAGTTTAACAGTAGGGATATGGATTTTCCCTCGTTTATTGCCTTCAGTGCTGGAGACTGGTCCCAGATGTCCATAATCTGCAAGTATAAATAAAACTACAGTGTTCACCTCACCCCACGGCATGTCCCTTCAGTAACAGGGTGATTTGATAGAGTACCTTAGAGAGACTTGCCTGGCTCCTGCTGGTGTCACAAAAGGTTTATATGGAGGGGAATTCAGTCTCTTCTGCTTCCAGTCTTATTTCCAGTCTGGTGCTTTTCACCTGCTGAATATCAACCTCACTCAAAAAAATAAAGAAATATAAAAAAAAATATAATTTTTTTTTCATTAAGATTTTGTGGCATTGATAAAATTACAGTCTCCAAGGCGCAAATAACATTTTTCGATGTAGGTTCTGACAGCAGAAATAGAAATTTCCCCACCACTGGTTTCATTTAAAGCACAATATTTTGCACAATTCTAATGAAAAAGTTTCTGCTGTACAGATCATATTGTGGTACTGGCGAAATATATCTTCTGAATTTTTCTTGACATTCATAAATATTTCACATGCTCCTCCAAAGGGACCGGATAGTACACAAATTGCTGAGATTGTAACAAACAAAGTGGTGCGCCGAACGAGAGATAAAAGCAATCTTTGGAATGGTGTTATTGGACGTTTGGGATATCAGAAATGGCTGTTTCTTGCAGCCACCCCTTGGCAAGCTACTTAAGGCTATCTGCTCCACGAGATAAGCGGCGGGGCAAGATAAAGAGTGAAGGATCTGTTCTGGGTGTCTGCAGGATTCACCCTCCAGCGCACAGCTGCGGGGAGTGGAATTAAACATCTTGTCCTTCCAGGGCCAGTGACCAGGCTGTGTGAGGATCACCACGCTCCTCTGCAGTCAAGCCCTGTTTACTTGGCTATCACATATTTTTAAAATAAAGAGCGTACAGGCACAGTTGTGTCTTCCTAACTGCTCATCCGCCCTGAGAGGCACAAAGTACATCAGATGGATGCTCAGGGGCTGTCTGTGATGATCAGGCTCCTCTCCATCCTTTCCCAGGTAATCTCTCCTCAGCCAGGCAGGGCTGCCAGTGTACACAGTTTCTGCAGAAAACCAGGTCAAGTCACTCTGTGTGCATCTCCCCCAGCAGCAAAACAGTGGTGTTTAAGTCAGAGGATTTCTATGTTTATTTTATTAACACCGAGGCTTTTTATTAATTCCCATATTTTTTTCTTCTTTCAGTTTGTGTTGGAATCACACTTTAGAGTAAACATTTAGGAATGCAACTGATAACTAGCTCACAAGCACAAAATGTATAAAATCAGTGTGATAAGCTTTGAATATTTTATTGCAAAACAGTCATGGGTTCTCTGGAGCAGAGAACAGTACTTCAAGACACAAAACAAACAGTACCATAGTCACAACTGCTCACACAAGAAAGTAAGATACAGAGAATCAAGATGAAATAAGGCCAGTACCAAATTTTCTAGTCCTGCAAAAATTACCATAAGCTATTATATCGACTGTGGAGTTGATGAAAGATTCACAGAACAGGTACATTAACATTTATGGCAGAGAACTACTAATGTAAGAAAAAAAAGAGAGGGAGAAGAAAGATACGGGCAGATATGGAAAAAGGTAATTTCTACAAATTAGTGAATTTGAATTAAATGAATCTCAGAAGGCCAAGGGAATTAGATATTCTGAACTCTGACAGTTGGTTTTGAGAAGTCACAGAGAAAAGGGAAATGACAGAAAAGTGGAAAAAAATTATCATTTCATCCACTCTTGAAGATAAAACTTTTAAAGTATCTGAATCATATAAAAGGGAAAAACCTTTTAGCAACTGCATGATGAAGCAAACAAGAAGGCAAACACATATGTAAACACTGATGAGGTCTATCCTGAACACGTTACATACTTTACATGTCATGGTTCAATTCTGGTATATTATTCACCTGTCTTTTCCTTTACTAATAACAGAACAAGAAGAAAACATACCAGAGAACTATAACAAGGATTCATTTTTCTCTGATTGCAGATCAAATGCATTCCAGGCTGTTAGATATGGTCCACGAGTCAAATATCTTCCTGGTTCCTTCTTCAAAGTTCAGCTTTTGCATCCTATGTATGTGAATACAACCTGTTTGTATTGTCTGATTGCTTCTCAAGAGTTTTGTCACCATGTCAGGGGGGATGGTCCACTATGGGGACATTCATCATCAATCAAATGGGTTATATAAGGCAATGCCCATCCTCTCCCTGTTAAAAGGGCTTCATGTATTTTATCAAGTGATTTTCAAGCTGTGAGTGCTTCTGGGCAGTGCATTTGATAGCTTGGGAATCAACCTCTTGTGTGGTCTTAGAAAAAAGATGAACTTGACAACAGTGTTTAAAAAATTAATGATTTCTTCTATAGCTGAATTTTCTAGAAAAAAAATGGTAGAGAAGAATGAGAATTCTTTCATGACCACAGAAATGGTATTTGAGACTTGTTTTCTTCACTTTATACACAAAGCAATTAAAGGGCACTAACGACAGAAGAAAACAGGGAGAAAAACAACAAAACTCTACCAAAACAAAATATTCCATTAATTCCACTACAGAACACTTCTCCCAGTAGGTCTGGTTGGGGCTTTTTAATGCCTATTTCATGACATATGAAAAAGGGAAAAAACAAACCAAGAAATTCATGTTGGGGTTTGACATTTAGATTAGATTATGAAGTTTACATAATAATGCACTAGCAACCTCTCTATACACTATTTTAATAAAGTTTTGACAGAGGATTTAGAGTATGAATATCAAGTAAATATTCCTGAATTCCATGATGTCTGTTGACCTTTTAATTAAAAGAGAAATACTAAATTATGTAGAGATTATGTAGGGACTCTGGCAATACAATGACAGAACACTTACGAGCTTCGTGCAGGTGTTATTGGGTGAAAATCTTGGCTTTCCTGTTAAAAAGGCAGTCATTTTGGTAGGTCTTTCTGGTGGGAAAACAGAATCTGCACATCTACGTGAAACTTTACTGTAATTATAGGGTAAAATAATTCTTTCTGTTTCATAAACGAGAATGCATGTTATACAGAATTTTTGGAGTTTCTAAATATAATTACCAAATACTATGCAGCTGACACAGAGCTACATATGAAACAGCGTTAGGGAGAAATAACCACGATATTTCCACCATACAATATTAAGTACTTCTGGTTAGTTTTGTGTCTTTATATTTAGATGCACGGAATAAAAACCCAAAATATTATTCTTCAGTGTTCACCATATTTAAAAAATTCAGTTACCTCACGTACCCATGAGAATCTGCCAGCTGCAAACAGGCTGAGACTGATTGTTTTAAATACATGGCTTTTTGCTTGAGCGTGGAAAAGGTCTGATATAATAGTTCCGACCCCTGCGTACAGTACTTGTTAGTAGCTATGGGCAACATTTAGGAAAAAAACAGTTTAGCGCCAGGAACACACTAAGAACATCTCTCCTATCTCATCCTGAACAAGTAAAGAAGCTCAGGCTGTGCTGTTTCCTGTTTAGTTTTATTATTGCAGATAACTTTTGCAGCCGGTGGTAATAATTATGGCAGCATGAGATGGTAATAATCTGCATTTGCACTTTCAAGTGGGAACATTTTACTGTATTTCTATTCACTCTCGGAATTATAAGACTTTTATTATTGACAGACTTTGCTGAAATAGCTTTTCATTGTTATCTTAACCTAGATTCTGAGAAGACTATAGCATAGATCAGACAAGATCTAACTTCTGCCTTAAAGAGCCTATTTTTATGCCACATTTTATATGTAAATAAAGATAGCTGTTGTGAAAAGTGTTAGACATAGAGTCCTAGACAGTAAGATTGTTTAATCATGGAGCAGCTAGGAAGAAAAACAGAAGTAAAAGGACTCCTTATCAACATGTGTCAAAGTAAGGGTTGTCTCTACAGACATGAAAAAGTCAGTCCTCGAGGTCACATAAATCATTGCATTACTACAGTAATTTTTTGTGGCTATGAAGTAAGAAACAGCCACTGTAAACTAAAAGTTTGGTTTCCAGTTTTCTCCCTCTTGTTTGCAGGGCTCTTTGCTTGATTCAAATCTAAGTTACCTCAGTATTTCTCCGGTCCTAGTCTGTTGCTTTTGCTGTCAAAGAAGAGGTTATCAACTTCCACAAGCAGTAAGCATGAGATGTGATAGCTGTGCCTTCTTCCCTCTGTTCAGCTTCCTAAATTCAAACTTCTATCACTGTCTAGAACTTCAATGTTCATATTGATGATAACATCGTCTCTGGAACTGCAGAGAGCTGTAATGATATAATTTCATTAACTCTCCTTCTTTATTTTTTTTCCCTTCAGAAGGACCCTCTAAATCAGAAACTAAAGACAAACAGCTTTGCCTTAACCTTTCCTTCACTTCCTTTTTATGGTGTAATCACTTCTGCTCTGTGAACTGCAAGTGTAAGGGATACGGTTTTCTGTTCTTCAATGTCTCACTTTGGGAGCATCCAGTGTTCAATCCAACCCCCTGGCATAACTAAAACTGCTCCTAGCTTTTCTCTGTCTGTCATTTTAAGTGCCTTACGTACTTTTCAAGGCAGAAATGTAGTCCATTGTTGTCTATTCAGCTTCAGATAGGACAGGATTCAAATTATCTATTCCATCTTCAAGAAGAATATTTTAAAAGGTATCTAGTCTAATTTTATGGGCTATGACAATTTTACATAGCCTTTTATAGGTATTTGCATACTGTATCACAGCTTTACATTGTCAGCTATCTTTTCCCTCCCGCCCCCTCTTTCTCCCATCTTGTATTTCTGATCATTTGCCTGGCCAATGTAGAGAAAAGTCTAAAACCACAACACTTCCGCAAATTACTGTGTATTAATAATGTTTTGTAGCTATTGGCTAACTAATTCTTAGATGTTTCTGTAGAGTACAGTAGGCAGAGAGAAGTGAGCTGCTCATGGCTATGCAGAAGTTCAGAGGCAAAGGAAGGGCTGAAAAAAATAAGATTGTGATTCACAGTTCTGCGCTCTTTGCACCACACTTCATATCTCTTACAAAGATCAAAAGAGAAATTAAAAGATATTACTCAACAAATGAACATCAAGCTCATATCTACTAATTTAGACAAGGCTTATAGAAAATGACATTAACTCAGTCCAATGAGTCTCTTTATATTTAGGATATTATAGATGGTACCAAGAGATTATGGTACTCAAAACTCCACATTTTCAAGTAAGCATCTGCTGAAGCAAACTCTGTAGGCTGACTTCAGAAAGCCTTTGCTTTGATGATGTGACGTAGAAATAAAGTGAATTGTATTCTGTGGTCCTAACCCAAGGATTTCTGTAAAGCACCAGTGCTTTCCAAAAGAGTTCCCTTTGGACCAGTTCATGGACACCCTCATGGCTGAAACAGCTCCTGCTATGTCTAGCTCTGCTCTAGATGACCTCTCACTGTGTCCTTCAGTGGCAGGAGACAACAGGCAGACCAGGGGGTAGTTTTGTTTCAGGCAGAGGGAACACCATGAATACCATGAAACTTCTCCTTTCCCAGAGGAAAAACTTCTTAACGTAGCATAAAAGCACATTCTCTCCTGCCACACTGTCTGGCTATAATCCCTCTGATATATCTACTATTTAATGAAACTCTTTGTTCTCAAAGCAATCTCTGCAAAGACAGGGACGTCTACTTCAGAGTCGCAGCTTCTGATCGTTGGACAGATACCGCGTAATTTTTACGGCTTTCTCACACCTCTGTCGTTGCCTCGGGAGTGTGGATAGCACGTCTCCCGTCAACAGTTTCCAGAATCAAATAATTTTTCGTCTGTCTGGAGGGGCTGGGTTGTTCTTTAGAGCAAAATGTCTTCTGGAATCAGAAAAACTTAAAAAAAAAAAAAAAAAAAAAAAAAAACCAGAAAGAGAAAGAACAATTTGTTCCTCTTTCTTCTAAGCTTATAATCTGTCCTCCATGTGGAGTCCCTACCACTGAGAACCTCCTTTTCACACTCGGAGAAGTTTTCCGAACCTCCCTGCCTCAGACGGAAAACTAGCTTTTTTGCAGTCTTGGGATTTGGAAATTTAGATAAGCTTCCAGTGTTAATCTCCAAACTTTCAGAGGTTGCTAATCACCAGTATTATTAAAACAGGTTTTATATTTAACAGTGTCAGCTAATGTAATGTAATCCAGTTAATGTAAGAAATGTTCCATTAATCCTACCTTGGTGTGGAGTGGGGACGCAATTAAGTAAGAAGAGGGGAAGTTGGCTTTCTGAGATGTCGAAGCAAGAACTGCCAGGTAAGATGAAGGAAAAAATTAAGAAAAAGCATGCCATAAGTTATGGAAGGACACACAGAGAACACATTGTTAAAAGTAACCATATATTTTCCTCTCTTTTTCTTAATGTGTACCTCGTAAAAATAGTATTTGTTGGCAACAAAAGAGAGTGTTCTTTCCTTCTAGATATGCAATTCATTGCTGGGTTCACATTTACATTTAGGTGTTGTATTTCCAACTTTCCAGCCTTGCTCAGTTCCCTGGAGCAAGAAAAAAAAAAAAAAAAAACAAAACATACTTAACATTTACATATTGTGCTTATGAATTAAAGTAGCTGTCTTAGAAATGCTCAAGGGAGCTGGAAGTCATGAACACATATACACACACATAATGCCATAAGAATTTTAAGCTGATATATCTTTTCTCCGCTTTTATAGAGACATATTCTGCTTTCAGTTAAGACCTCTTATTAAACAATATTCAAATATGTGAAAGCGAAGATAAAGTCTGACAGACCTTCAACAGGTTATGGTGCATTCATACAGTACTGTCTATGTCGCTTTTTAATTAGCAGCCCAAATGCAGTGAACAGATTGTGCAGTGTACTACATCAGCCTGGCTCCTACATTTTCTATTGATTCATATTCATGTTTAAAGGGCCCTCTTCAAAGCAGGATTTTCCTCTTCCTGCTATCCTCCCCAAAACCCAGGGCCATCAAGTAAATACCCTTTCACTCGCCGGCAGCAGCTGGCTTTACCAGATAGCTGAAAGGACACTTTAATCTACTGTTTAATGTATTTTTCCCTACCTGGGATAAGAAGCCAAATTGCCGTTAGCAAAAATGCCTTAGTCATTAACGGAAAGTAAGTTTTAAAAGCATTCCATTACTCCCCCAGTGGGAAATTTCTGACTTTATTAGCATCTTTTGAATCTGTATTAGAAGTACCTAAGTGCTAAAATCCTAGCGGACAAAGGGCTTGCTTTATTACATGAATTTAACTTGCCAATTCCACCTTGTGTTGGAGTGAACAAAAGAGGGAAAGGAATTCAATTTATAGTTAATATGTTGATGGTAAACCTTATTTTGTTCTTAATTCAATATCAAAATTCAAAAACAGTGTTTGTGTTATTTAACTTTTGTGATATGCTCAAAAAAAAATAATGGACTGAACTGCCTATTTTTGCACAGAACTGAGAAAAGGTAAACATTCCTCAAAAGTAGATAACTATATAGGCAAACCACTTTTTCCTGTTTCAAAGAGGAGTGCGAATCATGCAATCTTTTGCTGTTATCCAGGGAAAAATTTTTATGGCAACCAACAGCCAAATTTTCCCTAGGAATTTTACAGTTTGATTTATGATATATTACAACCTGAGAAGTTCAGAATATACATTCTAGTGAAAATCTTTTCAGAGGTCTACTTTTATCATTGTCGTGCCTTTTAACTTCATTTTTTAAGGTGATTTAACCTACTCAAACCTTGTAAGAACTTTAAAGCAAAAATCAAATTAGCTATGTTTAGGGTTAGAACAGTCAGATTGAGTAATTCCATCTCACTCCCTAATCCTCAACAGATTTTCAGACTTTCAGCATCTCATTAGGACTGGAAATTGGGCTGACTGGAAGTTGAAAATTAGATTATGACTTTAAGATATATCCCTTCATTAACTTCTATGGAACCACATTCCCCAAGAGGAACTTGCGAAGGATTTATGAATTATAGGAGTCATGGTCCCTCCGTATTTCTGATATAAGGGAGAACATTTAGGCTGTTCTGTCTTCTTCAGGGTCCATTGGTTTCAGTGAGAACTGCCTGTTCAGAACTGGATACAAATGCCAACCATTTCTAGGGCCAAATTTCATCCTCATTTAAAATGACATCCCTGGAGCTTTCTGGTAAAAGCATCACTAAAGTGAATCCAGTTACCCCTAACAAATTAGGTGTTAAATGACTTTTTCTCAGTGTGATGGAACTTTGCAAACTGAGTTCCGCAAGAATCTCTTCTAATAATTTTTCATGTATCCCATATTCCTTTGCCCATTTGGGGACAAAAAGATCCAACAGACTTCTTTTATGTGCTGTGAAGGATGTAAATATGTCACAACTCCTGTAAGAGAGTAATATCTCAGTCTAGTACCACTAATTCAGAAAAATGTAAGGCAAAGTCTGTATTAGATGCCTAGAAACAAAGGTTTTTCAAAACTGTTATGGTGTCCCTTTACTTAAGAGTTTTTGGTAAAAGCTCAATAAACCAGTACCTCAGAACTTCGTATGCTACCTACTAGTTCAGACATTTCCATGCCAGCCTTCTAGTTCACCATGCTCCTTTATTTCCAAAGGATGGGTTTAAAAAAAAAAAAAAGATGGTAAATCATGGAATCATGGAATTGTTGGAGTTGGAAGGGATCTTCTAGGTTTCCAGGAAGCAGTGGATCAGGAACCAATAATGACTGTGCAAGAAGGTTAACAGTAGATTATATACATTACAAACAATGACAAAAATGTAAAAAAAAAAAAAAAAAATAGAGGCAAATACCATTCAGCACCCTAATGACTGACATTGTATGGTCTAGCTTTTCATTCGATGTGTGCCCAGATTTGAACTTCCCCGTGACAATTTTGGGAGCTAGAAAGGCCTATGTCATATTACATTCACAGAGAGCAGAGAGTTGGCCAGCACGTAGTCTGGTAGATGGACACTGAGAAAGATGGCAAGGTTTTGGGGTGGGAAGGGACTCGAAATGTCAGCAGAAAAGTCTTCCCGCTCCCAAAAGAGTGAGCCCGTACAAAGTGCTTTCATGCAAAACCCAAAAAGTCAGTGCCCTGGATTTGGATCCATCTAAAAGGACATGGTCCTCTGAAACTGAACCCTAGAAACCTGCTGATGCCATGAAAATGAAAAGCTTACAGAAAACACTTCAGTGCTGCAGGAGCCAAAGCTGGGGAAAACTAACTTTTTGAAAAGCCAGCTGTAAACTGCATAAATCATAAATCCTGCACTCCTCCCCAGATGTCTTAAGAAAAACCCCAACCCAAACGTTGGTGACAGGCAGAAACATCTTTGGAGATAGCAGCACTCCACAAATCTTAATTACTGTGCTGGTTGTTTAGAGGCCATAGTGACAAATTCATGAGTCTACAACTTAAGTTACGCTGTTACACAACTGGGTCTAAAGAGGGATTTTCTAAAAGAACTCCAGAGGGATTGCAAAAGCAAGATCTTTTTTGTTAAAGATCTGTAGAAGTCTATTTACATGCCTGTGCCCAGGCAGGAGGGTTCTTTGTTAGCTGTTGTAACCGGGGCACTGTAGTGACACTGCACTGTATACACACCGGTGAAGTCCCCGGGAAATTAGTTTCGAATAGAGAGAAGGCATTAAAATCTATACACAGAGAAAGGATTAGAAATTGCTCAATCTTCTCATGTGATAATATATCTCATTAATCATTTCTGAGTTCTGATAAAAACATTTAGAACTATGCATATTAGACAGCGGAGCTACTGCGATGTAATAGCACTTAGTGAACTTTTACAAATCAGATGAAATCGAGTACTGTCTCTCTGAGGCAAGTAAGTCTAAAATCAGAGTGCAGCTTTTTAATATATTAAACGAGCAAATTAAAGTTAAAGGGGGTGAAAAAATCACAAATGAATCCTGTAGCTCCATCAATAGTCTTCTGCCATTGCATAAACCGTCTGAGCAATAAAGCCATTTTGAACATGTTGTTTAGGCTGAACGCTTTCCGCAGCTTAGTGCAGACATTATGTGATCTTCCCGCATGCTGTAGTTACATTAAAAAGCAGGAATTTAAAGTATTGCACCAATTGCAGGCAGGTTCTTCGTTTCAGGCATGGTGCACACACCTTCTCATCGATCATTTGACATGCTAATGTAAAGTCAAATGTAAATAGAAGGTGAAAAGCGGGTATTCTTCCTTATAATTCAACTCTTTAAAAGCAAGTGCAGATGATGAAAAGGACCAGGGAAGTAACCTTGCTAAAATAGGGTTCTGAGTGGTATAACAAAGGCTGAGCTTCCAGAAGCTATTACGGCTTCCCGGGGTGACAGAGTATTCTTGAAGGGACTGTGGGGAAGGACAAGTCCTGCCTGTCCTGCCTCTTGACAGAGGAAATAAATCACCCTGCACACTTGAGGATACCTTTCCAGGCTGCATGCTGGGAACTTCATTACACAAGCTGTGCCACATATTACTATGCATATTGCCACTGATTGGACATAGCCTCAAATCCGTAGCCTATTTCTGTCATAGTCTTAGGGGGAAGGAATCTGTTTTCTGCTTAAACAGATACCGACTTGGAAAGGAAAGGGGAAGGAAAAGACACTGAGCAGCCAAGAGTTCTCAGTGGAAAAAGATCCCCTTGACTAATGATATGTCTAATCTACACTAACCCTGCCTCATGGTGCATGAAATACAGTCATATTGTCATGGTTTTCATATCCCCTTTGATCTTAATGCAATTGTTGTCAAAGTGAACAGCTACTCGCAGGAATCCCGGCTTCATTAGGAAGATAGAAAGTCCTTCCTCCCAGAGAGCTTTCTAATATGTCTTTGTTTTCGTGTCATAAGTTTATAGAGCTGCTGCATGCCTGTCAATAATTCTGGTAAAATATTAAAATAAATTTGCAAATGAAGAGTTCATTAGTGTTATGTGTGCTTCTAACACATAATCCCAACGCTAATGTAACTTGGAGGTGTTGGGTTAAATTTAAAGATGATGTACATGGGAGTAAAGCTGAAACAGGAATACATGCCTGTGATTTACATGTTGAAGAGAGAGAAAGGCTGCCAACAAACCAACCAACACAAGGAGATGTGGAGATGCTTCCTTACGATGCTTGCCTTTTAGGGCATCGATTCACATGCTGCAATGGACTGAGCTGAAAACGATGAGGTAGCTGTTAATTCCAGCTCTCTTTGTAATCCTCGCCAGAACCAAAGCCTCACATGAGAGGCAGTATGGACAGGTCAGTACACGTCCCCTTCTGATGTTCCCTCTTAGACACCAAACACAAGTCAACACCTCTACTGGCCTCTTTGTCCACCATCCCACCTTCCTCCTTCCCAGCTCAAGCTAGAGCTGATTTCCTTAACAGGCAATTTGTACCAATTATTAAGTGTCCACTGATCTTGGTCCACTGAGTTAATGAAAAGAACTGTAAGTGACTGTCTCGTATCAACTGGCTGGAAAGCGCAGTGGTTGCTATAGTGTCATCTTTGTAGTCACAACGTAAAATTAATGAACCAAAGGAAACGAAATTAATGAAGACAATCATTAGTGGGCATCCTGTGGACTGAACACACAAATATATCAGAGGTGAGATTTCACTAATTCGGGTTACATTGGGAAGGGAATGTGAAAGATAAATAGTAAGTAAACCATGACATTTTTTCCATTACAAAAATGTTTCTACTGAAAAGGCCCCGATTATTTCAATAGAAGCTGTGCCAGTGTGACAGGTATTAAATATATATATATGTATATGTTAGTGTGCATAATAATACATGTACACATATTTTTGAAGATTTCTTTGCTGTCAATGTGTATAATAATACATGTACACATATTTTTGAAGATTTCTTTGCTGTCCAAACTTGTTTTCACAAAAAAATTCCCTCTCTACAGAAATTACGTAGATAAATAGAATTCTACTGTACACAGAGCCTAAAGTAATATCTATCATACCTTGCAGCAGAGTAAGCATTGTTAAAAAAATACTGTCGATGTTTTCATTTAACTACAAAGCGAAATAATCTTAAACAATTTTAAGTTTTGCATGGAACTCCTGCACACAATGAAAATGGTACAGAAATACCAAAACCAGCATAAATGTTTCTTCTTCCTAAGAAGGTTATAGAAATTGTGGCCAAAATGGCTTTGATGAGAGTTTTTGGTAAACACTAGAAGAATCTGCACTGTAGTGGAAAGTTTTGAGGATAATAATATGATATCCTAGCTCATGTTAGGAAATTGTTATCATTAAAACAGGGCAAGTCTGTCAATAAGAAATAAAAAATACTAAGTTTAGAAAAATTACTTGCAGCATTAATAAAATGTTGACATATATGTTTGTAAGCAGTTTGCTACTATCTTGGCTATTAAAGAAATGGTGAAGCTTTAAGGGTCATTAACTGTAGTAAGAAAACCTTCCTCTCTACTGAGTCATCACAGACTACAAGTAGCTAAAAACACATAAATCGATTTGTATCCTCTACTCAAGAGGAAGGGTTAATTAGGCTAGCCTTATTGCAGTTTGTTAAACAGACTGTTTTGTAGGCAGAAATGTTACATTTCTTCTTGTTTCCTTGAATAGAGATATCTGTCCTAAGATAATTCTCTATTTCTAGCAAGTATGGCATATTTAGAGCATCTGAGAATCCCAGGTGCTATTACAAAGTTCCGCCCAGACAAAGTGTGCATCATTTCACTGAAGTCTGTGGATGCATTTCCTCTGTTATTCACTAGACTAAACAAGACCTAAATTCTGCTGCATGTTCTTTCCTTATTAGCATCAGGAGTTAGATGTTCTAACAAGCCTCTTGTGTGTCGCACATATCCCACTCATTTGATGTCTATCTCTCAAGACAGACAGCCATCCTCTTTTGATATAAGTAGGGAAAATGTCTGCGCACAGACAACTCCACTAGGTATGTTAAACCCTAGAAAAGGTGATTACTGTTAACTTTCTCTAAATGCCACAAAGTGGGAAGTCTTTAGATTAAAAAAGTGATATTTGTTTCACTGAGATGTCATAATTCCTAACCACACGCACATCCATAGGACAGAGATGCACACTCATCTCTTTAACCTAGCAAAATTCTGAATTGCTTTCTGAATGAACATTTATTGATGCAACCTAGTTAACTATGCGTCTGTTCAAGTTGTGATTACTTGTCCTAAATCTGTAAGTAGTTACTGGCTCATGCAGCTACTGTTTTCTGCATGCACCAACTCTTTAAAGTATGACCCCTGTTCAAGTATTTGAGTTCCACACATCTATTCTACCTCTGTGTGTTCACGAAAAGAGAACTGAAGCAATAACAAAATGAAAATTAAAAAGCATGCTATGCAAGAGAAGGATAAAGAGCAGGGTAAAAGCGGCAGAGTTGTTGTAAACAAAATAAAAATTAATAAAGGCAAAATTCCTGCTCTTAAGTTGCCTAAAAGCAATGAATCATGATGCGTTATCACAAAAAAATGACTCAGTGTCGTTTACAGCAGTGATCTCTCATGACTCAGCCATGAAATTATGATGGTAACAGGGTTGATCATGAACCCTGAATCACACCACAGCAAACAATGATGTAAACTTTGTGCAAGAAGACTCCAACTCAAACATGAATTTAAGTAAAATAGCCTGCATTCTTGAAAATCAGTATTTGAAAATCAGTTCCACCTGTAGTTGAAAATGGTACTCCATCAGCAATTAATTTAAGGCTAATTTTAAATTCATTAATCTTAAGCCCCTAAGAATATGTTTTCTTCCTGAAACTTTTGCAGAAGCGGCATGACTCTTATACACTCAAACCTATTGCACTCTCTTTATTTGTCATAGTAGAAAATAACATACACCAAGCTGTTTTCAAATTCAAAGTGAATTTTACATAAAAATATTGTAACCATAGTGTAAACAAAGAAAAGCAAATACTACACTCTTCGTAGATTTTTGTGTCACCAGTCTCTTCTCTCAGTACCTTGCAAAAAACTACAGAGCATTTTTTTCCATTAAGGAATGTATCATTGCTATCACACTTTGTAATAGCAATTATCTGCTCCAGTCCCCTGCTTACTTTAATTAATATCTAATTTGTTAAAGAAATAAATGCTTTCAGCTTTACTCTTAGGTAACCAAAAACGCAAAACAACCAAGAAGATCTTTGTAACGAAATGCTAGAAGGAGGAGGACAATACACAACAAATGTCATTACAGATAATATTTTGCAGATGACAAGTTTTTTGTGTTTGTTTTACAGAAAAAACAGCAACACTTATAAGTACCAGGATCTAGATACATATGATTCATCTAGAATAAACATAGTTTTAGAACTGTCATTTCTGCATTGTGTCCTGGCTGTGACACTGTTTCAATCAGAAGGTAGCTTTGGAGGTCTGTACGCCAATCTCCTGCTCAAAAGTACCACTATCCTAAGCAGTAGATCAGGTCAGCTGTGTATTTCTGTAGCTGAGTCTTGAGAATCTCCAAGGGCAAGATTGCTCAGCCTCTCTGAGTCACACTTTGTAGTCTGCATTACCACCTGGTGAAGAAGCTCTTCCTGATGTCCAATATGAATATCTCAAGTCACAATTTGCGGTCTGGCACCACCTAGTTAAGTTTGCCTCGGCTGTCATTGGAACAGCACTTCACATGGATAATTTTCTGCTGCTGTTAGACCATCCCTTTGCCTCATCTTCCCCAGACTAACCAAGCCCAGCTCAGCATCCCACACAGCCATCCTCCCAGGAACTGAGGACTGGGGTCTGCCTGTATGTCCACCACTCCCGCTAATTCTGCATGGTCTGCAAACCTGTTGAGGAGGCATTCTTTGCCATGCTATCATCAGCTGCAATTAATCACTCTTGAGCAGACCTCTTGAGTCCCCTCTTTGTCACTGGCTGCCAGCTGGACATCAGCCCATTTACTGCTGCACTTCATGGCTGACAGTCTGGCAAATTTTTAATCCACCTAAGTCTTCTCATCCACTCTCTTTTTACAAATGCTACGGGAGATGATGTCAAGACAGAGAGCATCCAGTGCTCTCCCCCTTGTTCCTATGTTTACTTACTGCAATCAGATTGAATTAGCACAATTTGCCTTTGGTAAATGCATGCTGACTGTCCCTGATCACTTTTCTTGTATTCTTCATCAATTCTTCACAATTGATTTTAAGAGGACATGCTTCCTTTGTCAGGGTTGAGGTCAGGTCCTCTTCAGCTCCTCTCTTTTTTAAAAAAGACAGACGTAACATTGACCTTGTTTCCAAGGCCCTCTTTCAATGCTGAACCCCAGCTGGGCCCACAGAGTTGAATGTGTGCAAGTTGTGTGAACAGCCCCTAAATTGTCATTGCTCTAGTGCTGCCTGACCCTTGCCTTCTCAAACTGTGCCGCTGTGCCCAGAGCTCATGGAGCCGGTGTTTACTGCCAAGACCAGTGCAAAAAAAGGCACTGAGTACACCGCAGCAAAAGTGGGAAACTGCCGCTGGGCCTGGCAAAATGCACAAAGTGAAAGGAAGAACACGGTTCTGTAGCTTTAAAAAGCTTACAGCCCATTTCTTCTTTTTATCACATTGGGTCTGACTTTGTGTTTGTACAGATCAACAGCAAATTTCTAAACACTACATAGGAAAAAATTGGTCTGGTATATTTCACAAATGCATTCACATCAAAGATGTATCATTCTATACATTCTCTATAAGTTTCTAATTGAAATACTCAGCTAAGAATGACAGCTCAGGAAAGGCTAATGAGTTATCTTTGAAGGCTGCTCAAAGAGCTCTTGCCTCTTCCAGTGCTCTTAGACACATTCACTCCCTTCCATTTTTCACTCTAAGTACCTCTTGTTCTTTCATGAGGACTAAGTACTTGATGTTAACAAAAAAGTGGGGAGGAGAATTAAATTAATGGAGTATTCTGTGACTGTTTCTTGTAAAAAACAGACTCAGGTTAATTTCCTCTGAATGACACAAGAATATTGTCACAGGCAAAGACTCAGCTTTCACGATTTTGACTAATAAGGCTAACAAAATTTTCTGGTGACATTTTTTTCTGTGACTGGATGCTGACGTGACGAAAACTGCCCAAAACACTGCAAGGTACTGGCATTTTCAAAATCCTCTAACAAAAAGTACTCAAATATACCACCAAGGTAAAATATTTAATTACAACATTATGCAAATGTTTCATTGAAATGTGTAAGATGCAACAGGAATCATTCTACTTGCACAGTTTGAGTGTTGAACTACATGAAGGAGAGGTGCTAAATGTTATTTTGATTGTGCTTGAAAATCTATTGCACCATCTTCATGTAGACATGCTGAAACCCAGGGACAAAGGTTTCTATCCATGAAAATGAGAAATCTCTGGGACAAAAAAAAAAAAAAAAAAAAAAAAGACCCTAAATCTAAGCAACAAAGAACATAAGACTGTAAAAGAATCTTTTGTTAAAATAAGTTATGCTTCAGAGTTGGAGCACATACTGAATAAGACTCTTTCTCTATAACTGCAAAGAAATGAAATTTGCTGGGAGATAAATTTCATATGTTCACTTCCGATCTACGCGCACTACCCATTCACAGTCCCATGCCTTTACCTTGGTGGTGCAGGCTAAAGAAAACTCATCTCTCTTTAGGAAGACCACTCTTACAACAGGTTTTTACTAGAGAGCGCAGACTGGAATTTCTGCAGTAAACCGACATAGTTATAGAAATTGAGCCACTTCACCACCAGGGATGATCTGATTTCAGCGGTGATTGTCTCCATTGTTGTCACTCTCCACAGCCATCCTTTCTTCTAACAGAAGTCCAATGACCTCAGCCTTTGTCAGTGTAGGACTCTCGTATGGTCCTCTTTGATGTCCAGACTGGGATACAAAATTAGAGCTGGCTCATTTAGAGAAATTTGCATCCAATTCACCCCCATCTCTTGTTTTCATTTAACTTGCAAACAAAATAAAAAACTTTACAGACTTTGGGAAGGTTGTTTTTGTTCTCCCTGAATATGTCAAAAAATTATATGGACCAAGGGAAATCCAGTTTTTCTTGCAAGTGCAAGAATTATATATTCTTGCCTCTTTGAGATAAGATGTAACAGTTCAGAGTGAATGCTTTTAAAGAACTGTAGATGATTCATTTTATGCACACGTTGCAATGACACAATGTGTTCTAGGAAAGGCACGCCACCTCTCAAGGCATCGGTACATCCAGGCATCAAAGACAATGGCACTAGACAAAATTATGGTTTTAATTCTAAGTTAATGTTTGACTTCTGTTCAGCTCCTTTGTTCTTCCTAGAACTGTTCATAAGGGGAAAGGAACGAATCGCACCAATTGAATGTTTTTGCTACTGTGTACAGGCTGCTTGGACATGTGAAAAAACAAAGCATACACTTGGCATTGACTTGAAAAGTAATAGTTAGATGGTTTACAATAGCCACCCTGTTTGTATCACCAACGCATCATGACCAGTTTTATACTGAAATCATTCTAGCTCAGGAAAACCCCTCCAAAAAAAAAGTATGGCAAAACAATAGTGACAGTAAATAAATACCTGATGACAATATTTGGCCTTCCTGAGTCACATGAATAAAAAAAAATATATATAAATAAATAATCATAGATGAAAATAATAAATGCCAATTAATAAAGAATAATTATTCACAGCTTTGTGATAGCATTTCTGGACATGATGGCAGGGCCTGTTATTAAATATATTTATTTCATTTTTCACCTCTGCAATTAATACTGCTCCCATTCCTTCCTGAGCAGAGTAGCTGCCTATACAGATTTAATCACTTTCAGTTGCTGTGACTGATCCCATAATTAAGCAGGAGGTGACCAAATCTGAAATGTGAGTTAATAATTGAAGGTTGCTGTTACAAAGAATGAGTGCATGATCACATATGTACATACAATTTTGAATTCTATAAAATTAAGAGTACCTTCTGGATCTGACTTTTAATAATTTTGATCTTTGATGTATGTAAAGTGACTGTAAGGTGACACAAAATAACCCATCATTTTGCTGCATTTGAGGTAGCTGGCTGTAAAAGGCCTAGAAGATTAGGAAGAGTTTATGCCTACCATATCAATTAAAAGACATTTCTTAAGATTCTTGGATAGAACGAGAAGCTTGAAGGCAGGCTACAGTGCCTGTGAAGTGCTTTGCACCCATATTCTTTGTTTCTAACGGCGTTATGCCTGGTTACAAGAGCAAAGGACCAAAAAGCGACTCCTTGGTAGAAATCTCGATGAAACATGCAGTCCCAAATGCATTTTTCTCTACAGAAAGACAGAAGGCATTAGTAATTTCAGCTGCAATGAGCCAACCCCTTTACTTTATTTCACTGTAAATCAACCTTACCGTATAGAATATCACACTTTGAAGTTGCACAAAGATTGTTACTTCCAGCTAAAGTGGATACACAAACATTCAGAGAGAGCTACTTTAACAAAAGTGGTAAGAATGACTGCAGAATAACCACTATACATCAGGAAGAGATGAGCTAATCTGCTGGTTCCTATATTGCTGCAGGGATCCACTAAACCATTACCAAAAAGCAGTGATGCAAGGGATGGATAAATCAGTCAGTACTCAGTAATGTTTTCCTGCCTTAGGACCTCTTTGGATATTGGATAGCTGGAAAATTCTTTTTAATAACTTTGAGTTGTTCCTTAAGTCAGTTCTCTCATAGATGCTCTCCAAATTTATCCCAAGTAGACATTGGCACTAGGGCTAAACCACTGTGGTGGCTTAGAATAAGGTACGGAAACACATGCCTTTACTGTAAGTAAGTGCAACACTTACTTCAATATTGTTTTTCTGGAAAACCTATGAATGGTGACCCCAACTGACACTATTTTGGCTGTTGGGCTGAGTGTTGCCTTCACTACCAGAGTTAAGAACCTTATTTCCTCTCTGTTCTACTCCAGAGTAAGTATCATACTTTACTGCCTGATGAAAATTACCAGCAATAATTATTTACATATTACCTCAAAGCCTGCCAGGCGAAGTTAAAAAAAAAAAAAAGAAAGAGGACCATTGGCTATCACCAGAATACCCATGTGAGAGTAACAAGACTAGTGACCTGAGCAGCCTTTGATCAAAGAGATTCGTAACAGAACTGGAATTGTATTATTACAACATTTTTTTTGAACACGGCTTTTCCCCCACAAAAGTACTCTTTTCTGCTGTGTGTGATCCTCACTTACCAGAGCTGAGCAGACTTTCTGCTTTCAAGCAGTTGTTACAACCAGAGCTCAGGACAGAAGTACTTTGGCAATGACAAGACGAAGCCTCCAGATGCCGCTTCCATATTCCTCAAGGATATTCCTGAGAGTCTCCTTTTACAGCTGGAATTCTGTCCAATATTTTACAACTAATGAGTTGGCAATTCTAGCCTGGATGCAGCTCCAGAATTTGTTAGCCAGCGGTGGATCGTAGTTGCTGAGCACCAGAGCAGAGCTTTGGAGACCTGCAAGTTCTAGTGAAAGGGGTTCTGCAATCCCTGGACCTTAACACGGGATGGAAATTGGGACTCCACCAGATTGCATTCCCAGAATCCGCTGCCGAACTCTCCGTTCCAGGATGTGGAGAGCAGGCTCTTTGAGGATCACACAGCACACTCGAGCCAGCACCGTGCTGGAGAGCTTTATACCTGTTAGAATTAGAAGTACTTCCAGATTTCCTTTTGGAGGAGCACGCAAAAACCCAATTTGGGATTTTTTTTTTTGTCTTAAGGAAAATAAGCATTACATTTACTCTCCTAAGTAAAGCGGGAGGCTGAAGGGACCGATCTGTCTATTGCCACCAAAAGAACTTGTTCTTATTTCCATGTTCTTATTCCCATCCCTGAAATGTCTTGGATTTTTTCCCCCTAATGTATAAAAAACAGGCAAAGGATGTACAGAGCTGTATGAAGAGCAACTGCTTTGTGTTTGAGCATGTTTGAATCTGTTATCATTCCAGAACCAGTTGTCTTTCTGCCACAGTACTGTGTAAAAGCACTAAAATGACCATTTCAGAGACTAAAAGGATATATTATTTATTTTAAATATGTAAAATAGACACTGCCTCAAAATGAGGATCACGTACTTATTCACCCAAGTGTACTTAAAATGGTCAGCAACAGAACTACTTCTGAACCTTATAAATGGGACTGTTGGTCTTTAAAATACTTCAGTGTTTTACAGAAATAATTTAATGCTACAAGGCTAATTAGAAAGTGTGTGTGTGTACATGCATGCATAGGCAGAGAATGAGCATAACATAATACTATGCCAGATTCACCCATGTAAAATACATAATTCTTGCACCAATACAATTCAAATAAATAATAGTGTTGTTTGGCTCTTTGGAGTTATGATAACTGATTTATGGAGAACCGAATTTCAGATTGACCGAGTGATAACATTGATGATATTGACCCAGTGATAATGTATCTAACATCCCTGCTACTGCAAGCAGGAACAATATATCATGTCAGCGAGTAGCATGCATTCACCTCATGGCATGGCTCATTGACAGCGAGGTATGGCGCTATTTCGGTACAACATCTATCTACTTTTAGATCTTGATCCTTCAGTATTTCCTGTTTGAAAGAAAATGAGCTGCAGGTTAATCTTTTTCTATCTTTTTAGGCTGTCACTACTATCATATCGTCTCAGCAACGATAATACTCTCCAAAAGCATACTTTCTGGATTATGAGTACACTTTTTAGAGTTTCAAGGAGAGGTGATAATTAAAATGGTAAAGAGTTTCTTTAAAAATTATGTGTTCAAGGCTCCTTTTCTAATAATTTGCAGGAAAAGGAGGAAGAATATAAGGCTTCTTGCCGGAAACTACATAAGAAACGTGTGTATGATGGAACTTCCTTCCACTGATCTTGCACAAAACCATGCAGAAAAATGGGTAGATGTGGATTTTACAAGTCAAGGCATAAGAGACTAAAGAAGGGATTTGACTTCATGGGATAGTTCCCACAGTGATTTATAATCTGAGATTATAAAGCACGACCTGAAAATATTCCAAGAACAAGGAAAACTACCAAGGGAGTACTTGGTGGAAATCTAAAATCCGATGTGAAACAATCCACAGTGTCAATGTCCAGATGATTTTTTTTTCATTACAACCTGGAGGGAAAGGAGAGATTAACAAAATGGAGAAAGGGAATATAATTTCCTGAGTCAAACCCCAAAGCGCTAGTTACCAAACATGACTTTGTCTCCAAAACACTCAGTCTGGAATATCAGATTCCTTGCAGATTTTTTGCCAAGCTTTATGAGTTTGTCTGCAGGAAGCAGCATGTAGATCCAAGCACTTTAGGACTTTTCAGAAGATGTAAAAATGTTCTCATAACTGGATGCCCAATCTGTAATTTGGCAATGATTTCTTTCTGTCTCACATCTTCTTGGATCGCAAAATCTTCCCGGTCATTACTCTGAAAAGTTTGATGGAGTCCTCGGCCAAATGGATAATATCTTGGTCAACAGAAAGCACAAGGCAGCTAAGCATTTTTACAGCTCCAGAAACTGACAGGTTTAACTTTTAAATTATGCCTGAAATGGTAGGGCTGGCCTCACGGTTTTCCAAAAGACCATACTGCTCTATTATCTTTACCCCTTTATTCAACATTTGCTGGTATCCAATCCAACTCTGGAAGTGTTGTTAAAACTGTAGGTATGGGCCTGACCCAACTGGCTCAATACTCCCCCCCCCCCCCCCTTTTTTTTTTTCATGCATTTGGCATGTATCTGGATTTATCTGGATTTATAATCTCACAATACACTGTTCCTGGCTGTGTCACTCAGTCTTCCTCCCTTATGTACATAAGAAAAGGCAGGCCTACAAAGAGAAATAAATCCTTCAGAAATCAGCCTTGCAAAAATGTTTTGTTCTGCAAACAAGATGCACAGTGTAGATAAGTATGGTAGGAGCTACAAGATATAAAACAGCCTACGTTCAGGTAAGGTCCGATTGAAGGAAACCTGGAACTTACAAGTGGAGAAGTGGGGGATGATCGTGGGGTTGTAAATAAAAGTTTCCAAAAGAAATTAAAGAAATTTTTGCTCAATAATTAATGTGAGTCAGAGGGTTTTCACTATAAATACAAAATAAATGCTAAGTTTTTTTCTATTAGCTTGCGTGTAGGACTAGGTGGAGGACACTGTTTCACACCGACACATTTTCTGGGCATCAGTGATCGGGTGAACCATCAGGAACACCCTGAAAATATTTGGGGTCCCTCTCCAGAGACAGAAACTTCAGAGCTTCTTCCATCTGTTAACTGGGATTATTTCAAATGTCTTCCAGAGATGTCCTCAAAGATGATCCACCCTCTGAAAGACATTCCCCAGTGCTCCTGAAGAACTACATCATGTGTTCAATAGCTTTCTGATGATGGTAGTAGTAAATAAGTATTTTTCCTCTGAAAGAATTATCCCCTCACACTCCACAAATGGTTTGGGCACCAACAGAGCAATCTAACGGGTCATTGGTTTGTACTGGTAAGAAATGAACCTGATTTTTCCCAGTCACCGCCACAGATCTGAGCTTCTTCTCACATACTAAGTAAATTATATTTGAGCAGGCATAAATCACACTCCTGGAGATTTTATATTACCAAAATTTT
Organism: Numenius arquata; assembly: GCF_964106895.1. Classification (NCBI taxonomy): domain Eukaryota; kingdom Metazoa; phylum Chordata; class Aves; order Charadriiformes; family Scolopacidae; genus Numenius; species Numenius arquata. Next base: position 81,625,533 of record NC_133616.1, read on the forward strand.
ACTAATAGTTTTTACAAGTTACATACTATAAAATACTTGTGAATGACAAAATTATGTATTACTTATAGTAATCTCACCTATACTACAAGGTGTAATAATCTCTCACAAAATTTAATGAGGTTACTGTGATGTCTCTGTGCCAGATTATCCTAAATGATTAAAATGATATTATCATTGACAATAAACTGGAAAAAAAAAAAAAAGGTACTTCTATACTGTTTATCCGTTTTTTAATTTTTCCATCTTGCCTGTTTTGACAGCTTATCAATAATGGTTTGGTTCTAGCTGTGAGCAAAGGAAAAGGCACAAACTGCCCCGTCCCAAAATCAGCCATAAGAGATGCTATGTTTCATGGCTCCTATTCACAGCTCTGACTTTGCTGCTTCTTCATTTCTCTGGGGTAATCCTTTGCTGACCTTTTGCTTGACATAAGGGCATTATACGGTCTATTAGTCCCCTCTTCCACCCCAGCACAGATACAGGGTACATTACAGTCCAACCGCAAAAGCAGCATAGGTGCACACAATTGGTAATTGTTTGTGAGTAGTGCTAAGAGATAAGGACTACAATAATGGTTGAGTTGACGCTTATTTCAATTTAACAGAAACATTGGAGAGTTTTATGAGAGTTTTGGAAAAAAAAAAAAAAAAAAAAGTGGCCTTGGCAGCTAAATATGATGCTAAATGCTATTTCAATGTAGAACTTCCATTCTCACATAGACGTAAGGCATCTCTCCCCTGTTTGGCTACTTAGAAAACGCGCTTTTCTTTGTTTCTGTACCAGCCCTTACTGAAGTTCTGGATGAGGCAGCATGGAGATGCTGCCAGGTATTTTCCTGTCATTAGCAATGTCTCCTCACTTGGGAAACAGTAGGCCAATAACATCCTGGACTGCATCAGGCAGAGCGTTGCCAGCTGGTTGAGGGAGGTGATCCTTCCCCTCTGCTCAGCACTGGTGAGCTGGGTGCGGTGCTGGGTCTGGTGCTGGGCTCACCAGTACAAAGGAGACGTGGGCATATATGAGAAAGTCCTGCACAGAGTCACCAAAAAGATGGACAGACTTTTCTCAGTGGTGTCCGGTGACAGGACAAGAGGGAATGGCCACACATTGAAACACAAGAAATTGCATTTAAGGGTAAGATTTGTTGTTGTTGTTGTTGTTGTTGTTTTACTGTGAGAATGGTAAAACACCAACACAGATTGAGATTGTGGAGTCTCTTCTCTTTGCAGATGATCAAAATTCAACTGGACATGGTCCTGGGCAACCAGCCTCACCTGGTCCCATTGCAGTATTAGTGTTGGACTAGATGATCCTCAGAGGTCTCTCCCAGACTCAACTGTTCTGTGACCCTGTGGGACCAGCAGGATCCCTAAGCACTGAGCAGGCACCGCAGGCATCTGTTTCCCTCCATCAGAAAAGAAAAACAACACCGCTTCTGGCAAGCCTCTGATGTAGAAACTCCCCGTATCAATCTCCTGACTCAGATCCCATTAATAATCGCTCATCTCATTGGCCTCACAGGGTCACTGTGTTGGCACGTACTCATCTGCCATGCCATCTTCAGCATTTCAGGCTATTTCTAAGGGGCTAGGAGGCACTTGCCTTTGAGACAGGCTGAGGCTTTCCACACCCTCTCTTTCTGCTGTTTTGCTACTCGTTAGGAAACATGGTTGTCCAAAATCCTGTCAGAAGCAGACTCTGCTAAGCACAGACTCTAAAGTCTTGTGGCTTAATTTGCTGCAAAAATAAATCTAATTGGCTGACTCTAGATCCTGCTAATGACCATCAACACCTTAACACCAACTGCTTAGACTGGAAAAAATCATGCTAAGTGCTTTTTTTATTAAGTGAAAAACACAGTGTGAATGACACCCAAGGGAGAATAGTTTTCATTTTATTTATTTTTAAATTTTCAAACATTATTATTTTCTACTGTTCTGCATTCTGACGGACATCATTCTAAAAGGAAACTGCTTTCTAATTGCTAGTTTCATCCACTGTGCCAAAACGCATTATTTCCAACACAAGAAAATCAGGGAGGGAATCACCCACAAATGTTATAACCTAGACAATTATCCTAAACCATATCTATTCAAATTAACATTCACATATTGCAGAAGTTTATCTCCTTTTTTAGTCTAAAAATCCCCCTGTTGCTTCATCATCTCATGTTTATACAAAATGGTTCAGTTTGGAGACCAAATTCCCCAAAAGTCGTGTTTTGAACTGGACCCACACAGAAAGATGTTTAAACTCAGTTTAAATCCCCAGATTGCCAGACTTTGGATTCCGAGTACTCACATTGCACACTAAGAGCAATGAATTCAGACTGAAAAACAGCATCCAGGCTGATTTTCATACGTAAATGGAGCACGTGGAAAGAAATTTCGACACACTTTTTGCAAAAGATAATCACGTTTAGAACAGTCACGACCTAAATAAAACATCTGAAATGTAGGCTTTTCTCGGGCTGAGAAAATTCCACCCCACCTTCATCATTGTCAGATGATGATATAACCTTAACAGCAAATGTTTAGAACAGTCTACATGGAAAAAAAACCCCAAAGTTTAAACCCTCTCCTATTTAAGCAGGGGAATTTGTGCAGCCAAGAATGCAAGAGCGATGGTAGCAAAGGAACAGGAAGAAATACGACTGTGTACCTTGCCAGGGTATTCATACAAGAGAGGAGTTAATCTGTGCTTTCTCTGATGTGGTTTTCTCTTCATCAGGTGGGCTTTTCAGTTCATTCTTCACAAGTACCCAGCTCTTCACATGGATGGTAGGGGGAAACAAAAAAACTTAAAGATGGTGCTTAGAAACAGCGACTTTTTAAGCACTGTAGCCATCAAGTCATAAAATATTGTAAGGGTTTCTCCCCAAAATCTCTGATGGCTATATATGGGGCAGACTGGCAGTCCTCGTCTTCAGAGGAACACATGTACTGTGTTCCCAGGATTCCCAAGAAAACATAAGGTGTCACAGCTGGGATTCGCCTACTCCTTTGCTGGGAGCTCCATGTATTCCCCTGCTCAATGACTGAGCAAGTACCAGAAAATGAGGAGATAATTCACTGCATCCACAAAAGGCAGTGACAGCACGTCTGCTAAACACTGGTGACTTCTCCTGGAAACATTCTCCTCCTTGCTGTTTTGTCCTATGCCTCTTTTGTAAACACGTGGTACAGGATACAGTCAAGCCTAAAATATTAAATGCCTCATAAGCAGAAGAAATATCAATCTCTGTGTACTCCCATTGAAATACTGTATGACCTTGGATAAGTAATTTAATATGCCTATGCCACCAATATCTTTTGTAAAATGTGGGTAATACTACCAATTCAGTCATTTTAAAGTGACGTGCCAGTGATAAGCACTATACACTGACTTTCTAAACAGGAATAATGCTACTATGAGTCATTGCCTTCAGTAGCCTGAGTGGAAATAGGAAATCTTCTAACCCATACATATCAAAAACAAGAGGTATGATTGTATTTTCTAATGAACTGGGTTGCTGAAGCTCAGTTTCATGAAAATGCTTTTAAGGTTCACTTACAAGATGTCAAGGTTTGTGGGCAGAAACGAACTCATCCCTCACTCGCAAAATTCCTGCAGAGCTGGGGAATGATGACTTTACCTACCCTCTTCTCAGACTTGCCAGTGGGCAGATCAGATCAGGCCTAGAGCTTGTCTGTTTCGGTTGCTCAAATGGCGTGGAAAGTAAAACATTATTTAGAGCAGCTGTCAGGCTGCTTTAATTTAAAGTAGAGAGCGGGAAATTAAAATTTAGGGAAATACAAATGATATCAAGACTTTTTGTATCTGTCTGTGCCCCAAACACAGAAGTAAAATACTAGAGAACCAGGCTTAAACAATAAGATCCCCTCTTTTAAGGAGCAAGGCTTTTTCATCAGCAGCACAGACTCTCCAAAATAGATAATTACAATAGAATGTAAAGCATACACAGTAGGATGTTGTGCAAGGCTTACTTGTAATAGACTCACACTCTAAACAAAGGTGGATATAGGACGGGTTCTGGCTGCCATTGATTTCTTTCTCCCATGCTCTCATACTGTAACACAGTTTCTCTTTGTTCCTGCTCAGCTGCTTGATTTACTTGTCTTTATTACCCAAATAAGGGTATAAGGAAAATGTTCTTCTTCCTAATAATTTTGCTTCTTACATATCAAGTTGGTGAATTTTTTAACTTGAACTAAAAATATATAGATTTAAAGCAAAAGAGAGGGGTTTGGAGTTTTGTTTGGTTTGGTTTGTTTTTTTTTGTTTGTTTGGTTTTTGTTTTGTTTTGTTTTGTTTTGTTTGTTTTTCAACAAAATGTTTGTATAGCTTTGCATTGAAACAATTCCAGCAAAGTGTTTGCACCAGCTCTGTTCCAGGCAGATAGCCTCTGCATATTTTGAGAGGAGTCATCTTTGGGGCTGGTCCACTTGTGAAACCCAAATGATGCACTGACCACCACAGGGAGAATCACTTATTCTAAAAAAGTCAGGCCAAGAAAGCCAGAAAAAAACACAAGCTTTTTGGTAAATGAGCATTTTTTGGTAAATGGCCACTTTTTGGTAAATGGCCACGCAGGCATGCCCTGTTTTTCCCATTTACTCCTGATGTCCTAGATGTCCTAGCCAATTCACTATTTCCCCTGTCTTTGACATTATATTCAGCATGAAACCTGCTTTATGAGACTGCTTAGAGTGATGGCAACATTGAGTTGGTTGATGTATGGAAGGTGCCTTCTAATAAAAGTGCACCATCCTATCCAAAAGGGATGCATTGGGTATAATTTGAAGATATCTGCTAAGACAGAAGTTGTGCAGTAACTTACCCTGGTTACCTTGGTGTCTAGGAATTCACACCATCCCTGTGGTAGCTGTTGTACCAACACAGAACAGAAGGGAACTGCTGCCTCTTCAAAGAGCTTCATGGAGGGTAAAGATTGGGCCAGAAGAAGAGGCAGTGAGAGATACTGGTCAGCACCATGGTCCACGGGATGGGTGACCTCCCAGAGATATGTAACTTTCCAATCAAAAAAAGAAATACCAAGTTTAGGCAGCCAACATTACGGGTAATTGGAATCTGGATACAGCCACAAGTTAACTTAGAAGCACTTTGAAGAGGTCCTGAAGAAATGTTAGTATTTTGGAAAAGTGGGTTCATTTGTATTTGCCCTCTACTCTGGAAAGCAATGAGTGGCTTTAAACAAGGAATATTTTCATTTACAGGTGTAAACTTAAAGCAGAATTTCATAATTTGAAAATTTGTAACCAGTGCCTGCTAGCAATCAATGAAAAATCTGCAAGTCTATTTTTTAAGCATATTTCTGGCTCACATTTCTAAATCACATATTGTTTGTATTTACATATTTTTCTAAAGAATATTTTCAATATTCTGGAGCTTTATTTAATCATTGTCTTGTTTTTTTCCATTTGTTTCAAAGCGAGAACACACAGCAGGAGAACTATTATTTTTGTCCCTCTAAAATACTCAACATATCTTTTTCTTTTTTTCCCTTTTCAGACTAAGGAGTTGTATGATTCAAATAAACTCAACCTTTTCCTTTTGAAATGCTCTCTGTAGGATTATACTCTGTGTGTTTCTGGCTGTAGTCTTTCTTGCTAAAAGGGAACAGATAGGTGTAAATGATATTCACACCTCTTAATTGGAGTCATTAACAGTTCTCTGGGTTATCTTCCAGCATAAGACCTTGGGCTTCCTAAGGAGCAACTAGAAATAAGAGCCAGGAGTCGCTGCAAACTTTTGCTCATATAGGAATGTCAGTTAAGAGTGTGATTTTTGTGTGTGCCGTTTTTTTTGCAGCATTTCTTTTCTGGTTACATCTCTACTGCAGACAAGATTTTATGTGCAAGATAGTGCTTTTGTTGGTATAGCTGTTTCATTTGTGCTGATATAAGCAAGACCATCACTAACTCTTTTTTCCTTGTACACTCTGTATCTATTAGGAGGTATTCCTGGTGTAGTGACATGAGCTGCAGGCAGGAATTTGTGTCTCTTTCTTTGGTGATGCAAGTTCTTAAAAGTTTTTTTTTTGTTTTGGTTGGGTTTTGTTTTGTTTTCGTTTTTGTTTTTTGTTTTTTTTTTTTTGTTCCTGTTTAGCATTGTGCAATCCTTTTTTGAGTAAGGAGAATAAAAATCAATTATTTACCTTGTTTTGCAGAACAGAGAGCGAACTGATGGAAGCAATACTCTCTCAACAACTTGACAAAATACACTAACAATTCATGAAAAATTCAGGTACAAGCCAAATATAGTTTATTCATGAAACCGAACCAATTTACACTGCTTAACCGTAGTGAACATCAAAACGTCCTTTCATGGCCTCTTCAAAAACAACATCTCTGCTTGCTTTTCTTGTATTTGCCCTTGCATGTGCCTGCCCAAAAACAACAGCCTGCTTTCTCACCCTATACCAAGAGCCATTCGTATTGTGTTCACAGGTACAAATACAGCAAATGCCACGTGCAGTTTTTTGCCTCTGAACTCCAGAGGGGATCACTGCCATAACAAAATCCATCATAATTTTTTGCACTATCCAGATAAGTAGGAAACTTGCCAATGAACCCACACTGCCTTTTGCTGCATTAATTCCTATGGTTAGGTCAGTTTCACAGTTTTCACAGTTTCAACCCATGAAGCATCTAAGTAAGAAGAGTCTCATGAAATAATAATATTGGCAATAGTAAAGCCAATAAACCAACAGTCAGGAAAGACTCTGTGTATGTGCAAAGGTGGCATGTCCCTCTGATATATTCCTTAAATTGACCACTACATGGCACACATGAACTCTTTAGGTCTCTTATATCTGGATTGGTCTCATATCTGGATAAAACAGCAGGAGATGCTAAATGAAATGACTGGCTAAGTGTTGCCTGAAGAAGATGACTTATCTCCTTTCTTTAAGTTCAGATGACCGTGGAAAAATTTAGATCGCAGAGAGGCATGAATTGGACAAAGCAAAACAAAGTAAACCCTCTGTAGAGAGAGACTCAGTAGAGACAGATTTTCTGTAGATAGAAATAAATTGAGGAGTGGTTTCTACAAGCACAGAAACTGATCGTGTCAGAATATGCAGGGCTGGGCTTGCAACTGAGGTGGACTTAAATGTTGGAAAACTCAAAGTCTTGCCACCTCATAGATTTCACAGGAACCAACTGGGATCCCAGATACCCTATAACCTGGATAAGAAAGGGTTCAAAAATGAGACAAGCAGCCCAACATCCTAAGTTGAAAAGCATCTTAGTTCATTGTAGGGAACTGCTGAGTGAGGACCAGAGTGTAACCCTGTCTGCCCAAGAGTCTGAAGCTTAATTCTGGGTCCCGCCTTTGCTCACCATTCACCAATACCATTGGGCTCTAACGCCAGGTAAACTCTCTCTTCTTCAGAAAAATAGTATAAAAGGCTGTTACAGTATAGTCTTCCCTCTACTCTGAATAAAAAATTGTCGTATAAAATTTCCTGAGGAAATAGCTTGGAATACCAAGTTGCTGGATGTTTAGAGGAAAGTTTTTTCTCAGACTATTCTCTACCTGTCCAAAATGATATAAATAGCTATAAATGGGGGAAAGAACTTGAATATGGGTATATTTGAAGTGAGTGCCACATATAGGGACATATAGACCCCTATCCTTTGAGCTCTCTATCTAGTTTGATGTGCATTTTACAGTTAAGCCCCAGTTAACTCCAGGAACACAAGCCTATCCATCATCTCAGCTTTTATTGAATCCTTTTTTGTTTTAGCAGACAAGAATTTACAGAGCTTTTTATCTTTTTTTTTGCTTCTTTTTTTTTTCTTTTTTCCTTTTTTTTAATCTACAAACATACTGTGCTGTGAGGACCCTTGGAGCTGTACAAGCCAAATAAACTTTGCAATGACATTTAAAAAGTTGCTTTGCATTTGTATAACCTGGCTGTAATCCTTCTGTGTCTCAGAATTCACCACACTATCAGTCACTTACATTATTGAACTGGTTTTCACATAAAATCCACTCGGTTGTGGAATACTTATAGTTCAAAATTTAGTGAAGCTTCTTCCCCCCAACCAATGGAACAGATAGAAAAGGTGAAGCCAAGATGAACTGTCCTGGGACAAGGAGGCTGAGGTAATGCAAAGAGAATCAGTGCTTCGGAAAACATTTTAAAATATAGCTAAACAACGCTCCAAAAAAATAATTTTCTCTTTTTTGACTTGAAGTCATATGAATCCTCATGGTAAGGGCAGAAATACATGACAAGGATGATAATGCATCAATACATAACTGATATCACAGTACTAGGAGGCAAATTAAAAAATCAAGAAAAAAATGACACACAAATAAATTTGTTCTTAAAAAACACATTTCACAGATGCTTCTCCCATTCTGTTCCAATTGTTTTTCCATAATACTGGACACTATTGGCTTAAATGCACATGGAATTAACTTCTGTTATCTCAGAGTTGCTGTGTAAATGCTAAATTTGACTTCTTACTGTCTGCCTATTTTTGCCTTTCTATATAAATAAAAATGATGTAAAAAGATATTTTTATACTTGATTTAGAGAAGTTCAGCAATGTTCAGCTCCCAGTAGCAAGCTATCTTTCTAAACGCAAGAGCTGTTTTTCCTATGATTTTGTTGTCTCCTATGAATTTTTAAAAAATGTAATTTATTCATGAGCAGAAGTGAGTAAAACCACCGGTTTCCCAGTGGAGTCATATTGTTAACATGAACCACATCTTTCCTGACCTTGCATAGCAATTGTAGGGGCTGCACTCCATAATTGGTCCAAATACAAATACACTTGTAAATCAGGTAGGTTTCCTGGAACTTTGGAACAACACCAGTGCGTCTGGTTTTATTCAGCCCCAAGTCTCAATTGCAACTGACCAAAAAATTACACGCCAGCTAAACCTACCCGACCTTTCATGCCTGAGCTTTCCACCCCCATTCTCTTCTACACAAATTAAAATGAGGTTCTTTGCTGAAGCCAAAATCTTCCAATATGCTTGTCATGAACTGCTGAATTTACTGTTCACATCTTTTTTACAATACAGATTAAGTGTGGATCCAGAGCTCTGCTTCAAAGGGGCCCTCCAACTGCCATATTTTCATCATAGCATGCATTCACGATGCAAATATAATATCCATCTGGGCCTTTTATAGGCTTAATTTATCCCTGCTTATTTATCATAATTAAGTGCACCATATGATAGGAATCCTTGTGGTATCTCTACTGATCTGGAGTAGGGAGAGATCACTAACCCTACTTATGAAATCCAGCAATTAAATTACATGATATCACTCATCATAAAAAAACAAACCCTCTGCTAATGACATAAATGTGTTGGACTAACCAGTTCTGTTCTAGCACATATGTAAAATAAGGGGGGGAAAAAATGACAGAACATCAAAGATGAGAGAGCCCTGCAGAAGCCCCAAGGAAAGTTCCCAAGCCACTGGATTTGAAAATATGGTACACCACGGATTAGCTCTGCAGTGATAGAGATGTAACCAGGGTACACAAGCTGTGTCAAGAACTCCAGGTTGGGGGATTCAGAGAAGCTCTTCTGAAATTTAAGTTTATGTGACTGCTGTGAAGCTTTAAGACACTGCAAGTGCAGTCTGATTTGGGGCTGACCCAGCTTCTCATCTCTTCCCATGAAAACAATAAACACACACATACTTGGACCTATGTTTTAGCAAGAGCATTTTTTTTAACAGTATCTTCTGCAACCACCAAAAGCAATATCTAATTAGAAATATTTAAGACAAATGGTAGCTTAATAAACAGCACTTAAGATATCATGGTGCCTGTGTTCCGAGTCCGTAATGGAGTGCTGTGCAAAACATCCTGGGCTGTCTAAGTGAGCTAGTGTGTAACTGTGGCAAAAAAAGTATTGTTCAGATATACTCAGTCAGCTCCAAACCCAGGTATTGCACCGTGCTGTCACAAGAGGACAAGCTACACAAGCTGTAGATCCTAGACCTCAGCTGGCCAGTCCTATATCGCCCTTCCTTATAGTCATGGCCTAAGATATTCAGAGCTGGATTTGTTCAAACATACCAGAAGTAAATGTCTATACTGAAGGAGATAATTAATAGTGGCAAGGTGCCTTACTCCCTTTGAAACCAGTATGAAATCTCTGCATACTAAGGGGATGATGCCATAAGACCCAGCCAACAAAAAGGCCAAGAGCATCTACATTTGTGTTTGGAAGAGCTGAATATCATTTGTTCTTTCAAGACATAGCAGTTAGTGGATGATGCTGCCTCCTTCTCAGACCAGTGTCTGGCTGTAGGAACCTTGTCTGTACATGAAGAAGTCACAGTGGTACCATTCACTTTCCTCTTTGCCCTCTTTCAATGGTGCTCATAGCCCCAGTCCCTCCACCATATACAGAAGAACTTGAAGTCATCTTGTTGAGGATTGTTGCATAGGAGAAGACAAAAAGTAAGACATCATTAGAAAGGACAAGTCCGTCTTCTGATCAGTTCTCATCTCTCACATGCTCTTCATTGTTTTTCATCCAAAGGTCTCCTGCTGCAAAATACTCACCATCTGCCTAAGCAGAGCCTTCAGACCCCCAGAAACCTGGCAGGTCCCGGGTAGGTGCTAAACCCAGGGCTGATCTTGAGATGTGCCAACACAGAAATATTGGGGCTGAAAGAATTTTCAGTTTAAACAGCAAAGCCCACAGTGACATTAAGCAGCTATGAGCCATGGGCTTTTGTTTATTTAAATGCATTTAGTTGTCTGAAGTATTTATCTGTTTTCTATATGGGCCCTTGTGGGATTTCCCAAAGAGCCTAAGAATTTCATATACCTAATTCCCATTGAAATTTGGACCTTAGGAGTCGCTGGCTTTCAATAAGACTTTCAGAAATCTTACCATGTCTTTAATGAACTTGCAAGTTTTAATGAATAGTCATGCGATTTTGGAGTCTTCTTGTCTGGAAGCAAAGCTGGGCTGTAAATCATTACACCATTAATAGCTGTTCCTTCGCCTTTCATTCCTAAGTATGGTAGTAATTATCTGTTTTGCAAAGCATAATAAAATATGTGTCTTCATATTCAGATTATTCATGTAGCGACAATTCTAAAGTTATCATAGATGATGTATAGGCAGCAGTGTGTCCATAGTTAACCAGACTTCTTAGAGAGCTTGGTTTTAAACCCAGGGCCATAAACTTTGATTTGGGAAACCACAGTGGCCCACAAATCACCGGAAAAGAAGGGGAAAGATTTCTCCAGTGCTGGAAAAAGGCTAGATCTTTGCTGAACTGTAGATGCTTAAAATTTAACTTGATTTTGAATTTTTAACCAACGTAATGGTCTTACATAACCTGTAGTTAATTACTGTTGTTGATAATTTTGCCGCCCTTCTCGCTGCAGGAGACTGACCCTACAGAATCAGCAGCTCAGACCACCTCCTCCCTTCCAGGCTCCTTCCAGAAGGATGGTGTAAGGCTTACTGCCAGCTCTGTGCTCACTCGCTGGCACTGGCAAATACCTCTGGGTAAGGTCTTGGTATGACCACTCTTCTTGTTCTCCCTCTCTTTCCTTCTCATGAACGTGTGGCTCACAAGCTCCCGCATTTTCCCCCATGGATCCTCAAACACATAAGAATGGGTTTATTCCAGCCCCTGGCCTCACTGTTTTATGTCACCCTAAACTTTATATCCATCTTTACACTAGTTCAAATAGTATTATACCACACATTTGAAACGTAGATTTTACATTTGGTCTTGCTAGAGACTTTTTTTTTTTCTTTTAGGAGTGTGAATAGTAAATTATTTATGAAACTCTTACAGCTTGAAAACTACATGTGGGATTATAATAGAAGCTAATAGAGGAAAAAAGATCACAGCAGAGATATTTTCCAACATTTACCGTGAACATCCTTTGGTGTCAGGAACTGGTTGTGTTACATTGCATTCTCCACCAAAATCGCATGGAGTGAGACGGTTGAACTGTTCATGAAAGGGGCAGCTTAAAAAATTGCAGAAAAATTACACGGGAAGCTAGAGGCAGAAGGTACAAGCAACCTTCAAGATGGTGCAGTCTTTTCATCAAGGTTAGCTGAAATCTCCACACTCCTTTAACACAACCAGAACATAAACACTGTAGAACATTTAAAAAAATGCAAAAACCCCACAACCTCAAAGTTAAGCACAAACCTGCAAAGTTTCTGCTGCTATAAGTGTGCAACCATAAGCAAACTCATCAGAGCTGTTCAGACCAAACACAGAATAATCTCACAAGAAGAGTTTTCCTGCCAAAGGCTGTAAAGGTCCTTCTCTGTCGGTGCTGGGAGCTGCCCGACAAATGGCACATGGGGACACAAGAAGTCGGGGGGGAGAGGAGCTCTCCATTGACCGGCAGATGTAAGGAGCTGGAGTTTGTAATGTAAATCTGTCCTCCAGTACACTGCATTTAGAAATGACTTCATAGTAGTTGTAAAAATCTACAAAAATATCTGTTTTTTCATAGGTCCAAGAACCAACACTGAGCAGTGCAAGACCTGCTTGAACTGTGTCCTGCTCTAGTGTGCTTGGCTGGTTGAACATACTTTGCCTATGTGAGACGGGATTCAGTGGGACGTCACCTCTGCTCATTTACTAGGTTCCTGATTTATTAATTCACTTTATCTGTAAGTTTCTTCTTCAGGGTGGGGGTAGGTGTGAAGACAGGAAAGGGTATTTTGTTTTACAACTGCTGAACCATGTTTAAGGATGTGTCTTAGCTTTGTGAATCCCCTAGACTCTTTCTTTTAATTTATTTTTTTAGCCATTTATAAGAGACATCAACATCACTTTCTCACAAAACCATGGCAATCTGTGACAGGGTAACTTCTGCAGTTCCTGTTCATTTGGAAAACAGGAAAATATTGCGGGAAGTCTGGATATGCTCAGCTCAGTTTTGGAAGAAAATTTAGTCCATTTAAGATGTGGGTTTCCAATCATGTTGGAAGGACAGGATGGCTTCTGACAGCAATCCTGTCAGGGTTCAAAAGGGTAAAGCAATGCTGATTGAGTTTGTATTTAGTTAGTCCTGAGAAAGTCTGAGCTTAAAACAGCAATTCTGACCCCTCATTTCTTTAGCAACAAGCAAGAGCATTTCAGTCCTTTTTTCAACATTTAGCAAAACTCCTTTTCTTTATATATGAAAGAATTGGTCATCTGAATTTTTCTTCATTCTTTAGTTTGTATACACCGAACTTTTCTTTTTCTCTCATACACATTTTTCTTCCCATCACATGAGCTTCCTTCAGAAGCCTGCTAGCAGATGGGAATGAAATAAATAGATTTCTAAATAGTTTTCTGGTTACAAAAAGACAGTGCTTAGATAAAGAAATCTGACGAGAGAGACTAAGAAACCCACCTTCCTTCTCTGTTGAACTAACTGCGATGAACAGTAAAACGTCACCGCTGATGGGATTCTCTTCATCAGAGAACAGGTCACTTCACTTTGGCTCTTTCAAAGAAACTGACTGTGCAAGGATAGTCACTAACCTGTAATTCAGCTTCTCTGAAAACACCATTTAATTGGAGTCCTGCTCCTGGCTTCCTGCTCCCAAGTATGAGAGAGATTTTGCCCATCTCCCAAGGGTTCGGACCTCCAAAGAGGAGCCGAGGGAGACCCCTTCACATGCAGCCTGCTAGTGCTGCCCTCCAGAGCAGCCCCTCCTGATAACAGATATGACGTGATGATGCTGAAAGCTATCTCGATAACAGACCCTAGTGCAGGAGACTTTACTGCAGATGCTGTCATCCAGCAAACCACAAGATTTACTGTTCAGCCAACACAGCAAGGAGAGTCTTTTTCTCCCATATTCAGGAATGTTGTAGAACTAAGGAATGAGGAGGGACAACAAAATCATTCCTCTCTGGGGATTTTGTTGTTTTCCCTTGGAAATGCAGAGTGCTCTGAGGCATCAGAGAGGAATTACTCTCCGTCTTCACATCGAAGGTGTTTAGGGCTGCGGGGTCACACTGCCACTAGTTTCTCCACAGGCATTGCGGCAGGTTTTCCACCTCATACAAAATGCAAGAAGGTTGGGATGGCTCTGAAAGAAATAAGAAGAGTAAGGAAAATAACATAATTACACAGAGTACAACCCAGCTTCTTTCCAAGGGGGAATTTATGGGGTCTGTAGTTTCCAAGGGAAAGGAAGTAGCAGAGCTTTAAAAAAAGTAGAGACCAGTAAGCAGCTTTATGTAGGACAGACAACTGAGCTTCAGGAGCTTTGGTTAGTCAAGGTAGATTATTGCAGTCTGACCATCAATTACTGGTTCTTGCAAAGAATTCTGAAGTTTGTTAGTTTTCATACCTATTTCTTTTTCCTGTGGGCAGGAAGAAAAAGATTTTTTTTTTTTCTGTATATGCTTCCCCTCTGCTGCTTCTGTATTTCCTCCTTCCTTTTGCAGCAGAACTGCTCTGGAATCAGCGTTGAGTTGCTCCTGCCATCTTGCACACTCCTCACTTCCTTTCCCATCCTGAGAAATAAATTATGGAACCTAACAAGGCCAAAGAAAACCAGTACCCCAGGTTCACCATGTGGACAGATAGCTCATCTGAACCACTAGGTCTGCACAGCAGTCTCTGTTTTGAGTGCCAGCAGACTTTGATTAAGGTACTGGGAATAGAAAGAAGACTTTAAAGGAAGGAGAGTGTATCCAGGAAACCAGCATTAATTAGACCCTTCTCAATCCAGTAAGACTTTGAAGCCTGAGTTCATTCTACATTATTTGTAATTTACCTAAAAACTTTACAGCTGTGTAGATATCTGAGCCGTTCTTCCATAACTATTAGTTAAAGGTGGGAAAACTTTTACCTAAATTCCAGTAACTGTCAGTCCAAACACTGAATCAGAATTTTATCTCACGTAAACGGACAAAGCTCCATCTTGACTTTGCCTCCTACTGCTTATCTTGATCTTTTTTGTATTCCTAAAAAAGGCACAAGTATGTTCCTTTGCATAGAGGAAGGCTAGGGGGTGGGAAAATTTTTATTCAAAGTTCTAATCCCCTGGATACACTCTGTGACGGATGTGATAAATTTGTTGACAGAAGACCAAAAAGATATCACCCATTCCCCCCACTCCAATATATAAATGTCTCAGTGCTAAAGTATTGCAATATTCAAATTCTGGCCTCAAAGGAGAATTATGCAGTCTTGATATTATATGGCTAAGTTCCCAAGATAAGTAGAGAAGGAGGATTAGGTGCCACCAAATGAGATACAACACGCACAAAGAAGTGGTCCCTGGAAAGGGACAGCTTTCTGTGTAAGAAAACTCATCTTTCTGGTGTTTCATAACACCATAGAATCATAGAATCTTTTTGTATGAAAGACAGTTTTAAGGTCATCAAGTCCAAGTGTTAACCCAGCACTGCCAAGTTACCCATAAGCCATGTCCCTCAGCACCACGTCTACCTGTCTTTTAAACACCTCCAGGGATGGTTACTCAACCACTTCACTGGGCGGCCTTTTCCAATGCTTAATAACCTTTTTGTGAAAATTTTTTCCTAATATCCAACCTAAATGTCCCCTGCCGTAGCTTGAAGCTGTTTCGTCTTGTCCTATCACCTGTTACTTGAGAGAAGAGACGGACCCCCCCTTGCTACACCCTCCTTTCAGGGAGTTGAAGAGAGTGATGAGGTCTTCCCTCAGCCTCCTTTTCTCCAGGCTGAACAACCCCAGTTCCGTTAGTTGTTCCTCACGAGACTTGTGCTCCAGAACCCTCACCAGCTTCATTGCCCTTCTCTGGACCTGCTCCAGCACCTCAGTGTCCCTTCTGTAGTGAGGGGCCCAAAATCGAACACAGTATTCCAGATGCAGCCTCACCAGTGCCAGGTACAGGGGGACAATCACTTTCCTGGTTTTGCTGGCCACACTATTTCTAATACAAGCCAGGATGCTGCTGGCCTTCTTGGACACTTGGGCATGCTGCTGACTCATATTCAGCCAACACCCCCAGGTGTTCCACCAGGAAGCTTTCCAGCCACTCTTCCCCAAGCCTGTAGTGCTGCATGGGGTTGCTGTGACCCAAGTGCAGGACCCGGCACTTGGCCTTGTTGAACCTCACACCATTGGCCACAGCCCATTGATCCAGCCTGTCTGGATCCCCCTGTGGAGCCTTCCTACCCTCAGGCAGATCAATACTCCCACCCAATTCGGTGTCGTCTGAAAACTTACTGAGGATGCACTCGATCCCCTCGTCCAGGTTGTTGATAAAGATATTAAAGAGAACCGGCCCCCATACTGAGCCGTGGGGAACACCACTTGTGACCGGCTGCAAACCAGATCCATTCACCAGCACTTTTTGGACCCAGCCACCCAAACAATTCTTTACCCAGTGAAAAGTACTCCTGTCCAAGCCATGAGCATCCAGTTTCTTCAGGAGAATGCTGTGGGAAATGCGTCAAAAGTTTTACTTAAGTCTAGGTAGACAACATCCACAGCCTTTTCCTTGTCCACTAAGTGCGTCACCTTGTCATAGAAGGAGATCAGGTTAGTCAAGCAGGACCTGCCTTTCATAAACCCATGCTGACTGGGCCTGATCACCTGGTTGTCCTGTAGATGCTGTGTCATGGCACTCAAGATGATCTGGTCCATAGCCTTCCATGACACTGAGGTTTGACCGAAAGGCCTGTAGTTCCCTGGATACCCCTTTCAGCCCTTTTTGTAGATGGGTGTCACATTTGGTAACCTCCATTTAACTGGAAAGTCCTTGATGAACCAGAACTGCTGATAAATGATGGAAAGTGGCTTGGTGAGTACTTCCACCAGTTCCCTCAACACCCTGGGGTAGGTCCCATCTGGCCCCATGGACTTGTGTGCATCTAAGGGCTGTATCAGATGGCTAACGATTTCCCCTTGGATTGTTGGGGGTTCACACTGTTCCCCATCCCTATCATCTGGATCAGGGATCTGGGTACTGGAGAGCGACTGGTCTTACTGTTAAAGACTGAGGCAAAGAATCATTAAGTGCCTCAGCCTTTTTCTCATCCTGATCCATATGTTTCCCCCTGCATCCAATAAGTGATGAGGATTCTTCTTATTCCTTCTTTTGTTTTGAATGTATTTATAGAAACATTTTTTATTGTCTTGTACAGCAATAGCAGTAAAAGTACTTTTGCTTTCAGAACTTTACACAAGGATCCCATAACATTTGGGAACCTGCTACATTGAATATTTTCTGATTTTAGTACTGAATAGCTACCAGGAGTCATCTTCCATTTCTTTCAAGAAATTTAAGCCCTTTATTCAGCCATCCAGTGGTTAAAGCCCTTCCTCAGCACAGGGGGAGTTATCAGGGTCATTTTCTCCTGGCAAACGCAGGGAAGTCCACTCTGGGAGTGGACATATCCTACCCAGCCTGTCAGTGCTGTTACTAGGGCAGGAAACAGTTAAAAACCATCCTGGATGGCAGAAAGTGAAAGTGAGACTCTATTTCCTAATTGCCAAAGCTATATATTTTGCATTTTAGCCTGTTGCAGGCCACTGGGTAGAATTGCATAAGCATAATTTGACATGAGCAGAGCTACAATGATATAAAAGTGGCATCTTTTGTTGGCCTTCTTCCTACTCTTCTAAAGCATAAATAAAGAAAAGAGAAAAGTCTTCTGGAGGTCATCTGTCGAGGCATTTAAGCCTGTGTTCAGGACGTCATTTGTGCAAAATTTTAATCAGATTCTTCTGTTCTTCCTTTCCTATCTGGAGATTATAATGATGTATTTTTTACTGTTGCAGGGGAAGCAGGTATAAAAAAAATAATCACAAATTGTCCTAAATCAGTTACTTTTCTGTTCATTTCTGCATTGCTGGGAATGGGGTTCTTTACTCATAGGACAGTCTGTTTTCCAGCACACATAAATGGTTGGTTGATGGATGATGTGGCTGAGAAAGGAAGGTTATGGTCCAAATGGGTCAAGCAAATACCTTCTGCTGACAGAATTGTAGTGATGAATGGCCTTTGGATGGGTTCGTAAGTTCAGAACTGGAACTGTAAAGTGAACAGACACAAACAAGAAACAAATATAAAGCCCATAGCAAAAAATTGGTTTTGCATTTTGTTTGAAACCTCCCACAAGTGTCAATTTGTAACAAATAAGGTATTAAAAAACCTCACCATTTCAAAATTGTCAATAATAAATTCATGTGGCCAGTAACTCGCACATTTTATGCCGTGTTACCACAGCTGTTTCCCATGCTGCATGCCCAACTCCTTAGATAAAGAAAATAACTGGCACCAAAATGAGCAACTACAACTAGCAAAATGTCTGGTTGTCCCATTGTAACTCTACTGAGTAGCACAGAAATGAGAAAAAAACCCCCATAAACTATTCAGAGTATAACATTGTAGGCATTCTAGTGAACTATAACAGTTGTACCATAATAGAAAACTCCTTACATTAGTATTTTTTTGATAATTCCGGTACCTCATGGAAGTATGGTTTGTTTTACACTTGAAGTTATACAAGTGAACCCTCGTAAGAGCTATGTTGACCTGCAGTGAGTCAGATGAGATCCAAAGGACCATGCTTACAAAACAGACTGCAAGATCACAAGCTATCCCATAATTTGTGAATTACTAGTTGTTATTAAGCAGTTGTTTAGCAAAGAAAAATGTATGCCTTTACAGTTGAACAATTGTGTGCTAGCAGACTCAGAAAAGCTAAAAGGCACCGACTCTTTTATCCTCTTCTAAAACAAAGCCAGTGTTCAGTTAACAGTTATTGATATGCCAAAAAGAGAACAAAACCAAGACAATAGAAAAATCCGCTCCAAATTATAACTGCAAGGAAAGGAAAAAGACGGATGGCCGTTTAATCACAGCACTGATTTTCAGAAGCAGTGAAGAGCAGCAATGGCTGCCAGATTTTCACAAACCAGCTAAGCCTGTTGGGCATACAGTGGGGGCTAATATGCTTTGAAAACCTGGCCAGCAGTTTCATTATGGAAACTGCCCAGTTATAAGCACGTTCATAAATGTGGTCCTTATTTAACAAAGTTCAGATTGCTGTTGATAATCAAGTTCCACTTTGGGCTGCCAAGAACTTAAAACTCTTGTTACAGGACCTTTTTGCCATAACGGTAAAATATCAGAATGGGCCAATTTAGACCCCACCAGCAAAAGCACAATTATTTCATCTCACAGCTGCATTGCTTTTTTTTCTGCAACGCTTATTGGGTTAGTCTGAGGAAGAGCTGGATCATTTTTCCAGAAGGAGTGCTCTCTTCTGCTTCCCTGTTTGGGGCTTGGTGGCTCTTCCCTGTCCTGTGACACGAGATGCAGGTCTTCACACCAGCTGGCTTGGCAGCCTCCTGATCATTCCATTGTGGGGTTGACATGCATCTGCATTTTGTTCTTGTAATATCCATGCAACATGAAGGAGAAAAACTCGGCCTTCAAGGGCCTCCAGGAATAATAAAAAAAAGAGCAAGAACTAAGCTATAATGAATGCCTTTAAAATTTTGAAGGCATTGGCTCTAGTGTCTGCTACAACATGATGTGGTTGTATTCCTTCTCTTGTTGGTACCTGAGTATTGCCTCACCTTTTCTCAAACAGGTAAAAGGAATAACCACATTTAAAAGGCTGCACATAAACCCTTTACTTCAACAAGTATGCACAAATAAGTTACAAATCCAATCCTCTGACATTTCCTTCAAATGCATTTAAAGTAGGTTCAGCCCTGAAAAATTACACTTTTTTGCTCAAGGTCCTTTAGAGTCAGTGGATAGATTTCTACTGCTTTTGATACATCAGAAGAGATTACTTCTTCCCTGTAAAGGATAATGACACTGTTCTATCGGAATTCATTAAAATACTGAGAAATTATTTAACGAAAACTTCAATTTAAAATTATCAGATTTTGTTCTAAAAATTTATGAGAAATTCCAAGTAACATTAGATCACTACACTTTGCACTTCTGCCATTGGTTGGATATTAAAATCTGCTTACAAGGCATAAGGATCACGCATTAGCTAAAAGCATAAGAGAAGTTAAACAACAAAAATGCAGCCATGACCAGCAGAATAAAGCGAAACCCTAAAATGCTAACAGAAAAAGTACAAAGTTGGCTTCCAGCAGAAGAACTAGGAGATTTTTATTATGTGGATTTACCACATGCATTTCCACATCTGGCCTCTTAAAGGACTATGAGTTCCCTGGTCATTATTTTAATCATTAACACACACAAAAAAAGTATTAAATCTGAACGTGTTAGTCTCGAAGGAAAGTGATAAGTGAAAGCTAAATTGGAAGACAATTCAGATCTTCTATTTCTTTGAGTGAATATAAAGATATTCAATACTTTGTCCATGAAATTGTCCACAAACAAATAACATTGGCATCAGCTGTAATTCTTCTGAATTACTGGCTGAAAGGCCAGTGTCAGCAAAAGAAGAGAAATTTGTAGGCTAAGCCTGCAGCATTATTTAGTCACTATTAGGAATTCAGACCCTGGCAGTGGCCTGCTGCCTGGCATTCTCCTTTTCTGCTTGTGACATAAGTGGTGTCACTTCAGCAACAGAGCTTCTTGAAAACAAAACAAAATAAAAACCCCAGTGTTTTCAATCAAAACTTACATTTTAACATTTTAAATAGAATTGACAACTCTCTAGAGATACGCTTCTAATGAAGTGCGCTCTGGGAATGTTTGTGCTGAGGCAGGGACAAATCTTTAACAAAGATTTTCATGACTGACACAAAAAAGTTTTTTGGAATCAGAGTTTCTTTCTTTTGCCTTTTTTTTTTCTTACCAAACCTCATGATACTAACACAGTTTCCACAGAACTTTGCTCGTGCCAGGTAATACGTGGAAGATTGTTTCTAGCAATGAAAAGCAATGTAACTTACAATGCCAGCATGTTTAGGGTGGACCCCCCTTTTTACATGAAATCCTTCTTCTTAAAATGTCCCTCGGGAAACAAAAAAACCCATATTATTTTAACAGTCATCTATTACTTAACTAAAATTCCACTTATTTGAATGTTTTTTGTGTTTAAAAAAAGTGTATTTTTCCACCAAATACTAAAAGCACACAAAAGACAAACCCAGAATAGACAGCCCCAATAATAATAAATCATCAAAGTCCTTTTTCAAAGAGAACAATTTAAGTAACCGATTTTCAATCAGATTCCTTATTGCTTTGTGGGTACCTTCGCAGAATTCTTTGTTAATCATTTTACTTCATTATTTGTTCCACATATATTTCCATGAAGATTTCTTAACATGATGAAAATCCTATTTCTTGATCTACAATCAAATCTTACTACGGCCAGTTTCCAAGTCTTCATAACTGAAAATATTACATCTCTTTCCAAGTTGACTTTAATACAAGGAGGGTTACTAAACTAACGCAATTAAGTGAGCAGATCTGCAAGTTGAGATGATTGTTGTCGCTGTCTACGAGAGCTGGGATCAGGAATGATGGATTGCAGGCCATAGCACTGATAATCCATCTAAGAGAAAGCAGGATCCCATCCTGGATTATCTTGAATTGGCCTACCTAAAGGTTTTGTGATGCAAATTGGAGGCACTGGGCATAGTAACAACATGCAGAATATATTACATTCTTCTGACTAGTAGTGACTGGAAGGCTCTCGACTGTGATGTTCCAGCCTCATTAATAAGCCCTGTGTTGTACATCTGTGTCTGATACGAAGCTGCCATGCCTTGTCACCAATTACAGGCTCTGCAAAGACCCATCTCATTATAGTACTTATATTGCTTGTTCCTGAAGGTGATACTTGGTGTGGCACGTCCTCCTCTTGCCAATAGGAAAATCACCCTTGAAGTGAAGAGATGTCAGTCAGGAGGCACAAAGAAGCAGCAAAAAAGATTTTATGAAATGTTGCCTGGAATATTAATCGTACTGCTGCAGACGGTGCAGAATCAGGCATATGTAATGAAACAGGGGAAGAGAGGTTTCTGAGCTGTCTAAACAAACTGGCGAGCTCCTGGGCTGGGTGAAAGGTCCTGATGGTGGGGCACCAGTCAGAACAGGAAGGTGGATGTTTACTTTGGTGTAGTTTGATGATTAGAGAAAATGCCCCAAATGCCACTCCCCCACCCCGGCCCCATCTCTTCTGCACCCACCAGAACTTGCAAAAAAGGTAGCTTCACTTTCTCCTGCAGACGTGATGTTACTGTGTCCTCGTTTGTGTCACTAATTGCAAAACTGATGTCAGTCAGAAACATCCAGGGATGCACTCCAAAGGCTGCAGTGACTTGTGACGATCCACAGAATATGATCTGCTTTCTCGTTGCATTAATACCTCCCATGTACTAATTTGATCTTCCAGGTGACATAAATAAACTGAAAAATTTGACATGTTCAGTGAATACATGGGCACGGAATTTATTCTTCTGTAATGCTTTATGGTTTATGAGGTTTGTGCATTTTTACTGTTGTTGCTGGCTTTTCTCAGTTTTCCAAGAATTTTAATCCAATAGTCCATAGCTGTTGGTATGCCTTCCACCGGTTGCACAGTCTCTGCCAGCAGGCATAAAGTCCACAACACGTGAATGGCTTGTAATGACAGCCCCAAATTTGCAGATTTCAAAGAAAGTATTGTTAAAAATCCCCACCATTTTTTCTTTTATGTAAAATCCGGTAAAAACACAAAGATGGTTAACATGATAGAGAGAGACCTTTAAGCAGCTTTCCTTTAAAGTTAGTGTGGTAAAATATCTAAGCTTTTAAGAAGAAATCCTTTTTTTTTTTTTTTTGGCTACAACATGTCCCTATGGCTGTTGAATTTAGAGCTCAAGTGAGGGGAAGAATTTTTCTCTGCATGCCATTCTTCTACCACTTTGAAGGCGGGAGCATTTTCTCTTAAGCAAAGAATACCTCCAAATGTTATTTAAATAACAAGAGACAAGAAAAAGAAGGAGCTATCAATGTCAACTCAAACAAAAAGTAAACACGTCCTAAAGTCCTTGATTATTTTTCTCGATTCAGTACCTGTACACATATTTATGGGAAATGCAAGAGAAAACAATAAAGTGCCTCCCTAAAGGAAAAAAAAAAAAAACAAAAATAATACCATTAAGCCACAGAAAACTAAAACACCTAATAGCAACATAAATCTGTCTGTCTAGCTGGCAGTTTCCAAACCATAGTGTTGTGAAACAGGAAATACAAGTTCATCCTCTGGAAAAAATTGCAGACTGCATTATCTCAGAAAACTTGTATCAAAGGTGCCTTTCAGCATGATGTCTAAGCAGTCTTGTATCTAAAGCCTGCTATCTCTTGAATTCTGTATCAAAATGTTTGCAAACAAGCCAAAACTTTACCTGCAATTTACAGGGTAAAAAAAAAAAAGAAAAGAAAAGAAAAGAAAAGAAAAGAAAAAAAAAAAAGCAGCATTACTTCACAGTATAATACTGTGCAAGAATAAAGAATAAGGAATCATCATTGTTCATAGTTAACAAAGCGGAAACTGTAGCACAGAAAGTTTCCTCAAACTTTCCAGCTACTTAAGTAGAAGGTATGGTATTTTTACAAAAGTTATTTCAACTGCAGATTGCCAACAGCCCTTTACAATTGTTATTCTGCAAAATTATTCTTTACGTAACTGGCAGATCATGTGCTATGACATTTTAATGCAGTTCCAAAGAAATACAGCAAAAGTACTGAGCTCTTTTTTTTTTTTTCCCAACCAGATGCTCCTCTGCTTCTCACATTGATAAGGGGAGAACAGCAGGAAATCAGACAGTGAGAATTCCTGGAGATGTGAGGAGGAGAAGAGCTTGGACATCGAAGCCACCGTGAGACTCAGCAAACAGCTGAGAGGAGCACTGATACATACATACTGCATTGTAAAATACAAACCAGAGAGGTACTGAATGAGACATTTATCTCACAGTTCTGTTTGATCCAGGGCACCGGAACATCCAGAAGTCAATTTAAACATCTCCATGTACTAAATACATGTACATAATCTGCAGTATTCATCTACAGAAGTAATTGTTATGTTTTTTAACACATCTGTAGCAGGCTAACAGCACAAATATGTGGAATGTGTGCTTAATCAATATGTCAAAGACCACAGACAAAAATGAAGTGATAGAGAAAATATTAAACACCAGGAAGCTGATGAGATCAATCACTTTTCAATGTATGTTTTCCATCTGTTTTTTCTAATTGCAGAAAATTAAGGATGGGGTTAGTGTTTTGAATCAGAGGTGAAAACCATCCAGCAATGGAGGGCTAACCTAAAACTTGCAATAAAAAGAGCTGCAAAGTTGGGTGGACACTGAAATTGCTATTTTATTAATACCTCTATGATTTCAAAATCTGTTGAGTCTAAAAATATGGTAAGTCCAGCACAAAGCAAAATTTCTCCCGGAAGACAGAAGCGGTGCAGCAGCAGCACAGCTGAAGCATCTTGCTTTAAACCCAAAGGCATGAGCCTTGGATGTGTGCTAAACATGGAAGAACAGCTGATTGACCAAGATAGAAGGTTAAGGTACATGATCCCTGAGTTAAATGTTTCTCCTCAATAGCAAAGACCTGGATTTGGCCACTCCCAGAGGAGAAGCCAACACAAGACAGAGCTGTTCCCTGCAGGATGTCAGGCAGAGAAGAGGTGGGAGGACCTGAGCTGGGGGTTGTGGGAGGACCTGGGTTTATTGGTGACGTGGAGGAAAGAGTGGAGGCAACACAGAGGCTCTTTCTCAAGTACCGGTGGAAGAAACCAGCTCCACTGTTTATGTCACTTGTAGGGTTATAGCCATTTTATGGATCCATGGAGATTTACCAACCTGTGCGGCTTCCTGCTTCATCCATGCTCACCACCAGCGTTGATCAGGTCATTTGGCCTGGGCTATGAGTGGGAGGAAAACATCATCTTCATCATTCTCCTGTGTGCTGTTGGTTTCAGAATCTGTCCCTTAATCACACTAGTCTAATTGGCCACCAAGATTTCTACGAGACCTTTCGTAAATGCTTATTTTAAAAAACTACTTGGGGTCAATAAAGATTGTTTTATTTTAAATATTATTTTGTGAGTATTTCATTTTGTCTTTCATAGTTTCAGTCCACATTATGCATTTTATTAAAATTAATGTTTAACAAAATAAATTTGAAATGAAAAATCAAAATGATCAGTTGTGGGACTGCCAAACCTGGTGATAAATTGGTTGACTCATTTCTTGTTCATCTTGCGAGGGCAGTAGAATACAAATATTTGGTGGCTTTGGTCACTGAGAGTTGCAGTCCTTCCCCTCCTGTTCACCAGTTTTTGGGGAGGGGGCCGAGGTGCACTGCTGCAGCCCATCACCTCTGGGGCACAGTCTGTTCTTGTTTTGCTTGTTTGCCTCAGATGCAGATGGACAGGTTCCTAAATGTACTCTTCGTTGGAACACATTGTTTTTCATCTGCCATCATGACAGGTGCAGGGATAAAACAGCATCATACTAGTATTTATGGTATTCTCTGACTTTTGTTGCTGCTTAGAGTTTTTCTGCACCAGGGAAGTGACTGTTTCATGATAGGGAGCAGTGGTTACGGTCAGCTTAAGAGCCTAAAGAACTTAACACCAGGGGAAAAAACCCATGACCCAAGAAAACATCAAACAGGCAGGTAAAAAATTAACACAATCCCAGCACAAATCTCATGGAATTTTTGTGTCCAACAAAGGTTTAAGCATGTGTTTCACTCCATAAGATCAGATTCACTGACTTCAATGGGAGTTGTCCCACTTTTGCATTTTGGGCAAAAGTTTAAGGCTCCAATCAAGGCTCATGCACGTAAAGCAGGGCACTGTCTGCACAACACAGGGAAACATCCCTTTGTTATTAACACTCATGATCGGCCACAATCATGACTTTCTTACACAAAATATGCTTTCCATTAGTTTACAAATAATACAAATTAATCAGAAGTACCATGAGCATAGATGTCTTTTGTTGCAGTGGTGTCATTCCAGCGACTATTACTGCTTATCATCATTGATTACTTGAACATATTCCCAGAAGAACTTTAATTTGTATGAGTTACTCCAAATACAGGTATATCCACAGAACATCAGGTAGTCCTGAACAATGCTGCTCATCAAATTGGGGAACACTGTGATGAGACGAAAAGGCATAACAGAAAAACCGAGAAACAGAAAGTTAACGAGGCACTCTGGTGTGCCCTTCCATTTAAGACTAGTGTTTTCAGAGCACTCCAGAGAAGGATGAAGCATTGAGGACAGGGAAATAAAATGATGGAAAAGTTCTTTCCACTGGTGTCTCTCATACAGAGGCTCTAAAAGAATGAAATACACTTTAGAGAATGTAATAGCAATTTAGGTAGGTTATTGTTAAGGGTCTTCCAGCATTTCCAATATTGTTAGGTTTATAATTTCAAGTGAAACATACCCTCTGGGCTTGACTGGCGAACTAGAGCACCTCAGCTTTGGAAGCCGCCCTCCTCTGAAAGCTTAAACAGAATGAGTATAGTTGGGTTTATATCATAAATGAACCCAGGTTCTATTTTCAAACTGGTTTATTGAGATTTTTTTCTATAGTTGTATTAATTTTTGTTTATGTTCACAAATGTAAGGACTTTGACATTCTAGAAATCCTAAATTAATAGCAAGAAATTCCAGGTGACATCACAGCCAAATAAATAAGACAAATTTAATTGCTTGATACTATAAAAGATGAAGAAAATTCAAGAGATTAAAGGAAACATATTCTTGGTGGTAAGGAATTACCAGGAACGATCTTATTTTGTCACAGGAGTTAGAAACTCTTTCAAGGCATATCACTGATAAAATTGATGATGCAATATTTTCAGAGAAAGGTCCAAGGTACCACAATTGTCCCTTAAATTTCCCCATGAGGGAACAGATTTAGTACATCACAACTTTATAAATACCGTGGTGAGATCTATGTCCTGCTAAAATAAAGCAAAATTCCCACTGGGTACACATAAGCTGTGGGGCTTTGTGGAGTATTTTCCAAATCCTTGATGTGAATATCCAGCCAGGATGAACCTACAGCCACGTTAGGATGACTCCAACTCTCCTTTCCCCTTCCTACGTATTTATTCACAGTTGAAGCAAACTAAAACACACGGGCAGAAAGGGATGACAATGCTCTTTATCACGTCCCAGAACTGCACGACACAGAGCACTCACAATTTGTGCACAGAGAGGTCATGCTGATGAAACCTTTGGAATAGTGAAAGTTTGCCCTTTTGAGGGGGAATTTTGACAAATCTGCCTTTTCCGCACATTTACTTGGTATAGTATTCAGACCTCAAGCCCTACCAACTTCCACCTGACTGCATGTTGAAGCCTTCATAAAGACCACTATCATACCTGGAAGGTGTCATCAAGTTGCCTAACTCTGCAGTGGGATTCTCCTTCTATGGTGGTGAAGAAAGTATTGTGTACTGAACCCCCTCCACCAGCTAGTGTCCTTACCCTCTAGTCTCATCCACAGTGTTGTCATGTAAGCAGAGCAACTTGGAAACCTGACAACGGCATTGTGGGAAAAGGCTGATTTGGAGAAATTGAAGTAGTTTGTTGAACACAGGGTGGCAAAGTTCATCAAGTTCGCCGTGGTTCATCAAGTCCATCCCTGCTGCCATATTAGAGTCCCATTAAATGCTTAGGACCATAGCTCTGCAACTTACAAGGAGGTTTTTTGACCCCTCTTCATGTAACTGGAAGTCTCTTTCAGATCTTCACTGCTCTGATAGTTCGACACCATCAGCCACCAAAATTAATTAACAATACGTCTTTACACAAGTTTACACGTCTTTACACAAGTACCAACATTTTCTTTTGGCTTTAGTAGATCCATTCTGAATCCTCACCTTTATCCACTCATATCTATGGAGACTAATCACAACCTTCTTCCAGATTCCCTACCAATGCGTTGACCTCATTCCTTGGTGACGTGCTTAATTGAAATGTGTAATTTTAAGAGTTAATACATTCTGGACTCCTTTCAACCCACCAAATCCTCAGTCTTGAAGACTGATGATTTTTATGGACTTCCTAAGAGCTTGCCTGAAAGGGAGCTCTGAATTTCTGGCTCCTGAATCCTGAGGACATTCACCAAGTTTCCAGTGCCTCCCAGATCCCAGGCTCTTCAGTGCCTTGCCAGGTCAGCCTGCGGGAAACCACAGAGCCTAGTGAGCCTAAGAAACATATTTCCGTCCAAAAACACCAAATGGTTTCTACTGTTTCCTACTTTTAAAGGGAATATTGTGGAATTTTAATTTAGAAAATAAAAAAGTTTTTCAGTTTTGCTTTAACTCAAGGTGAAGCTTTTTTTTAAAAAAAAAATCATGGATTCTTCTGACATTGATACACAGTATTCTCTCAGACATAAAAAGTATGCTTACAGATCTTCAGTTTAAAATAAATGGTTTGCGAGACATAAAGACCTAAACTAAATGAGGTGTTCTGATGTGATTAATTGTCTATATTTTGTGTGTAAGGACACGACTAAATATGTAACTTGCTTTGTGGAGAAGTAGTGTTTTTCTCTCATCATGTAGACAGGGATCTTTCCAATCATTTAAAAATTCTTAAAGACTTCTCTCCAATTCCTCTTCTTTATGTCTTGAGCAAAATCTTTTTTTTTTTTGTGGCAATTTCTAAAAATAATGCTAGAAACCAAAGCAGTCTGATATTTATCGGAAAATATGCCTCTACATTAAGTTAAAGAGGTGCAAGGTTTGGACAATCATGGATAACATCCCATGGCTCTTTATTAGGTAATTCTTGCTGTCTATGATTTCTTATAAGCAATCAAAAAATTAAGTTATAGTGTTTGTTTGCAATTGTGTCTAGTTACAGAATTAACATTTTTCGTCTGCACAGATGCTGAATTTGATTCATAGGGAAAAGGAATCCAGAGGGTATGTCATATCTAGTGCTTTAATGAGAGCACGTGGGCTTCCTGCAAAGAGAGAAGTCTCCTGGGGACCACTTCTTCAGGAGGTCGTTGCTGCCTGATGTTTGTTAGACTGAGCTGGAGCCTTGCTCAGAGGGGAAGGAGGAATAGTTCTACGCCTGCCTCTGAGGAGGAAAACCAGTGAAGAGTATAGGAAATGAATCACCAGACTTGTCTCTTCTTGTCCCATTAGAGGAACAGAATAATTACTTTTTAATTCCACAAGGACCAGGGGTCTTCTCAGAACCCTGTGATTCACAAGGCTGGATAAATCAAGTTATGCAAAAGTACACGCCACATTGCAAAGGAAACTATAATGTTTAATGCTGAGCATGGAAAACCCAGCTTGGATCACCTTCATCTCCCGGAGAAAGTAGTCCAATACATTTATACTAGACATTGCAAGCTGTTCTGCCTGAAGCAGTAAGACACCCAACTGCCTGTTGGGCATGCCTTTCGGTGGCTCCAAAACCAGCAAACAGCCAGCCAAGAGAGGTTTTCCAGGTCCTGAAGGAGACAGAAGGAATGCACTTTAAGAACTTAGACATATGCACCTTTTGCTAAACATCCAGTCACATAGCAGGGAGGTTTGCTTACGGCTTGCACCTTCTGATCCTCCCTCATCCCTCATCAGGTCTGAGACCTGTACCACATTTCCCTTGCTGGGTTTTGCCAACTTTATGCGATGCATCACCAGCAAAAACATCCAATACCATCTACAAGCATAAGTGCTTCCTCAAGAGCTAAATGGTAAGTCTTCCGTGTGGTTGACCCCAATTTGTTTGTCTGAGGCTTTCCTGACAAAAAGCCATTGGTATAAAACGCAGTAGTGCAGTGGGTACATCCACCATCAGTATCCTCACCTTTGGTGACTTTGCACCTTGATGTCCTCTAAGTGGGTTCTGGGTGGCTCTAGAGCCGTTCCTTGTGACTATCTCAACAACTTCGTGGGAATGGTTTTCTCAGCCTTCCTGTAAGTGAAAATGATACAGAGACGTCTTCCAGCAAGTGGCGAGCTTCAAACAAATCAGATGTACTCATGGCTTCTGGACTAATAAAACACAGAGAAAACTGGCTTTCAGCTCTACCTTAACAGCAGTGTTAGAAGAGCAAAAAGGAGCACAGAGACTGCTTCTACTAGGTTTCAAACTCTCAGCAGAGTCCTGACCTACCACTGAGGTCAGGCTAGACACCCACTGCAGGAAAAATCTCTCAAATGCCCAGGGGGCATGGATTAGCTAACAAATCCTGAAATACAATTTTTTCAAGGAAAGAAATGCAAAAAATTATGATGTTTCCATCTGTCCTTCTCTCTATATATACTGATGTGAAATGAAAAACACCACGTTGTACTTAACAGCAGGGGTTTGTTTTCACTCCAGGTGGGGCCTTCCTCTTTCAGCATGCTTCTGCCCAAGCCGGGCACAATATCCTGCAAACACCCTTTCTCTCCAGCATCCTTCTAATCACACAAATTGAAGAAAAAGCATGACTTGGTCCTTACGGGTAGTCACCTACGTGTATGCATGTAGTCACCTACGTGTATGCACACCTACAGACACACACCTCTCTGAACACATCCTAAAAGGGTGCACTGAAGACAAGAGATGATGGCTGAACGGCAAACACGTGTATAAGCCAGAAACCATATTTCACAAGAAAACAGCGAGGCTGATGCTGCTGCTGTCTTGACATTTGAAAATGCTTCCCCCCCCGCCCCCTCCACCATTTCAAACTACTGTTGGTAGGTTTGTACCACCTGTCATTGCTTCCCGAGATATCTCTACTGCTACATAATTTAATCATTCCAGCTGATGTGTCAAGCAGTTAAATGTATTATTATTTAAAAGTGGATAGCAGTTTACTTTGAAATAGAAGAGTTAGGTTTAGGTTTTTTAACTGTTAAGCACAGAGAAAAAAATTGAAATGGTCCATCCATTTTAAGTAGTCATATTTCCTTATCTGCTGGCTTAGGTCTATTCAGAAAGATGTCCAAGTATCCACCAGCTCATTAGCAATGCACACAGACATATAGCTGAAAGCTGTGAAATATACCATCTTGAATAAAGGTAAACAGAAAAATACGTAGCTCCACCTCTCTGTTGAAGTCTTACTTGAAGCCTAGGTGCTGACTTCAAACATAAACGGCAGAGTGCAAAACACCTGCACAAGACTTTTCACTTAATTAATCACAAGCAGTAGTGCAAAGAATGCCATTTTAGGAGTGGGCTAAGGCAAATATTACTGCTATGAAGGGTTTTCAGTCTTGTTCTATGAAAGTACTCCATGAGGTTCCTTAAGAAAGTGACTCTAGGGGTTTCATTTAAAAGTAGTGCATAGTGATTTAGTGATTTGTACTAATAGGAGTCGCATGGCTAAATGACTGTGCACTGCTCTGAAAATGTACCCTTACAACCTTGCTTGGCTGATCTCCCCCAAGGTTGTGTCCGCCCCAATCCAGCTGTTTCCAATACCATGTAGAAGATTAAAAACTATTCTAAGCGGCAAAGAGATTCCTATTGTGCTACAAAATCACATCAGCCTATGCACTGATGCTAATACTTAATTCTTAAAAAAAAAAGATAAAAAAGTCCCTGTAGGACATGATGGAAAGATTTACACCTTGAGTAAGTCTATGAAGTTCTTAGGCAGTAGA
Organism: Numenius arquata; assembly: GCF_964106895.1. Lineage (NCBI taxonomy): Eukaryota > Metazoa > Chordata > Aves > Charadriiformes > Scolopacidae > Numenius > Numenius arquata. The sequence continues at coordinate 81,657,114 of NC_133616.1, forward strand.
ACGGCTCTCATTTTTTGAGAGCAGAATCCATTTCTTTTTTTAAAAAAAAACAACAGGGAAATAATGAAGGGGCCAGGTTTTTGTGTCAGGCCAAAAATTTGCTTTATTCAGGTGAAGTTCTGCCTGTGCAGAATGAAGTAGATCCTTCATCCATTTTGGTTATGTTGATCCAGTGGAAGAACTCATTTGATCTTCCAGCAGAAGATGGATACTTTCCCAGGAGAAAGCCAAGAGCAAGTGTTCATTCCAGCCTCAGAGGTGTTTATACATGGATGTTGTAGTGCTTTAGGAGTATAGGCTCTGAGAGTGCTGGGTTGGGATGCATAGAGCTCCCTGAGGAACACTCCTGCTCCTGCGCAAAGGTTCTTCCTGTTTCAGATTACAAGCTCACCTTTAGTGGGGCTGCAGATGGTTTTTGCCCCCCTCCTCAAATCCCGCAGCCTGGGGAAGCACATCCACACAGCTTCACGCACAGGGGTTGCAGCTGTGTACCTCTCATCTTTAGGTTTGGACTCCATCTGCCCTGATTTATGCTGCTTTGGAAGCAGCTTAAGGTACACTAACAAAAGATTGTTTCAGAAAGAGAACAGGCTTCATACAGAAGTATATGTAGCTAAGGACATAATTTTAATCACACTAACATTATTCGTTGTACAGGGAAGTCGCAAGTGCATCTTATTGTTTAAATGTGCCCTACACTGACACCTTGCCATTGTCTATTGCAGCCTCTCCTTTGCCTTCCTTCTCACGTCCTCTGTATAATTTTCTGAAGATGGAAGTGCCATGATTTAAATTTTTATTTGACACTAGCCCTCATGTGTATAGTCTTTTATCACCCCAAAAAGCATGGTTGATAATGCACCATTTTCAAAACCTTGCAGATTTCCCATTCCTGAAATAAATTGCTTCAGTTTTGGATCTGGCAAGTTGCATGAAGTGGACGCATGCTGGATTCCTCCCAGAACATATTTCGAGGAGCTAAGTCTGCTATTAATGATACACCCTTCACCTGGGACACCCTTCAGTGCTGAACTAGCAGAAGTGAACCAGAGTAGACCTTCCATTTACCTTTGCAATCTTTGGTATTTGGTACCAAATTTGTCTTCGGTAAGCTGTAACCACCCCAAGGACCAGGTCTACGTGAGACATTAAGCACATATCTATGGGTAGCTCAAAGAGCATAACAGCTCTGTAGAAGCTTCTCCTGCTTCTGGCAGAGAGGCTGCACTGCTGGAAATAACCCATGTCCACCCAGTCCCTGCCAGCCAAGAGCATCAGGCACCAAAAGCGGAGAGGCAGCTGAAGAGCTGCAGAAGAAATTGCTTTGACAACAAAAAAAGCAAAGTGGCTGTGTGATGCAGCATCCACTGAAGTTCAGAAATAGCAGTATCGACAGATGTCTGATAAGGCAGAATCACTCTTCACTCTGAAAAGAAGTCATGTATCCTCATCTGCATCCAAAATGGGATTGGTGTATGCAGCAGTTGTGGGGCATGATTTTTAATAATTACTGACTTCCCTCAAAATACCAAAATATGATTATGCTCTGTGCATGCTGGACACGGAAATTGGATGGGGGGAGGCAGTTACAGGACCCACATATGGGCTTAAATTTACAGCCAGTGAGTGTGGCATACCAAACTGCATGAAAAAAGCAGTCATGACTGTTAAAAAAGTGAAAATATATAATTTCCCCATGGCAATAACTGTATCAATGTGCTATTGACACCCAGTTGGTTTGGACCGGTATTAAAATAAAAACACTTGCTTTTCATACTGAAAAAAAAAGGGAAAGCAATAGCTAGAGGAATTCATACTGCTAACCCTAGAATGGGGGAAAGAATGAACCTCTTGCAACTCTGGCTTTTGCATGGCTGGGACCGTGAAATGAAGGTTAGTGCCTCGGCAGCACTCTGGAGGAACGCGTGTGACCTCCTGCCCACGAACAACCTGCTGGTCCCCAAGAGGATGCTGACGATCTGATCCCAAGCACCCTGAGGTCTTCCGACCCGGTCAGGTGCAGAGGAATGGGAGCCTACAGTGCTCAGCAGGAGACAGCCCCGAAGGGGACCCCGCTGGCCTGGAACGCAGAGATAAATTCTGATTGAATAAGGCATGGTTCATAAGACTTTTGTCTTCACTCTTCATTGTGGGATGGTTGGTTTTGTTATAAAACTAATTAGCATACATGTGGAAGTACTTTGTGGAAGCAGCTTAATCCTAAACAAATGTGAAAATAAGCCTGTATTGTTTCTAAGGACTGATTTACATTAATTATCTTCTACTTTAAAAAAGCTCACAGACTTTTTTTTTAATCATTGTTTCTTTGTGGAAAAATTAAGAACAGAACATGTCTGTAAAACACTGTACATACGAATTTCTTGCATTTCCAGCAAGGATGTATTCTCCACAGGCAGAAGGGCTTGGGTTTGAATCAAAAATGCTACATCCCAACCAGCTAAACTCAGGCACCTCAGTTCACATCTAGCTACCTAAATTACTAGCTGCATTCTTAAAAAATTATGACCTTCCGAGAGCCAGACTTATTTTTAGGAACCTATATATGGATTTAGGTGCCTAAACTTAGCCACACTGTGTTATTTTTTTATTTTTTTTTTTACTTTGTTAACTATAGTGTTGCTCATTTGCCCACATAAAACACTTCAGGACAGTTTGTGATCTCAGGAAAAGACTAATTCACTCAAATTTAACCAGTAACAACTCAGTCACTTCAGCCAGCACACATCCGTAATGAAAGTGTATGGATTGTCAGGCTGCATGTCTGCATTTAACTCCTGCTCCGTGCGTGGCCCTTCGCCTGACCCCAGTCCTTTGGTCACCCTACACAGGCTAAAATGCACCCTGGCTCTCCTCTGAGGCATCCAGAGAGGAGGATAGAATCAAAGAATCATAGAATGGTTAGAGTTGGAAGGGACCTTAAAGATCATCTAGTTCCAACCCCCTGCCATGGGCAGGGACACCTCCACTAGAGCAGGTTGCTCAAAGCCCCATCCAGCCTGGCCTTAAACACTTCCAGGGATGGGGCAGCCACAACTTCCCTGGGCAACCTGTTCCAGTGCTTCACTACCCTCACAGTAAAGAATTTCCTCCTAATATCTAATCTAAATCTCCCCTCTTCCCATTTAAAACCATTTCCCCTTCTCCTGTCACTACATTTCCTGACAGAGTCCCTCTCCGGCTCTCCTGTAGGCTCCCTTCAGATATTGGAAGGCTGCTATGAGGTCTCCCCGGAGCCTTCTCTTCTCCAGGCTGAACAACCCCAGCTCTCTCAGCCTGTCTTCATAGGAGAGGTGCTCCAGCCCTCTGATCATCTTCGTGGCCCTCTGCTGGACCTGCTCCAACAGGTCCGTGTCCTTCCTGTGTTGAGGACTCCAAAGCTGGACACAGTATTCCAGGTGGGGTCTCACGAGCGCAGAGTAGAGGGGTAGAATCACCTCTTTTGACCTGCTGGCCATACTTCTGTTGATGCAGCCCAGGATGCAGTTGGCTTTCTGGGCTGCCAGCGCGCACTGCCGGCTCATGTTGAGCTTCTCATCCCCCAACACCCCCAAGTCCTTCTCCTCAGGGCTGCTCTCCAGCCCTTCTCCACCCAACCTGTATTTGTGCCTGGGATTGCCATGTCCCAGGTGCAGGACCCTGCACTTGGCCTGGTTGAACTTAATGCAATTTGCATGAGCCCATCTCTCAAGCCTGTCCAGGTCCCTCTGGATGGCATCCCTTCCCTCCAGCGTGTAGACCATGCCACCGAGCTTGGTGTCGTCGGCAGACTTGCTGAGGGTGCACTCTATCCCACTGTCCATGTCTCCAACAAAGATGTTAAATAGCACAGGTCCCAGTACCAACCCCTGAGGAACTCCACTCATCACTGGCCGCCAATTGGACATTGAACCATTGACCACAACCCTTTGAGTGCGGCCATTCAGCCATTCCTGATCCACCGAGTGGTCCATCAATCGAACCCATGTCTTTCTAATTTTGAGACCAGGATGTCGTGCGGGACAGTGTCAAATGCTTTGCATAAGTCCAGGTAGATGACATCTGTTGCTCTGCCCTTGTCCACCAAGCCTGTGGCAGTATTGTAAAAGGCCACCAAATTTGTCAGGCACGATTTGCCCTTGGTGAAGCCATGCTGGCTGTCTCCAATCACCTCTTTATTTCCCATGTGCCTTAGCAGAGATTCCAGGAGGATCTGCTCCATGATCTTGTCAGGCACAGAGGTGAGGCTGACTGGCCTATAGTTCCCTGGGTCTTCTTTTTTTCCTTTTTTGAATATTGGGGTTATGTTCCCCTTTTTCCAGTCAGCGGGAACTTCACCAGATTGCCACAATTTCTCAAATATGATGGAAAGTGGCTTAGCAAGTTCATCCGCCAGCTCCCTCAGGACCCGTGGGTGGATTTCATCAGGTCCCATGGACTTATGCTTGAAGCTTGGAGCTTGAAGAGAGGAAAGGAGCTTGAGCCCATGGAGGGGATGACCGGAGTCTCAGCCTGGCAGGGAGCAGGGGGTGAGATGCAGCACACAGCTGTACCCAGGGTTTGCAACTGGCTCATAGAATCATAGAATGGTTTGGTTTGGAAGGGACCTTAAAGGTCATTGAGTTCCAACCCACCATCCCTGGGCAGAGACACCTCCCACTACACCAGGTTCCTCAAAGCCCCGTCCAACCTGGCCTTGAACCCCTCCAGGGATGGGGCAGCCACAGCTTCCTTGGGAAACCTCAGCCAGGGTCTCACCATCCTCACAGCAAAGAATTTCTTCCAAATATCTAAATCTCCTCTCTTTCAATTTAAAACCATTACTCCTTATCCTATGGCTCCACTCCTGATCAGGAGTCCCTCCCCATCTTTCCTGGAGCCCCTTTAGGGACTAGAAGGGGCTCTAAGGTCTCTCTGGAGCCTTCTCTTCTCCAGGTTGAACCTCCCCAACTCTCTCAGCCTGCCCTCACAGCAGAGGGGTTCCAGCCCTTGCAGCATCTCCGTGGCCTCCACTGGACCCATTCTAACAGGTTGATGTCCTCCTTATATTGGGGACTCCAGAGCTGGACACAGTACTCCTCTTTTTTTGTACTCACAAGAGTAGAGGGGCAGAATCCCCTCCCTCAACCTGCTGGCCACCCTTCTTTTGATGCAGGCCAGGATGTGGTTGGTTTTCTGGGCTACCAGCACACATTGTGAGCCCTTGTTGAGCTCCTCATCCACTAACACCCCCAAGCCCTTCTCCTCAGGGCTGGTCTCAATCCATTCTGTGCCTAACCTGTATTTGTGCCTGTGATTGCCTTGAAGACACACACAACTAATAACTTCTCTTTCATAGCGTATCCTATACCAGTATAGCTCAATTATCTACCTAAGTCAATGTTATTCCACGGCATAAGTTCCCACAAAATGCTCACTGAGTAAACATCCCAGGTTTGGGGAATTTCCTTGCTGGGCGCTGCCTGGCAATAGCAGAATATTATCAACGTGTAGACCTGCCTGGTGTACCCGCTTTCGTCTTTGCCGTGAAGAAGAGCTAGAAGTGTCCCTCAGTGACTCCTCCTGCCTTGGGACCCCTCTGCTCCAGCCACCAGGAATGGGCAAAGAGCAGGGAGAGGCATCTGTGGATCTAAGCATCATGTCCCCCTGCTAGTGAGAAAAGACAGAGAGCCAAGAATTATTTCCCTCAGGTAGACCTGACCAGACCAGGGTATGTATCTGGCTCCTTCATGTTGAAAAAAACCCCCTCTTTTTGTTTCATGATTGCTGCCTGTTTCTTTGGGAGCTGGAGGTCACGGATTAAGGAGGAAGGTGTACGTTGTCAGCCTTGCCTTGCCAGAAGAGAAGTGGAAGAAGCTGGCAGTGAAGTAGGTGGGTGATTCTGGTGAGGAAGATGGGTTTAGCCTCACAAATCCCCGGTGGTACAACGTGCAGCTGGATGTCCGCGGACCATCACGGCTCTTCCAGCCGCCCGTGCCTTGGAGTCCCAGCCCGGACACTGACTGCTGGCTCCTCTGGGTTGGCCACTGCTTGCGTGCATGTCCTTTCTTTTTATATTTAACAAACTCCCAGACTGAGCCGTGGCAAGGGGTCAGCCTGAGATGCAATGAATATATAGAGCTTTCGAATCTCCAAAGAACAATACCAAGTCTAACACAAACACAAAATCCTCTACCAGGATGCCTTGCTGTAGCATGAAAACAGCAGATTTTTGCAAAACGTAGTCTTATCGACAGTCTAATGGTTTTCTCTTTGACACGCATTTTACAGAAGCAAAGCAGCAGGCTCAGATAAACTCAGTCGCTGCAGGTCTGTGATTTCACTGTGTTGGAGAAGCTGTCTTCCTCGCAGAGATGCTGTTACCTCCCTTAGAAAAACAGACCCATGACACAGGGAATAAGGATGAGCAAGATTTTCCTCTTAGAAAGGGAATATTCTGCATAATCCTCTCTTCCCATCCCCCGGGCTACTTTTACTGAAATATGAAAACCAGTTCTCCCTTTGACTTTCTCTATTGTCTCAAATCCTCTGTTTAAAAACTGAGAATAGCAGCTATGTTTATAGTTTTCACTAAAGAAATCTTTACACTTTCGCCACTTGTATTTTACCAGTCAGGAGTACAGAACCGGCATTCTTATCCATTTCTAACAAAACCCCATTTGTTAATGGATTTTCTTGTTCATTTCATTTAGAGCACTACTGTGTTTAAACACTTCGAGCACTGAATGTAAAAATAGCTGCCAGTCTCAGAAGTGAACATTTTATTTGTAATACAGGTGATTTTATCATGCGCCACAACATTTTTTTTTTCCTCATCATTTATTAATGTTTTATATAGCTCATCAAAAATGAAGGTTGAGGTCAATAACTGCTGACACATAAAAGAACAAGAAAAAGGACAGGCAAGGACATTATCCAGAGGCCTGTACACTAGCAAAAAGCCCCTCATATTTTCTTTGTACGCCTTGAAAAATAGCAATAGCTAAAAATGGCCAAGTGAAGGAGAAAAAAAAATCAAAAAACTATTTTTCTTTTTTTTTTAAAAATAATCAACATGCTTTCAATCTCCTTGTATACTCACATGTGCTCCAGAAAGCATCTGGATTTTTATTGGTAACCCTTTCCACTTATCAGTTTCACTCTGTAGCCTCTACTTTTCTTTGGTGTTGGGGAGTCCCATTTTCCCGTTTGAGCAGATCGCTGAGCACAAGAGCTATTTTCCACTTGGCTCACAGATCCACGCTACGCGATATTGACATGACTGCGTTTAATAATAGTTCCTGCTGATTCTGTTGTGGAAAAACTTACTCTTCATAAACTGTCTAGCATGTGGTGCCAGTGCATGTGTGTATAATTTTTTTTTTTTTTTTTTAAGGGACTTGGGCCCTGGTTTAGAAAAAAATGCTTGAGCATGTGCTAAAAGCTAAACACACTAGTTCCCACCTTTATTCAGCAAAGCACTTAAGTATGTGTTGAGTCTGGCTGGCTTCAAAGGGACTTATGCACATGCTGAAGTGCTTGTTGATTCAGCGCCTTACAACCCAACCCTCTCAGGAACGAATCCCTGGCCCAGATACTCTCCCAAGCCTACCTACAAGTCCCTCCCCAACAGCAGGAGTTAAGCCTCACGCTACAATAGACTTATGAATTTTCAAGTTATCACATTTCCACTGGGCGAAAGTGTTGCATATTTCAGAAAATTGTACTGGAGATAGGATCAAAACTACATCTCCAGAGCAGTCAATGATCCACTTAATCTACATCGCTGTTTCAATTCATAATACAAGAGAGAGCAAAAAAGAAAAGCTATTAAACGAGACCCTAATTGTTATGCAAAGAATGCCAACGCTTACAATTCAATTACATCAGCTTTACTCTCACATACAGGCCCTCCCTAAATGTCAAAGGTGTTTCCACCTTCAGTGACAATAAAGGCACAAGACAGTATTTGTATATGCACTTAACACACCCCTTTTACAGGAATTCTGTACCACTGGAATATGAAAATAAATCTTCATCACACCTTTTTCAAAGTTTGCATCAGCTGTTCATGAAAATAAATAAATATAAAACATGACGGGGTCTTGGGTGAGGGGTGGGAAGTGGGAATTGGGTCAATTTGGTCGCGAGAGTGGTTTAGGATAGTAGCCAAACTTAAACTGCAACAAATGTTTTCCATGGCATGATTCCTCTCTCTCCAGAATAAGGAGTTATTTCCAACAAGAAACAAAAGCCGACTGCACTGCTTCTCCTTAGGTTGTTAGCTCTTAGCATCATTTTATGGTGTCAACCTATTAGAAGGGATTTTAAAAAACTGCTCTCATTAGAGCTGGAGCTGTTGGGGCATGCAGTGAAAAGATGTAATTTTTTTTCTCTGGGAAATATGGTTCTGTAACGAGCAATAGGCTAGAAGTTCAGCAGCAAACCTATCTAATACTTCCTTTATAAAAATGTGTTGATTTATGTGTGCATGCCTTACCAAATTATTTCTTTTTGATTTTTAGATCTATTTAGTCAAAGATTGTCATAAACACCAGGTACATGGCTTTATGGTTGGAACGCCTGAGCAAATATCACTGCTGTCTCAAACCATTCCCTGGATACTACATAGGTATCAAATACAGGCTTAAATCCACAAAAGGACACCAGGTAACTTGCAATCATGGCAGAATCTATAGCTCCATAAAGGTTTCTAGGTTCTCTATAAAACTTATGAGAATAAAAGGGCAGGTTGCAATTTCAATGAGCCAGTAGGAAAGGTCTTTCTTTCTCTCTTAAAAAAAAAAAAAAGAAAGTAGCTTAAATTCTTTTCCTTTTTTTATGTTCTAACCCCATCTTCCTGAGCCTGCTGTTTGATGTTCTCCTAGGATTGCTGGAAATATGGGTGTGAGCTCAGGGATCCTGCTTGCTGCACCATGTGCTAAGTGCTGTCACATCGCACACGGGCATCTTCCCTGCCACCATCACCCTCTTCCTTCTGTCTGGTAAATATCTTGGTGCTTTGGAAAAATAACTAGCCCTGGAATGAGCCTGATTCAAATGTACCATCTACAGGAAAGGTATCAGGGTTTATGTGCCCATTTGCTCAGGTTGTCCAACATGCAAAGTCATGGAATCATTAAATCATAGAATCATAGAATCATAGAATGGTTTGGTTTGGGTTGGAAGGGATCTTAAAGATGATCCAGTCCCACCCCCTTGTCATGGGCAGGGACATCTCCCACTAGACCAGGTTGCTCAAAGCCCTGTCCAGCCTGGCCTTGTACAACTTCCAGGGATGGGGCATCCACAGCTTCTCCGGGCAACCTGTTCCAGTGTCTCACCAGCCTCACACTAAAGAACTTCTTCCAAATATCTAATCTAAATCTCCCCTTTTTCAGTTTAAAACCATTACTCCTTGTCCTATGGCTCTGATTAAGAGTCCCTCCCCATCTCTCCCGTAGGCCCCCCTTAGGAACTGGAAGTACCTAAAGTACTGGATGGCCTTCATTTAAGGAACCTCAGTCTTCCCATGCAAGCTCAGAAATTCAATAACGTTTTAAGACTTCCTCTAGGAAACAAATCACCTAGAATTTAGCCACTGGAGTGTCCAACCATCAGACACGTCACCACCTGACTAATTCCAGCCCAGGATCTTTGCAGAGGCTGGACAACTCTGTATCAGCACTGACTTCAATCTGCCTCCCTGGAATCTGGGTTACCAAAACCTGACCTGCTGCATTATTTTAGCAGCTTCCTAAAAAATTCCAACACTTGTAAGCAGGGTAGGTCGACAGGAAAACCTCACTGGTGTAGAGCTAGCAGAAGAAACAGAAGAACAGCAGTGATTTTTTTACTGCGTACACGTGTACTTATGCGCATGCAGCTAGTAATAAGATGGTCCTGCCACTAAATAGCTATCTTGTGAAACATTTACATATACCAAACTGATTAATTATTCATTTACTTCCAAACTATTTTCCTGAAAGGACTATTTACTTCCCACCCCCATTAATAGAAGTGACCTAATTGAAAGCTAAGCTCGTGGCCCCGTGCTTTCTAGGTTTAGAAACAAACCTCCCTTCCCCGCCGCTAGATCAAACATCACAATGTCAAATGCTCTGCAGACGTTTCCCTCGGGAATCTGAAAGGCTAATTAGGGTAAGCTTCACCATAAAGAATACAGTTGTTAAAACAGCTTTTGTACACACTGGAGTAATGATCATTCTCTTACACACGCAGTGATTTGTTGCTGCAATTTGCAGCCATATATCTCTTAGGAGCTAATTCGCATGTTGTTATTTATTGCACGTATGATTATTAATGATATCTTAGCAACTGCTGGAAGTAACTTATTTCACCTCAGGAAGTCAAATACTTGAGCTCAATGTTTACAGATCTAAGGAGACATCAATTTCTGTAGAAAATCAGTTCTCCATTTGGCCTCCCCCACCTCTACCCTAAAATAATACAGTAAGGTCTGAACTACCATCATTTACAGATATTTTCTCATACTGTAAAAATATTTGCCATTATGAAATAAGAAAAAAATCTGCCAGTTCTTTTTTCTTATTGAAAACAGAAAAAAAAAAAATAAATGAGGATTTTTAAACACCTCTGAAGAGGAGAGAAAAAGCACTATGCCCAGTATTGACAAAAGTTACCTGTGTAGAACACAGGACCAAGTTCGTAGTTCACTTGTAATCTCTGATAGGGAAAGAACAAGATGAAAGTACTGCTTTTTTTATTTAAAAATGCTGCTGATATGTAGAAGCATACAGAGAAAAGGAAAACCTTGCAAGATCACTTACATATTTCACAGTGCCCTTGCTCCCAATTGCTTACGCTTTTGTGTCTTATGCCTCAAAAATTACTAGGTTTTGGCTCTGTGATATTCTATACAATAGTTGCTGATCTTACATTAAAACGGAGATCTTCTGCCTTGGTGTCTGTGAAAAGAAAATAAAGCGTAATCAAGAATGACAGATGAACTCACTCTGCCTGATTTTGATCCCATTTGAACACCGAGTTTCAAAGTGAGACTACAACACAGGTTTTATTGGATGTGTTGTAGTGCCCTTTAGAAGAGGCTGTCAAAAATTCATGGACATTCAGATGACTCCTAATAAAATGAAAACCAGTGGGTCAGTCTCTCTAGCACTTGCCTGAATTCATCTCGTTTGTAGCATGGTCTGGTCCAATGTGGAGGAAAGTCCTGGGTGGTTGGTTGGAAGTCCTCTGAAAGACAGCAAACAAGAGCTCTGAACATGAGCTTCTGGTAAATTTGCTAAAAGTAAACTGATGAAGCAAGAAAAGAGGTGATGATGGTAGATTTTTCAAGGGAGAGAAAAAGCCTGTGAATTTTACAGACTACACAAGGTCCACCCCTTCATAGCCACAGGTGTTAAAAGTATAATTCAATTATTAAGTTTTACAGTTACATATTAACTTACACTGTACAACAAATCATTAGATATTAGGATATCTAAACCACACGGTATTATATTATTAAATTAAAAATTCTCGTGATTGCTTTAGCAAGCCTTTCATGATCAATATCACATAGTAATACTAGAACAAATTAAAAAAAATAGATATCCAGGGTTGGGTTGGATATAGCTTGCAGAGCTATGTTAATTGCATTTGTATATTAACATGGTAATGCAAAATATGGTGATTTCTGGTTAATGTATTACATAACTTCCTCACAATGGTTAAGAGGACCTCACTTCTTTTTTTTTAAGGATGAGAACATATGAATAATTTGACCTCAGCTCCCAAATGCTTTATGGCCGTTTGATGCAGCAAAATAACTAAAAATACAGTACTATTGATTGTTTTTCATTTGCTCTATAAATATTGTTAGCAAACACTAACCTGAGTTGTATTACTCTAAATTGACAGTAATGTGACCAGGGACCCGTCTAACTGAGTACAAAATCCGGTTTAGGGTATATGATGATATAGATCTGTAAGTACTTGATTTTTTTTTTTTTAGTAAAAAAATGGAAATTCAGTTGGATATTATTCTGGGCCCTATCTGGTCTGCGTGTTTATGGTTTTGTAGGGATTTGCATGAAGGATGGAAGTGAGCTCACAAATAAGTATTTACATAAATGTGCATGCAGGCAGGATCACAGAAACTGACATACATTAATGCCTGCATCATACATACGTTGACAAAAAAACCAACCCGTCCCTCTGTTATGCAAAAAGGAGCAATGCCTTGTGGTCGATTATGGTGTGGGCAGTGCATGAGAAAACCGTAAGCATTAGCAATTTTAGCAAACAGCACTTCAAGGATTCGTGGGATGATGCTTTTCTTCTGCAGACATCATGGCTGAACAATTTTCAGTAACAAATGAGAAATATCGCAAAGTCTCTTCACAGATATATCTCAAACAGAAAAGGCAACAGATTTGTCAAAACATTTGTTGTGAACTGTTTATCTGAATGTGATGCTTAATGGTTTGCTTCTTGAGTGTAGTTTGAGAATCACATGAGAAGAATTATCCAAAATCTCAGAGGTTTTTCTTGTTAGCTTCCTAGTATTTGCACACATAATTACTGTGCTTAGACATATGTATAAAGAGAGAAGCTGTGTCTTGCTGTTGTGCACAAAGTGCACAGACCCGCATCCCAGTGGGAAGAACTGTAAAATGCTCAAATGTCTTCAATAGGGACAGGAAGGAGGCGAAAAAGGATATCTGATGCATGTGATGTCAGAAAATCATGACACGTGCTGGAGTTTTCTGTGGTTTGAAAGGGTCGTTTTTGACAACAAGTAGTGCCACAGGACACACAAAGCCACCTTGATGCAACCACTTACGTCGCAAAGGAATCTTTTATGATCCCTCCTACTTTGACAATATGCCATGACATTGTCAGATTTGTGTAGGAAAAGAGGACTTTACATCTTGTGTCCTCACAGCTCCTTAGAGGATAAGGTCAGTGTATAATTTGCAGTTTGTTGTTGGGGGTTTTTGTGGTGGTGTTGGTTTTTTTTTTTGGGAGGGTTGTGTTTTTTGTTGTTGATGTTGTTTGTTTGTTTGTTTGTTTTATAAGGAGAAGTACCATAATGTTAAAATACCAATGAAGTACATTGTTTCCAAAAGGCTCTGTAAAGATTTTGGGGCTGAGTAAAAACAAAAAAGCCTTCAGGACTGACTGTCCCAGTATGACTGAGCAGACAAGACTTGAAGGAAAGCAATGAATCTGCATATCCAAAGACTATGAAAACAACATCAGAAGAAACAAGAGAATATCAGGACTGAAAAGGCTGCAGGAGTTTGCAAGCAGATGTCAAAAAGCATACCAGAAAATGTCAAGAAAAGTATAACAAGCACTGGTTGCAGAGATTAGGCTGCTAAATATATGCATGATGAGCATACCATGCGAGGGCTTGCTGTCCTAGGGGCAGCTTTGCAACCAACACTGTAAAAAAATCCCCAAACCCTCTCCACCATCACCAAAAAAACTTATCAGTGAACAATGTCTGCAGATAATCTTGGAGTCAGAATGTAAACAGGGGGTACTAGGCAAATAAAACTCTGGCTGAAACATGCCTCTGGAAAATCTCAGTCATTGCTGTTTTATCAGAGCCTGGGCCAATTGTTCTGCTCTGTGGGGAAGGAGCACAAACAGGCAGCAATTTTCAAAGGAGTACAATGGAGAACCTGAAGAAAATAATTATGGTGAGCACTGACCTTTGAAAAGGGCTTCCTGAAAGTGTGAATAAGGAAAAGGGTTTTGGAAGTGCAGAGTGGTCTTGCACGGCAGGCAATAGCAAGTTTGTGTGTATGGCATTTGCCGGGCAGCAAGTCATGCTGGTTCAGGAGTGGTGCTGGCTCCCAAGTATTGAGTGATGCTGATGTCCTCCCATGGAAGAGCTCCATGGTCCCAGAGGAGCACTTCCAACCAGAGGGGTTGCTCGCCCCTGGCCCTGGCAGCACTGAAATGAGCAGAGAGAGCAAATGGCTGAAATCCAGGAGCTCCTGAGCTGGAAACTCATTGAAGTTGCAGCAGCAGCGAGAAAACAAGCAAGTCTTTAGACAGTGTTGTAGAAGCAGCCTGATCATAGTGTCCGTGGCAGCTATTAATTATGGGATATCCTGGGTAGTCATCGACATGTCATTGCATGTTATGTCCTTTACTCACAAATACAAAATTAAAGAGGGTAGGCAAGAATACTACGTTCTTCCTCACAAACTGACGGGAGCAGGAGTTGCAGTAGTGTGAAATAACACCCTTCCTGGTCTCCACCGCGTCTGCTGGACCTCAGCTGTGGGGAAGACCCATGGGACCGTGCAAGGGTGTAAATTTGGAGGGATGAAAGCATCCTGCTCCTTTCAGAGAGCTCTTGCTGGGGCTGGCCAGTGTCTCACCCTTAGAAAATGAGCTTGATGCAGAGAGCTTTCATTTTCAGATTTTCCACTTAATTTGTAGTGACTCATCTTTGTTTGTTTATGGCCACTGATGTGTGCTTGGCTAATAGAAAACCGATGCCTCATCTCATGAGCAGAAACCTCATGCTTCATTTCAAAACTGCCGTATAATGGTCAGTCTCAGCATGCAATTTTTGTTTAACTAGTGTACTTGGCACTGCAATCACCACATGGAAACATTGATTCCCAGTCATCCATGTCATGTAGTGCACTACTATACAGGCTATCCATAAAATAACTACAGGCTTCCTCTTCCACAGTGCACGCTCCTAATTAAGTGTCTGATTATGTATTCCACTGAATTGTAAAACAACACAAGTATGAGATGTAAATAAATATGCACAGTCCCTGCTTAAAGAGACTGTTTCCACTGAAAGAGGATGTACATCAAGACAACACCCTATTTAGTGCTACGTGGTGAAGTTTTCTTCCACAAGCAGCAACTGTAGATCTGACCCAGCAAATATCTATTGTCGCCAGGCAGTTCACGTTCCTGCAGTTAGTCCTGCTGAATTCATAGATGGCTTTAGGGAAGCTCAAATGAGTTTCAAGTGTGGCCCATTTTGGTGAGTAAGCAAAACTGATTCATTTTGAATTGCCATGGGTTACAGAACATGAATCTCTACCGCAGCTCAGCTGCTCAGTGATAAGTTGCTAAATGCCAGCTGGCTTTGTGCCTTTAAACCTAAAATGGTGGATATCAAAGAAAATGCCAGTTACATCAGTTCAAGCCCGTCAGTCTTTGGATGAGTTCCTAATGCAAATACTTATGCCTTTTCTGGAACTTACAGGAGAAAATCTCCCTGAGCCTTAGCTGGAAATCTTGCATTCAGGAGACACATGCAGAAGGTTGGTGCTGCTGCATCTATGAATACAGCACATCATCCTAAAGGAGAAGGAATGGCAGAGACCTGGCTCTCTGTGATACGCCGAACTTGCTAGGGCAGCTGTGCAAGGAAGAGGGTTGCTGCTATTTTCTGGTGATATATACAAAAAGCAGTTCATTCTTCCAACCACAACATAGGAGAATCACAAGGGTAGAAAGATTTTAGGTGAATGATGCAACTTAGCCACCACCTTATTTGTGTCACTCATCTTACTGAAATGCATTTTCCTTTCCTCCAGGTGCTTAATGTAGCTAAAGTAGGTTTGAATTCACAATCCAGAGACTCAGCAGAAAGAAGCATGATTAAAAAAATTCCAAAACTATGCAACTTGGAGATAGTAAGAAATAATAATCATAAAAAGGTTAGAGTTGGAGAGGACCTTAAAGACCATTGAGTTCCAACCCCTCTGCCATGGGCAGGGACATGTCTCACTAGATCAGGCTGCTCAGAACCCCATTTAACCTGGCCTTGAACACCTCCAGGGATGGGGCATCCACAACTTCTCTGGGCAACCTGTTCCAGTGTCTCACCACCCTCACAGCAAAGAATTTCTTCCTAATTCCTAGTCTAAATCTCCCCTCTTTCAGTGTCGAACCCTTCCCCCTCATCCTATGGCTCCCCTTCCTGATCAAAAGTCCCTCCTCATCTCTCCTGGAGCCCCTTTAGGGTCTGGAAGGGGCTTTAAGGTGTCCCCAGAGCCTTCTCTTCTCCAGGCTGAGCAACCCCAACTCTCTCAGCCTTCATGGGAGACATGCACCAGCCCTCTGATCAGAAGTTAAAGTTAAAAAAGTTAAAGGCTCTGCATTACTTCCAGGAATAACTCCTTTCATCTCTTTCGTGTGTGAGTTATTAAAACTTAGAATCCCCAAGAGATTGGCAAATAACCCCAAAGAATACAACTGATGGTAAGCCTTTGTTTGATCTCCTTACACACCATTTCTGATTTGGCCTTGGTGACTTCAGTGAGATTTTATATGAATTAACTTCTACAACTGGGTCCTGCCTGTGGCAGGGTCTGTCTCATGCTGACAGTTTATTTTCCATATCCTGTTAAATTTCCTAGTGGAAGCACTGATGAAAGCTTCCAAACAATCCTATGGTTGTAAGAGTTGGTCCATAATTCCCCTCCCTCCATGTGCATTTAAAAAAGTGGAGCCAGAAATACATACCATACCATAACTAATCAAAAACAATGCAATCAAATAACTAAAATTTGGGAAAATTTTCCCCAGTAAAGACAGAAAGAACAAAACCAATAAAATTGAAACTATCTTTTATTAAGAAATAATACTTTCTAGAGGGCTAGTACATGCTGGCAAAAGGAAAAACGAGGTTGGTTAATGATGCAATGCTTGGAATCAAAGATCATTAAGCCTAACACTGAATTAAACACACAAAGAATTGCCACAAGAAATGAGAAGCTCTGAAACAAGTCGAATGGTCTGAAACCCCATCTTTCTAGCCAGGGAATGGTTAGAGGTCTCAAAAGATCTAAAATAAATTCCAAAAAGCTATAAAAACAAGAGAATGGAAACCACATGCAACATAATGGAGTCTCAAAGCACTGAAGAACTTCAGTCCAATATAGATAGATTACATGGTTGTATTTAGGTTACATTCAGCTTGGATGAGTTTTGAACATTTTGAACAGAAACCTTTTTTTTTTTCCCTTTTTTTTTTTTTTTTTTTTTTTTAATGAATGATGCAGAATGGGTGTGTTTGTGACACATCTGGTGAGCAATCACTTTTGCTGACCATTTTGACCTCCCTCCCAAACTGAAACCATCATGGAGCAGAAGATACTTCTTTCCTGTTTTTTTTGTGTTGTGTGGTTTTTTTTTTTTTTTCTTTTTCTTTTTGATTTGCTCTGTTCTTCTCACTTCATACATTACATGCACTGCTACGGAAATGAACAGAGCTTGAGCAATCATAAGCTGGTACCTGACATGGGAAGGTATTGTGCACTTTATTATTCTGGTAGTTTAGTGAGTGTGACAGAGGATGAGGTTTGGTTCTAATTTTGTCATTTCATAACTCACGGTTAACAAAAACACTGTCAGTGCAGTAATTAAGGTTAATACCAGCAAGGCACAGCATTAAGTATCTTTTGAGTTGTAACTAGCAACACTCCTCGACTGTTATGAAAGGTGGCAAAATTCAAGAGATGTTCAAGGGATAATGGATGAGACTCCACTCTGACTGTTCCATTACCTAAGGGTTTCTTTTTCCTTTTTCTTTTTTTTTTGTTAGTGAAAAAGCATACTCTCAATAGGCACAAAATTGACAGCACTCAAGACCAAAGTCGCATGTATAATCACTTTTACGAAGAGACACCAGCAGTGTATCTTTTTTCTCCCAGCCACTCTCAGGATGCTTCGGCCCCGGTTCAGGAGAAAAACACCTGAGGACCAGGGAGTAATTCACATTTTATCTTTGCTCTCCTGCTGAGATCACCAGCCAGGGTGCCGCATTTTAGGAAATCCACATCGTGATGCCTGTACTTGTCCACTAAGAAGTGGACTAACCCCACTGGCCCATTTCAAGTGTATTAAGGCACCAAATGGTAACAGATTTCACTTGCCATCAGCGTGAGCTGGTTCTCAAAAGAAAGACAACTCAAGCCACCCAGTTCCCTGCCTCAAATTTTGCTTACCCTAACTATGCTTCCCAATATTGTTGAATGCTGACAAGCCTCTGTTTTATCACACAGGTAGAGGACACTCATTTATTGTTATTGTAGCTTCCCACCAACTTCTGAAACAATTTTGTGACAGTTCCTGAGCCTTGCCTTTCAGATTTCCAAATCCTCCCTGTCATGGGCGTAGAGGAGTGTTATTCATAGGAGGCGGTACCTTCATGCTTTAGTCATTAGGAGAAATGGGCCATAGATCATGTCATGTTGTCTGTAACCTAGTTAGATTCTGACAGAAGAGAGGTTCTAAAATCATAGGTTCACATTAGAAACCTTTAAAAACTCATTAGCTTCTGATAATTATCCTAATATCCAAAGCACTAAAAATCACAGAGCTCATTTCTGCCTCAGAACTGACTGCGAATATGTTCAGAAAAATCTTTACCTTTTCACTTCTCAGTAACAAAAGGAATAGCTGAATGTGAACGTTTGGGGCTGGTGCAGAAAAAAAGACCACTTTCCTTCCTGAGCATGAAGAGTGCAGTCAATTCATTCTGTAACAGTGATGGAAAAATTACAACTAAGTCTTAATTCATTACTCTGCCTGGGGACATAGTCTTTTCCAGGCCAACTCCTCCTGAACGTTTAACATCTCTTTGCCAAACTCAGAAAACACGACATTTCTCTAAGCTACATTTATTCAGAAAGTTTAGCTGGTGGGATTTTTTTTTTTTTTTTTTTTGTTTGTTTGTTTGGGGTTTTTTTGCAGTCATGGTAGAAAAGGTTTCTGTGAGGCCACTGATCCTTATAAACAGCATGCTCTTAAATGTACCTTAGTTCTCATGTCCTTCATGGTCAGGACCATACTGTGTATCCTCGGTTGTTCTACCTTGGCTGAGAGCCAGTGGTTATTTTATTTTGAACTGTACAAGGGTTTAGGCCACGTACTTGAATGTGTTTTGAGTCACAAAGTGGCCCAAAGATACCGTGTCCTGCTACACATTGAACAATGGAAACACCATTCTTTCAGCTTAATTAGTGGTCATTCTGCATTAAAATCCCTGTATGGGATGGCTGGGCAGTATTACGCTCTAAGTTGGACTGCTGTTTTATAGATCCAAGTACTTCCATTTGATCACACTATCAAGTGGCAACTGGGGCAAACCTTCTTCTGCCCCATTCCTTATAGATTTTAACCAAGTCTGGCCAAGTCTGTTTCTAGACTTAATTTTCATAACAAAACCATTTAATTTCATAATAACAACGCTATAAAAATATATTACCCCGTATTTAATATCATACTAGCTTGTGAAAATGGCTAGAAGTGAAGAAAATCCTGCTAGAACAAAAAACCCCAGCACAATAAAACAATGACCGACCCTTAAAAAAGTCAGACATGGATTTAAAAAGTACATAAAGATGATCACATTATTCACAGCTTTGTTATTGTGCCCCTCTTCTCATCACACCTGATTTCCTTGGGAATGTATTTTCCATGATTTCTGGGACATTGTGCTTCTCTCTTTAGTAGGGACCGGGAATTGCCTTTGACTGCTGCACGGGGCTAGCACAGGAGGGCTGCAATCTAGGTTAAGGTTTTTTTTCACTGAGATCTCTAGCGTAAAACAAATAACAATCATAAAATTAATTCTCGTGACATCGTTTTTACACACCTCACCTAGCGGGACCTTCAGAGCTAAAAGGAAGATGATGACCTAAGGAAGCAGGGACTGTCACCATGGCTACGAGGGACACATTTACCTGTGCGGGTTAAGTACAGAGGTAGACACATAAAAGACACTTACTGGCAATATTTGCTGCACAATAATGTAGGGTTTGTCCCCAAAAGAATCAGTAATTGCCATACTGGCAGTGCATTGAGTACTTTTATTACAGCATTTATTAAAATGCCACTTACGTTTAAAGAAACAATCACTAAGGACATTAGCTTCTGTGCCACAGACATTTCTTAAGCTACCAGCTCTGCAAACACAGTTCTGGCACCAGAAAAATCAAGCTGTACTCTTTTGGTGGCTTACATTGTGACTGGTAAGAACTGTGGCAGGAGCAGAAAACAGCTGGCCTTTTTTTAATCTTTCCCTGGGAAGAGGAGGAATATTCCTGTGCTCCTCGGTGACGCACCAGCTTCGCCATCACTTCTGATTTCACGTGTGGCCCCATCCTGAATATTTCTGCCTTCATGAGTCACCTCAGTCACCTCACTGGCCAAAAGTGATGGGGACAACTTCTTTTTGGGGTGACCAAGCTGCGACGATCCTGGAGATATCCACTTTTCAAAGGTGGAATAAATAACATTTTCTGAAGGTTGGGTCCTGTAACATATCTCCTGTTGTCCACCCAAAACCACACGATACTTAGCCATCCCCGAAAATATTAGTTTAAGGGGGTAATAGACGACAGCATCAGGGATATTGTCTACATCAGTAAAATTAAAATTGGAAGCATAAGGACACTTAGAGTGTACAACTATGTTGCGAGAATGAGGGATTTTTGGCCAATAAAATGCAAGAAGTGAAAAAATATTCTGCAATAAATGTCATATAAAGGTGTCATTGCGGAGCAATGTTAACACTAACAATGCAGTTTTGAGGAGAAAAATCTGTTTCCCTGCGTTTCACTGCATCTGCTTCATTCATTCTATCCATTAGCCCTATGAAAGCCTCCATTTCAGAGCATCTGATGTGAGCTTGGGAAAGCCATACAGGTGGTGCTGCCTCAGCAGGAAACCCACTCCTTGCCGAGGGACCGTCAATTATTTGCAGGGAGACTAAAACAGAAGAATAAATATTACATGCTGATGGATATTTGTCAGAAAAGATAGGAGTGCTTTCAATGGGGCTTGTCAGACACAATACGTTCAGCACATCTACATTTTCTATGGCAAAGGGAATAGAGCGCTCCAGCTGCTCCCCTGGCAAGCCTAAAGTTTTGTCTCGTAAATTTAAATTATAGATGACATAATGGTGGAATGGAAATAGATTGCACCTATAGAGATAAATCCAGTGAAAAACCTCATGCTTTCAAGGAAAGGGGGAAAGAAAAAGGTTCTGACGTGCTGCAGATCTTCCATTTGTTGTGATATTTAGCCTCTCCGACTCAACACTTTGTAAAGCAATTTGTTTCTTTTTTTCATTTCCCTCCACCTCCATTGAAAGCGATGAACATTTTTGTGAAGCTCACAGAGAGTGCTAGGTTGCAAATATAACAAAAAAGCTTGCCAATGCCTGGGAGTCCAAACTGGCAATGTTTTCTGTTGTGTCAGCATTTAAGTATTATTGTAGTGTTATCATATCGTGGCATAAAAAAACAACGTGGAAGCAGTTGTGCCAAAAGCTTAATGTCTGACTGAAAGCACACACCGACTATCCATAGGTATGTTTGGGTTCTTTGCCAAAACATCATTTTAATATGAAACATTCAATGGATCTTCCACTCAATCTTGAGATACTCTACTATTTTAATTTAAACCAATAAGACAAAAACTCCCTGGCACGTTTCCTGCATCTGATACTGCTGAGGACTAAAGAGGGAATTGTTTGATAAACTGCAGTACCTTGGGACAACTGGACAGCCCTGGAAAGGAGACAGTCTCAGGTCTGGAGCCTGGAGAAGGTTCTGTTTTTTTTTTTCTGCATACTGAACTTGTCACTTTTGTAAAATGTGCAGAATTCCACAACAAATTTATCTACCTGTGTCAATGATAAAGAAAAGCCTTGTAAGTGGAGACAGAGGAAATAGCAGGCTTAGAGAGGGAAAACTTTGCTACGGAATGGGTAAAATGTTCTGCCTCCTTTTTTTAGACTCAGTGAAAATTATACCTGAATGATCAATACAGGAAATTAGAGAAGTGCTGTTGTGTACTGTATCATTGGACATTAAACATTTGAAGCTGTATCAAGCTTGACAAGCTAGTGGAAATACAATCTGAAGTTCAAAAAAAAATGGAAGAATACACGTGCTTCAGACTAAATTCAGATCCAGATGACTGTCTCACCATAAGGATAAACTAGGTGTGATGAATAGGAATTTATTTCTATGATTATTATTAAGTATAGCCTTGTCGTTCAGATAATCCAGTGTAAATTCAGCCGGCTGCACTCTGACAAACACCAGCTCTTGGGTGAAGGTAGAAGTAACAGTTGGTCATTTTTCAGACCCCTTTGATCTTTTGGATCCTCTGAACTTTATTATATGGTGCACTCAGAGGCAACCCATGACCGAGCAGCAAAAAGTGGGACCCAGAATCTGGGCCCAATGACTTAAACCGCAGAAACAGCTGCTGGAAGCAAATTCATTGCAAATGGAGGGGAGTGTTCGCAGGGGGCAAACTCTGATTTTGTGTTAGAGGGAAAATTCATCCAGGCCTGGTCAACAGGGCCATGCTGTATGAGATCTCAAAACAAAAGACTTGATTATAAGTGCTATGGACTAATGATGCCATATGTAAATAGTTACAGCAAAGATGGCAGCAGAAATTTGGTTTTTGAAAACGTCTACCTGCTCCCCCTGTGTTTTTTGTCCATCTCTCCCTAGAGTGACTATCAGTTTTTCTCAAATACTGCTGCAGCCTCCCAGCAGGAACATGAGGAACCAAAACTCTTCTCACCCTTAAGATGGAACTAAGCCAGCACAAAAAGTAAACTTTAATATGATTTGGAGACAGGAAGGTGACAGAGCCAGTGATCCCCAAAAGTCTTTGCTGTCTATGCCATTTGTTAGGATTTTTGCAAAGAATTGAATCTTCAAAATTCAAGCGAGCTTAATTAAAAGCTACCTAACATACTTCAACTCCCTGAAGAGACGGGATTTTTCTTAGAGCAAGGTTTCTGATAAATACAAAATCTGATTCCCACAAATATTTTTAATTCTCACTTGAAATTTTTCTGCTTCTGCAAACATTTTTGCAACCAAACTTAGTTGCTAGGATGTACGTGAAAAGAAGACAAAAAGGGAGTGCAAACACCTTAAATGTGAATTCACTTAGAATTTAATAATATAAAAATTGCACAGCAATTTTGTGCAGGACTTGCCTGGCAGTGGCTGTTAGAGCATCAGAATCAAATCCAGAAAGTTACACACAGCTGACAGCAATGTGTCTAACACCTGATCATTCAAGATAAACACCGGAAAAAAGTAAAGTGAGGACCATAAAGGACCAGATTTTAAAAACATTATGAGACCTAATGCTGCAATTAGGCACATGGACTTGGGTTTTAAGAGGAACTTTGCACGTGTCTATCTGAACGGTTTGAGATGGATCCCACCTGCCCCAGGCACATGCCAGTTCCAGTCTAGGAAGCCATATAACTGAAACAGCAGCTCTGCCAGACACTTAGTTTGAACACACTGGGATATTAATTTGATCATCCAGTTTCCAGATCTAAAATTTTTTGCATACCACCACCAGACACTCCATTGCCAACAGAAAAAAATACCTCTGTAGGACTTCAAACCACTGTAAGTCAAATGGAAATCTGAAACTGGTCTTCCTATAGCCTAGGCAAATACTGCACACTGAGCTGCCATGACCATGTTTTGAAAAGACTAATTCTTACTCATTTTTTGGAAGAAATTCAGATTTAACTCTAAACAGAAATAGAAGCCTTCATTCAGTGTAAGACTTTGATCTCTCCATTGTGTTAAACCAACAGTAAGTGCCCAACATAAGAAGAGGGCTTTATGTTCTCCAAAAAATGTATGATTATTAAATGGGCTACTCCCTTAAAACTTTTTCATCAAACATCAGCCCACCTAAAGCACTCGTGCAACAGCTTCAGTTGGTTCAGCCTGTTGTATCTCTCTGTTGGCTTCTGTGGAGTTAGGCTGAAATACAACGGCTGACACTGGAAGGAAGAACACGTTACCCTGCTAAACTCAGGGAAAACAGAGCTCCAAAAGCAGTTAGCAAAGCTGCCTTATAGCTTCATCCATCTTCAGGCTTTGTCTCAGAAATCAGAAAGCTTGGAGCAGCTCCTGACACACCGCAGCAGCAGCAACCTTAGAAAAACAGACTACACTCAAACCAAAAAACCCCAGAACACATCCCCGAACCAGCGTGGGGCTGCCGAAAAGAGGAATAAATCACTGGGCCCTCCAGAAGGGGAAAAACACATTTCAAACCCCCTAGAAAACCACAAGGCAGAGAGGGAAGTGTGCTGCTGGCCTACATGAAAAGTTATTTGCACCTGGCAGAGGCGGAAGACCTAAAGAGTCATTAAAGCCTGACGTATGGAAGTGGTTTCTGTCTTGCAAATGGGAGTGAGGCTTGGAGTTTGCGGTGTCTTTGCCATAAAACAGTGAATCACGGGTTCCTGGTGTGCACATCTGTGCCGGGGCACTGCTTAGCAGCAACGTCTGCACCAGCATATGCTCCTCTTCTCCTGGCTAGATTACTAAAGGTGATAAAACTGGTTTTAAGGCTTCTCCTCTTTTCCCTCCTCTTCCAACACCCTCCCATTGCTGCGCCCTCCTCTCTGGTGTAAGACAACTAGTTTGAGAGAGAGATCTCATTTTGACAGTAGGTGAAGAATTTTAAAAATTTGGGAATACGCAGGTTACATTGCCTGCCCCTCCTGCCCTGTGGCATGCGGTGCACGGTTTCTCAACAAGAACATTTATGATCTTAGTTGTGCCGTATATGTCACCTATTATAAATAATGTCCCTGGTCCGTGGTCGGCTTCATCTTTGTAGGAGAGCAGCAGCCTGAGGGCTGCTCCTCATATAGCATAACTTCCTGCCTTAAGGTAGTTCTGTGGGCCAGATGAACTCTTCAGTGAAAACACTGAGTTGCACGTGTTCTAGCACACCTCTTTATTGCACTGTTTAAAGAGTTTATCAGCTAGGTAAAGCAATATGGCATTGCATCTTCAAGTTGAAAAAAAAAAAACAACTTTTTTTTTTTTTTTCTTTTAAATGAAATTATTTTGAAACTGGCTGGAGATTTAGGATGATTGATTTATTTTGCTAATAAATGCATAGCTAAAAAGTGCAAAATGAGGCACTGTATTGCATCTGCTTTATAAAGCATGCCTATTTCCACCGGGAAATACAACCTCTGCAGTTTACAGGTAGAAATATGGCAATTTCTTAAATTAAAATAATCTCTGGTTGGGGTGTTCATACCAGCTTCTTATTGCCAGGAACAGCACACAAGCTCTGAAGAGAAGAGAAGTGTACCCACTTGAAATTAGCAGAGATGATCCAGATGCACATAGCAGAACTTGGAATGAATCCAGCATGCAGGGGCTAACACCCCTACCTTCGGATAAAGTGCCATGGGATCTTTTCACAGGAGTAGATTGCAGATTGCAAAACAGTTACCTTAACTAGTTCCTGATGTGCTGTATCACACCACATTCAAATCTCCATCTGTGGTGTCTGCAACTACTGTTCACAAAATGAAGGTTTCAGCGCAGGAATAAATATGATGTAGCTCTTTTACGGTGACACAGAGTGATTTTTATCCTTTCATAGGCCCGGCCATTTAATTCGAAAGGTACTTCAAGCTTGTGTAAACCCCACATAATGCCTAATCGGGAGAGTACATGGACAGCATTTTCAAAATTATCAAGTTGCACTCTAAATATATATCTCTCGACATATTGTTCTTTTCCTGGCTTGTCGTACTGTGTTGCTACTCATTGTTACAGAGCATCCATGTACCACCCCAGACGTGACTGCATTTTCAAAGAATGAAATGCTTTTAATACGGCAGTATATATAGTACAAAGGCTTGGATAACCACATGGTATGTCCGTATCATACCATACAACATTATTGACCCATGAAGCAGAGACAGAAGTTTGTGTGCAAACCTCTGTCCTCAGGGCTTCTCTTCTGGTGGGGTCACAGCTCACTAAGTCCTTCTCCTCATTGGCGGATGTTGAACTAAGCCAGGGAAGAGCAGCAGCAATGTTCCCACAAAGCTATCTAGGGGTAAACTCATCACGAGATGATCTTAACTGATACTAGGCCACCAGAGTCACCAGAGTAGAAAAAAATCAACTTGACTGGTAGCAGTCACAACCTCAGTGGGCTGAAGCACTGGGCAGCCTGAGAAATGTCCCACCACCCTAGACCAGAGCAGGAAGCAGTTTAAGGAGTAGTAAATAAACATTTTACTTTTAAGGTGGGAAAAAACAGAGCCCAGGAATGAGGGTTTCAACTGAGCAGGGAGCATTATCCAGGTAGGAAAAGAGTAAAACAGAGCAAAGAGACAAAAAGTGTTTGACAAGAGTAAGCAGGCAAAAAAGACACAGGGAGAGGAGAAAAAAAAAATCTTAGGAAGAAAAACAATGTGAGAATCTTCTTGAGTGAAACAATGACAAAAAATTCCTGGGTGAATCCTCTGATGTGTCTTGATGCTGTCTCTAGAAATAGGTACAGTTTATTTTGTGATAAAATTTCTAGCAATATCTTCCCACTCATTTGGATCTGATATGGTCATCCCGACAAAGCTCAGAGAGGTGACCATAGGAAAGTGAATCTCTACTACAATTGCAGAAGAGGTTTGAAGAAAATAATATGACTGGCCACAATAGTTGTACTTTTCTTTGTCCTGTTTATATTCTCTTTCTTCCAAGCTTCAAATACACAAATGGTAGACCAAAGATCAACCCACATTTACAATATCAATACCTTTCATCATGACATAATATATTTCTGCAAATGTACATTTATTTGAAATATGATTTTAAAAGAATCCTGACGATACTTGGCTAAAATTATCTCTGGTATAATTCCACTGAATTAAAAGAGGTTGCAGAGGGAGGGAGTAAATTTGCCTCCTGGTGTTATTGGTGAAAAAAAAAAAGAGTTTTATGTCAAGATGTTTTTTATGAACTTGAATCCAGTTTCTAATCATCCAGATTGCCCTGTACAATAAACTCTTGATTATGACTGCTGGCGTTAACAGTAATAAGACAAGATGATGTGAAGCACAATTTTCTTCATTCAGCTTTTCATTCTCCCACTGCTCCTAAAAAGTCCCCATATCTTTCTGTTGGTTTTGTTTAAAAGTCATGTAAAATTAGATATTATCAATCAAGTCACACATTCTCAAGTGCAAAAACATTATTTTGTTGATTGCCATGTAGCTTTGTGGGGCGAATCGGCCCAGCTCCTCTCCTTGTTCGGGAAAGTTGGCGCTGTCTTGCTCGTGTAACTTTCTGCTGAACTGATAGCACAAGAGAAAACACTGGCTGTCCTTTGGTCTGAGCTGTGGAGACCGATCAAAGACACTTATCTGCATTCTTTCCACTCTGTAGCTTCAGCCCTGCACACTTCTCTCCACCAACGCTAACTAAACTAAGCAGGAAAAAAATTAGGGTCTTTTGCACTCAGACAAAATTATTTTAAGAGAGAAATACTTGCTGGAAAGAAAACCAACACAAGGCTTTCATTCTGAAATCAGTCTGGCTTTTCCCTGGCTTTCTTGTTTGGGCTCAGGGTTCAGAAAACTTGTGGGCCTCACTCTGTGTGGTTTATCAATGTCAAGAGTTTATTGTAGCCATGAGAACTGAAACCTGGCAGTTGCTGTAGAAATCCTAGCATGAACAGTGTGGCTAATGGGATGCCCCAGTGTCCTGGAATTACTGCTTCAAATAAGAAAAATATGTGGGATTTCAGACTTTGGGGAGTTTTTCCTCTCTATTTCAAGCATCTCTCTAGTGTCTTTGCTCAATCAGCGAAATGACATTCTTCTCTGGCTGGATGCAATGTTCATCCAAATTTTTTATTTAGTCCCATACAAAGATCTTCCATTTCTGTAATACCAGAGACATTTATGTGGCTGATATTTTAAATGGATGTGTGGAAAACTTTCTTCTCTTCCAAATAATTAAAGCATCATAATTCTCTTCTGTGACAGAACAGGCTAAAGGCAGAGGCACGGTTTTTTGCAAAGTGCAGGCTGCAGGCAACAGGATCAGATGGAAAAAATGCCAGGGGTGAGAGACGAGACCAAGGGGATTTGTAGCAGTTTGTGGTAGTTAAAAGGGATGCCTGCACCCCTGTGGGGTATTGGTATGAACGTAGCTCTGCCAACGGTGCAGCTCGTATGAGGGAGTCTGCTTTGGGAGAAATCGGCTAGCTGACCAGTGCATGTGGGTCTTCCAAGCTAACAGGCCTGATTTTTGAACAAAGGCAAGCAAGGAGCCTCGCAGAGATTGGTCTTCCAGCCCAACTGTGCTGGTGAACTAAACCTGGAAGGAGGCACCTATCCACTGTCCAGCCTCTGCTAAGTCTCCCCACAACTCAGATCTACTGGTGTCACAAAGTGCCATGGACAGTTTGGGGGACCCTTAAACTACCTCACATATTCTATGAGCTAAAGGAGAGGCATGACCTACCTGGACCTTCAGCTGAGGTGGGTTTGCCCTGTTTTTGCAGGGTCAGAGCTAGGTCCAAGCTGAGGAGCAAACAAACATATGGGTCCCCCATGGCCTAAAGACACTGGAATGGGGTGAGGAGAGGCGGCCACTACCCCTGCATTTGTGTGACCCTAAAACAGACGGGGTCCAAGCCAGTTCTCAAGCTAACTGTTCTACTTCAATCTTACAAAAGGTATAAGCAGCTTGCATAAGGATTTTTTTTTTTTTTTTGGTGAAAGTTTATGCTACATATGGAATAACCAATCTTCCTCAAGCCAAGAGCATAGGCTACATAATGAAACAGCCCAGATCCTGGCAATTTCTGTCTCACAACAGAGCCCAGAGAGGTTTAAAGCAGCGTAAATGGCCCTCTACATTTCCGGAGTTTCTGACCTTTTGTCTGCTGTTTTGCAGAGGAGGCAGAGATTTGATCCCCAGCTGCCCATGAGCTGTGGGCTCCCTTCAAAAACCTCTTTCTGTAGAGGACTGCAGACAGTTATTGCAACAATCTCTTTCAGTAAGTGACCTCATGTGCATGGCATTTTATCTTCAGAGCCGACTTCTCATGCCTGATAGACAATTCGCTGCACAAACAGTCCTCTGACAGCCCTGCAGAAGCAGAAGCAGGCACCAAAACACATGGCTGTTTTGCAAGGCGGCTTCTTTGCCTCACTTACTGCCTTGCCTGTGTCTTCTTTTTCAGAGCTGTAGATAGCACTCATCACTGTCTTGCCCACAGATGCTGCTCGACAAGTGAGGGAGACCAAGAAGGAAAACAAAGGTACCCACCGACCCTTAGCTTCGGGCACTGCCCGGTTGCCAAAATCAGAGTTAGGTGCAAAGACTACCCCGTTGGGTCCAACAGTCTCCCTGGGCATTCTCTACGCCAGCTTTTGTCACTGTTTTCTCTGCCCTGCTCCTCAGTAAATGGCCTTTGCTAAATCTCTTTTTACTGCCTGCCACATTTTTCATGGCAAGTTGCCACTTTTTAAAGATCTTATACCAGCCTCACAGGATGGAACTAACACTCACTGATTTCACACACTTTGGCACAGAAATAAATATTTTATGCATGCAGATAGTCCCAATGAGACTTCCAACCTCAGTAGAAGGGATCATCGTCAACTGCAGTCATTACAGCACCTGAATAATAATTATTGCTCCTTATTTGGCATTACCCCACAAGCCAAAAAGACACGGCAGTGCTTACCTCTTCTACACAAACCAACAGAAATAGTCATGAAGCAGAGCATATGCTGTGTCTTGTTCCAACCGAAACACTCCAGAAGTTAGGGAGTATATTTTATCCACTATAGGGATAATGCTACCAAGAGTCTCTGCTTAAATGACACATCCCTGCACCATATCCTAGTGCAGAGCTGGAACTTAGTGTGTCCGTATAACACGTATACTTAAACAAGTATATGTACACATAAACACATGTACAGACATGTATACTTCTATACGTGTTAGCTTGTATGTATATGTGTTTATATACACAATGTACATACATACATAATACATACATATACAAATGCATGCATAATTAAATGTATGTATGTATGCAATTTTTTATATATGTACAGTAATTTTACTGCCCGATGACAGGGAATTTGGTTAGCCTCCTTAAGGATTTTATTGGCTTAAGTGAGACGTAAGATAAATTATTTAGTGAAAGATACGACATACTTCTAGAAGTATAAGAGAAACATTTTTTTCAGATCCAGAAATGAAGATTTGCAACTTGAGCAATGCAAGAAGGAAAAGAACTAACTTCAAAGCTAGACTAATCACATGCGGACTGCAGTTTGTTACTGTGCATCCTTCCCCCTGGTCCCCAAAATAGTACTAATGCATAGAAATTCCTGAGGAACAGAAAAAAAGCTATAGGGTTAGCGCCAGCATTTCTAGAATGCCACCATGAAGTGGCTGAGTGACACGATTTAACCACCGAGGCAAAAGCAGAAAGTGGTTAAAAGTGCAGTTTCAGGCTCCTGCTGTTGATCTTCTACAGACCACGGAGGTCTCAGTGATCATTGCTGACATGACAACCTCCAGGAGAAGCAACAGATTTCACGAGTGAAGCCACAAGGCTGATCTCTGGAACCAGCAGTGATACCCATAAACTATAGAATGTAAAGGAGCGTGGGGTAATAATATAGCAGTCTGCATACTGAAGGTGATGGTTGTGTGAAAAGTCTCATGAGACCCTAAACACACGTAGCCTTACAAAAATACACCACAACTCTCCTCCCACCCAAAAGCAGACCACTTCTCCTCTATGAGCACTGGTCCTGCTGCTCGCTCAGATGGCAGAGCAGGAAAAGATAGCCAGGGGTGACAGATGTGTACAGAGATGCACGATGTTTAAAGAAAAAAAATTGGAGTTGGGATACTGTTTGCACTGGGCTGCCTTTGTCTCCCCTCTCACCACCAAAGAGCAGGAGATAAGTCCTAAGGACACCAGTCCCACAGAGGACACTGGTCCCACAGACCTTCTCTCCAGCTGAGGTCAGAAGAGCTGGACCCTGGGGCTGCTCAAGGAAAAAGGACGTTGCTTCTGCAGCTTGGATGGTGTTATCCCAGTTTCCATGGAGCCAGGACCATTTAAGATACGAGAAGTTCAGTCTTCATGAGACCCTCAATGTCACGTTACAACAGTTCTGAGAGGACACGACTCACTCTGCGCAGGCTGCAGCACAGCATCATGATTTATATATTTTCTTCTGCGTAATTTCAAATACCTGAAGTGAATTTATTGATTTTTCTGGCAGTTGTTTTGTTAACATCCTCTTTAGTCCCTGTTATCTGAAGGTTTTAAGCTGCCCTGTTCAGACGAGGGCCCTGCGCCTCTTCCTCTGCACTCTGCAAGTGCGGTGTTTTTCTTCAGAAAGGTAAATTTGACCCATTCTGAAAACAGAGCTTTCGCAGAGGTGTGTTTCTGTGGTACCCTGCGACGGGGGCTTTGCACGGGAACAAAACACGGCAGCCAAAGGGGCAGCCATTCCACTGTCTGCTCTGGTCTTCCCTGCCCTCACACCTCCGTGACCAAACCGCTTCGCAAATCACAGCATCTCAGTGAGGGGGCACAGCGTGTCGACTGTTTTAATGACTGGCCTGCTGAAAGAAGACACGGCCGAGTCCCTCAAAATTGATAGGGAAAAGAGCTTTGACCCAGCAAAGGTTAATGCATTGCAGGGAGAGAAGCCCATTGCCAGTCTTTTTAACTCTTCCAGGTGGGTTGCTCTTTGACACACTGCAGAAGACATCCCTGTTTATTGACATTTTCTTTGCAGGAACAGTCACACTCTCCAGTCATTGGTTTTTTTTGTGGCTTTCCTGCTGAGCCTGTAAGAACAGGATGTTCGGGAGCGGTCCCATATGGTGGCATGCTGTCTATTGTTCGGATGATTGGCTTCGAGCACTGGCTGGCTTTCACTTTTCGCTTTTGAGTTGGTTATGGGCTGAAACTTGCATCAATTGTTGGGACGGGGTGGAGAAGCCGAGTCCCAGTGAAGGGTGAATCCGCAAAGGGGCTTCTTTTCATTACATGAATTTAACACATCTGCTGGAGTTGGATTTCTTTGTGCATTAGGGGCATTATGGTTCAAATTAGAGGGATATTTTAAGATCATAAGAATAGAATTCCCATCTAATGGAGTGGTGTATATTTTTGGTTTCATTATAATTCTTATTTATTTTAACACATTTGTGATTTGTCCAGAGCTTAGGTTAACGTGTCTATTTATGTGTTTATTTTGGATGGTTGTTGTATATAGATTTACCAGTAGACTCGATTAAGCTAGTTTTGTTGTATCCTGGACTATTAAGAGCATTCACATGTACAACTGAATGGTGAGACAAAAGCTGTCTGCATTAAATGAAACAGAATGAAAAAGCCAGAGGAGATCAGGTTGACTGCATTTGCTCCTGTCAATAACTGTTTGCTTTCTTTCTTTTCCTGCACGAGGTCTTCCACATTTTTTCCCTGCTCCTTACCAAATACAAAGAGAAGCTGCAATATCATAACAGGAATCCGTATAGGAAAACTATTAGCTATTCTGGGTAAGAGAATAAAGCACCCAGAGTGCACCAAATTATATAATGTTAAGCCCTGATAGTAATGGTTATGAATTACTTTCTGACCCCAGCTGGTGACCAATTTCTGTCTTAAAGCGTAAGGATTGATGGTCCCTGCAATTTTATCCTGGTCATTGTAAATCTGTTTTTCAGGACTCTCAGTGGATGTTCAGTGGCTTGTCTAGGTTGTCTTCCCCTATAAACTAGTTTGAGCTTACAGCCCTTCTAGTTTGTACAGCATGGAGAAAAAAAAAAAAAAAAAAAAAGCCAACACAAAAAACACACACACAAAAAAAAACCCACAAAAAAACCCCAAAACCACAACCAAGATGGCAACTTCTGTGTGGGGAATAAATAGGCAAATTTTATCTCTAAAATTCTTCCTTATGTACACCACACTTGGCAGAATTTGAGGAGTGTGGATGGCTATCTGCATTGAAAGGTCCAACGTGTTTGGTATCCGCTAATTTAATACAAATAACTTGCTATTTAAAAATCTATCTCTTTCCTTTAAAAAGAAAATCGTAAAAAAGTAATTTAAAAAAACCCACCCCCACAGTTGATAAATACACTAAAATACCAGTTTGTCATAACAACAAAACAACCCAGCTATTCCCAATAAGATACACACAACCTCACCACCTCAAAACAACCCCCCACCACAGCTGAAGGCAGCATTTTCTTCCCCATTTTTATTGCCCATTTCCACCTGCACACGACTGATCTCTGAAAAATCATTGAATCAGGCCCTGATGGGGGTTAGACCCGAACACCTTTGAAGATTTGGTCTGAGGAGACTTTGCACCCACAACGGTAACACCCCAGCAAGTGAAAATAAGAATGGTTCCACCAGGATCTGCTGGAGCCCACAGGGCAGAGGAGCATTCAAAGGTGGGGAGTAGTACTTTGCCGCTTTCTAAGCAAGATTCATTCAATTGTCTTCCCTAATCACGTAGTGGCTTTCTAGCCTAATTTATTCTTTTCAGGAAGGATTTTGTGGAATGCGTGGGGGTGATGGTATCCTTGGGCCACAGAGCTCCGGCTGCCGAGCACCGGCAGAGTCCCCACAGGCGTCGCGGGCAGGTTTGGGGAGCCTTGTGTGAACAGGACTATTAAGTACACGCTCTATTTGAGCGGGTGAGCACACTGGATCTCTTTTCTCTCAACTCATTATTAATGGGATGTGTGTGTGTTGGGATGGGGGGACTGCCTGAAATTACAAATGAGCTAATTTCCTTTTGCAACCGTACATCAAGAACGGAGAAGTTTGTAACACTTCTTTCTTCCCAGGCAGGCTCTACACCCCAAGGAGCATTTTTAAGGGTTTCCCCCCCCCCTACACACGCGTGCACACACACACACACACACATACACACATATGCTCTTTTTGTATCTCTCTCAATTCAAAATTTCAACAGCACTACTGTGGAGGGAAATACTTGCTAAAATAAAATGTGATGCCTGGAAGAGAAAGAATTA
Source organism: Numenius arquata (assembly GCF_964106895.1). Classification (NCBI taxonomy): domain Eukaryota; kingdom Metazoa; phylum Chordata; class Aves; order Charadriiformes; family Scolopacidae; genus Numenius; species Numenius arquata. Next base: position 81,691,004 of record NC_133616.1, read on the forward strand.
TCCAAATCTAATTATTAGACACTGCAAGCATTTTGAGAGTCAGAGATCCTACTGAGATGGCAGAATGCCTCATAAGTAATGCAGAAGGCAGGTTTTTATTTCATTTCTAGGAGACTATTCATCTGCAGATACAAAGAATCTTTGATAAGTATGCACATGAAGACAAACCACTATCATTTCAGTGACACTATCAATTACTAGTTAGCAAGTACCACTGATGCACTGCGCTGCACAACACACGAAGTGTGCCCGCTTGTAACTGGTATAATTGGGGAGTAAATAGCTCGCTGATTATTGGCGTGTCAGAAAGTTCATGGAAGAAGACTCTGATAGGAAACAGTTTTAACCTGAAATTATTCACAGAGGTTTTCCACTGTTCTTGAGGAGGAGAGGAGCACAGTAAACTTACAGACAAGACCCCGCTGACATCACTTGTCTCAGACAACATTTTTTGAGACTTTTGAGACTTCTACTGCAAAGACAGTGCTGAAGGATTTTAATGGTGACAGCTGGACTATGACTCACATTCAGCACAGGCCCAAAGTCCTTCATGTGAATGAACTCATGTAGCATTTTTCGGCAGTCCTAATTTCAGATTGAGACTCGTGCTGTTAATCGGTCGACAGGAAGACAGCATGTACATTTTCTCACACATGGAAATGTGTAAAGGTTTGATTGAGTGTGCTACAGTTTCTTTAATTGATTTGGAAATTCTTTGGTTTTAATAGTAACAAAAGTTTATTTGTGCAACATGCACCATTTGAACTCAATTATTGTAAACGAGGTCGCTTCCATTTATTCTGATCCAATACTTTACCTGGCTCAAACTTCCTCCTGGAATATTCCTTCACCGCAGATGTTGCAGTCAAGAGGGGACTTGCTGGTTGTCTGATATTCTCTCATTGATGTTTTGTGGGTTTTTGGTGCTTTTTGTCACCTGTTTTGGATTTTTAGAGGACGGTTGCACATTCTGCTCCCACACCCACCGTTGCTGGAAGCCACAGCAATAGGATCACTGTCCCCTGCAACAAAACACACTGATTCCTGGTGCTGCTACAGAAAGGAAAGGCTTAACGGCTGATGTGGTCTCCCGAGGAAACAAGGCAGGGCCAGTCAAACTCTAGATGAGATCCACAGTACCAAGTTAAACAAGTTTCATGGGAATAGAGGGGTGGGGGAGAGGACTCCCTTCTCCCTCGTCACCACCCTAGCTCCAGGGGATGCAGTCTGAGCTTCAGAGATGGTAGAAAACACTCAGTGAAGGCAGATGTTCTGAATGCCTCAGCTCAGGAAAGAGCTTACAGAGTGTTAGGCACGGGGATATCTATCTGCTAGACAGAAATCCGTAGGAAGAGAGGCCATATTGGCTCACAGAGCTGCTCATCCTGCATCCAGCTGCTGCCTTCAAGATCTTGGGGGCATCAGATTGCCAAAGCACACTTTTCTGGTGAGAGCTTTTGGGTTAACGAAGGAGTTCTGGAAGGACGTTTGAATTAGTGATAGAGATGTCTAATAATATACTTCTAGTTCACATTAATACTGATAAATTGCAATATTCAATACAATTTCATGGTAGCACTGTGAGTTAAAGTGCTCTCAATAACATAAAAATTACCAAAGTGCACCTTCACAAAATGTACTATTCATAATTTTTCAGTCAATTAATATGGAAAATGTAAAGGAGAGCAGATTGTTTTCTATATCAACAGTTCACTGAGAAGATTGTTTTAATTACAAGGCTCTCACGTCTTTTTATATTAGGTGTCTTGTTGAGGTTGAAAAGCCATTAGTGTCTCAATGTCTTGCAAAGCTTTCTCTACAATTGTATAACAGCTACTTAGCAGTTATATGAAGCATACCATTTAAACAAAATTTAAGTCCACAATTACTCTGTTAATAAAATGTAAATTTAAAAATACATGCAACCATCATGAAGATGGAACATTTAATTCTCACTTAGCTTCCCACAGAATGAAGGGTTAATTTGGTAAAAGAGATAAGAAGACTGCAGTAATTGCTCTTATCTTATATGTGGGTGAAAATAACTTCTAAGACTTTGAATTCTAAGGCCTAAATCAAGTGTTCATTTTACCTAGCTATAACTCCCCTGGAACATTAGAAGGAACAATTAGCATAGATCTACCTGTGTATCTTAAGTTATGGTTAATGCATGGGAATGGTGTGCTTAATTTTACTGCTTTGAAAATATACCCCTGGAGAATAAAAGAAAGACTTTGGAGCTCTCAGTAACAGTAAAAAGAGAAGAACCTGATTTATTTACTTTCTCTTTGTTGATAACCTTGCTCTTTCTGGTCCTAATCCTCTGCAAGGGGTATAAAAATATGAAAAAAGTGATGAAGAGGATTCCTGAGCTCTATGGGACTCATTGGAAATACTGCTTCAGCAGGTCCCAGCCAGAAGACAAGAGAGACACAGGGGGTCCCTTCTTACAAAACTGTTGTTTGATGACCATATTATACTATGAGCCTTTCTGTGACCATCGTTACTATGAGTGGGAAGAATAAGTGGGTCGGTCCAGGAGAAGCAGCAATGACAGTCAGTGTTTAATACAAGTAAGGTCTGGAGATGCTGGAGCAGCCAGAGAAGCAGTTGCAGGAGGAAAATCAAGAGTAGATTTCTAACAAAGCAGACAAGTGACATCAACCAGAAAATGAATGTCCAGTACAGCCAGGAGTAGCTGTCGGGAACCAGTGAGCAGTATGAAAAGAAAGAGGTAGCCTTCACCACTCTTCAACCACACTCTGATGCTGAGGGATATTCCTCAGTAAGGAGACTAGCACCAAATCTCCAAACAAAGGGAGAAAGAACAGAAAAGGCAGTTTGAAAAGTTAAGCCTCAGAGAGTAAGATCACTCTTGTAACCGAGAATGGGAGGACACTAAGGGAACCTTCCCACCCAAACCCCATCAAATGCCAAGGGTGATTGCCCAGAGTCACGAGTATAAACTGTTTTTAAGCTGCCTGAATATCTGAGCCATACATGTCTGTTAACTCTCTCCCTAGAGGCTGCTCAGAAACCATTACTTTGAATATTTGTTGAACAACGTATATATTGAGAAGTCACTTCTCCTTTTTGGGACAGAACCTGCTCCCATTATTCCTTTTCTAATATCAATTTCTCTTGAATTAATGAAGCTGCCTCTACTACAAGAGGCATAGTCCAGATCAGAAAAATGTTTAGGAACATGTAGGCACTTAATTTCTATCATGTACTTAAATGGGATTTAGGAACCTAAATCATAATTGATTTTGTCCTGTGTGGTTTGACTGGGATATGCTGAAGGTGAGTAAGCCAGGAGCTCCATTTTAACTCCCTTTCTGCCTTTACCGTTGTCTGACCTTGCCTCCTAAGTTCTGAGTGCCTGAGTTCACACCTCAAATTTTGAGGAAGAATACTTTGTTCAGCATTCTACTGGCTGAAATTTTACAGTGAAGAGCATTTCCCATTATCTTTCCCTGCTGATCTATAAATTATTGAATTCTGTCTCCTAACAAACCCAAGAGAGAATGTAAATCTAAACATGAATTTTCATGCAGATAGTTTCACTTGTCCACCCCATTTTTATTGCTCGCTATCCATTCAGAAGGAGTTTGCATCTAGAAAGGAAAGCTGCTGTCTTTTTTTGCAATGTTTTATAGTTTTACCATTAAAGGATACATCAAAATAATTTTGTAAAAATAAATTGTAAAAAAGTGTTATGCCATAGTATTTCCTGTGTCGTCTATACTATGGAACCTCACCCACCAAAAAATTAGCCATTGCTATTTATTATGCACCACCATAGCCTATATTCCAGATCAGGGTAAACTCAGTGGGAAGAAAAAGAGTGACTGAACACTGTATGTGGAAAAAATAGAAACAGTGAAAACAAAAAGTTTACTGCAGTAGCTGGTCTGCAGTAACTTACAAATTACTAACAACTTATGTAAGTTTTACATGCCTATTCCATCTGCTATTCATTAAAAAAACACGTTGCCATGGTAACTGCCACATGCCATGGTATTTATGCTGCTTCTGATGTACAAAGCATAGTTTGTGTAGGAGTGTGTGTATGTATATGATGTGGCAGCTGTCGTCTCTGCCATTTTGTTGCTGCTCTAGAAAAAAAATAAAGCAAGTAGTGGCTATGAATACTCATTTGAGTAACGATACTCGCGCCCGTTTGACTAAGGGCCCACACAGAACTCCGCATGGTTATCATCTGACCAACCCACACACGGGGTGTTCTCGCAAGGGGGCAGAGCTGGGTGGGCTACCTTTAAAAATAACACCGCTATCTGTCACAGAATTAACAGGCTGGGAGGCAAAAGGATATCCATATTTTTAGTGACGCATAGAAAACAAAGGCTTTCGGAATGACCCTCTTCTTCTTTCTTTAAAAAAAAAAAACCAAAAAACAAAACGATATATAAATGGGAAATAGCATGGATGGCTTTGCCCTTTAGAGAGATGTAAATCTGCAGCGCAATGGAAAAGGCGGCAACCCAAAGCACTTCGCAGTAGTCCTCTTTTTTTTCCGTTATTTAAAAGAGTACTTGCCGAAGATGGACAAGCTGGTAAAAATAAAATAGACACGAAATTTTGTCCAGTAATCAATTCGTACTGAACTTCTTCTGAGTTTTAATAGCATTGTGACATTTTTTTTCTGTTTGCCATGTATTTAACTTTGACATTTCACAAGAAAAATATCATTCAAAGGCTATTTGCATACCATTTTAACTTCATTTAACATGAATTGGTGTCTACTGTAAACTCCAGAAAAGTGGTCTTATGAGATAACTCACTTGCTACCTGCCTGAAGAGATGCTTAGTTTCACGTTTGTATTCTTAACTGTCAGACAACTCTATGGAGTTTTCCATCTTAAGCCAACTCCCTTCATTTTTACTGAGCTTGCTTGTCAGAAGCAATTAGCAAATAGATATTTCAGGGTTCATGAATACGATCTGACCTCAATGGCGATGTGTTACAGTAGCAAAAAAACAACAACAAAAAAAACCAACCCAAAAACCCTAAACTCCTGTTGATTCTGCTTTTTTGTGCAGTGCAAAAAATAAATAAAAAAAAAAAAAAAGGAGAAACAAAAGAAATTGGCTGCTGTACCTTCACCTAAAACAATTTAAATAATTCAGTAACCACGGGGAAAATGCTACTTTGTGGAATATGTGGACTTGCACAAAATCAGAAAGCTGAGAAACTGTTCTCAGTGCCATGGAACAACCTGTTTTCATGAGAACATACCTGAAAACTGATTAATAACACGGGATGGGAGGAAGGGGCAATGGCGATGACACTGGAGATTAGAAAAGCAGCCCGGAGGTATTTATTAGCCTTCTTGCACACTTCTTGACAATGACAAATCAACGAACCATATCAGAGTCCTGTATTACAGGAAATGAACCGAAGCAGCCCATGCAGAGCCCTTGCCTACACATCTTCAGCTGACTTTCAGGTGTCCCAGATTCATCCATTTCAGAAGAACTCTATAGATCAGAAATCATGATATACAGCTGTGCAAAGATTACAAGGATGCAAATAGATGGTTTTCTTCAGCAGAATGTGTTTGCTCCTTACTGAAAATATCTCAAATGTGTATGCTGAGCAGAATAAAAAGCAAGAATCACTTATTCATGTGAAGGAGATGTCAGGCCTCAGTCTGCATGGCTTTGCACATTATGGGATCATTTATAGCCTTAATCATAAGTGCTTATAAAACGCTCTTCCTCATCAGAATTCTCTTTTCATACTTGCATACAAGGCTTCAGGCACTTGCACAGGTGTAAATGACCGTACAGCGGCCTGACAGCGCGCTGCCATAAACTGTCAGACCCTGAAGCCTTTTTCTCTCATGTATATATTCCAAAATGTATCTTTTTGTTCTTCAGAACAGAGGAATAAAATAGCAAAACCCAGGAACTGCCAAATACCATAAGAAGAAATGAAAGGGACTATTGAAAACCCTCTCTCCCTACATTAGTAATATTTGGTGGGAACTACAGCAGCCTCGACTCCTCTCATTTTGCCATGCCTTTGACCCCAGAAGGCTGTTCTAGCAGTCAGGGAGTTAGCAGAAAGTCAACATGCCATGCTCTGACCCTGAGACAACAGCCAGAGCAGGTTATCATAGGAGTCATTATACCCTTAAAAATGGAATCCTCGGTTGACCGGTTAAGCCTGCTTCAAACTGTCAGAATGATGCAAAGCAGCACCATCAAGTCAGAGAAACTGACATTTTCAGGTTTTAGAGTAAAAAAGTGCATAGCAAGCCTGTGGTAAAGAATTTTAAGATTCATCAGGCAGAGACCTAGGTCTGCGTGCTTTTGGATTTTTCCTAGAGAGCTGTTAGCATTCATAACTAAATCCATCGCAAAGAGTATCTCCAAAAAAAAAAAAAAAAAAAAAACCCAACAAAAAAACCCAATCCAAAAGACAACCAAACAAAAAAATTGAGTCCTGGTCATTTTACATTCCCAGTTAGAGCTAACCTTGCACGCAGCTGTTAGGCAATCTTCTCCCAGACCAAAACATACCACTTCATCCAACCCACACTTGCTTTCCAGCTCATGTCCATTCTAAGGTATTTTAAGAATTGCGAAATCCAGGGTAGGAAGGTTTCATTCCAAATAAAATAACCATTTTATTTGTTAAACTAGATTAAACTCATAGCACTGTATATGTCTAAACAATAAGAGAGGAGCTGGTAGAAATAACTGTGCAATTCCAGGAGGTTGATGACATTAACCACTGCTATTTGGCCCAGATTGCTCCACGTACTGAAATGGTTATATTTTATCTACCACTGCATTCCTTCCCCCTGTATATTCAACCGTAATTACCCTATCTTTCAGGATGGTACCTCAGGTAGTCGTGACTGTTGTGCTACAGGGAGCTAGGGAAACATCTTCAGCTTTAAAACCTGTTACAGGTTTTTGCAGGTGTGTTTGGGACTAGCACAGCACAAATGAAGTTATCTGGTGCAAGAGCGAGACAATATGGACCACATGCACAGAGGGGCAATTAGCACAAACAGGGGAATAATCTACACTAGTGGAAAAATAAACAGAGCTTTTTCACATTGAACCTGAAATCCCAATTACATTGCAGAACACAGATGTTAGTCCCATAAAATAAATACAGTTGGCACCTTTGGGTTATGATTAAATCCTGCAGGCACTGAACAAAATATATATCTCTTCCCTTTATAACACATTTTCCTTTTCACTCGGAAGCAAACATTCTTTTGCACCCAATTCCCATCATAGTTATTTATATAAAGAAAATGATATTTAGTATCATTCCTTCTCTGGCTTATAACGTACAAGAATCTCCTCTTTCCCTCTCAGGAGAGGGATAGCAAAACTAAGATCAATGATTCTGACAATATAATCATCCAGGCCCGGATTTCCCAGGAGTGCAATTAGTCTTTCTTGTCTTATCCTCATGTATAGACCTTATTCCCTTGCCCCTGGCTAACTCCAGACCATTTCAACAAAATAGGCCTCAACACAGTCCCTGGAACAAGACCAATTCTTCAAGATGCCTCTGAAGATGTTAAGTGATACTCAAAACTCCTTCTCTGAAGGTGTCTCCTTGACATATTCCACCCCGAGAAGTGACCGTAGAAACAATAAAAGCATTTTAGATTGCCATGCATGCATTCGAGGAAGGTGGGTGTTGGGATTACAGCGGTTTACAGGCTTATAAAGGAACCGTGCTATGTAAAACACCAGGTGTCTACTTTGCTGTACGTAGAAAACACAGCACAGTATACCTCCTGTTGCAGAGTAATGAGGTCTAACCTTATGGGATATTTCACATATGCATTTCTAAGAAGAAAAACAATAAATTGCTACAAACTCCAACGATAAAGAAAAATATTTAGCATGTAACACTAAGAAGAAACCAGAGCTTTTTTTTTATTCCTGTCAACCTCACTGCACAAAGACCAAGACAAACAAAAGGGTGCAGCACAGAAAATAGTTGTTTTCTTTTTCTTTTTGTTTTTTTTTTTAAAAATCTAATTAATTTTAACCCTCTTTTCCACTTCTGGGACTGATTTTCACAGCAGGGTTTCACTTAGCCCTAATGCTCCAGTCTGTATAAAAAATGATGAGCATCACATCCCTTGGATTTAGTGGGAATACCAGGATCTCTGAAATTCAGGCCTTTAATGCAATGTTTAGTTGTCTAACCACCCAAGAGAACTTCAGTTCTCATTTGGAAAGCAAACTGTTTATCACAGCTAATACAAGACATTCATGTACTGAACAAGGGCGTTCGGGACAGGCGACATGGCAGGTTTCTGTGCTTTGTGATACTTTAATCTCTAATGCTTAAAATCTGTCAGCCAGCTCTGTGAATGAACAGTGCTGCCCAGATTCTCTTTGTATAGCATGCGGAATTAGGAGGCTTGAACAGGGATTTAGTGTATCAAACAGCGAGGGTCTAAACCACAGCCCCCAAAAGTCCCAGAAGAAGGTGTTTCGTGAGCAGTGCTGTCTGCAGGCACAGGTTGGGTCTCAGTGAAAGTGTTGCTCAAGGTGTGAAACAATGTTCTGAGACATCTTCCTATGGGGACAGAAGGAAAGGGTGTAATAGAACATTTTCCACTCTTTCTGCAATAGCTTTTGGGGCCTCATGCAACCAAGAACATAATTCTTGGACTTACCAGAACAGGAAGCAAAAGGCAGCTTGGTTCCAGGCAGGCAGCCGGAGCCGCTCCTGGGAAAAGAGAGGTGGAGAATTCAGTTCCCTATCGGTTATTGCTTTAATGTAGTATGTACCAACCCTTCGAAAGATAGTAGCCACTTTTCAATGGGAGGGAAATTTGAAGACTCCCACACGCTGGACCAATGGTGCTCCCTCCTGGCTGACGGGAGCTGTAGGCACACAACTCCCTGGAGATCAGACCTGTGGGAATTTCAGGGCTTTCTGAACCACACTGGGAGCAGCAAGCCCATGTTTTGCCTGGTTTTTTGGATGTGTATACTGCATAAGGATGTGTATACTGCAACCTTATTTGTTGACCTCACTAGAGCACAGATGTGACACAAGGGCTTTAGGCATACACAAATCAATAGGTCTTCATGATAAAGGCAGGGGACAAACAGATTTTCACCACCACACATACCAAATTGTAGGTTCTGTCCAATCAACTATCTTGATACAATCTCACTGTTGAGAAGGACCCTTAGCTGGGCTGGGGATCCATCCTGTCTTTCTCACCCTGCCAGACTCCTTTTATAGCATCTGCTCTCTGCTTGTCTTTCCTACGTGGCATTTTACCTCTCTGTTGGTTTGGGATAAAACCCTGTTTTGGGTCCTTTGAAGACACATGGAGCAGTGTTGATGGTCATTGATGTCAACAGGACACAACTGCACTTCTTCACATAGGTCAGACAACCCAAAGACAAGGAGATGTGGATTTTCTGTAAGCTGGTCAGAGGTAAGAACTTGAACCCTTTCCTCTAAAACCAGCTTAGCAGGAGATCCCAGTTAGGGGAACAGAGACATGGAGTTAAAATAAAAATAAGACTCATACTCTCACAGGTAGTTGAAACCCTCTCAATATGAGACAAACCTGACCACTCCTACTCTCACCTCTGGGAAGCTTTTTAAATGGCTAGACTACTGTGTAGAAGATTAGTACCATACACTAATTGGTGCAGGATAATTAGACAGCTCAGGTCAGGACTAGACAACAGAGTTCATGAGGGGGCCAAGTATTTGGATGCTTGGTCTCTTGATCCCAAAAGAAGGAGATGTTTCTTCCTGCTGAAAAAGGAAGCCACTAAGTAAGCCCAAAACACGTGGTTGTAGGCACCCATGGAGTTTTTGCCTGAAACCTAGATTCTTAAGGTATCTCAGTCTGAATTGGAATAGACTTTGTTTTTCTGAACTGTTGCCCTGCACTAAGTGCCTATGCAGTTAATCAGCTGCTGGCTATAATGTACAACGGAGATGAAAACTGTGACTAAGCAGTCAAAAATTAGGGCTTAAGACTAACTTTATCTTAAAATTTATTAATGTTGCATTAGGATGCAAGGCTCTGAGTCACAAACCTGGATCTCACAAGACTAGGAACAATACAGATATGCAACTGTCTGACAAGAGCATGCAGTCTTTTCCTTCTTATTTCATACTTTATGGTCAATAAAAGATTCAGGAAAAAATGGGGATTCACAAAATTGGGTTAATCCAAATATAAAGAATGCAGCAATTTACGTTTGAGGGATTTGACCTCTAGTTCTTTTCCATTAATTCCTGTTCTCTGCAGTCTTCCCTTGTCATTGTCTTGCTGCAGTCTTTAGGCTATTCCACACTTAATTTTTGCCTTCTATTTCATTGAAGATATTCAGGTTCAGGAACAAATCAACTAATTATCAGCAAAGAAAAGTGAGGCACTGTGAACTGGCAGGTGCTCATTTCCATTTTCAGAATTTGAACCTTCATTGGAATGGTCTGGCCCTCTAGCAGTGATGATGCAAATGTGTTGTGAAGGTCAGGATTCTCGTTGCTCAGAAACAAGCTAAAGCGAGGTGCAAAAGGCACCTGACCCCTGGACCATGGAATGAACACATCAGCACAAAATTATGAAACACAGGTGCTTCTTTTCAAAGTGATGCATTGCTGAAATGTGGAGTTTCAGTAGCTCTCAGACCTTTGCTCCCACCTGTGCAATGGTCTGGATTTTATACTCGAGGGAGGCTTGTAAACATTGTAGGAATAATGGCTTTTTTGAGACCTCCTGGAGCTTTTCCCTTACAGTGACATCCTTGCTTGCATAAGTAACAAGAAAAAAATGAAGAAACATGATGGGAGTCTGTTTTGTTGATAGCTCTTTCTTTGCTTTTCTTTTGCAAAATATATTCAGAAGAATGACAGGAGCCTCATAATAAAAGATCATTACTGAAGATATCCTCTCTTATTTGCAGCTCCTGGAGTGGAATCAAGAACATTGGCAGGCTACACTGGCTTAAAATTCTGCTATTTGACAGGTAAAGATTTTATTGAGAGAGTTTTAATTTTATTTCTGCATCCTTTACATAAAGGCAGAGGGTGGCGGGGAGGAGAGAAGGAGATGAAGGGAGGAGGCACAAAAACATGAAATGCCCTGCACAAAAAATCGCAACAGCATGGTGGTTTTGCAGGGAAACTCCACACTACATATAGCATTCTTTTAAACTTCTAGGTTAACACGATGTATATAAAAATAGGGGGTCTGCTGGATCACACAGGAAAGGAACCAAAGACTAATAAAAGGTAGGGAAAGGAATGGCAGCCGTTAAGTTGGAACAACAACAGAAACAATTCCATCACATAAATGAAAGGAATTACAATGGAAAATGTATAATATGGAACAGCAAAGGAGACAGGATAATGATTTACTGAAACTTCTGTGCCTCATACTTTGGAGTAACAATGTGAAATTTGGCAAAGAAGAGTATGCCCTTCACATGAACCCTTTATCCCCACATCCCAGAATCTGCCTGCAGTAAAACAGCTTCCATTCATACATATGTAAGTGAAGGTTTGGATTTAGCTCGGCCACGAACCAGCAGTAAAACTGGAAAGGTTTAGGAAGAAAAGGAAAAGGAGGCCCATAAGGAGGACAGAACAGTCCCCTCTGAATCTGGAATGTGCACAAAGTCGAGTGTTCTCTGTTTGGATGCACTCTTTAAAGCCCACCAGTTACATCTAGATCTGCCCAGTGTCTTAATGATGACCTACTACTTCTTTCCAGGGCTACACTAGTTTAAGTGACAGTAAGAAATTGCATAACTAAAGCTTGTACCATAATGATAACACTCAGAGTGAGATCAGAAGTTCTCTTCTTTGCATTATTTGCCTTTTATATGCTTGACATCAAAACTTTGACATTCTTTCAAGCACACTAAATTACAGACATTTTCAAAAGGCGTGCAGCAATATTTTAGTTTTTTTAAAGCCTTTCCCCTTGAATATAAACCCTAATATAAATCTAATCTTTAGTAAACTACAGCTCTTTTTGCCCTCGAAGCTGGAGGAAGCATTCAGCATTCAGCAAAACTTCAGTTCTTAAAGGAAGAATAATAATTTAAAAAGGGCAGGGAAATGGAGGTAAGGGATTGTGGGTTTACTGTAAGTGGAACAGGAAGTAATAAGGAGCTGTATGGGAAGAATGATGTTCAGTAAAAATGATAAACAAATGCATTGCTACTTTGCCCATTATCCTACCCTTTAATTTCTCTCCCCCCCCTTTCTCCCAAATTATGGTCATGTCAATGTCTCCAACTAGTCACTTAGAGCCATTATAAGGATCCTGCACGTGACTCCACGCAGACTGTCAAATAAATGATCAGCTGTAAGCTATACTAAGAAGCGAAAAAGAAAAAAAAGTTTGTCCCATATATTCAACTATCCCACATGGGCTCATTGTTCAAATAAGCTGTTTTGTTCCCAGCTACCACGAAAAGACAGATTCTGTGAAAAATGAAACCAAAAATTACATGATTAAGAAAAAACATCTGAAATGGCTGTATCATGATAATTCTAACACTTTGGACCAGGTTTGGTAAAGGCATGTTTGGTTTTTTCACCTGTTTACTTTTAAGAAATGCCATCCCTATTCGCTATGATTTGAAAGTCCATACATAAATAATTCTGGGAGCAATTACCAAATGTTGCGATTTTAGAAACATATTTCTATGTATTTATGTGCGCAAGCCACTATACAGTTTTAAATATTATATTTCACTTGATTCCATATCTTCCTGGTTGCTGTTCTGTCACAAATATCTGTGCTGGGACATTGATTTTAATTTTGACAAATGAAAGAGCCGGTGAATTATGAAAACTGAAATCCAGCAGTAGGAAATGCTTTGAGGACAGATCATCAGGAGGCAAAGAAGAAAAATACAGTCAAGAAATTCCCTTCTCCTTCCCCTTGTAAACAGTGGTTTGACATGCGAATGACTTGAAGGAAGAGAGCCTCCAGTCCGCTGCTCCCCGCGGTTTGGTTCTGAGAGTCTTGGTTTAGGTCAAGAACTGCAGCTGCTGTTCAAGGGATTTTCCCAGATCTGGGTGTATCAGGTGTTGGTTGACGCTTCGAGCACTGAGACCTGTCATCACACTGACAGGGTGTGACATAAGGGGAAGTTACAAGAAGCAGCAAGGCAGAAATGTGAAAGAAAAACTCATACGGAGACCAACCAACATTTCAAGCAGAAATTGATAAAAAAGGTTTCGAGTTCCCCGAATAAGGCAGAAGCCTTTTGGTCCCAAGCTTGTGATATATTACTATGCCATCTACTATATAAAGCTCCAAGAGATAAAAAAAAAAAAAAAAAAAAAAAAAGGAAAAAGCAATAGAAAGGATTTTAGAAGAACTAAGCTGTCATCCTGTGCTACGCCATTAACTCAGGGGTGGCTCTGCCAAGGGGGTGCTTAGTACTGCACGAGTATTCCAGTCTGAAAAATGGGAAAATTTAATCCTTGTAGAATACATTAATCTTCCCCCCAATTCCATGTGACACTGTCAGCAGTTAATTTAACAGCAGAGCTTCACAAATGAAAGATCAATGCAGGGGAAGTTCCTCTGAAATCTTAGTTTATGCAATGAACATTGTCTAAAGTCTGCAGCCCAGGCAGAAAGGTGTCTGCTGTTAACTGAACCAGCCAGCAGCTTCAGATGTTCGTCACCAAGTCCCGAGTCCTTTACAGACCTCTTGTTCCCAGATTTCTACAGATTCCATAGGAGGAAAATCCAACCAATCCACTAATATTTTTTTTCCTTCTTGTAATGAGCACCGTACCTCCTCCATGCCCAGTGATGCACCAAGTCAGAGCTGAGTCTAAAAGAAACAGTTAAAAAACAACAGCAAAAAGAACAACCCCCAAAACCCTAATATAAATCTAAATAACTTTCCCAAACCTAGACTCCAAGAATTGAGAACCTGTCAATGACATCCACAATTTGTAAAGGCAGATATTCATAGAATCATAGAATCATCCAGGTTGGAAGAGACCCTTGGGATCATCGAGTCCAACCATCTACCCTACACTACAAAGTTCTCCCTTATATCCCCCAACACCACATCTAAACGGCTCTTAAACACATCCAGGGATGGTGACTCAACCCCCTCCCTGGGCAGCCTATTCCAATGCCCGACCACTCTTTCTGTGGAAAATTGTTTCCTAATGTTCAGTCTAAACCTACCCTGTTGGAGCTTGAAGCCGTTCCCTCTCGTTCTGTCATTCTGTCTCATTCTGTCTCGTTCTGTTCATATTAGAGATGCATTGGTTGTCCCTGAGTGTGTCAGGCACAATTGGTGCACCAGGCCCAAAGGAGAAATGTACCAATGGCAGAACATTTGCACACATCTATATTTTTGCCGCTGGTGCTCTAAAGAGGAGAACAAAAGGTCCACTCTGCAAAAAAAAAAAAAATCACCATTCTCACTTCATAAATTTAGAGGCATTAAACAATGAAAGACCACTCTGACAGTAGACTCACTTAGAGGACATCCAAAAAAACAAAGATAAAGAAAAAAAGAAAAGTCAGGCTTCCCATTTTCTGAACACACCATCAACTCTTCTATGTTATGAAACACAACTTAAAATGAAGTTTTGTCACCAAAATCGACTCCTGATCGTATCCCAGCAGATTTCTACAAAAACTGAACAGTTTTATTTATTGTGTCCTTTCCTTTAAAGCGATTACTTCACCCACTGGAGCTTTCTAAGTCACTCAACGGGAGTTAATGTGGGGAAGCATGAGTATATTTAAAGCTCCCGGTGCCGCTACACTGCTGGAAGTACGCCTCAGTGGGTTCATTGATTTTTTCCCTCTGGAAAAGAAAGGGTCTCATACAACCTGTCCTGAGGATGACAACTGTCTTGTTTCAGTCCTGGTTTACAACTTAATAGATACCGTCGCGCCATCCACCACATTAACTCCCATATCCTACACACTGTGTTGTATAGCAAAAAATAAGACTTCAGAGACTCTTATATTCAAATATATAGAATATATAGAGAATATGCAAAGAAATAAGGCAGAATGTAGCTCAGGTCAGATCTAGTGAAGACACAATTAACAGAGGACTGCAGGGAGGTGGGGATGGTGGCTGGAAACCACCTTTCTGCTCCTCTACCACTGGTAAAAATGCCAGGGAGAGAATTTGCACTCTGGCTTTGTTCATGTGCAGTGCAGCGATCAGCTTCCAACCACTTCTGTTGTCACCAGTGATCTGCACAGCCTTAGTTTTTCTGGTATAAATTTGCAGTATTCTGCCTGATCACGAGCACTGTGAATTATGCACTGCGCAAAAAGCCCGTATCCAGTACAATTTCACCTCTAAATAAGAGTGAGACTACTGCAAAACCAGTTTTAACAAATGTATAAGTAAGAGTGATGAGCATTTATGTTTGCCTTTCCAGCAGCCCTTGTCTCACAATAATTAGGTTGTGTGTTGATTCTTCTGATTCTTTCATTTCCTCTTTAAAATTTAAAAAAAAGAAAAGGTTTGTCTATCTGATTAATAGTCAATATTTTCCACGTACTCAAGCTTTCATCTGTTGAGAATGGCAAGACATAGTTTTCAGACACTGCTGAGGATGCAACATGTGGAATTAACTAGAATAATAATCCATGAAGAAAGAATCTGTGACATTGATTGTCATGTCATTTGTATTAAGTAAGGTGGGGAGGATAACTCTGAGGAATTAGGATGATGTTATGACTTGCTATGAGAACACTGCACTGTGAAAGATTTGCAAAAGAGGAGGGTATTTTATTCTCAGTTTGCTCCAATACAACCCATTCAGTGGCCAGTAATAACTATCGCCTGGTAATTAGCTGGTGCCCTGAGCCAGATGTATTGACCGTGTCAGCTGAATTTAAATCAACTTTTACTTATGATACAGAATCATCATGGATGGTGATAATTGATAATTAGTGCTCTTTTGCAGAGGGGTATCAAAAACATATGCCAGGCTTAGACCTGCACAGAAAATTAAGAAAAGCTGCTGTATTTTTTTGATGCAGACAAGGAGCAGAACTATTTTTGCATTTTGGGGGAACCAAAAGTCAACCAAAAATATATTGAAATATCCGAATTTTAGCAATTTTCTGCCTGCTTTTCCAATAACCATGGTGATGATGATGGTGTCAACCAGGCAAATAAAATTCCTCAACAAAGTCAAATGTGATTACTTGAAAAAGTGTTCTTCAATATATGTTTTATACTTTTAATAAGAAAATACGGCTGCTGTATCTGTAACTAGATTTGAGAGCAGATATATGGTATTAGTGAAACTATACTGTGTAACTTTCCTATGGGAAAACAGAAGAAAATAAACTGAAAAAAAAAGAAAGGGGAAACCTGAAGCCTGAGAATATCATTAAATAAAGTCCAGACATGAATCATGGTGTTTAAAATCATTAGTATCCTTGATCCAAGTAAAACAGAAAGTTGAGCTAATTCAGGTGCTGTACAAATAAAAACTTTCTAGCTGTATTTAGGGCGGATTCTGAAAGAGAGAGAAAGAAGTCTCAGCTTATACCAGCAAAATCACAGTACAGCACTGTTCACTTTGATAGCAGACAAAAATCTACACGGTACATCAAAAGACTGCAAGGGACATTTAACTACTCCATTTTAAACATTTATTATGCATTGCCAGGAAATCACTGCCTTTTTTTCTTAACTGAATGACAAAAAAATGGTCACACAGCATTCCCTCTGCTTCTTATAGAAAACTTTTTTTAAAATCTACTGAATTGACTTAATCTGCCATTGGTGATATAATATCAGTATCAAAATACTGTATTTGCAAAAGCAGCCCATTAGGAAGAAAATCCACTCAGCTGAAAAACAGAGCAGTCCCCAGAGCGAATACAAAAACATCTTGCCCCCATCTAAGAGAGGTGTTTGAGTTGTAAATAGGGCATGAACAAGTGGACAAACACATCTAGCGATGTGCAGCTCCTGGTCCTTCCCAGGTGCGGAGTAGGGTTTGGGAAAGTGTTCTTCAGCCACCACACGTTGCATTTGCAAGCTCAAGCAGTGCACACACAGGGAAGGGAAGATTGATGGTCCATCTTGCAGCCATCTTCAATTCATGGTTCAAACACAGTCTTGGAGGTTTCCCATCATTGCTGCAGTGTGAAGAAGTGTGCAGCTGCGGGTCACATCTTCCTTCTATCAGAACAAGTAGAAGCAAATGAATTTAAGCATAAGCACCTTTTCATGCTGGTCCTCTTGAATTTTCTTCCACACGTGACTGATGAATTCCAATGTTTGTTGCAAGAGCTGAAAAAGCAGAAAAAACTCTTAAAATTTAAATCAACAGCCAAGTGACACAAAATGTATTATGAATTACCCTGTAGCAGCTCTCCTCTGAGATGGTTAGCTTCCAAAAGTCCATCATCTAACTATAGAAAATTTGGTGAAAAGCAAGTCAAGATTAATCAGTCTCATTTAACGGAATTATAAATATTTCCTACAATCATATCAGGATAGCAGTTGGCCATATTGCCAAAAAGAGTCTTGTAAATGGAAAAGTTATAAATAAATAGATAAGCCTTTTGGTTGATTTGCTTCTTGCATAGAAAAAGAGCATGATTTTTTCATCAGGCTAAAGAAAGTTCAATAATGTTTTTTTTTCACTGAAGTGAAAGAGTAAATTGAGACTAGAGCAGAAAAAAAGAAGACTCATTACTTATTTGACCATGAGAATCAACCTAATGAATGATAGGGGTTGAAATCTTTACCGGTTATTGTCAGTGAGGACACTTTTTGGATGCTGATTGAAGACTCCTCAAGGCAAGGAAGTCTTGCCACCTCCATTTTGTGGAAGGGGAACCAGTGCAAAGACCATCTTTAACGAGCTCTGGCTAAATCCCAACTCTATGACCATAACAGTCAAAGCTCAAAACCTTTCCATTTTCCTCCTAGTTGTTCTGGAAGGGAAACACGGAGACAGAGGCTGAGAGAGCACTGCAATGGAATTGAGTTTGGGTTGGGTTTAGTTGGCTCCCTTGCACATTATGATGGCTACTCTTCAAATAACACTTTATCTGCAGCATAGGCATCACCAGAGACACTGGACATCTGCAGTTCATTGCCAAGGAAAAGTAGACACGTTAGCTTATCTAAGGCTTGGCTACCTCTGTACATGGCATTGTAGAATTATTCTGCCTCTTCAGACCTCAATTTATTTATTTTTTTCCCCAACAGTGTTTCATCTCCACATCCGTCAGTAAGAGAATAAAAAGAAATGTCAATGGTTGCTTTTTTTCCACAGGAATGTTATCCTTCCCCTTGGTTTGCAAGCCCTAAATTACTTTCCCATTTTGTGTTTGTGCTTTCACATGCAAAATGCTTGTATCTTCTTTCATGATTTTTAGAAAATTGGGTTTTTTTATGTTTTAATTAGAAATTCATCAATTTTTTTTTTTTTCTCTGAAGTTGAAAAGTGAGTTTCAGGGAGTGATTAGATCCATTCCCCCTAAAAATTTCCACAGTTTTTACAATCAATCAAAAAAACAAGCACTGACAATCTAAAAGATGAAGAAATATGGTTACTTTAGCTGCCAGCAATTGTACCAAAATGACAACACAAGGAAAGAAAAAAAATTATTGCCTTTTTAAGCATTCTCAGATGAAGTAGACTTATATCCTCAGAACCTCAAACCCCCATGTACTTCCATAACAAAAAAAAAAGCAAGTTCATGCCTTCTCCTTGAAATTTCTATGGAGGTGACCTGGGGGGTGAGACCTCGTTTCTTACTATTTTGTCGAGTCAGATGCAAACCGCAGATCAGTCCTGATGCTGAGGCAGATCAGTTTCCAAATGGGAAGATTTGGAACAGAAATCCAAGAGTTGCAACTGTGGGAGCCAGCATCAACCAGTTCCTACACCAGCTGAAACACACACGCACAAGGTTTCAGATGTCAATGTTTTAAATCCTTCAATAATTCCAGTTTAGAAATCAAGCAAAAATATTATGATTTTTAGAGATAAAATTAGTAGATACACAATGTTTTGAACATTTCCTCAATTTTCCTGCTCTAGACCCTTATTTTTTATTGTAATTCTGCATAAAAGGGAACTGGATTAAATATCAACATAGGGAAAAAAGTGACATGTGCATTATTTCTACCCTCACAATACTGTATCTTAGTATTTTATCATGAGAGTTCGTAAAGTTGGCTTCTAAGTGTCATGCCAACTAAAAATACATATGTACTGTATGAAGAGGAGAAAATCTCATGCCTCCCTCTGCTTTCCCAGCTGATAGTTCTTGTCATCAGAAGAATCCTTTGCTGCAATGGATTCACGTTGAAGTGAGGGACATCAGTGTTACAGGGTTACTTTCACAGATAATAGCCTTAAATGCTGCAGATACAGAGAGAGAGAAATAGAAGACAAACATCTTGCAATTCTGTCCTGCTTTGGAATCACTTAAAATAAATACCAGGAGCCTTGAAAAGGCTTTGCTGGCAGTAGAGTATCTGAATATAAAACTGAAAACCATTTTGAAAACTCAGAGAGGAAATGTGGTCCAATTGGATCAATAATTTGGAGCACAGGACCCAACCATTGTGACCACACAACAGAAATAATTGCAATCACTGCTAAAAAAAGTAACATATCTCAACACAGCTGAGATCAGGCTAATGATTCACTTTGTTTTAAATGTGAATTATTGAAAGCAGGAATCAGAAAGTTCAAGGATGAAATTAGCCTCAAAACAAATTAATCTATTTTAAAAGTTTTGGAAAAAAAAGAACCCAACTTGTACAGTACTGGGAAAAAAAAAAAAAAAAAAGAATCTACGGAATACAACTCCAAGCTTCCAAGCTCAAAGTTAATCTGATGATATATCTGAATACTGATAACCCGGGCACAGATCCATCTCCAGAGAGAGATATGCCTGCTATGATTATCTCTCTGGTAGCTGTCAAACAAAGAGATGTCATTCTGTCTACAGTTAAACAACAACAGATGGAACAGACCCTCAGCCAAGGTAAGTAGCATCACTCCAGTGCTTTCAAATGGAGCCTTACCGTGGTTTGCACCAGTTGAAGATCTGTTCCAGATCTCTCTTCCAAGGCTAGGGTTAATCTCATCTCTAATATAAGCTGAGATCATCACTGAACAAGCCACAGAAGAAACTATGTCTTTAAGGCACAGCCTTATGTTTGTGGCATCATTATGACATGTACCCTCATCAGTTAGGCTTTCTTAACTGCTTCCTTTCCTTGCTTCAGAAGACACTTAAGGTGTAAAACCTCTCAACTTCATAAATTCATGAGCTGCAGCACCCTTCAAAAACATGAAGTTCTTGGGGTAAAAAGTAAATCTTATGTGATTTTGTATGTTGCATCAGACTAGTTACCTGAACCACTTTTGTAACCTCCACTGAAAGAAACAGGAATTTTCAGACAACAACTCACCAGCTGTACGGAGGTTGCCTAAAATTAGATGATCCAAGCCCCCCTGAAAATACACATCTCCCTCTATTCAGTTTAAAGACATATAAACAACTTATACTGATGCTGATATGTATTCTGTAGTTGTTTATGTATAGGTGTGTATATGTACAGCAGACTTTGTGCCCACCACCTTTTTAGCTATAACAGTGGCAATTAATGAATAGAGGAATCCAGTCACAATTTTGCTAAATCACAGTTCGCATGCTTTCTGTAATATTGTAGATAAATTAGGGATACAAAATGATGAAAAAAATGGTTTCTAAAATTTACATGGTGATTTGAGGTTATTTTATCTCTAAATCAAAATAAATGATCCACCAAGAATAGATATAAACTCTGCATGCACATTTTTATATACAAAATAATCTCTTAGAAAAAAAAGAAAAAGAGGAATAGAAAGAATGTTCCACATTTACCAATCTTCCTTCCAAAATTCTCATAAGACTAATAATATTTGATATCTTGACCCAAGACCATAGTGTTTTGGCTGGAATACAAAGTAAGGAAATTATTGTCTGCTCTCTCAAGTGATTTCATCTTGAAATCACCTTAATCCATTGATATTCATAATGAAATAATTTCAGTTTGGTCATGTTCGCCAAGTGGTTCCGAAATACTGGTGTTTAAGGTATATGTGTTGGAATTGTGATTCATGGACATCACAAATGAAAAATGTCTATTAGATGGGCCATTCCTGCCAGTGTAGGCTTGTTCCCCACAGAACATTTCCTGGTCCTTTGTCCAGTTTAATTTCAAAGTCCATCTGGGTGTATAAATTATGCTACTATGAGCAAGTGTGTTATTAAAATGTGTGATGTGTTTTGGCTCTATAACTTTTAGCCAAAGAGCTCTCTTTATTACTGGGGGGGGGGGGGGGGGGGAAAGGGTAACTTTTTTTTGTTTTCTCTTGGTCTGGAAGGGACCACCCAAAGCCCACTTAGCAAGGGACCCACATCAAATGGTGCGTAATACTCTGAAACAACCCCAGAGGCTAAGCCTGGTGCAGAGGTAGCCAAACATGCCTCATAAGCTTATTTTAAGTGCACCTACAGCAAACTGCAGTTCAGGGCCACCTGCAAAGGGCAGTTCATCCTTCTGAGATCACTTGGGAGGCTCGTGTGGTAAAAAGGCACTTTGCTGTATACCAGAACCTTGACTGATTTCTTTCAATCCTATATTAGGCCAAGAAATGCTTGGAAAGAGAAAGAAATGGATTTTATTTTACAGTGTAAGCAAATGCAGCTCTCTCAATTTCAAGGAACAATCCTTCTTTCCTACATGGCCCGTGTTACTCTGATACCCAAGCAGCATATAGCAGTTAAATGACACTGTCCCACCCCAAAATACAGTCACATACTTACTGTTAGTGCAAGTTATCTCATCCTCACTTTACAGGTCAAAGTCCCAGAGACAGAGGAACATAATCATGACTCAGCACCCAGCCCCACCATATAATTCCCAGACTTGTGTTCTTGATAAAATGAAGAGCAGATCCAGCTTTTAGAACAAGATTCACAACAGTCAACACAAAACACTAAATTTGAAAGTTTTCTCAAATCCTATCTGACCTACCTAAAGGCATCTCTGAGTTCAGTATCTCTGCAGGTTCAGAGCTGAAAATCTGGGACTAGACTAAGACAAAGCAAACACTTAGATGAAGAAAAAGGAATTTTTATAAAGGCAGCAGAGGACACAGTAGGATGGAAGCAGATAAGTATTCAGAGCAGGAGGACTAGCCCTCCTAAATCTGAAGAATTTAAACTCATGCTTCAGCCATTTTAAAATTCCTTAACTACCAAACTATCAGTGAGGGAAAAGAGGTGTGCCTTGTTGAAGGACATAGTGCAAAATGACCCAACAGAGCAGAGAGCAGGTAAAACAAGGTTTGGCTAGAATATAGCACATAGAGTATGTGGTCCTGGGAGGGAGGAGCTGAGGGCTCTGGTACACGAATGAGCAATAGACATAGACCAAACATGAACCCAGGAATGGTCTCTTCCAAAGTTCAACTCAGTGGGAAGGTAGAGAAGTACATCCAGAAGCAGACCGAACCTAGCAAGAGTTGTGATTAAACAGTCCATACCAACCACAGCCCAACAGGCCGTGTGTGGCAAAGGGCTGTCCCTTCTGAAGCTGTTCCATCTCTCCACGACCTCAGAAAAGGGCTCTGAGACCTTCCTGTCCCCCAGCTCAAACTCTTGTTGTTTTGCTGTGAACACAAAACCTGTCAGCACCTTGCTTCAGTGACAGTTTCCCCACATTGCACTACAGTCGTTGGGTAAAATAGGTAAACATTTTCTGTGGAAGCAGAAAGCAGAACCAAGAGCTGTGCCTTCTAACCACAGGCTTTGCTGTCATGTGTCTTCTCCTACATGTGTGCTTTCCCCTCTTGTGAACCTCAATTGTCCTTCCTGCATAATAACACAATAGGGACAGTGGTTATCTTCTCTTATCCCAGAGCAGACCACAGTAAGAGGTAGTAAATCTTAAATACGACATACTGGAAAGAGCCTACAAGCCAGTTCCTCCCACTTCTCAGAGCATTATAACCACTGGGACGATGTACAAGAGGTGGACAACAGGCCTTTCTCCTTCCAAGACTGAAAAAAAACCCCATACATGTTGCCAAAACTACCACACTTTGTGCTGAACTCTTTACAAGTGCCAGGCAACAAGAGGATACCTAGCAGACCAGGATCTTCAGGGATATAACTCATTTGTCATTTCTAAATAGATTACAAATGAGGACACTTCTATTCTCAGCCCATCTGAGGACACTGGTGCCTTTGAACACATTTCAATGATCTCTGTCTGTCTTGTCTTTTCTAGCTGAAGCCATGGCATCCATGTCCTCTCAGGCACCTAAGCGAGGCTGAATTTTCATGGAGCACTCCCCCGAACAAAGACACCTAAATTAAGCTTCAGTTACGCTTTAGGTTCCTAAGTGCTTTTTTGGATGTCAACCAGACTAAGAAACTTGCCCAAGGTCATGCTGGATGTCTATGGCAGAAAAGGAAGCTGATCTGGGGTCTCTGAGGTCCAGGACTAGCACCCGCAGCACTAGAACATCTTACCTCTCTCTTGCTGCTTCTATCGAACCTAAAATGACACAAAAGACCAGAAAAGTTAATGACAGGAACAAACATGTTGTGGAATCAATTTATTTCATCTGCGAGACTCTGAAACATGATCTATACTTACTTTTATCCATCTATTACTTTCTTACCCTCCGCAGATGATTGCAGAAATGCCAAATCCATCTATTTATAAAGCAGTGAAACAGTCGAGCGTTCTCTAATGTACCACTTCCAAGTGCAAGCAATATATACTGACCAGCTCGTAACTATCCTGGCAAGGATTCACACACCTGTTAGGATTTTAATTTATCAAAGACAGACGTATTTATATTTATGTCTATGGCTGCATGCTCATGAAATAGGAAAAGATGTTAAAAAAACACTAGTGCTTTAAGAGCAGCCAGGAAACTCAGAGTTAAGGTTTGTTGCTCTGTCCTTAGCTCACCCGTGCTATACACAGCTCTCGTATACGCATAGAAACAGCCCACAAACGTAGCAGATATACGAAAGAAAAGAGTCTGAGGCAAAGACTGGTGAGGCCTCACCTCGAGTGCTGTGTTCAGTTCTGGGCACCTCACTACAGGAAGGACATTGAGCGAGCGTGTCCAGAGGAGAGCCACCAAGCTGGTGAGGGGTCTGGAGAACAAGTCATATGAGGAGAGGCTGAGGGAACTGGGCATGTTTAGTTTGGAGAAGAAGAGGCTGAGGGGGGACCTCATTGTCCTCTACAACTCCCTGAAAGGAGGGTGTAGAGAGGTGGGTGTTGGCCTCTTCTCCCAAGGGAATAATGACAGGACCACAAGAAATGGTCTGAAGTTGCAGCAGGGGAGGTTTAGATTAGATATTAGGAAGAATTACTTTACTGAGAGAGTGGTCAGGCACTGGAACAGCCTGCCCAGGGAGGTGGTGGAGTCGCCATCCCTGGAGGTATTTAAGAAACATGTAGACATGGCACTTCAGGGCATGCTCTAGTGCCCGAGATTGTTGGTTTGGGTCTGTTTGTGGGTGGGGTGGTGTGTGCTTGTGGGTGTTTGCTTTGGTTTGGTTTTGGTGTTTGGTGTTCTGGCATTTCTGGGTTTTTTTTGTTTGTTTGTTTGTTTGTTTGGGTTTTTTGTTTTTTGTTGTTGTTGTTGTTGGTTGGACTCGATGATCTCAAAGGTCCCATTCAACCAAAAATATTCTGTGAAATATTCTGTGAAAGACGGAGAGTCAAATCCACCTGGAAAAACACCAGTTGAGTTCACCAGTCTCTGGAATGGACATGCTGAAGACAACCAACCTTTAATAAATGTCAGGGGAAAAAAAAAAGCCTGAATTGTACCTACCATTGTCTAGACGACACGGTGTTCAGATTTGGCATGTTTGATTTTTCTCTGATTAATGAAGGAGATTATAGCAGGCTTTCCCATTTTGAAGACTGTTAATACTCTTCCCGTGCTGTAATGGCCCCCAAGGATCTCGGGGGGTGCTCAGGCACTCCCACTGATTCCTTCCCGCTTTCCTCAGACGCGGTGCAATTTCTGCAGACTTTCCGCTTCTTTCAGACCCATTAAACACATAAGCGATACACCCCCGTTATCAGCGGATCACTGAAGTGATAGATCGTAATGATTCCTGAGGAGGCAGACTGTATATCAACCTGCAGCCGGGTGTGTTTTATAGGCCAGGTATAAATCCCATAGGAAATGCTGGCAGACCCTCGACTGAAACAGTACCTAACATCACTTCCATTCCGTAGTGACAATAAAAAGCTAGGGATTGCCCTGCCCTCAGTCCACAGCAGAACTGAGGTTAATGGGAGTTGCACAGTTGGAGGAAGGACAGACTCAGTCTGAAAGTTTTTTTTTAAAAAAATCATTGAAATTCCAATAATCTGTTTATTTGGTGAAGAGTTTGATTAACTTCTTTTGGTTTTACTTTTGGTTCTTTCCTTCTGCCTTGTTTAAACTACCAGCATTTTCTGAAGCTAATCCTGGTACAACATCTATCTCCACCCTTGACAATGCATATTAGTTTCTACCCCTAATCTTCCTAACTAATGTCTTACAGTCTCAACAAAAAAAAAAGTTAGTCATCCACAGGATGCTTTATTTGAGGACATTCCACCTCATGTTACCCTTATGATAATGAGGTAGAATGTCATATAATCATTATTGATGCTGGGAGGGCTGGAGCCCGTCTGCTGTGAGGACAGGCTGAGAGAGTTGGGGTTGTTCAGCCTGGAGAAGAAAAGGCTCCGGGGAGACCTTAGAGCCCCTTCCAGTCCCCAAAAGGGGCTCCAGGAGAGATGGAGAGGGACTCTTGATCAGAGAGGGGAGCCATAGAACAAGGGGGAACGTTTTTAAACTGAAAGAGGGGAGATTGAGATTACATATTAGGAAGAAATTCTTTCTTGTGGGGGTGGTGAGAGCCTGACTCAGGTTGCCAGAGAAGCTGTGGCTGCCCCATCCCTGGAGGGGTTCAAGGCCAGGTTGGACGGGGCTTTGAGCAACCTGGTGTAGTGGGAGGTGTCCCTGCCCAGGGCAGGGGGGTGGAACTGGATTATCTTTAAGGTCCCTTCCAACCTGAATCATTCTATGATTCTATGATTATAACTGCAACCACCTCCTGTAAGATGATTCCAAGATGAGGACACATCATTAAAGAATATTCACTCTCTGCCTTGGCTGTCAATAGACAATTTTCTGTGTCCTTACTGCAGATACCTCAGAACCCATCCACAAGCCACACAGCCCAATCCTTGAAGGCACCACCACAAGATGTAGAGGTTTGATATAGCACAGCTGTTGTGAAAGTCAGCAAGTTAAATTTTGTGAAGGTAACAGCATTTTGTGCATTATCAGGGACTGAGAAAAGGGAAAGGATAACAATAAATAATTAACAACAGAGTACTACAATGGACAAGGATTTTAGATGTACCAGCCAACACTGTAAAATGTAAGTGTACTTCTAACCTATTTTAGGTAAAGAGGCATTAGTCCCTTTTTTATGAAGTACATAACTTCCTTTTTTTTTTTTTTTATAAGACTTCAATATTGATCATTGTGCCATCTACTAAGTTTCTGAATCATTCAGATATATTGTTCTAATATTAATTAGTTGTATTTTATAACCAAATCTGCAAGACAAAATAGCATCATTTGTGACAAGTAAACAGATAACACTCATTGTAATAGCCTCTTCCCAGTTTTTAAATTAGAAGATTTATTAAAAATACAGTTATTAACTGAATTTTATAAACAACATAGTGTGAACAAGACTGACTCCCACTCCGAGGCTTCTTTATTTCCATGCAAGTCTCCTAAATTCAGTTACTTATAACTTTAAAAATTAACTCTTCAGAATAGAGGCAATTTTCTTCCTGGAAAGACTGCAAAACCTGTACAGTAATTCTTGACATGGAGAATGAAAACTATGCACTTTTCCAATAAAAGTACTTCAGTAATCTTTGACTTGCTGAATAACCTGAACTACTTCATTTTCATTTGTCCAGGATGGATTTGAGATCCATCTGTGTACAGTTTATATAACATACTTAAGCACATTCAACTTTTACAAACATGCCCCAATACAGGAGTAAAACTTATATTAACTTGCATGCAGTGCATGTAACTGCATGCAGTGAGTAACACTAGCACACTGAAGAAAACTAGCAAGCTGCTAGCATCCTCAAAATATAAGTACTGTATACCACGTGTATCATTTCTAATTAAGTTCTTAACAGCTACTGGTTGTACTTCAGTCATTAAGCAAGCAGATCAGAAAGAAATAGAAGGGCAGTGATTTGTGTACATTTCCTCAGCCATATTCTTCATATTTTCATTACAATTATGTTACCTTACTCCTCTTCCAGCAAGTCAATTTCTAGTGTTGTGAAGAAAAACAAGTGCACACATTACACTGAGATTTGTGAATTTCCTGGAGTTTCGTATAACTTTTGGTCTAGCTCCCATGGCACAATCTCAACTGTAAAGCAAAGTTTGGCAGTCTCTGAATTTCAGGAACAGTTCAAGAAACATACACTGAAAGGGAAATGAATTCTAAATTGCAAATATCCCTGCTATCATGCAGACTTGGCTCACTTTTTGCCCCAATTCCTTTACTTTCATGATATGTCTCATCTTGGTTTAGCTCATTGCCAAAGGACAAGTTTACAGCAACTTTAAAATGGTTTATATTGGCTTGAGGGAGTGTTGCCCAGTCAGGGTTTAGTCAGAAATGGTTTATGTTGACATGACTCAGGTCTGGACACTCGCTTGCCTTCATTTTCTTTCCAGTTTACCACATTTTGAAACTCGATGACATACATCCTTGCCTGGAGGCAAGGGTTTTTTTTTCCATAGACACTTGAAACTTTCAACCATACTTCTGCTTTTACTTTGGTTATAAACTTCAATAACTTCTTGGGAGAAGGTAGGTGCTGATACCAAAAAAGCATGTTACAGAGTGAGCTTAAAACCTAATGTCTTATAGAAACTCTGTACAAACATACAATCCAGTGCAATGTAAGTAAAATACGTTTTAAGAAAAATCTTTTGTTCTCAGAAAGAATGTTCCATTGAATATTTCTGAATTTAAATGCAACCAACAAGCTTGAAACAGCAGCTTGAATAAGGAGTTCTTTAACAGTGACAGGAAAATCCTTCATTGCAGTAGAGATGTACCACATGGAGGCTCTTGACAGTCCATCTTGTCACCAGCGAGGTGCTAAACCCCAAACTGGTCCTGCGTGTATTTGTCTGCTCAAGGCAGCAGTGTACTTACCCACCATCCCCACCACTTATGGTTCTGAATTAATGTGCTCCTTTGGAAATTGTCTGATGCTAGGAGAAAACTGAAATACTTAGACTTTTAGCAAATCTTCAAAATAAATAATATAGAACTTAAATACTTTTTTCTGGTGGCCAGTTCTTTTTGTGTCTTTTACTTCACATATTCTTGTTACCCCATTATCATAGAATCACAGAATATTTTTGGTTGGATGGGACCTTTGAGATCATCGAGTCCAACCAACAACAACAACAACAAAAAAAACCAACCCAAAAAAACCCACACACCCAAAAAATCCCAGAACACCAACACCAAAACCAAACCAAACGCCCAAAACCACACACTATCCCACCCACAAACAGACACAAACCAACAATCTCGGGCACTAGAGCATGCCCTGAAGTGCCACGTCTACACGTTTCTTAAATACCTCCAGGGATGGCGACTCCACCACCTCCCTGGGCAGGCTGTTCCAGTGCCTGACCACTCTCTCAGTAAAGTCATTCTTCCTAATATCTAATCTAAACCTCCCCTGCTGCAACTTCAGACCATTTCCTCTGGTCCTGCCATTATTCCCTTGGGAGAAGAGGCCAACACCCACCTCTCTATACCCTCCTTTCAGGTAGTTGTAGGGGGCAATGAGGTCCCCCCTCAGCCTCTTCTTCTCCAAACTAAACATGCCCATGTTAATTTTCACTTAACATAGTGTTCTACAGCACAACCCACCTTCAGAACATGATACCTGAAGTTGGAAATTCAAGATTTCCAAATCATTTGGGTAAAATTAATCTATAGACTTGCATCTCTAGGCTCTTTGGTAACACCTTTTTAACTGCTTCCCATCTACTATTTAAAATAGCCTACATTAAACCCACCTGTGTTGATTCAGTTTATCAAAGTTTTGTTATGTAGATTATGTTTAACAGCTAAAGTGCTGTAACCAGCTTCTGAAACATAATACAGGCTCACAATGACTGCAGGCAAGCAAACTAAGTTAACTTTTTGTGAAGTCTGGGCCCTCTAAACAATTGCTGGTGCCTCAGAACTGTGAGGTGAAAAATTCAACTGCTCGCAGCCCCAGCTCCCCTTCAAAAAACTGAAAAAAATGTAAAATAATAGTTTGCTAGTCTGAACAGCGCCCTTTAAAATCAATCTTTTAGCAAAGTATCTTCTTTCTCACCCACAATTCATTTTAGAGGCATTAAAAATACTACAAAACTGAAAACTAATGAGGCAATAGCAACGTAAGGACTATCTGTGTTTCTAACACTTGTTACTCGCAAGGCACTGACCCCTGGAGTTAGTGCAGAGGCCCCAACAGAAGAAGGCAACAAACTTTATCAGGCTGAAGGAACCAGAACACAATCTGAATTCTATTAACAAGAAACGTTGTTCATTTGCAACCTGCTTCCAGACCAAGCGCTTTTAAAGCCTGTTTCAGAATAAAAATAATAGTAATTGGTAAAAAGTTAAAAATGGGTGTTATAGAAACTGTTCTTTTAACTCTATTTAAGCTCAAAAGCTTGCGCGTGGTTTGCTTTGCTCTAGAGAACTACGTGAGAAAAAAAATGGAAGAGGCCTGCCAGCAGGCGATGCGGGCCCCGTCTCCCACACGGCGGAGGAAAGGGTGGCTTCCAGCGGACCAGGCCAAGCTCTCTACGGCCCGCCCTGGCCCCTCGCCCACCTTCCCGCCCGCGGCCTCCCCACACGGGCTCCACGCGGCAGGCCGAGCCTTGACGGCTCCAAAATGGCGGCCGCTGGGCCGCCCTCCCCACGCCGCCAGCCCTCGGGCTGCCCGCGATACGGCTCTACCCGCCAGCCCCGGCTCCCACTGGCCTCAACTCACTACCCGCCCTGGATCACTGGCGGCTCCATCCCCTCCGAGCCCGCCGTGGCCCCGCGGCCCACACCCTCACCATGGCGGCGGCGGCGGAGCCTCTCGTGCTCCAGGCTTTCCTGAGCCTGTCTGTCTTGTGCAGAGGAAAAGAGAAAGAAAAGTCTTGCACCCATTTGTGTGTTAGCCCTGCATTTCTCCAGTCATTGCTCAGTTTTCTGCAGAAGGCAGGTAGTTCTTCACGAAAAGCCCTGCACAACTTTTCCTGTGTTACTCTGGAAAGTTATTTCAGCCAGTTCTAGAGTCAGTAAGCAACAAAAGTGGTGTAGTCACTTTTACTCATTTTCCAAGTCCAAACTGCAATAAGGGATGCTGGTGGACTTAATTTCCACGCAAGATACAAAGCGTCTTTGCAATGCAGAAGTATCTGAAAACTTTGGAGAAACTGAAGAGGGAAAACAAGGTTTTCTAAACATCCGTTTTTTCCTGAAAGCCTGTTTTCCATGCTCTGGGAAAAGAAAAACTTTTGATTACCTTTATTCCATTTCTGGAGAAAGCTCAATTTAAGGCAGACTCAGCTGGTCAGTAATGCAATGGCAGCTTTTGCTCCCATCCAGCCCATTAATTTTGATAGTAAAGAGAAACAAGTACATCTTGCTGTTATGGGCAACGGTGAATGACTCAGTGTGACCAGGGGTAGCTTTAGAAGAAGCACTTAGGAGATTGCAGCCCTCCCATTAGCACTGCATGGCAAAAGGCACACTCCTGGTCACATATTATCAGTAGAGCTTGAGCAGCCTTATCATCCTGCCCTGGGGGGTAAAAGCCTTACTGGTATCTGTTCCCCATTTGCAGGGCCTGAGACAACAGTAGGAAAAAGAGTCATCTGCAATCATTCATAAGCAGTGCCTTACACCCACAGCTCCAACTTCTGCCGACTGTTTCTTGGCTGTTCTGCTGGCTCAACTAATGTCAGGGGAATAGATAAGGATATCCCTGAGCCATAACGTCTTCTTCAGGTGTCCAGTAAAACATTGTCTTTCTGTCATACCTATAAACCTAGTTCACAACTCTTAAATATATCAGTAGCCTGTACCAGTGTTTTTAGTCCTGGAAAATATTGTTTTCTCCATATTCTACTCTCAAAGAGATTCACCTCCTACTTATTCCTTATAGCTCAATGAATTTATTTTTATGTTTCTATAGAAAATAAATACTAGCTTTCTAGTGTGAAGAAGCACAATAAAATTACTGCTTAACAACATTTGCTTAAACGTAAAACAGTATTCAACATTCACAATAAATATATAATGACCCATTCATTCTTTGCTTGCAGAACTTCCTTCCTATATGTATTTGAAGACACATGATGTTTTCCCCAAAGTCAAAAACAATGCCAATTTTCATAGTGCATTTTCTTGACATTTTTCATGTCATTTTTTTCATAAGACACTTGTCTTATTCCACGGAGCCACAGGTGAAGATGACATATACAGACTTTTGTGGAGTATTATATTTGCCCCAAACAGAAGAAGATTTGAGAGAGTGAAATTATTCCTATTGGCCAAAATATCTTTTGATTCAAGCCTCATGTTTTGATATTTTTCCTTTTCATTACTTCAGGGAGGACTAGAAGATGAGGCACTACTAGCCATGATAGAAGACACCACCACCATATGTGAAAATCATCTCATCGTAGTACAGGGCTTGTCATGTCATCCTGCAGAAGGCTAAATAATGTCTGGATTTCACATGTTAATGTGTGCTGGCAGAGGAATATTCTGGGTTACTAAAGCAATGGTAACTTCATCCTTTAGATTATGGAAAAAGATGAAGGGGAAAAAGGACTAAAACTCTAATATTTTACTGAATAGAAAGTTGGTCATTTTGTAATCCTAAAAAGTGAAATCCTATTTATAGCAACACTGAAATCAAATAGTATGCAATCACTCTGAGGTTTGCAACATTTGACAAATTGTAATTTTGTTCTTCACAAACTCCTAAACACTTCCTGCTAAGTGACAACAAGCATCAGCAAGTTTCAACAAACCTTCTGCAGCTTCTTTATCTCACTATAAAGAACAGATGCCGTTTTGGGGCTGCTGTGAGTTCTTCTGTTCTTTGTGTAATATGCACATGTATATGAGAGTGCACATCACATGAAAATGTGATAGCCAAGGCCCATCTCAAATGCTTTTTCTGTGGTGCACAGTAAGCAAACAGCTGGCTCCGGGCAAGGATCCTCTGTCAATCATGGCAAAAACATGAGCCACATGCAATTTCATGGCAAAAGTGACAAAATTTTCAGCATTAATAACAAAATCATTTTGGCTGTAAAATATACAAAGATGCTCCCACGTTGTTTTCTGGTATGTTTGTGAAAACGGTTATATGTTTCTGCCCTTCACCAGTAGGAAGAGGGAAGTATCAAAAGTACATAAGTTAAAGCAAGCTGATGCTCCCAGGAAATAACTACTTTCAGGCTATCTGGGCACTTTTAAATATTTCAGCAAAGAGCTTCCTATAAAACAAGGAGCCCAACTAACTGCAGATTTCAGGATGGGAGGAATTTCATGTCATGAAATCAAAACAAATGCCACATGCACGCTCAAACTGTGTTAAGTAAAGCCTTTGTTTTTAACTTAACAGTGTCCAAGCCTTTGCCAATACACACTGTTTTTCCGTTCTGGGTTCCTTTATAATAAGGAGTAAAAAGAAAAACCTAAGAAGTCTTATTAAATACATAGAAAAAGATAAATTCCTCATAAAGAGGAAGTTTTAGTTTGACTAAACTCCAAGCTTGAGTTTGGAAGGCAGAAACCTTCCTGATGGAGATGGAAAGCAAGAAGACATTCAGCTGATGATGGACATAACATAAGAGGCAATGTAGGAAGAAAAACTGAGACGTAAAAATGGAATGCTTCAGGGAGGGGAAAGACAATTAGCAAAGTCAGACATAAGCAACTTAAAGTAAATACAAGGGCCTTATAAAAAAGGAGTACATCTTAATAGAAATAGGTCTGGAGACAAGCAATGTCAATTTACTTTACTGTTAGCAGGTAGGCATCTGCATCATTACACAAAAGCAGGGCAGGTAGAAAACACAGACATTAGAAGAATATGGTATCTGCCCTGCAGTCACCTTGTGATGCCTTTTTTTCCATCCTGAGTAGTCTTCCACTTTCATGTGCCCAAGTTTTCCATTTAAAAAATTTCATTGGAAAATGTCGATTCATTGATGCCAAAACATGTAGGAGAGAACATACCTGTTGCAGCAAATACAGGCTCTTTG
The DNA here is from genome assembly GCF_964106895.1 of Numenius arquata. NCBI lineage: Eukaryota > Metazoa > Chordata > Aves > Charadriiformes > Scolopacidae > Numenius > Numenius arquata. The sequence continues at coordinate 81,724,479 of NC_133616.1, forward strand.
TTCAGGAAGACTATACTAAGGCATACCAGAATAACCAAGAGGCACAGTGACAGGAGCGTTGTCCTGGAGGCAGGAGACCCAGGCTCAGGCTTTGTTCCCCTGGAGTCAGAGCAAAGATTTCAGCTTCATCCTTTCCCCAGTAAGCCCTCAAGGCTATCCATTACTCTTGATGGAACATTTTCAATCTCAACTATTAGAGCAGCTCTACTTTGTATAAATTGTATTAAGTATTCATTGAATTTTGGGCTTCAACACCAGGGGTTAGTGCCCTAATCACCTGGCTATTCTAGGAAGACTTGAGGGAGGGCAGAATATGGTAGGAATCATATAATAAGACTCAACGGCTTTTATAAGCTTCCTTCATCAAGCTCCACACTCCATCACTGCTGACCTCACTTCTGGGAGTCCTGACACCTTTGCAAAGCTCTACACCCCAGTTAGGTTATGATCATGTCACAGGTAGAATTGGTTGAGATGTTTTTGGCAGCCCTTCTGACTCTTTTTTTTTTTTTTCCCCCTGGGAGATTTATCAGGATAAGGCGTAGAACAGTCTAGAAGTAACAAAATGTTTTAGCATGAACAAATAACTTCCTGATCAAGTCTAATCTGAAGGATATATTAGAATAATCCATTTTTACTTTACTTTAGAAAAAATAATTTAAAATAAAACAAAACAAAACAACATAAAACTGGAGAAGAGCAAAAAGGAATTGCTGAATGCACAAGTTGTCTGGGTGTTTACCTCTACGTGTAGTTTCTTTCTTGAAGCAGAGGAGTAATTTCAAGGTACCGGTAAAGGAAAGTCAATGAAAAACAAGGATAAGGGTTTTTGTTTTCACAAAGCATAATATAAGAGTAAAATACTCACATTAATTACTAATTACATGGGAAAGCTTCACTTTGAAACAACATGAGGAGTCTTTTGCTGTTGTTGCAAGCTTCATCTAAAAATGTCTTTTGCTGCCACCACAATAAAGTTATAACATTACCTATGCTCATACAGTAAGTTAAATAGCTCAGTTAACAGGAATGGCAATAGACAAATGAGAAATATGAGAAGTCACTGCTGTAAAGCACAGCCATTCACGCTTATGGACTTCACAGGGCTTGTTCCACATTGGTCGTTCGTTTTCACATGGTTTGGATGAGCCAGCCTCTTGATACTTCATGAATTCATCCACCCTCTGTGTGTAGCATTGCCTGCTCATACGCCAGGTCAAACCCATAAACACAGGGCTGGACTTGATCAGATGAAGGCCTCAGCAGAGATAAGGGAACCTTCACTCTACCCAGGGGCTTTGCTATGCAAGCCAAGCAGAGGAGAGAGAAAGATTACAAGAGGAGAAGATTCACCAAGTGGAGCAGGGCATGGTAAGACTCAAAAAAAGGGATGATTGCTGCCTTTTTTACTTCTCTCTGTCTCCATAGGATCAGTTGTGTGGAACATTCATTGTGCAGCTCCATTACACAGAAGTTGACTATGCCACACTGCAGGGTCCTATTCCACCTGGTAGCTGGAAGCTGGAATCCCACAATACACAAACCTCCAGGTATGCTGTAATTCATAGACAGCATTTCCCAGTGCAAGATCTCTCCAGTGTCCTCAGTCCCAACAGGAGCAAGGCAATCTTCAGTAATCTTTGCATTGAAGACATTTGGAGACAATTCTGGTATACAGACCACACCTTGTCAACATTGCACCAAAGTCTAAAATTGATCTATCATTTTGTAATCCGTTTCAAGTTCAAATTCTGCCTTCCAATACCAGGAAGGATCTCATCATATAAAAGACAGAGAAAAACAATGGTCCTGTTCTTTAGTACATCTTACTCTCTAAATGCTCTCTTTGTGCTTTTATATTTTCAAAGGAGTAGTTTATTGACTGACTCAATTCTATTTCTCACACGAAGAGTTCATGATAAATCAAAAATAAACAATACATTCCAGTTTCTTAAGATTATATAATTTGGGCTATATTTTCAAATCCCTCATTTAAGCAAGATGTTTGAGTTTATGGGATGGCGTACCTAAGGTCTGCAAAATCAAATTAAAAAGAAGCTTTACCATAGTCTTCCCTCTGCCACAAGTAGGTCAGTAATTTCCCTGTATTATTGATAACATTTTTTTCCATTCTTTGTTCATGTAACTAATTCCAACACAGCTGTCACATAGAAGAGTTGAGATGATTAAAATCTTTGTGTTATTACAGTACTTTTGAGCTATCTAAATTTATACAAACAAAACTACACTTGTCTCTGCCTCTTTTCTTAAATAATCATTTGACCTATCTTGATTACCCAAGTACCTAAAAAGTGAGATCTGGTTTGGAAGTGAAAAAATTGAAAAATATTCCTGCTATTTTTCAACAAATCTCTTTCAATTTTCTGTGTTTTGAAGGTAATTGGTATATATGACAAACAATGACAGCAGAGCTTCAATGGATGCAAATGAAAGGTATATCTGATCTCTGACATCTATGTGTCGTCTCAGTAGTGAATGTTATAAGAATTTGCCAATATCTTTGAGATCTTTGTGCTTGACACTGAGTTGTGTACTGTTTACCTTTTTTGCTTTGAATTTCAATTTCAAAATATGTGAAAATAATCAAACTAGAAGAAGTGTCAAGGGAGAATATGAACATTCATGTATCACTGAGAATGAGTGGTGCCGTGATTTCAGGTTTTAATTGCCAGCATAGCATGCTGGTGATCTCACTACTAATGAATTTTAAAAAAAGAGGGTGTTTACATCAGGAAACGGAACATGACAGTCATGACCTATGAAAAGCAGGATACATTTTTTAATCTTTAGAACAAAGAGTAATTTTTGGTGTTGTATTTTTCTTGAATAGACACATTACCAAGGACCATATGATTTGCAAATCTGGTTTAGTTCATCTGAAAAATCTCACGGATCAGGAATGTTCTTTTCTCTCTTAATCATTCTGCTTGGTCCCCAAATTAAATGCAATTCAAACCTCTCTATCAATATGCATTCAAAATCAAAATTTCCCATTAGAGCTATTTGTAACTAAGAAATGTATGCCTGTTGACACAACAGCAAATGACATGAATGAATCTGCAGACCTCAAGAGGAAAAAGGAAAATGATACCACAACAGTCACCCGTCTGGTACTGATTTCATCATCTTTCCACCCAAACGTTTTCTGCAGCTTTCTTTTTTTAGCTTTCTTCTGGTGACATATTACAAGAACCTGGATACCTTGCTCTCAAGGAAAGCTTTTTTTGTGTGCATGGACTCTAAGGAATACCAAAAAAAAGCTTTTCTGTGTGTCTCTGAACTCAAAGGAATACCATATGTAAAGTACTTATAGCAACATTATATGCAAAAGTGTTAATAGAACAGATATTGCAAAGCTGGGAAATGCAAGCACATATTGAGGTTCACAAAAAAAGAACATGGTAAACCACTAATGATCTGATAATCTCATAGGTCTTACTCAAGTTCACAGTAACATTAAGGAGACTACAGTTATTACTCAGCTGTCATGCTTTCAGTCACGGTGCCTTTGAAGATTGAGATAGGGTCAATAAAACCAAAAACTTACCACTTATCATAAAGTGGCTGATTGCAGTAACATCTGATTTCAAATTTAAAAAAAAAAAAAAAAAGACTATTTGGGGTCTGGGAGATGTTTGGTCTGTGTTTTCTATCTCTTATTATCCTCAGATTGCTGTAGGTCTTTCCTATTTCTCCTTCTGCTCCCATTCTGGTGCTTTTCTGTGTTTCACTCAGTCTTGCTTGTTTTTAATTCATCAAAGTCTGCTCTAGCTTCCTTCCACCCACAGCTCTAACCTAGCACTCTTACCCGCACCCCCTTCTATTATTTTCTTTGAGGCAAAGGAGGAAACTTCAGGTCTCATCTCCAGCACAAGAGAGGAAAGAAATGAACAGATACGTGTTCTCTACCAGGAGAAACAGAATTGTGAAACGGTCTGATAAAAATCAGCATCTATCTCATATGTGCTGACTACCAAATATTTGTAAGTGACTCATTTCCCAGCAACAATATAACCTGGCAAGCAATGATGAATTCTTTTCTTTTCATGATTCAATACAAATTTTTAGTACCTGAAATGAAGTTGTTCATTCTTCATAATAAAATATAGAGTAGAGATAGAATAAAGTGGAGCAAGATTTAGAGAAAGGGAAGATGATTCATTTTGCCCTGATTGCAAATAAAACACTGTAGGGTTTGTTAAAATTTGATGTGGATATCATTAGCCCTTAAAATTTACTACCCCAGACTCCCTATTGCTCCCAAAACAATGCAGTCAAACATAAGAGTAACACCTATTAAATTGTCTAACAAAATCCCGCCTTTAACTGCAAATTTTTGGCCCATCTGAAACCTCAGCCTGGGTTTGAGCTGGCTCTGGGCACAGCCAACAACTTTGCAAATGTATGTTCCTATGCACCTATGCCTGCGCACATGCAACGAGCAGTCCCCTTGGTCATTTCAAATTCCACTCCCAAGCAAAAAAGTGCTCAACTCTTCGATTCCTAGAAGGGGAAGGAAGACCTTTAAGACCACTGCTTCCACAAATGTTGCATTTCAAGTACTCAGGTTGATAGCTCACAGATGAGAATCTCTCTTCCCATCATGGAAGCCTGAGCAATTGTGATGAAAATTCATGATCTGCCTCCCACTTGAGAAAGAAGGTGAATAAAAGAGATGAGGAGGCAGAGGTGGAAGCAGGGAGGGAGGGAGAAGAGGTCTAACAACAAGCAGAGATCCAGGCTAATATGGATAATGGCAAAACCACCAACTCCTTTTTCAGTGTTTGCAACCCCAGGGAGGCCAATTCCGAGAAGATCGTATTGTTCAAACAATGGATTGATCGGCATGTTCATGGGCTGCGAACAGGCCAGCTTGCGGTAGAGAGGGGGGTAGTGGGGGGAACAAACAAGTGATTTGGAGCAGGAGGGAAGCGGGAGGGAGGCCAGCCAGGCATACTCTGCGCCATCAGCCCTGACATGTGGCCATGGCTGCTTAAAGAGCAAAAAATGCGGAGGAAGAGAAGTTAAGTGAGGCCATGCCAGAAGAGTTAGCTCAGCTAAGATCTGTCACGGGGAAGAAAAATGGTTTCGAAGAAGAAGACAGAGTGTCTGGGTGGGAGCTCCCATTGGTTTGGAGAGGAGCTGTGCTCTGAATGTAGGCTAAACACAGAAAAACAGATTGCAAGCATCTCAGCCCAAACCAATGAGCATCTCTGGTTTTGATGTCCCTCACTTCCTTTAAAAGTGAATCAGGATATTTTTTTTTTTAATATTTCTCAGCCTTAAGTGTATTCTATAATAGCCATAGTATAAAGCTTAAACACTTTAAGGTAAAGCTTTACCGCTAGCTCCCTCTCATTTAAGGGAGCAATTCAAGTGGCAGTGCTCTGTTGAAAAACTTTTTATGTTAAGACGTAACAGGAGGGGTGTTAAGGTAGAAATAACTCCACATTTGACTCCTAGACCTACTGTACACTCCAGCTTAATGGAAAGCTGCCAGGGAAGAAATTTGTTTCCTGCAAAAAACTTGTATCAACATTAATTTTTGTGGCATTTTAGAAGTCAATGATAAAAAGACATCTACTTCAGAATTTAGGTTACAGTGGATTTACCCAAATAAAAGTTTTGTTGTCCAAAGCTACATCAAGAAATGTTGCAGACTGGTAGTAGATCTGTAGCATAATCATCAACTTTGAGGACCTGATGCCTGTGCCATATGGGATTCTCAGTAGGTGACTTTGAACTAGCTGCAATTTTTGGACACTGCCAAATCAAAATGGACATTCTGGGGAGAGGAGAAAAGGCTGCATGCCGCTGTATAGCTGAAGCAGAGAAGTGGTTTGTGTCTGGGGCACTTTCTTTTAAGGTACAGGACCACACACATGAAAGTCTTCCAGGCTATAACTTCTGACAAAAAAAAGCACTGACAGCAGCTGTGAGTTATTTAAACATTTATTAAATCACTTCACAACAAATAGTAACACATCAAGTGCTATCCTCGCTTCTTGTAGCAGTCTTATTCTAAGAGGGAAAATACTAGTTAAACGATTTTTTAAGTTTTTAAGATATTGATTTAGTTAATATCTAAGATATAAATTTCTCTAGGTCTTCCATAACAGTTCCTTTACTTGGTAGCAGTATCAGGATACAATGTTTCCATATATATAAATATTGAAATTAATAAAGAGCTTTCTGATGGTTGAACTATCCGTGTTTCATAAGCGAAGCAGCGCGCACATCCTTCTAGTCTATTGGGCACTATGGAGAAAACCAGAACACACACTGGTACTGTATGCCTCTTGAATTCATGGAGGGCTCTGATTTCATAAATGACATATTAATGTATGTCATGAATTTGTGTGAAGTAGGAGTTGGTGCATTCAAGCTTATTTTGCAAAAATAAATAAAGAAAAGAAGCAAAAATACAGCTTTAGAGCTTTTTTCTCTTTTTCATGTTCTTGCAAAAGTTAAACAGCTGTCTTTCAGGCTCTTTTCCCTCCATTTTCTTCACTTTGCTAAAAGCTTTGACAAGACAATGATTTTTTTCCCCTAGTGAAACACTTTCACTTCTTAGTCTCCCAACTCCTCACCTACTGTGAGAAAAAGTTCTCTGAAAACAGCAGCATAGGGTATGAAAAGAGAGGTATCTTCATATATGTTTTAACTGAAATGTCATTTATTTTAAACAAAAAAACCCCACAGCCTTTAAAATATTATAGTTTATTTTAACATTTGCCTTAGAAAATTTATTTTGTGCACCCAGTGATTTTTCTAATCAAGTTTTGCAGCCTTTTTTTTTTTTTTTTCACATGAAAACTAAATAATCTCTTCCCTTCCTTTCCCTTCCCTTCTGTCTTTTCTCCTTTTTTTTCAAATACAATTTGGACACAGCAGATGAAGTGCAAATAAAATCTCCTATAAAGATACACAAGAACTACAGCAGGAAAATCTTTTGGTGTGGTGGCAAGGGGCTACCTACGTGGTGTATAGCAGAAGACAAACTATTCCCTGAATCTGGAATGAATAAACTCCAGCGGCTTATGTTTGCCACCGACCACACCACTGAGCAGTGATTTCAGATCACCAGAGAATAAAGTAGCTTCTCAAAAAGGAGAGCACACGTTTAGCCGAGGGAAACACGCCCACAGTGGGGAGGGGAGGATGAGGAAGCTGATGTGAACAGGGACCTTACCCCTTCTGCCCCGTCTCTACCTTCCTTTTGGCAAAGGCACATGAAGATGAAGCGGGTAGGACGTTGTTGTAGCAATGGGATGGGCCAGGGTGAACAGCCTCTTCGGAGGGACCCAGGACCTACAGCAGAGTCATGGCAAGCATTAAGTCAGGATACAAACTGCTGGGGCTTGGGGGGAAAGGAGGAGGGGAAAGAGGACCATAGGGTAGTGAGAAGAGGAGCCTGTCAAGTATGTGAGAACCCAGCAGCCCTGAGCCCCACTTCTCAAGTTGGAAAATATCTGTCATATACAACACAAAATAATTATATTTCTTACATACAAAACAACAAATTTCACTCATCTATCATTTCACTCAGTGGTATAACACAAGGACTACCAATAACCAAGAAACCATCCCAATGAAGCCAAGAACTAGTATTACAGCATTGTGAATAAGTGTTATGTATAGCATAGGTACAAGCAGTCTGAACATGTATGGTTGGCAATCCTTCCACATGCTTGAGTTTGTCATCTTAAAGCTCAGCTTTCTTGTTGTATTAAGAACTAAAAGTTCATAGCTAACTGTAAACAAAAAAAACCCACCCCAACTTAATGACAATTTTTTAGAAGAAAAGACAAAAAAGAGCAAAGAAAAGACAAAAGTATCATTAACTGTCTGCAGTAGATTTTCTTCTATTGTCCTTTGAGTTACTTGTTGCAACCACTGTTAAAATGAGGAGTAAAATAACCATATCATTCCTCCTGTAGGTAGAAAGGTTTGGGGGTTTCCTTATATTTTTCTTTTTGTTTTTAATCTTATCCCATTCTTGGCCAATATTAATAAGCATGCTTGAATACCAAGTCATTATTGAATACTCTTAAACTACTCACTCACGGTCCACAGAGAGAAAGAAGTTTCCAACCAGATTTGAATAACAAATTTGAAGAACCTCTGATCAGGTGAAAAAGTGTATATAGATAATTCAGTGTGAAATATTAATTTAGGTTCCCTGTGAAAGGCATTTAAGGGGTACTCTCTCTCTAGCAGTAAAAGGAAATAAAGAGAAGCAGAGCTATCACAATTTTGAGAAGTACTCGGAAAAGCCAGTGTGTTTGGGGTTACATACACATTTCAACACCAGTTTCCGTGCTTTGTTTAGAAGAATACTGGTGCACAGATGTTAAATAGATATTCTGGTTTGGGGCCGAGAGCCCAAGACTCTGTTCTTCCAACTAATTACTTTAATTTTACAATTAGAGCACAATGCTCCCCTCCCTTCTCCAAACGCTCCCTCTCCCCCCTCACTGTTCCCATAAGTAAATCCTACATGCTCAGCTCCATCAACCTCCTATCCACTAAATTACTCGTATGATCCCTCTCCTCCTATAAGGCAAATAATTTTTCTGGTTTTACAGAAAAAAGATGCTTGAAGGAGATAAACACATGATCTCTTTTTTTTTTTTTTCTTTCAGCAGAATTCAGATGAAAGCGAATTGACCTTACCAATGTACAAGTATACATTTTTGCACTTTTAGGGGGAAGAACAGGAAGATTTTAAGGAGTAGGAAGCAAAAAGTAGGTTTTCTTACCATTATGAAGCACAAAACATAGAAGCATGCCCAGATTTTCTAGTCACCCAACTATACTGTACAGGAACAGACTGAAAGGGATAAAAATATAAATCTGTATTCCTTTACATATAACAAACATAGTTTTGTTACAAGAAATCAGTCAGTCCCAAGGTGTGCCAAAAGTGAAATTGTTTTCCACCAGACGATAGCCTAGGTGTGACATGGCCAGCTTTTCTAAAGGCAAATTGTACAAAAAACAGTAGAATTTTTAATATCAAGCAAGCAGATCCCCAGAAATCATCGAAGAATAGGCTTACATGCAGGGTAATAAACTCATCTTAAAGTTAAAGCATTTTTGCCAATGGTTCTCCTTGTGCCTGACCAGAGGGTTTTTAATTATGGACATTGATGGCTCGTCTCAAAAAGTTCGTCTACAACTTTGACAACTGGAGTTTCCACTCTGTTGATATGAAGCTGACTTTTTTGAAGGTAATGTAAGTACTGTGTAATACATTAAGATAGATTTGACTCTTTAATATTTATAAGATTAGCATTTATATTAGACCATAATGAGCTCCAATTAGTATCATTCCAATCTAACCTAAGGTCTATAACCCAATTTTCTTACATTTCAGACATCATCTTCAAAAGTAAGATGGAAAAGAATTGATTGATTCATGACAACATTTTTTAGGGTCTACTGGGAAGAAGAATTGCTTGAATGATTGATCAGCATTTTTTCATCTGTCGCTTGAGGTATCTTTTATGAAAAATACCATGTAAAGCTATGAATTCACTGATAATAGCAAGTATTTCGAAATTAACTTTTTTTTTTTTTGCTTGTTCAAAAACTAAACATTTCCCTTGCTTGTCAAATAAATCTTTAATTAAATTGATTTCCCTTGTTGCATCCTTTTCACAGGTAGATTGTTAAATCACTTGAAACCTCAAGGTGATGCCAGGTTGGCATCTAAATAAATTTATCCTGTGTAATCGCTGCTGACGCCCCGCGCTCTGCTGTAATCAGTAGTGTTGTGACTGATCAGAAAGCTCTCTTTGTAAGATTTTTGGCTCATATATCCAGCCACCCATCACCTTTTGATTGAGCCTGGTGCACCCATTGAGAGGTGTGAGGTGAAGGAAACACCTCACCCAAGCTGGAGAGCAGCTGCTGGACCCACAGAGCTTGTGTTTTATGGAGAAGACATGGCGAATGCCTGCTACGGACAGCGGGGTGGAAGGTAAAAAGAAAAACGAAAAGAATAAAAGGGATATTAAACTACAGAGATGCCAGAAGGATGAGCTCCCTCTAACTTCAGGAATCAGTAGGCCAGCAAAGATAAACTTGTGGGGATAAAATACAGGCTTTTTCATAAGTTTGTAGGTTTTCACAAGAGTAATTTTCGCTTTATACATTTCGGTCAAAATAACGCTAATTTTTTTAGAGGTGTTTCAGCATAAGAGAGTCCTAAATCAGGTACACCATGGGAATTGTCATGGGAATAAAAACACAAGAGGTGTCAGAAGCTGACATGTTTGACCAGTGATGATGCAGGAAGATAAGGCTGAGTAAAGATGGAGCTGTGAGAAGACAGTGCTTTGTGTGCAAAATCCCACATCTCCATCAGCTGGTCTCTGCAGCATCTCCTTCCTGTAAGCAAGCCCAACAACAGATCCTATTTCTTCTTCTGGAGAAATACACAGAGATGATTAATTCTATATCAAAAGAAAATGTATTTACCCTAGTGTTCAGACTACATAAACCACAAGTGATTTACCTTTTCATATTCATAGCACAGGTTAGCATGCATCTACAATCCAATTTATGCACATGTCTTCCAGCAAGGTCTCCCACCCGCTTTTAAGCACTCTCCCTTTACCCAGTACAGTTCCCTGGTAGCGTACACTAATCCGTTAACAATCCTATGCTTTTGTACATGCTCCCTATTTCAGATATGTAAGTCATTGTAAACATGCATGAAATAAATATAAAATATTTTCACAGAAGTCACATTAACAGATGTTGCTCTGTCCATAGAAATGCTACAATAGATACCAATATTCAATTAAAAAAAAGTTTGAAATAGGATTCAAAACATTTCCCTTACTCTCAGTTACTTTATCTCATGTCTTTCCACAAGATGGGCATACTCTCTAGCACATAACTCACTAGGAATGACTGTTGCACTGAAATACGTAAGACCCCACCATGAGCCCACCACAATGCACTTCACAGCTTTTCCATCTTCTGTAGTGCTGTCCCTCTCTCGTCCCTCAACTTGAAGTTACAAGGCTAAGACCCTACCTCAAAGCCTATTTTCAGGTAATAGTTCCCCAAAAGATATGCTTCATTTCAATTTATTTCATAAGTTGTGATTCGTATTCTTGCTTTGCAGAACAAAATCTGTCCTATGTGCCGTGTGAGCTCTAATAAATCATTACCCTCTTCTAGTAATTTCTGTTTTCAATCAAGCCATGTTATCAAATCTCCCTAAACAAGTATTCAAGTCAGCTCATGGCCAGTAGTCCCTCAGTGCTGGCAGAATATCTTCCACCTTGATTCTGTTGATTGTTTTTCTGTTGTCTCAGTATCTGCAGAAGACATTAAATGGAAGGTTTCGGAAAACAATAATCCTTCGTTCTCTTATTTCATGAAGTAATCTCAGTGATCCCTACTCCCTTGCAGCTCTACCCCTTTCAAGTAAAAGCTAGTAACTCCCCAGGTCAGCTGGCAGTGCATCTTCTCTGCTACTTCAATTTCCTAATTTTCTCTATGCCCAGAGATTGTAAAATTAATTTGATTCAACATGCCATACAGCAAAGGAGGATTATGGAGGGATATCAGTGAAGGTTTTGAAACAGAGATGCAATTTAGAGAGATTTCATAATTCAAGAATACTGTTTCTGTAAACCTTCCCCACCACAGCATCATGCACATGTTTGTCCATGGAAATCTCTCCTTGTATGACCCACCAGCTTTCAGAAAAGTGAGCTCCTTCAATATATCAAATGTGCTGCACATGGTCTTGCACTCTTGCAACTGAACATCAACACAGCAATGCAAAAAGGTACTGCTGGTAACAGAATAACACGAAATAAAAAATACAGGGTGAAAAAGATAATCTGTCAGGACTGGACATTATATATTTGAAGTAGAAGAAATGAGAGGAAGTCTTAAATGGCCACAGGAATTGTGATTAAACATAACACATACAGCATACTAAAATTCAAGATGACATGGTAATTGAATGTTTGAATTGTTTAGAAGACCCTAATTTGCAGTTGCTAAAATGCTTGGGACACCAGTTGTCCCCTCAATGGCACCCTTCCCTCCCTATCCTAAACTGGTAGAGGTACCTTAAGATGGCAGTTCTCAGCTGACATTACAAAGAGAAACCAGAATAATGAAAAAGTCTAATAACTGAATTAGAAAGCATCTTGCAGCCAAATCTTGTATCAGCATCCAATGTTACCGGCACTGCTGTGGAAAACATCTCAAAAGTAAGGGATTAATAATGTACTATTTCCTATATTCCTACTGCTTAAAAAAAAAAAGAAAAAATCCATTTGTTTGCCCTACCTCTTTCTGCATCATCCATGTTGATTGCTAGTGTTGGTTTGGGGCAATTAAAACAGCGCGAGTGATGAATTTGAGTAGCCGTTTTTATATTGACTGTGCAGCACTGGTGGGAGAAAAGAGGTAGTTAGCTGAAAACTCATTAAGTGAGTTATGCATGCAGACAGAGAAGCTGCACTGAAAACAAACATACAAGAAAAGCGTTTCTGGATCAGAGCAAGGGTTCATCTCGCTCAGCAGCACGTTTCCAATGGCAATCAGAAGCGACTGCAGAGGAAAGCTTAGTACTGGGGGACGCGTAATGCTTCCCTTAACACTTCCTCAGCCTCCAGACCTTTTCAGCTCTGGGTCCTCTTGAGCGACATGTGGCCTTTATTTAGTGGGTGAGCTCCAGCAGACTGCTGTTGCCTGGATCTCCGCTGCTTGCCTTTGGTCGCATGCTGTCTCTGCTTTCACGCACTGCGTTATGCAAAGACTTCCACAGCTCAGATACACACATTACGAGCCCTGCTTTCTTCTGACGGCTTTCAGCATGACTTCCACTAGCTTCTTTATCCCCTCCACAGGATCCGATAGAAGTTGTGCGATATTAATTCCTTCCAGTAATGCTTGTGATTCCTCTATCATTACAACTGCGCTTATCACCAGGATGTCTAGGGGCTCTTTCAGAGCTCCTCCTGCTTTCCCAGGGATGTAGCAACAGCCAAAAGTGCTTTAATCCGTCTGCATGCAATAATAAGTTTGTGACCTTTATTCTCTGAGGCAGACCTCAAAGTTAACTATACATTTGTGACCAGGAGATTCAATTGCAGCTGAGGGCTCTGCAGGAATTGCTCTCGGAGAGCTCTGATAAGACTCGGTGCAGAATATACCTGTCAGTGATGTGGTAGATTTGATACCAGAGGTCCACAGAGACATTAAGTTTCTCTCTGCCTACAGTACTAAAAGATAGGACTTAATAACAAGTATTCTCTGTGCCAATGTTTAATGCATTTTTTAGCTGTTTCAATTACAAATTTTTTTGATTTTCAAATGTTTTTTTCTAGGATTCCCAATAGCAGACATTTTTTGCTAAAAACGCAAATAAAAATAAAAAAATATTTTGCAAATAAAAATTTGCAAAAATGTGCATGTGTTATTTAAGTACAACAAATGGATCATCTTGCTTCAAGCAGGCTCCCTTCCACAAGAAAAGAAGACTGCCTTGCTAAGCAAAATACTTTTTAGACAACAAGGTCTATTTTCCCATTTGAAGCAAAATGCATATGGCTAAGCCACTATTTATGATCCAACATATTTTCAAAAATGAGTACATCTAATTTAAGAAAGGTCTTTGGGTTCTACTTTTAAAACTACTACAGATTAACTTACATGACTTGTGTATCTCCTGGGATCATAAACTCAGTTTAAAGGTACAGAAAACAGCAGTGATTTGATCAAGGGTTTTGCTTAAAAATAAAATATTTGCTAGAGGTACAATCACTTATTGGTATTTTAAATAAACCGGCAGTCTTTGCTATTTCCTAAAGCCCTTTTGGGGTATTTTATCCAGAGGAACATTTCCCAGAGGCTTTTATTGTGTCTGGAAAGGGGGCTTATTCACAGAGCATTATTTATGATTTGTCTTCAAGGTATATTCTGCTTTTTGGACAATGTTTTCAGTAGAAAAGCAAATAGTTCAAGACAGAATACTTTTAACTTCAAAACTGCCTAAATTTCCCCACATCACACAACAAATAAGTCAGCCTCGAGTCTTTTGCTGCAAATATTTCAAAATATTCAGCAATGATCTGATCTATGAACTAGGCTAGTGAACCCTGGCTGTTGGTGACTCTGGCACTGCACACAATACATTTGCACTATTTTCCATTAAAATCAGGAGATTCTTACAGGTCAGGCACTTGCCTGCATTGCCTGGGCTGCAAAACCAAATCCTGAGGGGTCCCGAAATGACTTCAGCAAGGAAATGGAAAGTTGTTGGGTCGTGTTTTGCAACAGGCTCAGGGTTTCTCTCTACCTGCTATTGGGCCGTTTATCAGTGTGGGCCAGTAGATACTCCTGAAAAGCTGAGATTTTATCACTCAGTGCATCCCACCAAATGTCTAAAGCCCTGAAACCCTTTCTTTTATCACTTCAAAGGCTAAAAACTCGTTCAGAGGGAAATCACTTAAATCCCCAATCAACATAATCAGGATCTAACCAGCTATTCCTGAGATACTCTTCTGGATTTTTTTTCCCCAAGGACATTTAACTAAAAAGGTATATAGTTATAGAGCTGTCTCAGAATTTGAGCAATAGCAGTAGTCTATAAAATGAAAGAAATATCGCAGCAGATGGGAAGAGATGGAAGAAAATGGAGAGGATCAGCTGTGGTTCTGAGCTTCTTGCAGGTGTATAATGATTAACTAGTGGATCACACACACCCCTCGTGCTCTGAAGAGAAAAAAAAGTACTCATGGAAGCATGTGTTACAGGCCAAACTGTTCAATGCAATTATCAGGGAGAGAGAAATTTGTCCCCCATTTTAGCATATCTGGTTTAATTCCACTGAAAGCACAACTGGGAATAATGTGTCCGTCCAAATGGCTGGTTTGGAGCTGACGGCAATCTAATCATTGCCTTATTTAGGCTGATAGATTAAGGGGAATAACAGGCAGTTTAATCAACTCTAATCTTTTCCAGCCCAGAAGCTGTATTTCAGCTACTGTTGTAATTGAGGATATTTGTGTTGTGTAATGACTGTGCATAAAGCATTCAGTTACCAGGCTGGACGTTGCATGTACACCTGACTAAGCACCTTCTAATACCTAATTTAATGTAAGGTTCTGCATCACCAGATTAAAGAAAACATCTCTATATCAGCAGGATTAAAGGTCTTTTCATGTATGTATTTTTCAAAATTAAAAGATGGAGTGATCTGTTCTCAGTTTTCATTACTAAAAGGCTAGCTCCTCAAGCTCATTAGCTCAGTTGTGACTGGCTCCGATCTTGCGTAATACTTTTGTTCCTTGATGAATAAGTAGAGATTTCAGGAACAAGTGATTCTATATGATGAATTTAAAACGTGTTTTTCTCTGTATAAAGTTGTATGCCAGTTTAATAAACCAAATGTTAGTGGTGGTAGAAATCATCCAAAGATGTTCCTACTTAAAAACTTTCCTTTCGCAATCTCATTCCATATATTTCTATGAGCCATTTTTTGCCTATGAATATGGCAAAAGAACACACAGACAAGAGGATAATTGAAATTGGCAATTAAAAGGTATTTCAAGCTTGTGTTTTTTTAACATCTTGTCCAAGCAGCAGAGTTTATTGCTGTAGCATTTAGTTCAGTTTAGTTCTTGGCTACCGTGATTCATGACCAAGTAGGTAGGTATTTTTTATGTTTGATTTTATAATTCCAATCCACCTTTCACTATGAAGGGTATAGTGTAAGGACAGTGAAATCAGTTTGGTAAGGTAAAACTGATGTTTAGGAGGAAAGACTCTAGCACAAGACCTGACAAGATAGCTGCAAGAAACGAAGCATTTATTGTGAGAAGTCATAAGAATTATTTTGCCAATTGTCAGCTAAACATCGAGCATTTTCATGTTAACTTGGAAATAGCAGTCTCCATTGAGAAACCCCAGCAGCTGAAATCCTGCTATTCACAAGAAAATAATAAGTGAAAAACCCTTACTAGACAATATTACTTTGTATTATCTACCAAACCCTATGCATGAGCTCTTCTGTTGAATATCCCCACTTTGTTTCACACTGATGTATTTAATGGCCTCATTTGTGTATTGGTTCACATTTTCATTATATTTTGCCATTTAGCATTCTCCATGATTGTGTTTCATTGAACAGATGCACTACAGTTTCTCTGCAGCAAATTCTATGATCCATAATTAGATGTCAATATGTTTTCTTGTAATGCTATTGTGAATTAAACACATTTTTAGTTACATGGACATTAATTAAAATCATATGCTGAATTGTTACATCTTTTCAAGCCAGTTGGAGAAAATATTTCTGGTTTACTTGAGTACTGTAGAGCATTCCATTTTATTTCTTCATTAGTTACTGTACTGGAAGAATCTACCCCCATCCCACCCCAAATGACGCAATATTAACGTTCGTAACAAGATCAATCCTGCCCCGCAATGCATGGATCTAAGCACTAAAGAATGCCTTCAGTCATATGCAGTTAAACAGGAGATGAGGGCACCCTCTCCCTAGCAACTGAGATCTTCTACATTTATTAAGCAGGACAGAGGGAAGGTAGGATCCAGAGCTTACCTTCATCCCAGGTGTTACTGCTTATACAGGGGCACACTGGAGAATTAATATATCACGGTAGGAAAATGTGACCTTAAATCAAGGAAGAACCAGGTCCATAGTCCCAAACTAAGTGCCTATAAGCAAAGTTTAGAAACCTGACTGCTGTTAACAGATAGGAAGAACAGAGGGAGCAAGAGTAGTACCAAGATCTTGCATAATCATTGACATGTTTTATATACTAAATGACGTAATTTTTTTTTTGCCTGTAGGGGAATCAGTTTTGATGGGCAGGAGCTAAGAATTTTCTTTAAAAAAAAATCTATAGCAGTAAGTTTTGGAGGAGGTTTCAAGCAGGTCCCAACAGAATGAATGGCATAAGGCTGGCATAAGATGTGTGAAATAACTGTAAACAGCTAGTGGGATGTGAGCTAGTGAGGAAAAGAGCAAAGAACAGCTTAAAATAATAAGGCGAGCCAGTGAGAACCAATATTCTTCCCTATTATTGTAGGTGGCACGTCCTTCCAAAAACACCCTTTTGGTTAGTATAACATTTATTCCTACTTCCTACTCACTGAGGGCAAGTTTTGCCTCCACTTCGCAGTTGCCAAAGTTTCCAAGGCATAAATGATGCGATTCACAACAGTAAAAGCAGGATGAGGAAGGGAAGTTGGGGTTCAGCCTCTCCTCTGCTCGGTGGAGGTTCACTCTGCGGAATATATTCCACAAGACAAAGAGAAGAGGGTTACCCACTAGAAAAAAAAAAAAAAAAAAAAAAAAAAAGGATAGATCCCTTCTTTAAATGCCCCATGTAAGGCAAAGTAAGGCTGGACTGTTCAAAGGGAGGGTTCTGCACTGCCCCTCTTTTATTCTCCTGCACATCCTCCCCTTGTGCCCAGTCCCTCTCTCCAGAGAGTTTAGTTAAAGGTGTGAGTTTCCTCCAAGAAGAAACAATGACCTAGATAACAGTCAAACTCTGCTTTTTCATACCATAGTATCATGCAGCAGCATACAAACACATACTGCAGTATCTCGGGGGCTTTCAAAGGATGGGCTGAGGATTTGATTAGGAAGGCATGGTAGAACATACAGGGGAAAAAGAAAGGGAGATTAATCCAAGGCACTAAATGAGCTTTCCAATGACACTTTTAAACCCCACAGGTGGTTTGCCGCAGGGGGAAGCCATAGCTAACTTGGGTACAAAAGCAGTTTTTCTGCAGCTTTCCTCCCTCTGTCCTCCCTCACCCTTCTCCATATGCAGCTGTATAAGGAAGATTATAAGTAGAGTTTGTGGGGATGTGCCTTCAGCATTTTCCAGAAGATGCTAATTGATTAAAATTTGAATGTTTATAAGATGGGTATTTGCAAAATGAGACATTCAGAAGGAGAAATGGAAAAATTTTTCTTCATCCCATTTCATTGTTATTTTAGTGAAAAGTTCAAATTTTTAGCTTTCAGAAGACACAGAAAGACTTATGTGAAAACAAAAAACTGATAAATGACTGCCTTTTTCCAAGTTTTCAGCTTGTGAAAGTTAGAGAGATTGCAATTTCGCCTCCTGACTTAGCTCTATTTTCAGTGAGAGCACATGCGGTTCTAATGAGTGCCATTAGGTCCGTGACAAATTTTCTGAGTATCAAACCTACTTATGGTAAAACACAGACTTCACAAAATTAAAAATAGTGTATTGAGTTCTTAGGAGATTGAAAGGCAAACATTCTGAACTGTGAATAAGTCAATTTTTTAAAACCTGTAAGAAATCTCAAATTTAGAGAGGAGCTCAATTTGCATGCAAGATTTACTGTAAATTTTGAACACAAATGTCATTGAAATGTTCACAGAATTAGGTTATACAAAAGACAACTTCTGACTGAAGACTCTCTCCTATTTGCAAGTATCACATAGGCAAATAGCTAGCGCAGTTATGAGTATGAGTTTAAAGTCTATAGATCAAGGCTTGGATTCTCTGAACACATCAAAAGTCTCATAGCAGCTCCCAAGGTTCTGCTGATTAACCCAGTAGGATATTAATTAAGCAAACATCTGCCATCCATACTCAGCATTCTCTTTCACCAATTAGGAGAGATCTGGGTATTTCAGACTTCTGAAGCACTTTTTTTTTTTTTTTTTTTTTTTTTCCAGAGAATTAAGTCTATACAGCACTGACTGAAATAAGCCAGTTTACTACTAAACCAGACTGTAATACCTACTGGAAGTAGCAGAACTGAAGGAAAAAGAAAATTATCATTTTAAAAATAATTCAAGCTACCTGACCCAATTTTGTTTAGCTGCTGGATTCTCAGGCAGACATCATCTTGTACCGCGTACTGGAAGAACAAGGGGTTAGATAGTCCTTTTCCAGAGAAGAAGCTCTGAGGCAAAGCAAAACAAAAAAAAAGTTCAGCAGAGCTCCATAAAAAATACTAGTTAAAGAGAACAGGATTATTATTTTTTTAAGCTGCGTACAAAGAGGTAAGGGTTAGAAATATGCTAATAATTTTCCTTGCACTATATCTGCCTTCTCATGATCCTGGGGTACTTTATAACACTGATGGTGACATTTTTATGACTACAGTCAAAGGAACAGTGTTGCTTCTGTGGGGCCTACTTTTCAGAGGTTTATATGTTTCACATAAGTATACACCAGTGCATGGCTGTTTACCAGCAGATGTCTCTTATCCATCTTGCCAGTGAACAGCTTTCTCCACTTTCCCCCTTTCCAACTTGAATGCTCTAATCAAGGCTAGGTCAACGCTGAAGTCAGTTGTGTCTACTCAAAGCTAGTAGAGATTTATTACTCTCCCAAAGTTATCCCTAGTACACTGCTTTGATAACATCGCCTTCCTTGCAGTCCATTTAGTTCACCTTTCTTTAACCTACAGTGATCTTCAGCTTGCACTCCAACCATGTCCCAGTTACCACTCCTTGTACTCTACCGAGGTGTCAGCAACTCCAGCCAACCACCAACAGACACTTTCTTGATGCTCTGTACTCTTGCTGTCCATGAGAACACGGGGCTGCCTGTAAACAGGAAGAACCGCTTCATTTTCCCATTTCAAAACTAACCTTAAAAATTCTCCTCTGCCATGATGCTTTAAAAAAATTGTCCATGGTTAAGCAGCTGGTGTGCCGAGACCACTGCCTACTGTGCCAGTCAATTTCCTCTTATTTTTAACACTCCCCATGCAGGACCAGCCATCTGTTTCTTGTTTTATCCTTTGATTGCAATCTTTTGGGGATGGATTTATTTCTGTACATTTAGCACCAGCCAGACTGGGGTCAATGAACCCAGGCAGCCCCATTCAGTAGTATATAAATACATAATATAGCCCTTCATGCTGCAGTTGGGGGGATTGGGTTTATTTTCCTTTTGCTGTTGGAATGGGAAATAATCCAACATTTCTCATTTACTTATTTTTATTATTTTTAATTAGAATCCAATAAACACATAGACGAAATAATAAAAAAAAATAATTGTTGCTTTTGATACATGATATTGTATATCATGCAATAATATCATTTAAGAATATCATTGATTGCTGAATAGTGTGTCTCTACAGTGGACCTTTCCCCCCTCTACTAGAACATTGAATCCCAAAGCAACGTATGATGCACTAGGTTTTGTTGTTTAATTCTTTATTACCATTGAGATGCGGATTACCATACATGTGGAACTGTGATTAGCTTTGCAATAAAAGAAGTGAAAGTGTAGAAGAACTGTAAAAAATGACAAAAACTGGAACTATTGCAAGACTTACTTCAAGTTTTACTATGGTGCTGTCTAGAAGGGCTTAATTTTAATAGTTGCTGTGCAGTGAGACCTGCTCTGAAGGAGTGAACGATCTACAAATCAGAGTGACTGTAAGTGGTGCCCTCTGGGTAGGTACCATCCAACTCATTGCTAAATTTCAGGCTGCATCAATTTTTCCAAACTTACAGATTTCACTGCCACCAAAGAAGTGGCTGGTTTGTCCCTGGAGGTGTCTTTTCGAGGTTGGTTTAAAAAGCCCTTGTCATCCTGGTTTGTACCGTAGGGGCACGGCAGGCAGCAGATTGTTTTGTGAGTAGGTTTTCATAATACCACAGCAGAAAGCAGGAAAGGCAGTTTCAAATTTCCAGAAGCTTGAATGGGTTTTCCCATATAAGCTCCTTAACTACCCTTAACTACTAACAGGTAAGCCTATGGTGAAGCTGCATCAATTGCTTGTCCTGAAGCTATTGCATTACTTCATGCAAAACTAAAGAGCTGTACCTCCAACTCCTTTTTGCAGTAGATTTACATATGTTGTGTACCAGCCCTTACACTTTCCTGCCATTTATCCAGAATCCAGCGTATCATCACAGGTAACAAAGTGTGGAAATGCTTGCTATAAATGTCAGAGGGGCTTAAACCTGTTAGTGAACATTTCTCAGAAGTGAAAAGTCTTGCCCAGTCCCAACCATGCCCAGAAGGTAAGAAGGGCTTACAAAATTTCTCTTCTGAAAAAGCAGGCTGGAAAGGATTTGAGTTTCAGAAGTTACATGCTTAAAAGGTAGGTTTAATCGTCAGAATTTTGGCCTGAGGTGAAGAATGGTGATTAATCATCTAATCAAATAACTTTCTATATCTGGTTATGCATACAATATACTCCAATTTCTAAAATGATCCTGTCGGAAAAAATGACATTGTGATGTAGCTGGTATATAGAAACAAGAAAAGAGAATTAAACCATTTAAAAAAAAAAAAAAGAGAAAAAAAAAGAAAAGGAAAAAAATTCAACAAACTAATATAGAAAAGAACAGAGAGATGGAAAAAAAAAAAAACAAAACCACAAAACTGAACAGTGGTTAGCCTGTCATTTTATCTTGCTGTCGTTCTTCATTTATGAAACCCAAGAAAAAAATAATATGTAAAGACAAAAAGTATCTGTACTTTGCATATTTGCTAGTTTTTCAGGTCACACTATGAAAGCTGCCTTATTTTAGGAATTTTCAGAGGATTACTTCTCCCATATCTCTGTTTTGAATTTGACGTTCATGAAAAGGAGAGACTAATAAAACTAACCAGATCCACACTTGTACCAAATCGTGTAACCTATCACACATCCACGCAGCAAACCTCGAAACACGGGAGCACAACCCCACAGCCTTGTGCTGAGGGTAGTCTTATTTTTGTAAAGACAACCCTAGAATACCAGTACATGTTCCTTTGCAAACACAGCATATACAGTCCCTCACATCTGGAGAACTCTGGAGCAGAAGCTCAAACGTGCCAAGTTATGTGGTGCTTTCTGTCGTAACAAATGTCTGCTAGGGATTTATAGGGGAAAATTTTGCTTTGGCAAGGGTGATAAACATGTACTAATAATACTTTTCCATCTCAAACATTCATGTTTCTATGGGTAGATAGGGACCAACAAACTTATCCGTTGGTGATCTAAACCAATACACGAGCCCAGAGGTGAAGCCCGCTGTGCCAATAAATGATTTTTCCTATCCTGAATCCACAGGTTGCAGAATAAAGGAATTAAAGCTATCATTCATTTTGGCTTGCTTTTACTGTTGTTGTATGAAAGCAATGGCTGATGAGCAGCTGCATCGTCCTGGTGCAAACTCAACGAATTTGCCCCAGCATAAAGACAAATCACTCCAGTTATTAAGAGAAAAGCTAAGCACTAGGAGAGAAGCTGATTATTCTACCATATTATACTATCCTCTCAAATGTCTTGATTTTGTTTGATTTTTCCCCATCAAGTGCCAGAAAGAGCTGGCTGTCAACAACTCGCAGGTTCCTTTTACAAAGCTGTAGATTTTCCAAGACTGTGCACCAAATCAGAATTTGTGATGATTTACACCCACTCATGCTGTACATGCAGATGGAAATCTGAACAATGAAACAAAGCCTGTATATATCCTTCCTTTTGTGACCTGCAGTGTGGGGCTTTATTCGGAGCACCTGAGGGTAGAAGTTACTTTATATGGAGTACTCTCTAAAGATTGCAAAGACAATAGAGCTCACCCTAAAAAATAAAGTAAAATAAATTTTTTTTTAAAAAAAAGAAAGGGAAAAAAGAGAAAAAAAAAAAAAGTAAATACCTGGTTCCTAGCAATAATAACCACAGGAAAGTTTCTACCTGTTTTCTGAAGACTGGGGTGCTTTCCCATGTGCTTCAGTGACAATAAGTTTTATTTCTGCACTTTGAAACTTGTGTGAGGTTTGGGCAATGGAGAAACCACACCCTATTTTCCTCTTGCCCAAATTAGATATCAGCATAGCCCTTATTACCTGTGGCTGGCTTAGCTCTGGTCTACAGTGATAGAAAAAAGTGAAGAAGCAAGCCAACCTTTGCTTACATATGCTAGCTTTGGATGCCTGTGGAGGGGAGCAGCAGAGCTGAATGCTTTCCTTCAGAAAGTCTCGGCTCTGGTTTTCGTCAATTTTCAGTCAATTTGTAATATATTGATACTCGGAATGACCCGCGTTGTTAGGCTTTTCCTTCATGTGATGAATGAATGGCGCTCAAGAATAAAGCTAAACCGTAAGCTCACACAGATAAGCCCTCACAAGTGGCTATAAATCTAAGTAGGTGAGCGCTTCTTAGCCAGCCGAATGTAGTCATTGAGCACATAACTAGCACAAAAGACTCATACTTACCCTAGGCACTTAGCTGGGACATTTCTAGCTTTCTTGGAAAGAACTAACAGCTTCTTGTGTTTACTCTGTTTCAGCTTTCTCAGGTATCTTATACCACTCCATCACCAGTACTTGGCAATATCACTGCTTTCTCCATTTCAAGTGGCACTTCACACCATCTCATCTCAGATAACAGTTCTGTCTATATT
Organism: Numenius arquata; assembly: GCF_964106895.1. NCBI lineage: Eukaryota > Metazoa > Chordata > Aves > Charadriiformes > Scolopacidae > Numenius > Numenius arquata. The sequence continues at coordinate 81,747,904 of NC_133616.1, forward strand.
CTTCCAATAACCAGTAGGATCTACATCATACATACACCTTATGATATATAAAATATGTGAACTAGAACTCAGCTCACTGTTTTTCTGTTTGTGGATATATAAAAAAAATTTGCAATAGCATTATTATCCCTTTTATATCACTAAGTAAAACATAAAAAGAAGGTTAACTATTGGGATCCCTGTTAATTATTTGACTCATTCCTATATTTTCCTTTGGCTCGGGAAGGGTGTGGAGGGTCATATCTTAGTGCAATATCATCATGCAGTGTTATATTACCATAATGATTACGATGCATTGAGTAAATTCCTCATTACAACTAAAGTGAGCAAAACATGTAATTCTCAAAAAAAGTGATGTGCAAGTCTGTGTAATTTGGACTGTAAAGCACCCACTATCGGATTTTTGGGGATTTTATCAAAGAAGGTAGCCATTCTTTTGTATTTCCCTTCTATCTTCAAACTATAAAATCTTTTAAATTATAAAATCAGGAAAACCACAGTCATTAAGGCATGTGTGATGTTAACCCAGCATTACATCTAGTACATTGCATTATATACATCTCGTGTATACCCAGAATAAGGCTTGTCAGTTAGCAAAGGCTGTATCCACCCATGCACCATCCGTTTCAGACGACTGTCATACGACTGATGGATGTCGGGGTCAGCGCTGCCTGTGCTGACACGGAGAACACAAAGCGAAGTCAGAAAGAGCCCAGATCCTGAAAGGCTCGGTATTAATATATTTGGACTTTTTAGCCCCATAAATTGAAAGCATACTGCAGATAGACTATGACCATTATGACCACCAAAAGAAATGTGGCCAGCAGGTCGAGGGAGGTGATTCTACCCTTCTACTCCACTCTGGTGAGACCCCACCTGGAGTACTGCATCCAGCTCTGGAGTCCTCAGCACAGCAAGGACATGGACCTGTTGGAGCAGGTACAGAGGAGACCACAGAGATAGTCCAAGGGCTGGAGCCCCTCTGCTGTGAGGACAGGCTGGGAGAGTTGGGGTTGTTCAGCCTGGAGAAGAGAAGGCTCTGGGGAGACCTTAGAGCCCCTTCCAGTCCCCAAAAGGGGCTCCAGGAGAGATGGGGAGGGACTCTTGATCAGAGAGGGGAGCCATAGAACAAGGGGGAACGTTTTTAAACTGAAAGAGGGGAGATTGAGATTACATATTAGGAAGAAATTCTTTCTTGTGGGGGTGGTGAGAGCCTGGCCCAGGTTGCCCAGAGAAGCTGTGGCTGCCCCATCCCTGGAGGGGTTCAAGGCCAGGTTGGACGGGGCTTTGAGCAACCTGGTGTAGTGGGAGGTGTCCCTGCCCAGGGCAGGGGGGTGGGACTGGATGATCTATAAGGTCCCTTCCAACCTGAATCATTCTATGATTCTAGGATCTATGATTATTGTACCAGGTAGTCTATAAACTGATGCTCCTCACCTGCACTGGGTGGAGATTTGAAACCTAAAGTTTAGAGAGAAATGACCTTGTCTAAGCACTCACAGTTTCCATACCTGACATGTATTTCAGGATTCTGTAAGCTGGTTGGGTGAAATGCATATCTGACTGTGCAGGAAAACGCAAAGGGTAAGCCACAGCCTACCTCAAACTCTTAGAAAGTGCTGGCAAAGGGGCACTAACATATTTGACAGTCCCAAAAGTCTCACTTTAGTCAAAAAGTGATGGCCCAACCATATAGCCTGTACACGAGTAAAATCTCTCACATCTTTCTGGGTAAAATTCCTCCCTCTCCCTTTCCTTCCCTTCACTTGCAATTCCACACGCCCACGCAATACTGGAGAAATTTGTCCGTGTGAGGAACCATGCCAGGAGGAATCAGCCTCTGCAGCACAGGCACCACAGCCCCACTGCACCTCCTGCACAAAGAGTATCTCAGAGAAACTACCTTGCTTTTCCAAGAGACACATTATTCATTTTTTTCATTATTATTGTTATTTTTGCGGCTTTTCCTCACCCTGTCCCCCCACTTTCCAGTCCATCATGAAGCTCTACAGTGATTTTAAGCAGTTATATATGCTCAAAGTCCTTTTGACTCTAGGTTCTTCCAATGACAATCAGGATGGACCTTTTTTTCCATAGCTATTTCTTTCTGTCTGACAGACTGCTGTTAATCACATGCGTAACAGTATTCTGAACTATAATAAGTTTACGCAGTTTAAAAAACTGTTATGTACCCCTCCCTTGTCCCTGTGTCTGTTACCACAAGTTATTTTCACAGGTTGGTTTTTTGGAGGGTTGTTTGTTGGTGTTTTGTTGTGGTTTTTTTTTTTCATCTAAACACATCTTTACAAAACTGAGATTATAAAACAGAAAGGTGTTTTCACCATGCTTTCATTATTTGCTGATGCAATCTACTTGCATTGAAAAGAACTCAAAGAACCAGAAGAAATTAGTAAAAAATGCGTATAGCACGCATGTTACAGTTAATGTTTCCCTGAGTCCTGGGCAGTGAGGAAACTTGTTTGCACTGTGAATTTAGGCCTTAAGAACCTAATCCAACCGAAAGTCCTATTGGACTTTTATTTATGGGGCTTTGGAGAATAAATCTTATGAAGAGCGGTTGAAGGAGCTGGGACTGTTTAGTTTGAGGAAGAGGAGGCTGAAGGGAGACCTCATCACTTTCTACAACTACTTGAAAGGACACTGTAGAGAGGTTGGTGCTGGTCTCTTCGCACAGGTAATTAGTGATAGAACAAGAGGGAATGGCTTCAGGCTCCAACAGGGTAGGTTTAGACTGGACAATAGGAAACAATTCTTCACAGAAAGAGTGGTCAGACACTGGAACAGGCTGCCCAGGGAGGAGTTTGAGTCACCATCCCTGGATGTGTTTAAGAGCCTTTCAGATGCCGTGTTGGGGGATAGCGTGTAGGGGAGACCTTTGTAGAGTGGTGTTGATGGTTGGACTCGATGATCCCAAGGGTCTTTTCCAACCTGAATGATCCTATGATTCTATGATTTATATACCACGGATTTCTTAAAAGTTTCAACACTCCTAAATGGCTCAGCTTGAGCCTAAACCAAGCAAGCTCAGAAGGTTTTCGCCTTGTGAAGGCCTTTACTGCAAATATTGAACGTAAATACATGGTGGAGAAGAAATGCAAAGGCTGTTCTGTTTCTCCCAACCACATGTAACATGCAGGGACAATTTTTAAGTTTCAAATTTTTTTTTTTTTTTTTTTATATACAGGGTGTAATCCTTGATGAGAAGGCTTAGGAAGTGACCTAATTCTATTTCATGAGAGCCCAGTTTATTAAAAGCCAAGTTTTCCAGCAGTATCCGGACATCTAGAAGATGTAGTTAGCGCAGCTCGTTATTAAGAACATCAAAACACACAGAAGTAGCTCCTCCACCCCTGCGCTGCTCTCAAAGCAGGAGATGGGAACAGACAGGCATCAGCAGGCAGCAAGCAGACATCAACAGTCTGCTCTCAAACAGGTCAGCAAGACAGGGTTATTGATCAAATGAAAGTCGGGAAAGCTAATGGTGAAATCCTTCTGCTGTCCTTACCCTTCCACCTTTCTTAATGGTGTTGACCAGGAGCAATAGAGGGCAAAAATCTTCGTGGCCAAGACAGCAGCAACTGCCACTGCACGGGGATTTTGCACTGGTCATTTTCACAAACCTGTGCCTTGTGCAGCTCTCAGTAGAAATTCCGATGCTACAGGTTCCTTAAAATAAAAATTTTAAAAAGGAAAGGTGTTTGCCTCAGCTTCTTTTTTTTAATCTAGCAAGGTGTAAAGGTACTATTGATCAAATTTGCCTTTTTTGTTTTTTTTTTTTTTTTTCTAAATATGTCAGGTTTCAGGAGAGGATTCCTGTGAATTAAAAGTTGGCAATTGTTCTAATCTTGGCTTCTGAAAATGTGTAATGAAATACACATTGCACAACGTGAAAAGCAACCACGCTGGAGGCGAAGCAAGGGAGGGCAACACGCTCGCCGTCATACGTGAATATGCTGAAACAGATAAACACGGAATTTTTTTGAAATAGATCGAGCTTTTCCTTAGCTTTGCAATAATTAAAAGTTTCATTTCGTTAGACAAAAGTGCTGGGGGGGCGGGGGGGGGGGGAGGGGGGCAGAGAAACTTGTAAATTGAAGCTGGAAGTAGTAAGAGCTCGCTCACAACCTTAACGACCGGTTCTCACAAAACAAGTTCCCTCTTTTAGCGATACAACTTCTAATACAAACTGGGACCAAAGCAGTAAATGCAACGGCATGAAAGCACCTTTTCCTCTAGGAAGGGCCTGTTTTACTGCACTTTATGGTTTATAGTAGGGCCATACTCAATTGTAATAGAATTACTACAGTTTGTGACTACATTAAGTGGTAGTGTTGTATGTGAAGTTGGAGAGGTTTTTCCCACAAGACCTTGGTTTTCCTTCATCAGACATCATTTTACTGAGAGGGACAGATTCCCTTCCCCTACTACTGTTACAGAGAGCAGTGGTTATTAGTTACACTTGGCTGCCAGGCCTCTAAATTCCTATAAAGAAACAAACTGGTCTAATTTGCTTTTCTTAGTGCTCTGCTATCAAATATCACCATGTTTTAGCAAACAGCAATGTCAATGTGAAACACCCCACATTTTAAGCCAAAAAGCTCAAATCTAAACTTTTTCCTTTTAAAAAAGGACTTGAAAAAAACAATCTGCAAATTAGCTTTTACCCAACAAAAAGCCATCCATCAATAAAAATCTTGGCCATTCCCAATCTTTAAAATTACTTCAGTCGACGGTAGCAGAGGTATTATCCCATGTACTGTGCCAAATGCAAGTAGCTATATTCCACCCACCTAAGTTCTTTCTTTAGTTTAATTGAATGTTTGAATTGAAGTGTTTTTGTTTCCTGTGCTAAAATGGTGTGCAACATCCCAGCTCAGTCTTATCCACCTTCTTTCAATCAGCAGTATGTTTCTGTGGAAATTTAAAGCATTCCATTACGTATATAAAACCTGATTTGTGATCTCACATGCTAGGAGACACTGATAACAAGCGTTATTTGGTCCCAATTTAATACAGCGGGCTGGATCATCATGCTGGGATGTGTGGTTTACCGATGCTCCGGCTGACTCCAGCAAATGAGCCTACTCAAGATAACAGCTATAAAGAAACTTTCAAGCCTTGTACCATCGCTTCACTCATTTAACAGCCAAATGAATCAAACAGATACAGAAACTATTGAAGGGGTTTGAGTGGAGAAGTGGGAGAGCCAGAACTGCTCTTGCCAGGCTTTGCCTGCCAAAAACATTAGGAAGCTTTCTTTATATCTAATATTAGACAGCAGTACTGGACCTCTAGCTACTGTCTCCAGAAATGTGCTCAGCAGGAGTGAACGTGTCTCCACATGAGATGACATGGGAGTGCACATGTCGTGCCAGGCTATCACTGAGCTTCAGGCGGGTTATCAGGGATGATGCCAGGGGCTGGATGCTGCCGAGATCAACCCGCTTCACCCGCGGAACAAGGGACGTTACTCCAGCAGAGCGTACCCTGCAACACTGCCACCATTTTTGAGAAGGCTCCTTCAATGTTGTGGGTGGCTTTGAGCAGGGGGGAGGAAGGCTAAGACAATGGCTTGTTAACTAATTATCTCCAGTGTATACAAAAAAAATAGTTTCTAATTAAAAATGATGCCAACTACAGAGAGAATGATCTGAAAATAACTTACTTCTTTTACTAACTCCCCCCCCCTCAATTTCTTCAAGTTTCTTGGCTTTAAGACTTTCCACACTCCTCTCTCTGCTTCCCCCTCTCCCACCTCTCACCTCCTCCCCCTCCAATCTGGCTTCCCCGCCTCCCTTGGCAGGCTCTTTAGCTTTAATTCAATAGTTAAAAGGGCTGAATCAAAAGTTGTATAATCTGTTTGAACCAACTTTTATTCCCTGTCGGAAAAGGAGCAGTGGCTAAGGACAGCCCAGGTGTGATTTCACATCCGTGGGGGCGAGCAGAGGGAGCTACCAATATTTTCCCCTTACTCTGTGTGTTTTATTCACCTGCTGAGAAATTGTACCTGCACAGTCAGGTGCAGCCATGGGGCATCTCGGTGATGGGCATGGAACAGAAGAGGGCTGTTCCTCTGGCCCTACTCATCCGAGACATTTCATCACTGCTGTCATCTAGAACCTAAAACCCAGAAGCTGCTGTAGCTTTAGTGGAGGGCCAATTTCAAGGAGACAAAAGCAAAATAAGACAAAGAAAAGGAGGGAAAGACACAGAGGGAGGAATGGTACAAGTATGAAAAGGGCGAGAAAGACCGAGAAATTTCATTCTTCCTATCCAAAGCAGCTCAATTTCAGCTGAAGTAGGTGCAGAGCATGCAGATAGACACTATGAGAAGCCTACCACGTAGGGGAGACCAGAAGATGCCTTGATTAGCCTGATAAAAAGGCTGATATGTGGTATGACTGCTGTGTCTAATTACAGAGAATGAGCACCGGTGAAGAAGAAAATCTCTCAATGCTAGTAGACAGTATTAATACAAAACCAAATCTAAGCTCACCATAAATGCTTCTATGCTCTAACTAAGGAGTTATGGCACCACAGCTGTGAACCAAGTTGTAGCAACAAGAGTTTGCCACTTTCAAAGCACAGGTCAGTAGGAGTTAAAAGAGACATGCCATGTCTTCACCACAGGGGACCAGACTGAATGGCTGTGCAAGACATCACCGAAGGAAAAGAAAGGGCTGCAGGGGCAGGAACCGAATGGCTTTCAGTGCTGGCAGTGACACAAGCATCTTCAATGCACTGTCTTCTGTTGACCAGCTTCAAAACCCTGAAATAATCATAGAATTGTCCAGGTTGTGTCTAGGTTGGAAGGGAACTTTAAGATCATCCAGTCCAACCATCAACCTAACATGACCAAGTCCACCACTAACCCATGTCCCTCAGCACCACATCTGCCCAGCTTTTAAATACCTCCAGGGATAGTGAATCCACCACTTCCCTGGGTAGCCTGTTCCAATGCTTGGTAACTCTTTTGGTGAAGAAATGGTTCCTAATATCCAATCTAAACCTCCCCTGGTATGTGCTGAGACCGGTGGCAGAGACCACTGGTGGCATTGACGCCTGAGCCAGCTGCATCCTTGTCACAGGAGGATTGCAACCTTGTTTTGGTCAGGAGTTGAGTAATAGGGTATAACGAGCCTAAACCGACAGGACAACGCAAACAGGAATCAACAAGTGACGGGAGAGCAATGTCTGAAATGGCTGGAGGTGTATGGGATGTCACCATGGGTTGATTTCATTCGTGCCCTGGCTCTAAACCAGTATTAAAGATTTCAGGTAGAAAAAGGGAGAAACAAGTTTTATTTACTTGGGAGATTTCTGCTGGCTTTAGTTTAAAAAAAAAATTAGAAAAGGAAAAAAAAAAATCATGCTTCCTTATACAACTATTAATAGGAACGAAAACACTACACAAAGATTTTTCAGCATGTCAGAGAGAACAGAGACAGACTGATTTCTCTCAAAGGCCAGCATTGCACCATTTTAGTTTGGTTTAACCTAATTAACCCTGTTTGTAAAACTCTTAAATTCACTCAAAGATTTCCTCTCATAAAAAAACCCCTCACCCATTATACATGTTCGAGCCCGGGTACTGGTTGTCTTTAAACTATTTCCTGTAAGGTAAATGGTAAAATTAGAAATCTAGATTATATGAATTTATTCTGTCCTTGGTTTTTTTCCCAGCTATTTGAGGGTTTAAAAATAAACCAGCCATACCGCATTGCTTGAGAAAAAAAAAATATCTTAGATCTCAGATATAACTTATAATGGGCAAATTTTTTTCTTTTAAAATTAATCCTAGGATTTTAAAACCTGCAAGAGCATATGGGAATTGCACACACATCTTTGCATACACTGAAGCCTGACACCTGCAGAGGGGCTGAATTTTGGCTTAAGTGAGTCTGTAAGGACCTTCCACCCTCTGAGAAGCAACCATAACCAGACTCTCAGTGCTCACAGCCACATAGTCCTATTTCTTTGGATGGTTTGCATCCAAAATAGTCAAATTACACATACTTTACAAGTCAGGCTAAAGAATTTACCAATATCAATTGGTAAAGTTGATATCAATATCACAACGATCACACATTCAACTTCTTGTTCTCTTTTTGTCTCAATTCTTTTACCAGTCCATCCTTGCAGTATGTAGTGACAAAATACAATCCAGAAACATTATTTCTCTGTGATCTAGGGGAAAAAAATAATCCCTACGGTAGCTTAGAAAACACCTCAAACTTCAATAGTCACCGCCACCCAAATTACCTTTTTTTAAGGCAGCTGCTTAGGACACTATTCCTACTTTTTAATGATTTTTCCCCTGGTTTCTTACTAAACAGATTAAAACTCAAAATTTTCTTTCAACTTTTAATTACAAAAAAAAAAAAAAAAAGGAAAGAAAGCAAAGACTTTGACTGTATGCTGTTATTACAAGGGTTATTTGTTGTAAAAAAAAAAAGAGTAGAGATAAAAGTTACATTCATTTCATCTCCTACAGCTCCTTCTCGTGCATTGTCAGCTTCCCTTGTGCACACACATCCACCCTACACCCAGCGAGTGCATATGGGACACTGGAAGAGCTGTGGGATAAGTGCAGTATTAGCTCAGTGTGGTAGCTTTGATATGTGACGCTCTGCAGGGCTGCCAGCAGAGTGACAGCCTCCTTACCCTAATGCAGAGACTATTCTTCATCTATTCAGCTCTCTTCTAATAGTCTTATATTGTCATTAGTGGCACGAAGCAGATTGTGCATGGCGACGGAAAGCCTTGCATCCCGGAGGATTAGTTCTTGCTTTATGAGTGCCAGTTCTGAAGCATTCAACAATTTTTATCAGATGAAAATGAGGGTCAAATGCAAACAAATGAAAGGAAGGGAAAACAAACAGGCCAAAATGAAATAAGGAGATAAGCTAGAATTCGTTTTTCTACTACGTTGCTTTGAAAGGCAAGAACTTGATTTTTGGAGTAAGGTGGGTTTTTTTCGCATCAGCCAAGTTAGGACTTTATCATTGAACATACGAAGAATATTGCATTTTGAATGCAGATATGCAGATTGCAGCAGTTAAACATTAACTGCTTTCTCCTGAAAAAAAAAAAAATTAAAAAAAAAATCATTGCAATGTGCTGTTCTATGAAATAGATTTGGTGTATTTAAGCCTATAAATTGTGTTAAATCTGGACTTGGGGAGACCGTGAGAGGTACCTCAGCAGATAAAGCAGTTTTGAGTGCCTGTGACCCAGTTCTGGCACCAGCGCCCCTGGTAAGTAGAGCTTCCCTTTGAGTGGGTTTGCAGATTCAAGGAGAGAAGGTGCCGCGTAATTTGTCAAATGCATCCTTGCCGAGGTTACAGGACCACTGTGCTAGGTGCCGTAGAAAAAAGCCATCTGGAAGTTTTACAGCACAGAGAGACCAAATATGACAGATAAGAAACTTGCCTCTGTGATGTAGCAATTCAGTGGTAGAGCCAAGAACAAAGCAAAGGTCTCCCATCCTAGTCTAGCAGTTCCCTCCTCCCCACCCCGTCCCCCACCACGATATTACTGTACTTTTAAGGATTAGTTTTTAAGGCTCTATTACCTGTAAGTGCGGGAACATTTTGTGTGGAGGAGTGCTGGTAAAAGGCTATTTAAAAGAACAAAAATACCATATGCTTCCTGGATTAATTTTGAAGCCTCATTAAGGTCAACAGAAAAGACTAAGATACACTTGTGATTTGGCGTGTGCTTTCACTTGATCAGAGGGGGATGATATTTTTGTAAACAAAGGCACTAATTTAGGCCCATCCAGAATAAACTTGTGTATAAAGATCCTGAGCTGCAATAGTGCTGCACCTTAGGAGCAAACACCCTAAGCAGATGCTGCCCCCTGATTTTACTAACCCTAAATACTAATGGCACTTCATTTACGAACACAACAGAGAATAAGGAACATTCATATTATCTAGCATCATCTAAGCAGTTTTCAACTAAACTAGCAGCCAGCTCTCGGAACTGCTAATTTAAAACTGAGACAAGGGCTGTGCCTCTATGTAAGAAAGTGTCCATAAGGCTAATAATCGTTGTGCCTGATAGCAACAGATTATGTATTAAATTAAACACATTCAAATACTGTTGTTTTATTCTTACCCTTACCGCTAGCTATAAAAAAATATGGGAAACAAAGGCTGGGATTCTGCCCTGAAATATTCTTGACACAAAACTTAGTCCCAGTATCCATGACAAATAAAAAAGATAATAATAATAATAAAAAAGGAGTAATTTGTTAATTATATACATGTAAAATCTACGAGCATAATTCTACTCCAATATTGGTTCTGTAAATAGAAGACTATTGATCTCAGTGAACACATGCTAAGTTTGTTCAGTCTGGAAAAAGAAAAGTATTTACTTCCAAATTGCCAACCAAAACATTAATACTCCATTCTGAAAGCTCTGACATTTGTTTTCATGTTAACAAAGCATCTTTTATTCCAGTGACCTATCAGTGCAAAAAAAAAGGCAGGAAAACCAGAATTTCTAATCTGACCGGGTGCATTTCCTTGCATAACCTTATCCCCAAACTAATAGCATTCATTATTTGAAGACCAGCATTTGCAGAAGTTTAAATTAATCCTACAGATCACAGAACCTTGTTTGAATCTGTAGAGAGAGGTAAGGAAGGACACACTTGATCAGATTGAAAGTACTTGTTCATCTTTAACACTGTTCACTGAATACTTGTCTTAATATTTTAATCTTTAATAGGCAATTGATAGCCACTGATCTTAATTTTAAATCTTCTTTAAAATATAGACTTCCAAGGTAATAAACACAATGGCAAAATGCAAAGACTGGTGGGTGACGAAAATAAATTCGATATAAGGGAAAGGAAGCAGACTGGCAAAATCACAAATACAACTGTTCAACATTTCCAACTTTCAAAGTTTATACATCTATTTACATTTAATTTTTATGAACACCTTTTCTTTTAAAAGAAGCATGTAAATCCAGCTTTTTGGATCTAAAACAGACTTTGCTTTCAGTTTAAAGAATATCGAGTGACAAAAATCTTTAACTTAAAAAAACACAAAAAGCAACCAGTAACAAAGGTGAATCTCTACCAAGGAACATCTAAATTTTGAACATTGTTTATAACACCACGACCCTTTACTTCTCAACTTTTCTATATTTTTCACCTAATTACTTTAGCTGAAGTATCTAGGATAATTCTGCTTGCTGCCAGAATTTGTACCCATGTGTCAAAGCTATCCTACTTTTGTCACAGCAGAATAATTTATTCTATGGTAAGATGTTTAGGTGAAATTCACTGCGTAAGTGAATTTCACTTATGGCCAAGGAAGAGGTCTGAATGTTGACAGGAAAATACTTCAACAGAGCAATCCCATTGACTACACACTCTGATCCCTCTAAAGGTGCCTCTTAAGTCCCCCAAAGTGCAATTCAGCGTGCATTAAGACACGTGCTGTGGAGGCATCTTCAATCAACCAGTAGGAAAAACATAGGGTATAACCTTCATAAGGCTGAATTTAAAACATCTGAATATGGCAGTGTCAACTCAGTAAGTGGCAGCTATGTAATTTTGCTACTTGAAATGTATTAGCAGTAGGACCTGAGGTGGGGCATTCCTCCCTCTCCAGTACAAATCCACTTCTCCCTCATCACACCTGACACTTGTGCCAAATTTCCCACCTAAAGGTCTTTGATGAAGGGCACTGCCTGGAAAGACCATGAAATCTTTTCCAGTATTTCTTTTTTTCTGCTGTTCCAACCCTAGCAGACAGTTTTTCTTGCTGCAGTTTAAATGTTCATTTTTCTGACCTACTCATTGGGCGCCGGGAAAACTTGTCACCTTTCTCGCTGCAAAACTCTTTTAAACCCTTTGCCACCATAATCTCCTTCAGAGCTGCGTAAGGCAAATTCATCCAGTCCTTCCTAGCAGGTCATATTTTCTGTGTCTCTAATCACTGTCTCTGCAAACAGCTGTAGTAAAATATATGAATCCAGACTTTCTTGGAAGAAGACGCAAATAATTGGACTTTCCTTCAACTATGATGTCATCAGCCAGAGTGGCATGGTTTCCTCATCTCTTATAGACAAGCTTTGTTTCACTATAGATTTGCCCTTTCTTTTTTCTTTTTTTTTTTTTTTTTTTTTTTTTCCATAACAGGATAATGCAGGCAACTCATTCCAGCTGCAACTGACCCCCAACCCTATATCTCATTCTCTCCAGACAGAAGATATGTACAGATATTTAGTCTTGCCTAACATAGGTATTTGTGCTTGTTCTTGTTGAATTGCATCAAGAAGAACCTTGGCATTGCAAATTTGCCAAGATTCTTTTCACTTCTGAACGCTGGGACTCCTCCAACCTCCCATGCCATACACAAAGCTAATGAATACAACATGTGGTCACCCAGGATTTCAGAGTTTTTGTTAATACCAGATCACGAGTGACCCTTACAGAAAGTCATTTTGACAGAAATCTGTTGATAAACACTTTGTCATTTTGCATATAGATTTTTACTTTCTGCCTGGTGCTTTAGTTTAGATCAATTGTAAGGAACTGTCAAAAACCTTACTGTGTTCACAGTGTACATCTATAACAACTAATGTGTCTCTTGGTGCCTGTCCTCTAGCCAGAGAGCTCCATAACACCTCATTATGGAACAGGCAACCAGTGTGAAAATAAATGTTCCCAAACTATTTGTTAAATTGTAAACCTGAAATTAAAAACCTTATCTTGCCTTGAAAACTGAAGAGAAAGGAGTTGTAGGAAGGAAAAAATAATTTCCAATAAGTACACACTCTTTTTGTACCAAGAATGATTGGATTCTCTGCAATTTTGAGGAACCAGAAAAGTGCTGATAACACCACCACAACAAGCGATATGCAAAAGAAACACTCAAAATTCACATGAAATTGTACAGAACAGAGAAAAAAGAGCAAGAGGGTTTCTAATTGAGCATATTCCAACAAATGTAGGACAAGCTTATGGTAATGGGAGGTTGGCAGGAGGGAAAAGAGAGGTGAGCAAACAATTTAAATGCCATACATCAAAGAAAGGCAAAACACAGTACCACAGCATGAACAGGCAATGCCTCACAGGAATGCTTATTTCTCTATATGTACCTGAGACAATGAATAAATACATGGAGAATAGAACAATAATCATTTTAGCACTAAAAACAAAAAGAAAAAAGAACAAAAGCACAACACACCTTGTAACAGTCTGATGACCTGATCAGTCAGTACAGTAGCAAAAAAAAAAAAAAAAAAAAAAAAGATTAATCAGCACAAACCTGTTAAAAGTATAAACAAAGGAAATGTATTTTTAAAACACAATTGACACCTATTTGGGCATTGCTTTCAAATCTCTTTTTTGATGAAAGGTAAGCAAACATGAGGCGAGGCCTAATTACCTGGTCTTTGTAGGCAAATCCCAAAGCCATTACCAAGTCTTGTTGGATTTAATCTGCATCAGTGTTTAAGAGAGGGGATGAGAATACTGTGTGTTCCCCATCCATATGCCTGCCCAGCAGCATAGGAAATCACGGGGAATGCTTAGCCCTTAAATACATTGGAGGGTGTCCTACTGACACACATGGGGGATGTTCAGAAACTCTCTGCATGAAGAGCAGGCAGTCTTGACCATATCTTGACCGTATCTAGCAACAACAGAGCCACGTCACTGAACAGCAAGACCACTGTGAAATTTTTTTCCGGGAACCTAAAGTTTTCCCCTCCACCTTATGTTCAATGTAATCACAGAATCACAGAATGGTAGGGGGTTTGGAAGGGACCTTTGAAGACCATCTAGTCCAACTGTCCTATCAAAGCAGATGCACCCAGAGCAGGCGGGACAGAAACACATCAAGGCAGGTTTTTAATATTTCCAGAGAAGAAGAACCCACACCCTCTCTGGGCAGCCTGTTCCAGTGGTCTACCACCCTCAAAGCAAAGTTTTTCCTCATGTTCAGATGGAATTTCCCATGTTCCAGTTTGTGCCTGTTGACCCTTGTCCTGTCACCAGGCACCACAGAGAAGAGTCTGACCCCATCCTCTTGGTGTCTGCCCTTTAGATATCAATAAGCATTTATGAGACCTCAATCTTCTCTTCTCCAGGCTGAAAAGACTCAGGTCTCTCAGCCTTTCCTCATCAGGGAGGTGCTCCAGTCCCTTGATCATCCTTGTAGCGTCTGCTGGACTCTCTCCAGTAGTTCCTTGTCTTTCTTGAACTGGGAGGCCCAGAACTGGACACAGTGCTCCAGATGTGGCCTCACTAGGGCAGGGCAGAGGGGGAGGATGATTTCCCTCAGCCTGCTGGCCACACTCTTCTTAATGCACCCCAGGAGACCATTGGCTGGGATTGGTAATCCCTTCTATGTTAATGCTGGTGTGGATCTTAATGTTCCTTGGGCCACTGACCTGTAATTTTTGCAAGAAAGTATTTGCAGTTCTCTGGAGCTATATAAATAATTGACAGTAATTAATTATTATACCTTTCCAAAAAGTGAAGACAGTGATCTATTACCAGAAGTGGAAAATTACTGAAGGCTATACTTCAGTCAAGCTCTCTGAAAAGATGTGTTCTGGGTGTTTTTTCTGCTGCCTTGCTTTTCCTTTTTGATATGTGTGTTAAGTGGTACCTTCTGCATCAAAAATTTTCACCAATTTTCACAGATTTTCAGAGCCATGAGCAGCCACTGTCAATATGCTGCTGTTCAGGACCTCTGCTTTTAACAGCAAGCACAGTTCAGAGCCTGGAATGATGCTTAAGCTACGGGGGACATCAAATCTAAAGACATCACAACATCTCATGTTCATTGTTACAGCTCCTCACTAGGCACTGGCATTTTTAAAATAGATGACCAAGGGCAATCTCTTTGCAGCACAAACTTTTTTTGATGTTTGCATAGTCTAATACAAGGAGATATCCTACAGGCAGAGCCCCAAGCACCTCAGTGTTGGTGAGGGCTGGCAAATCACGGCTTTGCTTTACCGATAAGAGGCTGAGACACAAACACCCTAAGGTTGCATTGTCATCTGTCCTCCTCCACATTTGCTTGCCAGCACCTTTGCAGTCACCTGGGACTCAGCCAAATGGGACTCACAGGGAAATTTCAGGTGGTCCATTGTACTTTGCACAGCAACTGGGTTCTGGAGCTCTACACACGATGGGCCTTGTCTACCATTTTCTCCTGTGACAACATGGTGTAAGCCATACTGGGTTAGAACAAGAGCTGAGTTGTTCTTAGAAAAACCCAACACTGAGTGCTGCATAAGAAAGCAGAATTTATGGGTAGGCCAAAACTCAAATTTCAGGAGCCTCTTGCCTTTCTAGTCAACTCCTGACCAGCCAGACCTTGTTAAGCACAGGTATAGCTGGCATGCCTTGCACAGAGCAACTGAAGCTTGTGGTAGACAAAGTGCAAGTTGCCTTGGTAGTTTAGACAAAACCCAAGTGTATTCTCACCACTAATACAATAGAATAAAAATACAAGTATCTCCTGGACTATTTTCCATACATTAATTTTGTGAAGTTCTTGCAATCCTTCAGTACTAAAGATTAACAAAAGATATATACAAAGTTATTTTAATTGCTACGAATGCAGCAAAAAGCCCTTTGATTTCTCTGAGGGTTGGGTGTTGTGGGTTTTTTTGTGGCTTTTTTTTTTTTTTTGTTAAGCAAAATTTCTGCGTTGGTGTAAGGCAGATTTTCCAGGCTTCAACAAACCAGATGGCCATCCAAAAATGCGATATGAAATTTTTATAGGAAGCTAAGAGCTGAACCCATCTAAGGGAGAGATTTTTCAGAGATTCCAAACTTTTAAAAATAAATATTACTGCAAGATCTTATGTATCTACATTTGAACCGTAATGAGTAAATAAATAGCCACAGTGATAATTACCTAAATTCTATATTTAGAAGAAATGGAACACGTGCAATAAACAATAGCACATTGTGATATTAATGAAGCGCTCGCTTCCTCTAAATGTAGAAATTCAGCAATTATCACCAGAATTGGCATGTATAAAGGTGCCGGTGACAATTTTAAAAAGGCATATTGCTTATCTGATAGACCAGAATGCATGCTTTGGACCCGATGCGTTCTGTTATGAAGCGTTCAGTGACACAGTCCCACACTGAGCCAAGCTTATGCTCGGCGCAGCGACGGCTCTGGTGGAGAGGAAGAGGTGATTGCAAGCCTTCCTTCTGCTTGCCCCAACTTTGCGTTGGCCAGAGGCCAACTCAGCCATCAGCACAAATTAGAGCTGCTATAAAGATGTTCTACTTTACACCAGCAGGTTTGGACCCCTGAGGAGCGCACCACTCAGACATCAGAGCATGTATTGAACTCCAGACCTTTCCCATCAAAACTCTGTCAGGCTCCTTCCCCGCTAAAAGGTGTCTCCTTTATGCTCTCAGGCGTTTCGCCCCGTGCATTTAGAGCCTGTCAGGAAAACGGGCAGAGCTGGCCACACTGAGCTGAAGCGTCCCTGGGTGACAGGAGTTGCCCTCTTAAACTGTAAGGTGACTTTTGGCAATGTTGCTTTGTGGCCAAAGATTTGGCCTGGATGGAGACCTTGCCAAAGAAATACCTCCAGGCAGCTTGTGGGGTTTTTTTTTCAGACCTGCATCTCTGTCCCCCTGCGCATACAGAGCTAAACTGCTCTGTCTGCTGCCAGCACACCTCTCCGAGCCTCTCCAGCCTGCCTTTGCGTCCTTAACTCTTTCCAACTTTCTTTCCGGGGTGAAAAATAACCCCACTTCCATTTCTCATTGGACTTCTCCGTGCAGCCTGGTTTCCCATGACCCTGTCCTAATTCACTCCCAGGAAGAAAACAAAGTTAGCTGAAGGTGGGAAGGTGATGGTTCACCACCTGGATGATGGCAGGGTCTGAATTTTAGATTTCCACCCTGCTACAAGCCACGCAAAGCTGGTCACTGGGCAGAGGACTCAGGCAGTGGATGAAGTCTTCTCTAGTTCTCTGAGCAACGAAGCCTCCGTGCTCGTCCCTCTCCTTTGCAGCACACTTGCTGTGCAGAAAGCCCTGCTGAACTGCTGGGGCAAATTTCCTTAAAGGGCACTAACTGGCGAAGGAATTCGTGGCACAGAGTGTTTCAGTCCAGCCACACCTTGCAGCAGTCAGAAAGCTCCCCTTGTGTTCGGGAACTTGGCGCCGGGTGTACGAGTAAATTAATTACTGCAGGGGTATAGTAGCCAGGTTTCCAAATTACACAATTCGGCTGCTTGGTTCATTCATCGGCACCCAGAACATGTTTATTCTGAAATATAGGCGTAACTGCTCGCTGTGGCTCTGCTCCTGCAAACGCCTCCTGAAAGATGGACACCTGCCCCAGCGCCACCGCTATTGAGGTCCATACGTCCCCTGCGCCCACCCTGCTGGATGCACTGGCTGCCTAGGGTCCGTGATGGAGAGACGTCAGGCGTCGGCTATACTCCTTCACACTCATAGCATTGAATCCCTCTCTGCCTCCGGGAAGCGTGGCCGGGAGTTGACTCACGGGGCTGCAGGAACAGGTTCGCGCGCAAAGGCTCCCCGTCTACAGGGAGATGACAACCATCACACACCACCGGGGTGGGAAGGCAAACTGCTGCACACATTGGAGCGTTACGGCACCCAACACACACAAGATCACACATGGGGAGAAGATAACATAGAATGAGGAATTCATACGCCAGCCGTGCCAAAAAAAAAAAAAAAGAAATGACTGAAATGACTGCAGCTCATGCTTTCCCCCTCCCAGAGGTAACATTGCCAGAGGACACAAGGTGCAGAAAGATCTCTACAGAGGCATCCTAAGTAACTTTCTAGAAGGAGTAATTGCACTTTTTTTACAGAAATTTCCAAGATGATAGCTTGTGTGACGATATCCACATCACTGAGACTTTAGATATACCAAATCTATTTGTTGGCATAAACTGCTCACAACAAGGGATCCCATAGAATAAGCACGTGGAAGCTTGCAAGCACAGTGACCTGATTCACTCAGCGGTTGGGCTGCCTCTGACAACCCCACCATCATCATACGCTGCCCTGGGGTGCAAGGACATTAGGGTGGAATAATTGCCACAAGGACGGGCCAGACGCCACCTCTCAGCCGCCTTGCCTCTGGGTGGCTTTCTGACTTGGCAAAAGTAGCTGGAGTATACTAACACAGGTCTGGTAGCTCTTATCATGGCAGCCGGAAAGGAACCATCCCTCTCATGCTAGCATGGGTCTCTCCATCTGCTAAATGGTAAACCTGGGGTTTACCTGCAAGTTTTTCCTAACAGTTATGTGAAGTATTAAAAATCATGCAATCTGGGATTTGACATTCCAGTCAGATAACCTAATAAATGCAGGAATTCCTGTATCTCAGAAAACATATATTTCCCCTGTGCCTTCCTGTGTCGGGCTGTAATGACAAAATACCTGCTGCAGGGGCAGGTATCCCAGCTCTCAGTGACTTTGGGATATACCGAATCCACATAGGGACCGCTAAACAAGTGCCCGAGCCAACCGCTCAGCTGGGCTCTTCTCAAGATGCTCTTTGCCCATGCGAGCTCTCATTGTGTTTTCCACTCAGCAGCCCGATGACTGTCTACAAAAACATGTAGTTATAAATGAGCGCACCAACTGGTTCTCAACAAGGGGCAGAACAATCAGGCGGTGGAATGCACTGGGAAATTCCCCGTTCTGTGCCTTTTGTTCCAAGGCCGCTAATGTGTTTTCCATGAGAATTTCTTCTGCAATGGAAAAAAATAAACATCTCCCCAAATGTTAGGCAAACAATTTATTTATTATTAGACTGGAAGGCAGAAAGGGGAGTTTAGCAGAACTTTAAACAGAGATTTATTATGTAGGCTAAATATTTTTTAAATGTAGAAATCTGTTTCAACAATAGTCGTATTTGATAAGAACCGCTACTTCGAGGCCTTACAGTCAAACTCTTCTGAACTGCCATTCAGATTAGCTGAACTATGATCTGGAGCAACGTTATGTACATGCACAAAAATGCAGAATCAAGTCTCTATTACTGGCTATGGGACTACAGCACCTTAGGGACTGTTTTCATGACCAGACTCACTGTTCCTGTGAAGTTGGAGCCATAGGTCTAGATGGAGACAAAATAAAAGGGACACCACACCTCCAAGAATGGTAGGCTACATTTAGCACACTATCTTCCATGAACATACCAGTGTTGCCCCTCTAAGGTCATCCACTTGATGGCTGACCTCCGCAGTTGAGGTATCTAGCTCTGGAGCAAACTCCTGAAGCAGGTCTCCAAGAAATGTCTGGGTTTAACTGTTGTTTAGCATCCTACGTCTGAAAATGGAGGAGGGACATAGGAAGAGGAGGTAAATAGGAAAAAAAAAAAAAAAAAGCTGATAATGAAAAAAGAGTAATTACATAGCTGAAATTAAGTAATTAAGTACGGGGACAGGAAATGTGAGACAAGAAAGAAGAAATGGGGAGAAACACAGACAGAAAAGAAGGATGGGTAAGTGCAAAGGAAAGCAGAAGTCAGGAAATATTCTGCTGCTGAAGTCCTACTGTTCCATGTGTTTTTCAAAACAGCCCTCTTGTAACAGATAATCCATGACATTTGTCTCTTAATCCTCTCAGCATGCCTAAGCAGCACCGCAGTCTATTGACTGAAGTGCTGCAGCATTGACCATAATTACAACACCAACATCCTGTTACCTACAGCAGCCAGAGCCTATGTAAAATAAAATCCCCACATACGACAACATGCACAGGAGAATTAAATTTCAAACAGCGATAGCTGCATAAACACGCTATGGATTTACACGTAGCTTTCAAACAAATATCTTTTCTGCAGAGAGTGTATAGCTGAGGGCTACATAACATCTTTTAGCTTTTTCTCAGTGTTTCTGAAGTAGTTTTTTCCTCTGGCTATTTTCCTAAGGCACAATCTGTTTTTAGGCTATGCAAACAACAACATTTTTGCCTTTTTGTTCAGGGGAAGCACGGCTTGTGGTGGCTGAAAGGGCAGCTGAGGTGAGCACGATTGGGCCCGTCTCTTCTGTGGTGGCATTGTGGTTTTGCTGCAGGGACCAGCCAAATGAAAGAATTGTGTGTCTTAATAAATACAGCCCTGTGTAACGCTCGCTGTGAACATGTGTACTGGCCTTATGAGTGAGAATAAAAGGGGTGTACACTGCCCATAATTGATTTTCTTGTGCAGTTGTCCGCACTCCCCTGTACCCCAACCACATATCCTTCTGTAGGAATCTTGTGTCTTGTAGCTGTTTATCATGCGGATTCAGCAAACCTATACACAGCCAAATTCTTGTGCAAAACTTGATTTATGGTCACCCAATTCATTTTTAATGAACCCTTTCCCAAAATACCAACAGCGTGTTTTGATTTCCAAGAGCAGTTTAACAGTGAAAAAAAAAAAAAAAAAAAAAGAGAAAGGAAAAAAATGCCCCTTCTTGCTCCTTGACTTAAGAACGGCACAAAGGCTACATTTTCTTCCAACTTTGGATGTTACAGCTCACAGCATCAGCCTGCACTAGTATGTGAAAAAGGCTACCTGTATGTTTAGCACAGCTACAGCCTCAGAAAAAAATCTATCCATCTTTCCAGCTGAAAGGCAGACACAGAGTTTTTAAGGGTGAAAGGACAGGAAAGGTACAATCGAGGAGTCAATACCTCAACCTGCTGCCTTGCAGGGCAAGTAACCTGTATAGGGCTGGAGAAGCTAGTTGCCCTCCAGTGCGTGATCACAAAACTATCACACAGCGTTTTGAATTACCAAGTCAGGATCTTGCATACATGGTATTATGCGGGCTTAAGAGCTCGCTTTCTCCCCAGGAAACCAGAATATAGGTGAAGGCTGAAGTTAGTCAGAGTTTTCCTCATCACAGCTAGCTTGTCCATAGGGAAAAAGCTTTTCCTTATGTTTCTCATGTAATGCATGTAGAGTACTGCAGTGTTTCAGAAAAAAAAAAAGGGGGGGAGGGCGGTTCTTATTAAAAAACCAGTAATTCCTCTAGTTACACTACCAGTGCATAATGCAAAGTTCAGCTTGGTTACACCATCTCACAGACAGCACAGCCAAAATAACTCAGCCTCTTTAACTACTTGGTCCTGAAAGGAGGGACCTTCTCCCTCCATCTCTGCCCCTGTCCCGTGAGCACTGCCTTGCCCTTCTTGTGCTGACCTGACCCTTTATCTGAGCAAATTCAGCTCACTAAAGCTGCAGAAAGTTATCCTTCTGCATTTTGCTAGCCTGACAAGTCCAGCAGGTCCGTGAGATGAAACAACATCAGGGAGAGTGGGAGCACTCAGCTCCAAGCAGGGGACTGGGGCTCTTCTTTCAGCATCAATAAAGTATTCAAGGTGAGCACCTTCTCTCTCATCTGGCCATTTTCATGTCATTGTCACCCCCTTAAAAAAAAAATCCAAAAAATTAAAGGTTTTCTTTTCTTTTTTCAGAAGTATTTCCACAGGTGGACAATCTCTTTACACAAGCTATCAAGAGGACTGTTGTCCTCACCCATGAAAGGGCTCCCTGATGACTTTGAAACAAGGGAGGGGCCTGAACCCACCCTAGCCACCCAGGTCCCTTCACTAACTAAACTTTTGTTAAACCCTGGAGCATCCTGACTGACTGCTGTGGTCCCAGAACTTCACGGGCTAATAGAGACGTCAGGCTGGAGAAGGTCTAGGAGCAGCATAAATCCCTGGTCCTCACCACGTAACAGCTATGAGTGAGTCCCAGCAGTACTCTGCAGATCAACCCCACGGACTAGCAACTGAAAACCTCTCCATCTGTGAGGAGAGACTTAAATGTCGAACTAAGCAACGGCATGGTAAACTCAGCTCACGTGCAAAGGAAAGTCTGGCTTCTCTTGCAACTTCACTGCAACCATATGCAGGTTTGCCCATTGCCCTTCATTCAGCAAGGACCAAATTATCGTTCCCTAATTAGACAAATCAGCAATCATTACATGTAGACCTTCAAGCACCAGGCAAAGAAAATAAACCCAGAATTTGGAAAAGGAACTGGAAGAGGTCCTTGTAAATACTACTATTAGAGACTTTCTCTCCCACCCATAGTAGAGTTATAGCTACAACAGAGCAAAACTCAGCAAAAGACTTGGCAATAACTATCACATACCGGATGTGACTATGTCTTGTTCAGGAGAAGTGCATCATCTTTGGGCTGCAAAGCACAGAAACAAGTTTGTACTAAAAATTATCTCCCATATCAATGATAAAGGAGTCAAAGATGAAAAACCTAAACTTTCCAACTGCATTTGGACCGTAAATTGTTATTTCAAATGTCTTTAAAAGAAGAATTAGCTTGACTCTAGAAAATCCACAGAACCTCAAAACAGATGTTCTGTTAGTGGATCAAATGCCCTTCAATTACAGACTGTCATTGTACCAAAGGAGATTATCAAAAGATCCATTCACAAAAAGTGGATGGTTTCATGAACAGGAAAAAAAATCATATGCTGTCTTTTAGCCCCCTCTCTAAGGCACGGCATGTAGTCACCTGCAGGTCTTTCTGCAAAGGCAAGGATCACACACAAAAAGTGAAGAGCACAGGAAAAAACAATTCCGTTGGGATATTATTTTCCAGAACTGACGGGATGAGGATGCCTGAAGGAAACCTGGAATAAAGACAGAAGCAATCTAAAGGTTCCTTCTATCTCAGTCCCTTTCTCTTTTATTTTCCATGCTTCTTCTTACCTGTTGACTTTGAATTTTTAATCTTTTTCTTTTTTCTTTTGTTTGTTTGCTTGCTTGTTTTGATAGATGCCATAACAATTC
This sequence comes from Numenius arquata, assembly GCF_964106895.1. NCBI lineage: Eukaryota > Metazoa > Chordata > Aves > Charadriiformes > Scolopacidae > Numenius > Numenius arquata. The sequence continues at coordinate 81,770,737 of NC_133616.1, forward strand.
CTGTGCTGAGATTATGGCATTTAAAACAGAAATTGAAGCATTTTCTGAATACCTGGGCTCTTTTCTGATGCACAGGAGTTTTGTATTTGTTTGATATGTTGGCACCTAGACTGTTTGTTATAAAACAAATTGCAAATGTTTAATAAATAGTACAGTTTAAAATCATTTTAGCACAGAAAAATATTTGCAAATAAATTTTAGTAAGAGTATCTTAGGTAGAAACAAACGCTTGAGGGTTGTTTTTTTTAATCGTGTATAAACCAGTATTGCAGTTGCAGACAGGTTTTGCCATTGACCTCCTCTCCCCTTCTGCTGTCTAAAACACAAAAGCAATATTTGTTGCATAATTGTCCTGGACCTGGTGATCCAGGCAAAGGTGGTAGGGATTTGTGATTTGGCCTGGCAGGGACTCAAGCACTACACCCTTTCTCTTTGCAATCCCTCAATAAATGTTTGTACCACTAGCAGGAGAGGACTACTGTTCACCCTACCATGGCCTGGGGAAATTAGCCTGGTTTCTCACCCCCTAAACCTACTGCTGCCTTCAAATCCACTAGTTCAGCAAATTTTGTGGATCTCCATCCAAGCACAGGATGTTGCTCACTCAGGGTGAAGTGAAGGTCCAAGCCTACGTTTCTGAGATCAGCCGGTGCCATTTCGTTCTCAGGCTAAAATGATATTAGCTCAGATGTTGGGCTGGTCAATAGGTTGTGCATAAAAAAAATAGAAATATTTTTGGAAAGTATTACTATCTGAACCAGTGAAAAGTTTCAACATTTCAACTGGAACAAGCTTCTTGTTCCAGTACAAAACAAGTGTCAAAATACAAGGGTTTCCTGAAAGGCAGATATCCTACTTTTTATCAGCTCTATGGGGGAATAAAGCAGAAGGCTTTTACTTTGTTTCCCTTTGTTTAATTTAAATAAAAATCTTGTAAAAAAAAAAAAAGAAAAAGAAAAAGTAGTTCCAAAACCACAAACTCAATATTTTATCCAGTCTATTGTCTCTACGGGTAACGATTAATTATAACATTCAGATTAAACTCCAGAGGTACCACAAAATGTGTTTTTAAGCGGAAGCCTTCATTAAAATAAGGAAGTTACACCAGCACTACTGCCTCTTTGGTGCTTTTGAGTCAGCTTTTTTGCCGAAGGCCCTATTCTAGTTTCATTCAGGAAAGCCAAAAAGTTATATGTGGAATGAGAAGTGATTGCAACACCCAGAAACCCACGTGCTGTTTACTTTCAAAGAGACTTTCAAATACAATGTGCCTGGGCTGCTTTTGAAAGTGGGAGCAGGTCATTCAGATCCTGACTCTCAGATGTGCTTAAGAACACATATATATGTTCAAATAACTTGGCTGTCAGTGCCTCTGAGCCTCTCTCCAGTATGACGATGCACATCCTGCTCATGATGCTCAAACTTCATTAGGATTACAGAGTTGGGAAACTGACACCTGGGGACTGAGATGCCAACCTTCTCCTGTGATTTGCCTCAGCTTTTTACAAGGAAATGTGTATTACTCTGGAAACGGTTTCTCTATTTTTTGTAGCAGAAGAGAGAAAACCTATTCCACTTTTGGAGAAAACCATTAAACAAAAAACCCTGACACATTTGAATTGCCAACAAAGTGAGATCAAATCATCTGTTATGGTGCTACTGAGTGATTCCCAGCTTTGTCCTTCATACAGTCCTTCTCTCCCTTTTCGTCTTTGCTTTTTTATTATAAAATAGTAATAATAGCAGTCCATCACCTGTACTGACAAGAAGACCGAGGTGTTTTACTTTTCTTCCCCTAGGAAGCTGCTTTCCCACGGTCTGTCCTTCTGCTGGGGTGACAGCAGAAATGAAGCACCCAAAGGGTTTATCTCGCTGTCCCAGTTAGACCCACACAGGTCCCCGGGACAGTGTAATTAACTCTGTCCCACAAAAAGACTGCGCGCTCTGCAGCAGCACCTCAACCCTGGTACTTGATGGATCTGTCCTAGTTACTTGCAGCCCTGCCCATTCTGGTTTGAGGCACAATTACAGTCAAGCCTGGAAAGAGTATCATCAAAATCAACAATCGCAGGGTAAAGTGTGTTTTTTTGTGCTGCTCTCTATAAAATATACAGTCAAAATACTAACGACTTTAGACACTTAGAGGTAGAAATTCTGAGAGTGAGAGATCTGTTACGCACTGTTTTGCTGCTTTCCAGCAAGATGATATTTGTGTTTCCCCAACTTTCTCTGTACAATATCATTTGGGAGAGAAGAGGGAGGGAGCACATTGGGAAAAGAGATTTCTCTTAAAAGTAGTTTGACCAAAAACCTCTGATTTATCTTAAAACACAATATAAAATATTAAAAGCCTGACTGTTCTGCAGCATTTTCCAAATACCAGGCATTGTTATATAAAAAAATGACATTGTACTAAACTGAGTTTAAGGTGAAAATTCCAACAACTAACCTTCTTTCCCTTCTCCTTCCCACCTCCCTATTTTTACTAATTACCTTTTTTAATTTTTCTATTTGTGGAAGAAGCAGAGTAAAACTAAGAACTGAGAAAAGCATTTAATTTTGAACATGAATGTAACCTGTTTATTAGCCACAGGCAATCTTTCATCTTTGGGATTCGAGATCTGCACAGATTGCGGTGTCACCTCCCAGCATTCCCCGCTGAGAACTTCAAGTTCATGGGAATGACCAATACTAATGATCCCTGAACTGTTTCCCACAGCCAAATGACAGCTGTGATTCTTTAGCCCCAGCTCTCCTCCTCAGATCTGATTCAGCGGTAAATTTATGGCACTTCCTCTGAAGTGTCCCGTGCTGGCTTTGGACATTTATCACCCAACCTTATCATCAGAAGATGCGTCTTCCCCGTAACTCATAGTCAAGTGCCTGCTTCACAAGACCATGGGTAGCAGGGAAAGACAGGTCTGGGTGTATTCTGGGAGACGTCCCAGGCATTTATCTTATTATCATCTTTCTTCAGTGGAGGAGGAATAATGGTGGAACTTTGGGCAAAGCATGGAGGACCTGTATTTAAAACTATGTCTAAAATGGGCTTAGAGAAGCATGGGGCATCCACACGGTCATGGGGTATTACTGAACAAGGATACAAAACAACCAAAAAAGTGTCATCTTGAGCCTATTTCAGGTTTGAGATTTTTACACTGCCTGTCTCAGAACTCATGGGAAATATTTATATCCAAGAGCATCTGCTGGCATGGGACCAGTAAAGTGCTGTAAAAGTTAAATAGAAATTCTTTAGCAGTCATTACCCAAACCTATTGCAGTTCATGGACAACTCTACAAGTCAATCCGTAGCAGATTTAACATTTTCTGTCATGTTCCTTATCATTGTTTTTTAAAGCAAATAACATTAAGAACTTATCCACCTTAGTCTTTCCACCTGATCCTTAAGACAGAATATATTTCTGAATTTACTGGTTAATTTTATAGACTGTGTGCGACAAGATCTGGACCTGACAAGCTGTAGTCCCTCAGCAAGAAGACGTCAGCTGCTAGCATGTATAACGGATCTCCCCTGTTCAGCCACAGCTGAAAGTAATAGCAATATGAAATCCTGAGCAGAAAAGGACTCCTCAAAACTCTTATCCAGATTTTTTCCTGATTGTGGATGATTATTGTCATGGTATATGATGATGTTTAGCTGGTGCTGGTTTGCAGACTGGCTAGAGAGCAGGGCACTATCGGGAGAAATTGCTTCCAGCTTCAGATGTGGATTTCAACCCCTTCTCTCTCCTCCCCAGTCTCAGCTCTCCCAGGCAGTATTTTATTTTTAAATGAGGGCAAAACCCAGTGTCTTTAACTTCGTAACTTCTTGTTCAGAAACTCTAGCAGTGTGTGATAGTCTGGTTAAGAACTGTTTATCCTGCAGCCATGCCAGCAAAGCAGTGCACCCTTGATCTTTCCATATGAGCTGTTACACAGAGAGCAGGTTTCACAGCAGGTTCCATGGCACAAAAGACATCACGATGCAGAAATAATGCTCCAAACAGCCAGACGCATTCTCACTTCTACAAATGTCTGAGGAAACATCCGCATCTGGTATTCTGATTTTTGTTGTTGTTGTAGTTGTTTTAAAGAAAGTATAATTCTGAGGATTAGTTTTTGTACTTTACCACTTAGAAGTGCCTCCACCGGCTCAAACAAAGGATTCTTGCTTGGGATCTGGATGGAATTTGGTCACCGGATCCAGAGCATATCTTCATCATGGTCAGCACAGAAAAGACTAGAAATGCAAGGGCTATTTTTCCCTCACAGTAGAAATATCTAAGGATGAGATCTTCAAAACAAAGCTATCAAAAAAATAAGCATGTTTTTCAAAGTTCTGTGGACTACACATTCAAACACCATTTTAAATTATGCCGAGGAAAACATTTTTCGTTCTTTTTGAAATATTACAAAGATTTTCATTCAAAGTGTTGTTACTCCATCTGGGTAGTCAAAATTAGAGAAGTAAATCCTGAGCAAACAAATGAGACTTTTGTACCTCACTCTGTAAAGACAAATATTAAAATTGCAAACAGTAGATAAATAGAAACATTCTAAAATGCAAATTAATTGTTACTAGCGATATAAGGCCAAGCCAGTAAAGCGCTCTCATTAAGAAGCTTTATGGAGGCCATAGATTTAATTATCGGGGGCAGTTGTACAACTCGTTCTGACCTACTAGCAGCATTTTTGGTTTGCACAGATGGGCCATAGTGCTGTCTCTTTCCTCCCTCTATCTTTTCCATTCCCCAGAACAGGCAAATTACAGAAATCTGTAAGTATTCTGCTCAGCAAAGCTCTCACCCTTGCTTGTCAGTCTTGAATGCGGCATGCTTTCTGCTGGCAGCAGAGGTGGAGACAATTTTCAAGACTGTGAAAATCTTATAAATTTTGTTCCTTGATAATTATTATTCTGCGGTTGGCGAAGATAAATGCAGGCTGTTCTCCCTGCTCATTTTCTGCTAACAGCAGTAAGTGTCCTACATACTTAAACCACGCGCCGTGGACATGCAGGATGGAGGACAAAGACAAAGCTTACACAGCTGGCTTAACAAATAAGGGGCTTCAGATGTTTCACTAAGTAGATGTAGGGTGTATAACTCTTTTCTGTTCGCTCACCACAAAATAATAAGTTTGGGGCGTGCTGAAGGACATAGTCTGTGCCTGGCCATGTTAGATTTACAGGAGGGCAAACACTTGGGAGAGGGTTGGGCTTTTCTTTTTTCCCTGAGAGGAGAAATAAAACTGTCAATTGCACATTGGTGAACAGGCTGCAAAATAAGGCCCTGGAAATTTCTTCTATATACTCGTGCAATATCTTGATAGAAAATAAAAATAATCCTTTTTACAGGAATGTGATAACTGCTAGATGGACTTCAGTGACAAAGTATGTCATCTGTGCTTCCACCCAGGAGTCCCTGTTCCTATCATTCTGGTTATTCCCTTGAGTAATCTGTTTTCTGTAACCTGCATTTCCGTTCTGTCGCCAAGTAAATGCATTAAAAGATTACATTGCCATTCAATCCTCGTAATACAAATTTTGGACTGCTGTCAACAAAAGTTCTTCATTCTGTGTCTCTGGCAAAAAATGAATAAGTCTTAGGTCTTTTGTCATCTCCAGGACTTCATTCCTGGAGCAAAAATCTTGGATTACCAACTGCTACCTGCAGAATGAGAACTTCTGCCTTAAGTTCCCTCTCTTCTTGATGATAGACAATGAAGACAATGAAAAGCACAGCTTTCCTCTGCGACTCCATGTAACTGAATAAACTAATGTCTGAATTGACCATTTCTCATGTATTAAAAAAAATATGTCTCTAAATGAGTGTCTGAAAATGCACTGCCCACTAATGAATATATAGGACTCTTCAGATCTTTACTTTTTTTTTTTTTAATGTTGTTTAAGAGGACCTGTCTCACGTTTGTCTCGGCACCTTCCTTCAGTTTGTCTGATCCGTTGCTTAGCAAAGGTTAAAAGAAAGAGCTTCTGCCTGGACTCACAGCTTCTGACCCGTGCCACGCGAAAAGTCAGGGCACCCTTTTAGGTAACAGTTTTCCCACAGAACTCAGTTGTGAACACTAGACTTGCTTTTAACATACTTAACTTTTAAAAACAATTTTCTTGACATTGATGTATCCATGTACTTAAGCCACAGTTAGGATCACAGTGAGAATATTTCCTTACTTCCCAGCGCTAATGTTCAATTTCTTTTTGAGGCATCATAACTGCATTTTACTTTCACTGATCTTTGGTGCCAGCCAGCCCTAGCTTGCCTAAGTTTCACACAGTGTGGCTGCATTCACTGTGCTAATCTTATGTTACATACATTTTTTTGTCACTCCATGTGTTTCTAATTGGTTTCCCAAGCACCCGCAGCATTACAGCTGCTCTATTTGGCAGCTGCAAGTGCCCACAAACCCCTGTGTCTTCCTCTTCTACGCTGTTTTAGGTATTCTCTTTTGGCACTAAAGTGAAAACAGTTGTAATCAGATGTAAAGTATAAAAAAAAAAAAAAAAAAAAGCATATGGAAATCTTGTGGCTTTGATGTTGCAAGAGGAGAAAAGTCTCTTCCTACATTATGCCCGCTGCCCCAACCCAGTTGATGGAAACTGGCATTACTCTGTGTAATCTGGGGCTATTATAAGAAATTTCAAGCAAGTGACCACAACTAGAGGATGAATGACCAAGAGGGCACAGGCTGCAGTTGGTGGAGGAGCAGGCAGAGGTGAAGGCAGGGCTGACCACAGCATCCCTGGCTGGATGCTCTTCACACCCACACGCGGGGCTGCCTGGATGGGCTTGGGAAGTTGAACCATCCTCCCAAACCCTGCTATGCTTTCCCTGCTGCAGGTTATTACTTTACAGTGGAAAATGTAAATATTCTGTAAAACACTCAGGTTCTTGCATGAAAGGCCAAAGAGATTACTTTTTAAAACACTATCTTTTATGACTAGCAGGGGGAGAAGCACAGCAAGGTGCTTCATAAGCTGCCTACAGACAAGCGCCAGTGAAATGCACTGTGGAAACCCTCCAAAGGGAAAGGACTATGTTATCTTTACTGTACACGCAGAGCAGATGGGTCTCTTCACATTGGTGTCTCTGATCCCCCCTGAGAAAGATGCACACCAAGTGAAAAGCTCATTTTAACTGTCAGGCAAGAACGAGGAGTGGAGCCAAGCCCAGCACCACCTGAACCTGTGGTTCAAGGAGGTCTAGGTAAATTAAAATCAATTCCCAGACCCCTGAGTTGTCCCAAGTGCAGATGTCCTAAGATGAGCCTGACAGTGAGCATCAGTCCAGATCCAGGCCAGGAGCCGATCTGCTCATCCTGTGCAGGGCAGTTAAGAAACGCTGCTGTTTCTGTCTATCACCATAGTCTTAATTTACTGGACTAAATACTCTAGTAGGTCTGTATCATGAGTTTCTCACAGCAGGTGAATCACTATTTGTATATAGAAAGGGACAGAGAAAAATAATGAGTGAGTCTCAATCCCATGTTCATTTTTCGCTGAAGATCCTGGCAGAATGGGCTAAAAATAGTCATGCAGGAAAGCAAAATTTTTGCTTAATAAGACAAGGGTGCCCAATCCACACATCTAATCCTTGTAATGTTTCTGCTGAATCGAGCTTTATATGGGGGTAGAAAAGAACTCCTACAAAATATGCTATTGCATTAATTATAAGTTTTCCATTTGACAGCTTAATTAAGAAAAGAAGAGTTAGTGTAGGGCTTGCAGAATTCATGATGAATCACACATATTCGTATAGACTTCATTTTCATGTTTCAATTATACACATTCCTAACTGATGAACAGCAACATAGCATTTTCTGTTTAATAAATGTGATATCTGTTGGAATTGATAACATTAGTTCAGTAATTACTGAGCCATTATTGTCAGGCACCAGAAAAAAAAAAAAAAAAAAGGTGGAAGAATGCCCTAGTTATTAAAGTTTAGTATCAGCACTAAAATAAAAGTGTGGGGGCTTTACCTACAGGCATGATACTTAGCAGAAGTCAGTGACAGAAGGTGCCGATGGATCCAATTAGGAGACAAGGGAGAGAGGAACAATAGCTTCAGGACTGGAGAACCATACTGAGGGTTGGGAGATCTGTGTTTAATTCTTATGTCTATCAAAGACTTCCTGTGCGGCTTTGGTCAATTTATTCCATCTCTTTATGTCTCAGCTCCCTGTCTCTAATAGCGTGATGCGCAATGATACAATATCCCCTTCTCCCACACTTTTGTCTATGCTTTTCAATTGCAGCAGCTTAACTGTTGGGACTATCTCCTTCTCTGATACAACAGCCCTCTGATTTTATGAGGAAGCATCAAACATGCTACCATAATACAAATAATTGTAAATCTGATTGTCATAACTTGAATGTAAAAAAAGAAAAAGGAAAGAAAAATAAAAACTCTTCCAAGTAGACACTCAGAACAATAACCTGGAGAGAAAAGGAGGCAAAAAATACCAGCTCAAGCATCTTTTCTAAACCAGTGGTTTTGATGCAACAGTTTTTAACCAAACTTTCTAAGGAGAATTTCCTTTTTCTTTTTGCCAAATATGCTAAGAAGGAATCAGAGGTTAAGAGGGGTGAATACCTTCCCTGACAGAGATGACAGCATAGAGCTATGGATGACAGTTTAGTCAAAGAATCAGCCAAATCCTTCAGTTTTGCTCCCAAAGCAGGATTACTTCCTTGGCTATGGGAAATAAAAATCTGCAAGAGGTGGGCATGCGTGGAGATGCCAGGGGTCTCTGGTGGCTTTTTTCCCTTTTGCAATAACTGCGGCTTGAAGTCAAATCCAGATGTTTATTTCGTTGGTGACTGATCCAAAGTCTCTTGCACTACCATAAGGGCAACTGCCCACATATAAAATGGGTTTCTGCTATAATTACCTTTGAATGTATTCATAATTATCTCTAACAAGATTACTGATCAAGAGCCTCAGCTGAGAGAACAGCTGGAAATGGCTCTTTGTTCAACTTTCTAAGGAGCAGTATCTGCTTTGTTTTAACTCCTCATCGCCAGAGACTGATGATGCACAAAGCACCTGACTCTTATTTCCCAAAACATTTTTTAGAACTGCTTGCTACCTTTCCATCTTGATAAAAGGTTCTGTTTTCATCACATAAAGTACAAGGACGCTGAATGTATGGAGCAACTCTAGGTGGGAATTTTGTACATCCCATCAAGAGTAACAAAAAATATACATTTTGACACTTCAATGCACGAAAATGTACCTAATAAAGGGATGAAGAAGATGGCCTCTTGCTGTGACCTACAAGTTTATGTCATTTTATGAAATCTACATTGTGAACATGGAAATGAATGCCATCAAGAAGCAAAGGATTGTTTCCTTACCATTTCATGCATGTATTTTGGCAGAGACAACAGAAAAGCATGAACGCAAGAGCTGAGTGAATTCCACCTGATGTGGTGGGTCGTGGTGTTCAGCACTGCTGTGATGCACGTCCACTGCTAGAGCTGTTCTCCCATTCATCATCTCACATTTGATTGTTACTAGAAATGACTGCAACTGTTCCAGCTCAATGTTTTTGTTTTTCTTCTTCCCACTGGAAAATGCTGATTTGTCAAAATGTAGCTGCTGCATGGGAACAGAATGATTTTAATGAAGTTCTGGTTGAAGCCAAGGAAACTGGCAGCTGTGCCAGTTTTGAAAGTCTCTTGCTCAGGCAGGCTTCTAAAATTATCCCATGTGACTTGCTGCCTGTTCACCTGATATACTGCTAAAGAGACTGACCTCCCTCAAGTCCCAGGCCCTCAGATGCTGACTGGCCAGTCCTGGAAACCCAGATGCTCAAGGTGCTGCCTCTGGAGTTTGCCAAGACTTGGGAAAGTCCAGGAAGAAGTGTTTTGAAACCACTGAACAAAACAGCTTTTCAATTTTTGTTAAACAGAGCTGTGGACTTATTCAGGAAGACATTTTGAAAGTCTGCTTTTTCACTCGAGTGCTTTTTTTTTTAATTTTGAAATTTTCCACTGAGAAGCTGAAATCCAGCAGAGTACATGCCTTTGTTTTGTAGTTACCACTGAAAAGCCATCTCGACTGATCAAAAAGAAGTACAATAGTTCTGGTGGGTTTTGTCTCAGCCAAGGTGGCTTTGTGGAAGAATCCACCTGTGGAGATGCCTTTGTCTTTCCCCAGGTGTGGAAAGACCTGAACGGTTAACTGAGGCTAAACACAGAAACAGCTTCAAGAGAGCTACAGTTCAGCAAGATAAATTCTATTCTTAAACATTGAAAAACTATCTGAAATTATAAGAGATTAGGCATACTACCTGCTGTAGTTGGATGAAATAGAGTCTGTTACATGACTCTTTGGTTGTCCAGTTTCATGCTTTGTAATCAGAATACTAAAAAAAACAGAATTTGTGATGAGGATGAGAGTTTGTGTTCTGATTTCAGTTTTATTGATAGTATCTGAAGCTAATACTCCATCTTCTTGAGAGACACTTCTTAGGACACTAAAATGGCAACTTTCATCTACTTTCCAAAGGCCGTCTAGGCACAGTTACTTCCTTTATGAAATGTGAATTTAGCATTGCCTTTTTACCTTCCTCTTCTTTTCATTGTCCTGTCACTGTGCTGAGGCTCTCTGTGACTTTTTTTTTTCCTATTCCTATTGTAACCAGTTACCCTGCAATTTCTCCTTTTCTGTCTCCATCTGGAACAAGAGAGGTAGCTGGAGCAAACGTGGGGTTTACGGGGTTCTGCTTTGAGCTGTGCAGGTTTTACTCACTTTTCTCTTCCCAATGTGGATTACCACACGAGCTGGTAAACCCATTTTTTCATGGGACACCTCACCTCTGCCAAGGGTAGATCTTCCCAGTTTCGGCTATTGCAACACTAGCAGTCTGCCAGCACCTGCTCGATCTGGTGCTGGACTTTGGCTGCCAGAGGTTTGAAATGCCCCATCATTATCACATCCCCTTTCAATGATGTCCAGAAGATAGAGTATCCTTGTGGTCTCTCTCCCATCTTCCAAACAATGTGCTGTAGTTCTAACCAGGGAAAAAAAAAAAAAAAAACCAACAGTGGATTTCTGCTTTCATTCTGCTGGTTGTGTTTTACAAGAAATATTTGTAATTAAACAATTTGTTTCTAGACTTAGGTGTCTGCAGGCCTTTGGATGTCTGAAATGATTGCAAACCCAAGACTTTTTTCCGTTTTACGTAATTCATGTTGCACCTTCCTTATTCTCACCGGGATGGCCTGTTTCTTTGGGCACAGAAAAGTCCTCCTCAGCTGCTCTTTAAAATGTGACAAAAGGATTAGCTGTCAAGACAAAACCACTGCACTAATCAGTTTACAGAGGTGTAAATTGTTTGTCAGAACACAATGCCAGCAAGGCAGTTTTGTTTAACAACAATCCTAGCAGCAAGGGTCCCTGGGGCGGAAATAAGTAATCAAGCAACCAACCGGGGCTGAAACTTTGAGAAAGCGAGGAGCCATCTCTTTCCAATGCATCTGCAGTGTAATGAGAACTCACACAAAGCACCAGGAAAGGAATGGAGCTCCGCTGTATGTGACCCTGACACCAGCACTTATGTAAATAATCCATATTCACATGAGCAAACTTATCCCTCAACACAAGAAAGGAAGGACGGGATGACCCGGGCTTTACCCAAAGTTTTCAAATATGGCCAGCACTAACCCAGTTGTCCTCAAATTTAACAGTTTTATTGGCAATCACGTTGGGGTTAAAAGAAAGTAATCAGAATTAAAGCCAAACCAAACAGCCCAGGAAATCCCATCCCCAGAGTACCCAAGTTACGCAGCGTTTCATCCAATCCCTCTTAATTAAAACATCATAAGACATTTTAGAGATAGCAGAATCACACCATTCCAGTTTTAATGTCTTGGTACAGAAATCAGTTTTGTGCTAATGGCCATATGGGATTATGTCCATAAATCCAAAGCATGATCAATGCTGAGAGCATCCCGTTTTCCATCGCCAGCTACCGAATGGATGAATCAAAATTTATTGAATAAAATCTGCTCTCTTTCCCTAGAAATTTTGCCTCACTCCTGTCTTTAGACCATCACGGGTCCCATCATACTGTTACAATCAGTCAGTGCACTGAAATGAAATGATTGAAAGGCAACTCTCAGCAGAACTGGAACAGCCCCTTCATTTTTTATTTCTTACTTTCATGTGTGTGAGACAGGGAGAGAGAGAGCAAGAGAGAGACTATTGAACTTTAAACTTCCTGATAAGCTGTATTGTGGGAAAGTGCCATTTTTAGGTTTACATGAAGGAGCTACCTCTGAGAATGGCCTTTTAGCCTGTGAAAAAACTAGAAACATCCCAGGAAGTCTCTGAAACATTGTAGCACTGTGAGAATTTGTATAAAAATAAACATTGGATTATTTCAGTCCTACTCCCCTGAGAAAAGGAGACCAAATTACTCAGAGCTACAAGCGTAATCTTGACAGAGGAAGGGAAATTAACAACCGATGCCAGGGCTTCTTATTTTGTTTGGGGTTTTTCCCCCTACTTTTTAGTGTAAAGCAATACTTGGAAGAGGTAGCAAAGGCAGGTTAAGCGTGTGATTGAGACAGTCTCAGAGCTGAGACCAAGCCCTGGAGGAGAGCAAGCCAAGCCAGAAGGAGCACTTTTAAAAGGTGTAAACTGGAATTCACAGAAACATGAGAGCTTGGAAAGCATCCACTGACAGACACAATCCAAAGCAGACAATCCTGGTCTCTAGAGTTCAGAGGATTTTTTAAAGCTTTTTGTCAAGCATTTTTCTCAGGAGAAATTAAGATATGAAAGGCACAAGGAGTCAAGCAGGGTCCCATGTCACTGCAAAAGCTGTTTCTAAGCCTGGTCAGGAAAGTCCTTCATTTCATGGAAAAATTATTCTGATTAATCTGTCTTCCCATCAGGAAGGGCTGAGAATCCCACATGGTAATAAACCCACATTTTATTCAGCCTTGCTCCTAGGACTAGTAAAGGATGGCAAGAAAACACATGAGATGTTGTGATTTCAGTAACTTCTGGTAAGTGACTGCTATAAACCAAAAGAAAGATACATAAAGCAAGGAAGTCTGACATAGGGTTATCTGAAGCAATAATACTGAAAATGCATGTGTGAAAAAAGAAGTAAAATGAAGGCATCTCTTCCGCAGGGCTACAATCTGCTCCACGGTATTGAGCAGGGTTGAGGAACTGTTTGATGGAGAATGCACTGCACCCTGGGGGGGATTGTATGTCCTCAGAGGACAGCACAGATTTCCACAGTCTCCAATACACAGCAATGATTAGAAGCCGAGGCTCCATTAATGGTCTAACCCAAGAGATCTGAGGTTCAGACTTAAGCCTACTGTCCCTCTCCATACCTTGCATGGGATCAAGAAGATAAGGAAGAGGGCATAATACATGAGAAAAGAAAAAGAGGGAAGGTATTCTGCCTGCTGTCTTGGCTTACTCTGGATTCAAGAGTAAAAAACAGTTAAAAAGTGTGAATTTCTTTAATCTGAGCTGGAAAACCCGGTTTTGTAGCTGGATGCGTAACTGATATTTCCCTGGGATGAAATACAAACATTAACCCCCGGCAAGCAGTGTAAAAGGGATGTAGAAGCAGTCAGTGCTACCCACACCCCTCTCTGCAAAAATCATCCCAGGCAGTGCAGGAGTGGCACCAGACAGGATGCGGTCCTCTCGCTGTCAGATTGGACAGCAAAGGAAGACAAGGCTGAAGCCCTCCAGTGAGAATAAAATGAAGGCAAAGAAGTTTCTTCTAGACACAGGGAGAAAATCAATACCTCCAGAAGCAGGAAAGAATATATATACCCTACGTTTTTAGCTTTACAGCCCAATCAAGTTAATAAAAACCTCCAAAAAAATCACTATATGACCATATGATATCTACAGCAAAAATTCAATATCTACTGCCATTAACAACATCATTAATAACAAATGTCTGTTTAATTACTCTTGCTAAGATTAAAAAGGCCATTATTCTTGTAACTTGAGAAATTCATTAGCTGGAAAGTCTGTTTAATGCCAAATTCACCCCCCTTAAAGGCGCAGGGTTTAATACTTGAAGGTATTTCTGACATTTGTGTTGCTTGAGGAAGCACTACCCAGCTGGGCTGAAGTTCATGCTGTGACAATAAGCAAGTGCTGTTACATTTCAGAAACTCAGATGAAGCTACAGGATGTTTGATAGCACTGTGTTCCCTCCAGAAGAGTTAAAAATGCACAGGGACAGAGCAGGGTTCTCAGAAGTACCTAAATCATTTTAAGACCCTTCATCTATGTAAAGGAAAATTAAATGCCTTCGATAAGTGGGCTTTGGTAGCTATATCCCCCAGCAAATTCTGAAAATGCTGCTCCATCTTGTAGCCTGTATAAATGAGCTTTCTCTCGCCACATGCTCTTCAGCCACCGTTGTAAACCCATATATGTGGATCGTACAACGTGCACCTTTGGTAACCAAATCCTCGTGACGCCTGACGCTCGTGTTTGCCTTCCTATTGTGGAGAGGAAAATGTAGCAAATGCACCTGTTAATGCAGCAGTTTGGCTGATATCCATTTTTTAATGGTACTGAACTCTCAACGCACATTCCATCTCCAGAAATTGAATGCGGTGGCACAAACAGAGCAATTACCTCCTGCGAAAGCATGAAACGCTGTAGTCCTCCTTGACCTGAGCCCGGGGCAGGCAGAGGACCTGGCTGTGGTACAGACTGACATGGAAAGGTAAACACAGTTCCTATCTCTGAGCTGTGTGGAAGGTGCAGAAAAACTGTAAAGAAAAATAATTGCAGTTCACAGCTACAGCAAACGTGGATAATTCACTCTGAGAGGTGAGAGGCTGCATACAGCAGTAGCCCCATCAGTTCTTATTCCCCTCCAGCTGGGTAACCCCCACATCTTGCATGCCTTGTAACCATAGCATGAACAACAATCAGAGGGCTGGAGCCCCTCTGCTGTGAGGACAGGCTGAGAGAGTTGGGGGGTTCAGCCTGCAGAAGAGAAGGCTCCGGGGAGACCTTAGAGCCCCTTCCGGTCCCTAAAGGGGCTCCAGGAAAGCCAAGGAGGGACTCTTGATGAGGGAGGGGAGCCATAGGATGAGGGGGAAGGGTTTTAAACTGGAAGAGGGGAGATTGAGATGAGATCTCAGGAAGAAATTCTTTCTTGTGGGGGTGGTGAGACCCTGGCCCAGGTTGCCCAGAGAAGCTGTGGCTGCCCCATCCCTGGAGGGGTTCAAGGCCAGGCTGGACCAGGGCTCTAGTGGGAGGTGTCCTTGCCATGGCAGGGGGGTTGCAACTAGATGGTCTTCAAGGTCCCTTCCAACCCAAACCATTCTATGATTCTATGATTAGAAAAATCTAAAACCGCAAAATTTATCTTTGTAACAGGGGCAGTAACTTACACTCTCTCCTTTTTTTCCTCAGAAAATTACAACAGTCCAGGCTGTCATGGTCATTGATGTGATGAAAACAGCAAACCATGAAGAGTTGTGCAGCTACTGGGTGTGATATGAGAACAGCAAATTAAGACTGAATAGTCACATTCAGAAAATGCTATACATATCTCGGATCCTGAGGACATTTCAGAGCTACCAACCCTACTCCTTGGGTGCGTTTGTTCTGTTTTTCCGCTCCTTCCAGAAAACAGAAGTCCGGACTTTTATTGTTGTCACTGCTGTGGGGTTGACCTTTCAACCCTTGTCTCATGTTGATATCACCCCCAATCCACGTCTGTTTGGACGTCATTCTATTTTTCCCGTCATGCTGCCTTGGGAACTCAACTATAGTGGAATATAGACATTTCTCCCTAAAAATAAAAGCTCGCACTAATAATACACTACTGATTAGCACTTACAGCTCAGGAATAGTCCTACCATGTGACGCGCTGGACGCTTTTACATAGTGAAAGCAGAAAGACTTGAAATTATGAGGAAGTAAATGTCAGGGTACCTGAGCATTAATTCTGAAAATCGTTAAGTTTGGCTCCATATTTATGAATCTATTTGCCTCACCCTACTTAAAGATGTTCAGAAGCCTTGCCTTTTACAGTCACTCTTCAGCAACGTATAAAAGCGTCTCCTTCATGTTGGGCACCAATACATGAATGTCTACCACAAAGTCACAAACATCTGTTAAAAGAGCTTTTTATAAGCACTTTTGACCAGTTTCTAGGTCACACAAGAAGGCACACTAATCCAGTGTCAAGAGTAGTGGTATTGTGGGCCAGTAATTATGTTAATACAGATAATGATATGTACTTGTATTACAGAAGCTTTTTCAGAGTTAATTTTGCAGTCAAGCAATTGCTTTGCTCTGTTTAGCTTTGCGTTTGGATAGCAAACGAGGTAAAACAACAACGGTAATTTTGGTCAGTCAGGAGCCTGCATTGCAGAAGTAAGGGGCAGTCTGTGAACAGAGGGCATTAACCCTTTTCCTGCTGGGCTCATTTTTCTACTGCCTTGCTCCACTTTGGGAGCCTTTAACGGCTGGTTTTCTAATCCCTTACCCATCCAACTTATACCTTGTTTATCTGAGAAATGTTACATCAGAAGCAAGAATTGGGCTTCGCAAAGAGCAACACAGCCAAAACAAAAACCCCCCAAAACTTGCTATAGATTAACTGCAGTGATTAATTACTTTCTGTAATAGGTGAGATGCTCACAACAAGCCTTGAAGAGTCTTTCACAAATCCGAGCTGCAAGGGATACTGGTGTGTTGCTTAGGCCCCGGTGAATGGGTGAGATGATCCTTATGGCCTAACTCATTTAAAAAATATATATACTGTGTGTAGTGTGTGTTTTAATAAATGAAGAGGTACATTCAGTAGTGCTCCTGAGCAATCAACCAGTCTTTATAACCAAAATGGGAAAGTCGAGTGGCCTAGGCTTCCATTTTAATTTTTAGAGTTTAAACCCAAATATGCTTAGTAGACATAAAATCTATCTGCATTTTTGTGAACATCCTCAGTCAATTAACCACTATGTGTAAGCATAGTATACAGCAGATAAAGCTAGGAATGAAAAAGTATTTTATGTGTATATGATTGCCACATCCTTTTTCTCAGGAGCAGTATGATTACCATACGTATCCAGCTATCAGGCACTCTGTGTTAAATTAAACCACTGTACAAGAGCAATCAGTTTAAATGATATTACCCCAGGGGTCAATTTGGCCCATCACTTGCTAATTACATCCTTGAAAATTAATACCTTTTTTCTCTTATTTTTTTAAGGTAAATAGTCTTTTCTAAAATTATTTTTATGGAAAACAGGTTTTGTTTGTTTTTTCAAGAAAATTACATATTTGCAGAGTTCCTGGACTTTTTATGCCGTTACAAGTTACATCTGGTTTTCTCCACTGGCGTTGCCCAAGCCAACTTTAAAGGTAGAGCTAATCCAGAGCCAGCCAAGGATCTGACTGAATTCTATAAGCCAAGAAACAGCCAAGCCACAGAGAATATTTAGGCAGGAGGCTCCTGCCCGCAGCCCGGAGCTGCAGTCCCCAGGAATGCGCTGGGATTGCTCTGCAACCTTGAAAAGCCTGGAGGCAGCTGCTGGATCTTGGCTGAAGCCTCCGCTGCTGGAGTGTTGTTTTCCAGCTTGGTTTCTTCTCCTTCTGGTGAGACCCAGCCCAGGGGCAGGATTTTGGTGGTTTCCCCCCTGCCCCGTTCCCCTTTGCCCTGGGGTGGCTGTTCATCACCACGCAGAGGGGGTGAGGCAGGAGAATGGACAAACTTCCCCGGGGCTCAAGGCTCTGCAAACACTCCCTCCTGCTCCTCTGCAAAAAATAACTCAGCTCCACAAGCGCCTCTTCTTGCAAAGCCAAATACCTGCCCCAGCAGTGCGGTCTGGGGTGGTTTTTATGGTGTTGTTTGTCTGCTTGTTTGCTTGTTATTAAATGGAAGAATGATCTGTGTATTTCCACTTCTTATAAGCCAGGTTGGCAGGAGGAGGTCATCTGGATATGAAGTGTCTAGCCGTTCCTCTGGTTCACTTCTTTATTATATGTTTTCCTCCCCCCTTGTTCTTTGCTCTGTAATTCCATTGTCTGCAGTATAACTTGAGTCTTACAACTGAGTCTAAGCTTGTTAAGCAAAGTTCTGGCCCCAAAAATGAGTTTTCATTTTCAGAGTTCAGTGAAAGCAAAGAAAGCATAGATATTTATCCCTTGAAAGAAAACATTATATTAACTATATAAATCTTAATATGGCCCCTATGTTTGTTTGTAGTGATATGGCATGAAAAACACCAGTATCATCACAGCTGCAGGGCAGTATTCATATGTAAAATCTTACTTTACCCTGTGATAAGAATCCCTGGTGAAGGGCAATTGAATATTCAGCGTGAAACATGGCCACATAACTGAAAGACTTCTGCTTGTGCCTCTCATTCCTGCAGCTGTAGCATCTGAGCATATATGCTTCTAATATCTTCTCTTGAAAAGGTAGATCACATGCAGGTAAAGAAAAAATGAAATGTTTTACTGGGAAAAAGTCCACACCGAAGTAGGAACAAGAACCAATTTATTAAATAAATGGGCTGATGGTTCCCAATGTTAATCACCCACTGGAATTACTTGTGTATGTGTACATGTACACAGATATGACTGTGTCTCCAGCCAATCTGAGCATCCATAGATATAATGTGGTAGTGCATTCTGTCATCCTGTGGAAGATTTATATTTCCCACCAAAATGCAATCCCTTTTACTTTTCCTTCCTGATTTTGCTCTTTAATGCCTTCCCCAGACTCTAGAAAATGCAGCTTCCCCCTCTTTCCAGAGCTGTTATAAAACCGAGAAGCTGGCAGGACCAGCTCAGACGGAGGGAGCTGGTCGTAGCCCGTCGGGCCCCAACCCATCCGGACACAACGTGCTTTTTCATCCTTCATCCTTCCTGTGTGTCTGCTCTCACTTCACTCATCCCCAGGGGCTGTTCCCTTCCTCTCCGCATCACTTTCTCAGTACTTCTGAAGAAGTTTCAGGGTCCCTTCTCTAGTCTTTCCACCAAAAGCAGGGAGGGCGGGAGGTTTTCTTTCATCAGAAGGTTTGCCAGGCTGGGGAACTGCTTGGACCTGGGGGGGGGTGAGGAGTAACATCTCTGTTCCTCCATAATCCCCGGGCTCGGTGCAAACGTTCCTGACAGCTCCAGTCTGGGTGGATGGACAAAGGTCCTCAGCCTGGAAAAACAGCTGAAATGAAGAAGCAGGAAAGATCTAATCCTTTTGGAAAATTTACGTAACAGAGAAGTACACCTCCCAGAGCTACATCTCCCAGATTTACCTAAAGAAATCGTATCCCTGATGGATCCTTAAGTTTGGTGGGGCTTCCCCGAGTACCTACGTCTTCCCTTTGGGAGCCACTTTGGCTTTAACCAGCTCCAGGTCCCTTGGAAAGCCCATTTTAAACATCCTTTCCTGACTCCTGCACCTGCAGCTTCCCTTTCTGCTTGCCTTCCCCAGACTCCTTAGCAGGGCTCTTGTGCCATAACCTGCTTCCAAGTACTCTCTGTCACAAACTGAAATTATTTGTGTTAACATTTTAATAGATTTTCTGTCTCTGACTTCTTGTACCTACCTAAAAGGAATATTTCAGGGCTAGAACTGGTAATGATTTTTTAATTTTTTTTTTTTTTTTTTTTAATAAATTGCCAATCAGGATTACAGAGCAAAAGTAACAATTTCAGAATCCTACTACTCACATATGGTTTTATGACTTTTTTTCTCTCTCACTTTTCTGGTGTTTGCAGAGTTCTGCTTTGTGCTATCCTTCTTGGTGGTTATCAATTTTGCTTAATTTGCAAAGAAAGGCCATGTTCTTTGATTCTTCTTTGTAATTTAAACAAATTGCAAACTAGTTATTCATAAACAGGACCATCTTTCATTTGAGAAAGCAAGTACCAAAAGATTTTGCCTTAAAGTGGCAGCTCCCTGTTTTGTTAAGACAGATGTGTCCTATTCACTAGGAAAAAACAAAAGCAAAGCTGAAGGCCATGCTGTCTAAACATAATTTTTCATGCCATTTGGAGAAATAACTGGTGCAATAGAGATGAAGCGAAAACAACTCAAATTTTAGGTGCATATTAGAAATGTATGTCCCTTTTTTAATATCTTAGTTTTTCCCTGTTCCAAATAGCTAGCTTACATTTCAATAATCTTCTTTAAACTAGTTTTTCTTAACCTTTTTAAAGATTATTTAAAATAGCATCAATAATTTAAAGTTAAGCCTAAATTTATATGAAACACCTTCTGTGCCTATCGCATTCCAGTCCTTTTTTTTTTTTTTAATTAAGGAGATTCTAGCAGTCATTTCTGACTGCTGTGGCATCTCTCTGCAAATCCTTTCTTCAGCCCTGCTACACTGAGCTTCATTTGTGTCATTCAAATCTTTGCTCTTTAAATATCCTCTTATAAATTTATTATGGCAATACATTCATATCTTTAAGTTTAATCTGAAACTTCGATAACAAGCAGGAGATGGAATAAATGAGTAGAAAGGAGACCAGATAAAAATTAAAATACTGTTCTGTCATTGCCCATATAAACTATTAGGGACACTGACAGGATGGTATTTTAATTTTGTCTTGTTCTCCCTCGCTTCCTCCACCCAACTTCACTCTTCCATCTTCAGCTTGTTACCAAAGCACCTTATTAAGCCCGGGAACAAGGTACCGTACACAACATGCTCAGAAGATCTTTAAAAAGCAGGAATATGAGTGACACCAGGTAAGCACGGGTGTGCTACAGCCCAGCGGAAAGGATCTTTTCTTTCATTAATTAGATACCCTAGTGATCCTTGCAGAAAAACACACTTATTGTGTAAATAATGATAAAAAACCAACGGCATTTAACCCCGTCTCCCCTCCCACCCATGATTTACAGTGATATTATATGATCAATTGCTTTTTCCACAATTCAGGTTATAATGCTAATGCAAAATCTATTCACAGGCCTCTTTCCAACCCTCTCTGAAGCAAATAGTTCAGAAGTGCTTTCACTGTGTAACTAAGAATCTGAATGCTGGATTTTTTAACATTCAGGTATGACTGTTTTCTCTTTCCTTCAGTTAAGGGAGAAGAAAACAAGTGTTTTTTCAGTTTTCTTATTTGTTGAGTATCCAGGTAACAAACTACTTAAAATCAAGCAAACAAAACTTGATAATTGGCCCCCATCCCCATCTGAGCTGCAGAAGGATGTAACCATGGAAACGTGTGGTTTAGAGCAGACCATTTCGTGTACCTTTCAGGATTTAAGCTTGTGAGAATCTATCCATTCCTAAGTAGAATTATCACTCTGGGAGCAGTTTGTTCTTTATTTTAAAGGATGGTTGAAGCTGGGACCAGAAATAGTCCTTGAAAATGTGTTCAGGTTGTGGGGTGGGGAAGGCAGGAAATGAAGAAGAAAAAAAAAAGAAGGTGAAGGTGATTCGGATGCACACACAAAAAGAAAAAGAAAACCAACAAAAAAAAACCCCAAAGTTCCTCGGTGCCAAGGAACAAACAGGAACGGACACTGCAAAAGACAATAATTAAGGATGAGTCAAGCACAGCAGGTTGTCAGAAAGCTCTCCTGCAAATGTGTTTTCTCATTGAGCTAAGAAGCCCGGAACAAAGTTAGTCATATCTCAGCACAAAAGTCCAACGTCTCTTTTCTTGCTGTAGAAAACTCTCATTGTAAATGTATGTGTGTATATATATATCATTAAAGAAGTATGTCTGTGGAAAGAAACTGTAAAAAAACCAAACCCAATACACCCAGGTTCGTAATACGACAACCTCTTCTTCATCGTGTGGATTCAGGATCTAAGGAAGCTAAGTCAATTTAATACTTTCATGCCTTTTTTTTCCCCCCATTACATAAGGTTTTATAGGTTTCTTCTATGTAATCCAACCAGCCTTGTGTGTTTACAGTTAATACCTCTGTAACATTACTGTGTTCATAGAGCCATGCATATTATTTTGCTTTCTTCCTGCATCCCGCTAATTAAATTTTATTTTTTAATGTAATTAAGAGTTGGTCTTGAAATCCATCCTGCTAATGTTCGGGTTTTTTTTGTTTTCCTTTTGAAACGGAAACTACAAACACGGCAGATTGTAGCTGTCTCTTTTTACAGGAGACAAGTCGCATTGTTTAACCGGAGCCTGATTAGGCAAATCAACTGACACGAGAACGAGCGGTTGCACTGAAGAGGTAATATGCTGCGCTAGGTAATGCTCAGAAATATCTTGACATGGAAATCTAAAGGAGAGATCTGTGTTCAGATTTGAAAGGAATTAGATTTGGATCAGAATAAAAACATTCTGAGTCAGAATGAAATATATTCCTGTATTCTCACGTATTATCCTATTACCCTCTGCAGCACGTAAAAGGGAAAACATAATATGTAGGAGCCTTTTCAAGGGTGGGTGTCCTTTAAATGGGCAAATTCCAGGCTTTCTGCAGGGCTCTGAGGCTGGAGACCAGTTGGGTTATTGGTTGGAGTGTGTGACAGGGAAAACTACATCGCAGTCGGTGTAATACTGTAAAATGTAATGAACACACAAACACCTCTACTAATGGTACAACAATCAGAGCAAATGCTGTTCACATTAGGGGAGTACTCATTGCTTCCATTAATTAGCACATTGCATCCCTCCTTTTTCTTTTTTTTTTTTTTTTTTCTATTTTGCAATTGTTTATATTCTAGGTATCCCTTGCATCTTTCTAAAAAATAGTAGTTTACAATAAAAAATTAATTGGGGGGAGGCCAGTTTAGAGGTGGCCTACAGTCAGATCTGAGTTTTGCATGTCAAACATTAGGTTTTAGACCTGAAGAAGCAGGTATTTTTGATACCATTTCCCCAATTTCAAGGTAAAACACAAGATAGACCGTCTGGTTAGTTTATTATTCCAGCTCCTACCAGTTTTGCTGCCATTACTATTGCTGCTAATACTACTTCTACTATTACTAATACTAATTTTTTTCCAAGGAATAAGCAGGATTATATTCATCAGCAAATAAATATTGCTAGCTGTTTAATTTTATCCTCAGAGAATTTTACATCTTGCACACTTTGATAGAAATATAAGCTCATTAACAGAATATTTTTTAACCAGACCATTATGACTTCATTTTGAATCAAAGCTCATTAAAACAATTATAATCAAATGTTTCATTTTCTTTTTCCCTTGTGAGGAACAGCTGAAAAGGTTATGTTTGTTTTTCTTTATCTGAATCTCTAGGGCTATATAAACAGACTACATGGTCTTGTTTGTGCTCCTTTTTCTTTACATTTCAGGGTTTGCTGGGCAGAGTGTGTGTGAGTGCTGTTCCAGGGGGTCATCTGTGAAGAGCTGCAGCACAACAAGATGCAACCCAGATCACACAAAAATCAGTGGTGGATTTCCATGTTGTGCCTGGGGGACCAACAAAGGTCCAAAAAGTGGCCATCTCTTCGTGT
Organism: Numenius arquata; assembly: GCF_964106895.1. Taxonomy (NCBI): domain Eukaryota; kingdom Metazoa; phylum Chordata; class Aves; order Charadriiformes; family Scolopacidae; genus Numenius; species Numenius arquata. The sequence continues at coordinate 81,794,187 of NC_133616.1, forward strand.
TACATCCTTGGGAACCATTTGAGAGTGTGGACAACAAGGAAAGGGGTTTCCTTCCCTTTTTCCACTTGCATGGAACAACACACTAAGCAGGAGCAAGGGGTAGGGTGGTGGAGAGGGTGAGGTGGAGAAGATCCTCACCTTGGTCCCCTCTTTTCTACCCTACAGGCCAGACAATGGAGGTTTCTCGGGGTAGTTTTGCTGTTGCACAACAAAATTTCTTTCACGCAAGCAGAACTGGGGCCAATCGAACAGATCTCTCATGTTTTGTGGGTTACAGGAACCATATGTAGATGCTTGCGTGCCACAGCCCCTTAGCACAAACCCCGCTGAACCTCAACATTTGAAAAATGTTGTGCTTAATTCTCTGTTGCAGAAAAATATCTCCTTTTCTTTCAACACAATCACTTAATAACAACATAGCTGTTGTTAAGCTTGAAACCGTGCTGCCAGTAAAGCATGTCTCTATTAAGCAGTCCATAATTCAAAACAAAAATGACCAGTTCTAATTAGGAGAAAATAAATTGTACTCCAAACCCAGTGAATCTATGTAACAATAAATTTAGAATTAAGGGATTTTACTCTGAAAGAGTGTTGCCTTTGTGTGGAAAATGGTGATTATTTTTTTTCTCTGAAGTAGCTAACAAGTACACAACATTTACAAGCCACAAGGACAGCCCTTAGCTACAGTCCAATATCACTTATTATAACATCAAACATTATTTGTCTTCCAGCCATGAGACTGAAACCTGAAAGCCAAACATGAGTTAACTGCTGAAAGTTCCGGGTACAAAATTTCACTTAGGAAGGACAGTCTTCCCCCTTTCTGTTGAAAATATGAATCTTGGCTCTCCTGATATAGCAGAATTTCTGTACCAGCCTGGTGTAGCCGCCATTGCCACACAAACAATCAGCCAATACAAGGTCAAAGATGCATAAATTTGGATAATGACAAAGCATCAGTAACACAAATATGAAAAAAAAAAAAAAAAAGCCAACTTAAATGAAAGCATAGTTTTTCTCCTAATAATGGACCTAGAAGCTGACATCTAATTTTGAGGGAAAAGATAGTACAATATAAAAGACCACATTTTAAAGTAAATAATATTTGAGTACTTTCCAGAAGCAAAGTTCTTCACGACAGATGTATTTCTGGGAGCCATATTTGCCAATGATTAGGGTAATCTCTTGGATTTACGTGTTGAAGCCAACACTTTCTGGACTTTAAAAAGAACCTAGGACCCACCTCTTCCGTTTGCGCATAAGACACAAGAAAGAAACGGGGACAAAGTCAGTGTTTGCTCAGCACCATGAAGGACTGAGTTGTTCTGCCTACTCTCTCAGATCTCTTAGCTGTCTTTTTGTTATTTCCAGTTTAAGGACCATTTCCTAGATTGTGAGGTTTAGTTGGTGCCCCACTAGACCTAGGGTTTGCATGATATCTCAGCGATATATAGGAATCTCCCAGATGAGTATATTACAGAATCACTTAGTGTGAGCATGGATGTGTAATTCCACAACTCTATATATTAACTTAACTTTGAAATGTTCTATAACCACGTTGTTAACTCAGGCAGGAAGATCACTGTCTTTGTTTTTTTCCTTTTTACCATTTTTCTGTTTTTCTTCCATCCCCACCCCCCACCTCCCCCAAGTCTAAAACAAAACTAATGGATTTCAGAAACACAGACCAGGAATTCATGTGGGTCGCCTTGCACATTAAGGGAAATGGGAGTTCTGCCCTTTCTGGGTTGCAACATACCTGTCCGTTATTCTATAGACAGATTTTCCACAGGTGATAAGTAAAAGTCAGGTGGTCAAGCAACGCCATTTTAAGTAACAGCACATAAACATCAAATAATACCCCATCTCTAGAAGCCCAGCTAATTTTTTATAATAAAACAGAAGAAACCAAACAGGTGTTAGGAGTGCTGCCCGAAAAATTAATAGAGAGGCTAGTTTGCAATTACAGTTCATTTCCTCAGACTGTTTCCAAATGCAGACCTGTAAACCAATGGACTTTAGATTTATTTCAGATTTAAATTAGTTTAGCTTTCAAGGTAAAGCTGTCAACTATGCTCAGTCATCCTTTGTAGGATGCCAGGGGTGGGTGGATGCAAAGAAAGAGAAATGTTGGAGTATCAATTCTCCTGTCTATGCCAGTGCTTTCCTTGATCCTTCCTAGTTAAAAAGTTGCTTCCCAGAGACAACAAGGGTATGAGATGTGAAAGACATTGTATTGTGTGATGGAATATGTGCATTTTAAAATAATTTTTTTTATAAATTCTGTTAGTTAGAAGGGGCAAGCCTGACTCTTGTGTCAAGTCTGGAGCATTTTGCAATGGTCAAAGAGAAGGACTGTATCTCTCAGGACAGTGCCGCTCTGTCCACACTTCCATCTCCCATGCCATGGCTGCAGTCCTCTGCACCCTACTCAACAGCTGCCAAGTGCATTCAAGACCCTCTTGCTTGCAGAAAGACAAGGTTTTTGCCTTCATCATGAGATTTGCCTGGAGGACCTGATTTTTCTATAAACAAGCCAAATGATATTAAAATAATTTTTGCTGTTGTTGTTAATTACTTGTTTTAAGAAAGGCAGCAGACTGTAAGGCGGTGATCTACTCACGGATGCTGAGATCATTTAAAATTGTACAGTGCAGGCAGTATGGCCAAACCCAGACATTCCAAACTCATGAATCAGGCCCCATAAACCATGAGATAGTCTTGAAATAATGATCTTTTAAAAAAAAAAAATAAATAAAAGTTGGGTTGTCTCCACTGCCTTATGGCTTTATCATCTTTTAAGGTACACAAGATCAAATTTTCAAATATTCCCCATTAAACATGAGGACCTTAATCTTTTTTTTTAATTTTTAAAGGAAAGCTGAGGTTGTTAAAATAGTACATGATACATAGAACTTCAGTTTTCAAGAAAAAACATCAAATATTACCACTCTTCTGATAACATCAGAAAAGCTGGCAACAAAGGAATAGCATCTATACATTGCAATAGTCTTTCCCAGGCACTTTAATAAGACTTACACATTTTATATTCTAGCTGTGCTTTAATTAAAACCAGCTACTTTCTTTTGTTTGAAATAGCTCAAACAATTCAGCACTTAAAAAAAGAAAGAAAAGAAAATAGAAGAAAGAAGCTATCTGGATGGGTTTCTAATAGTGGGTGTAAATCCAGTCATAATCAAGATTTATTTGTACAAATCATTTCAGTGGGAAAACAGAGCCTCCAAAGTGTGCATTCAATTAAGTATCATACCAAACCTTTGTTATCCTTGTGTTAAACCTGGCTAGTGTCTATGTGCATTGTTAGTCAAACATAACAATATCATAATCATAAATAATTCCCATTTCTCATGAAAAGCTGACTCCAGCCTAAACTGTTAGGGCACTGCATTGCTATTGGTACTTGTCACTGCCTGAAAGCAAAAACAACTTTATTATTACAGATTAAGTTGCCATCAAATATTAATTTACAAACTCTCTTCTGACTTCACAAGATTGTGCGGCACTTTTGCCTCCAATCTGAAATCCTTAATAATGCATTAGAAGACCGAAATTTCAGAAGAATTTGTTTGAGATTTCTTCTTTGGCTTCATCTGCAGTTCTCAATGAGCAATGCATCATCCAAACACATTATAGAAATTAGAGTCTGCATTCCATTATGCATTCAGACATTTATAGCAGAATGATAAACCTGTCTGTACCTCAGGGAGTTGGCTTTATAAATCAAGGCTTCCTGTAAAAAGATTACATTCCTATTTGAAATTATTGGGGTTCTATATCTTCTTTCCATATCAAGTTACAATATACATCAGAAAAGGAAAGGAGAATGGAATTAAAGTGAGGGAAAAGTGATGTTTTATTAGAGGCAAAATGCGTTACTATTTTATTTTGATTTTCTGAAAGAAAGCTGAGATTCTAGAGTTTTAGGTTCAAACGCTTCACTGTTCTGGAGCTTATACAAAAAAAAAAAGCCCCTGATCTCTCAATCTATTTTTGAAACTTATCTTCTTCTGTAGTACCAGAAAACCTCAGAAGTCTTTCATGTGTTTATCATGACTGAACTCCTCTGAGGGAGGAAAATGTTGCTATCACTATTTTAGAGATCAGATGTTAAAGCACAACTGTTCATGTCTCTCAGGCAGCTCTGACAGAGCAGGGGGATTGATCCAGCGTCTCCCAAACCCTGGGTCATGCAGGGGGTGGAGAAATGGGAAGAGGAGTCATAGGAGCATCCCTTCTCAGCAAGAAGGGTCAGGACATGTTTCCTGCACCCATAGAGAGAGGAAGAGACTTGGGTAGGACATTTACTCTGCTCTGGTGAGACCTCACCTGGAGTACTGTGTGCAGGTCTGTCCTCAATATAGAAAGGACATGGACCTGATGGAGCGGGTCCAGAGGAGGGCCACTAAAACGATCAGGGGGTTGGAGCACCTCTCCTATGAGGACAGACTGAGGGAGCTGGGGTTGTTCAGCTTGGAGAAAAGGAGGCTCCGGGGAGACCTCATAGCGGCCTTCCAGTACCTGAGGGGGGCTACAGGAAGGCTGGGGAGGGTCTGTTTACAAAGGCCTGCAGTGACAGGACGAGGGGCAATGGTTTTAAGCTGGAGAAGGGGAGATTTAGATTGGATATTAGGAAAAAGTTCTTTACCATGAGGGTGGTGGAACACTGGAACAGGTTGCCCAGGGAGGTAGTTGAGGCCCCTTCCCTTGAGATATTCAAGGTGAAGCTCGGCGAGGCCCTGGGCAACCTGGTCTAGTTGGGGGTGTCCCTGCTGACTGCGGGGAGGTCGGACTAGATGACCTTTGGAGGTCCCTTCCGGCCTGGACCAATCTATGAATCTATTTCCTACCATGGACATCCCAGGAGTAACGTAGCATAGTGTATCTGGATGCCATGCAATCTGTCCTGCAGATAAGAATCTCCTGTTGAGCTCAGGATTTCACAGAATCACAGAATTGTAGGGGTTGGAAGGGACCTTTGGAGATCATCTAGTCCAACCCTTTGGCAAAACGGGGTCACCCAGAGCAGGTTGGACAGGAACACATCCAGACAGACTTTGAATATCTGCAGAGAAGGAGACTCCACAACCTCTCTTGGCAGCCTGTCTTAGTAAATGTAATGAGGAACTAGTCTCTAGTGTGTGCAGAGCAGAAATTTGAGCTCCACAGAGGGCACTCACTCATGGCCATCCCTATGTCTTCTTCCACCACACATCGAACACCCCTCTCAAACCTGACCTTCACCTTCCTGAGATGTCTGTCTTCCAAACTATGATCAATGCGACAGTGACGGTCACACAAGACTTGGTGAACAGAAGCATAGCAAGGTAATATTTTGCCTGAAAAAAAATAAGTTTTCTCTATCATGTCAAGCAGGTGTAACATCCTGTAAAAAACATTTGGTACTTTAAATTAAGAAGTAGGTATAAATGGCATGCTTCCTTGGGATAAGGCACTTTCTAGAAATTATGTGGAATAGAAAATACTAAGACATATAAGAAATTAAAGAATATAGGAAATAAGATGGAGCATGTGAAATTACCTGTTATTTTCTCCTTACACGTTAGTACTTGACTTTGTTTAATTTGTAAGTCAGCAAATTCCACAACTCTGTCTGTTCCTCAGCAGACCTGAATTTTCACTGAACAACTATCACAAAATATGTCACTACTTGTATCCTGGACATATTCAATAACTAAAAGGAAAAGATGGATTTCAGGATGGAGGTATGTGAAAACAGTAATTTGGAGGTAGGAGGATGTCCAAAGTCACCTGGCTTAGTGGTTAACACTGAAATGTACATATAAATAGGCAAATTTTCTCAGTTTTGTTATTTAAAACTTAACATTTGAATTTCAGAACTCAGAAAAAAAGCACCATGAAACACTCAGCTAAATTGAAAGAGTCCTGTTCTCCTAGGCCCAATCACTTAGTCCAATGAATGGCCTGAAATCCGATTAAGACAGTAGAGTTAGGTCTTCTGGGTCTTTAGTTTATATCACAAGTGGTACCCACAGTGACTTCAGATCTACACATTAACTTCATTTAAGCCACAGTGACTTATCATCTATGCATTAACTTTATTTTACTCACTGATTTGCACAGAGCTCTTTAAGGTTAAAATGCCTCTTGAGAACTGCAGGTTACATCCACCCTAAACTAATTGAAAGGCTCCATGGATCTGAAAACCACCAAACTGATCTGGTGCGTTCATATGGCACGAGACCCTTGCCTTGAAAACTAAAAGCTTTTCATGTATGTGTAAACGCAACCATCCTTTTTTTGTTTGTTTTCATTTTTTCTCCCCAGAAATAAAATCTGGTTCCCTTGTTTCACTGTGAAAGAACATTTCCATAGTTATATTTTTCCACCTAGAAGCAAAGGTTCCATACACCATTCTTATTCTTCTCAAAACTTGAACCTCTTGTTTATTGTATGGCACTTAGGTATTCCATGTTAAATGTAAGCTATTTGCTACTCTACCTTTAAAAGCCTACCCAGAAGCTAAGTCTGATAAGTTAATTTGATCATGAAAATTTATCCTACATTGTTCACTTAATCTGGGATTTAGACTCAGGAAGTCATGGAAGTAAAATCTGCAAGATAAGTCCTATTTTACAATCAATAATCCTTACTCTTTCCCAGTACGTTACAATTAGAGATGTAGCACAATATAGATAAGGACTCAGGAAGTTTAACATACACAGTATTGATTCCTTTTTGTGCTTGTTTTTTTATTTTATTTTTACATTATAAAATACTCCCAAGAGATGCAAACAAAGCCTAAGGAGGCCAGAAGTAGATGCTGTACCAGCACTACAGAGCAAAATAATTCAGTGTATGCAATCTTAAAACCATAAACATTAATCTTTTGATGCAGTGCATCTCTGAGTGTGGACTCATAAAGTATATAATAAAACACAGATATGCCACAACAATTCAAGTCAAGTCCTGCCTTTTCTCAGCCATGTGACTTGCAACAGCAGAAGAAGAGCACAGGAATGAGCAGAGGGTAAACTCCAGGGGAGAAAACCACCAAATCATGATATGGTCTTAGCCCTTAAGTTCTTTTACAGTTTTGAGTTTTGCAGGTCAGACTATAGAACCTTTACTAATGCTGTATTTTGGTTGGCTGACATTGTCCACTGTGAAGCTCTCAGACAGTTTCACTACTGAAAAAATTTAACAAAATGTAGTTGTCCGAGTGAAACTCTTCCAAAACATGGATTGGGACTTCAGACTATTTCAGAATTGGGTTAGCCATATCTGAGATGTGGCTAGTGAAAAAATTACCTTATTTTGTTTTATTTTTCATCAAAGAAATCACCAAAGCGCTTTCTCTGAAAAGTGTGAATTAGTCAATTTCTAAGGAATGTAATTGAAGTTCAACAAAAGTTGGCATTTGAGTCACATGTGTGGCTTTGGCTGTTTCTGGGAAAGTGTACCCAAATTTAGACAAAATCACAAGCTTATTTTACAGCTCACAGCTGCAAAGGAATTCTGTGGAAGCTGTTTGAACTGCTGTGCAAAACTAATGCAACTAAAATAACGGAAAGCAGCATATCTGACTGAGCATCTCTTTGCCCCATATTTATGTGTGGGATTATTAGTTAGAGGTTTTTATCCCCCTTTTCCATGAAGCGGTGATGAGACCCACAGAAGAGAATGTTAAAAAGTAAGTAACACTGTTTTTACAACAAAGCTTCAAACAAAGCAAAGGGTGACATATTGAAGAAAGAAAACAAAATATCGTCTATCTCATTATTAATCACCAGCCATTCCAGGCACTAAATGGGACAGTTGTCTTTGAAAAGACCAGGATGAGATCATATAGTTTAAGACTGAATAATAAAGTGTGGGCCTCTTTTTTCTGCTGTTTCCTTACTTTCAAGTACCTCACTTTGTGGTTTTGTTACCGCAGCCTCAGTGACAATTGTGTTGTAGTCACAGTGAGCAAAGGCAATAAGAAAAGTGGGATTTCTGGGAAGAGGATGCATTTTGCCAGACAAGGCTTGGGGAAGCATGCCTACAAACTTTGTTTCTCTGATGGTCCTCAACATGGTATGTGTATGAGTCCTCTGTGTGTGTATCTAATATATAAATAATATAAGAAAGACACGGTTCATGTGTGAGAGAAAAATCCCATTGAACTATAACATTCCCAGATGTTATTTTTCTGGTGCAGTGTATATGCACAGAGTAGCTTCCCCTTAAACAGCTTGCAAACCTCTTCGTGCTGTTCACTGTACTCGTTGTTTCAGAGCCACCAGAAACCAGCCAGAGCAGCAATATGTATATAACTAGGCCTTGCATGTTTGTATATTTTTAGTAAACATAGTTATTTGGTACCCAGCTGTGCCCCTGTGGTTTTTTCATATTGTTTTTGTTGTTTAAAGATCAAAAAGCACAGGCATATACTGTGCATTGTAAAGAAAGGAAATGAGGAGGCAAAACTTAGATAATTTAAAAATCTCTCTGGCACCTCTCCAAAACACAAAATACAACTCTAGAGATATCCTTGAATATTGCATTATGTACCTTGTGCAGAGCCAGGACCTCTGCACTGTTTGGTTTACATTACTCAGACTTCCAAGTAGTGAAATTCTCTTAGTATTGGCTTCCACAACCTCATTATCTTTTGTGCCATCAGCTACAAGGGCCTCAAAGAAGCAATTTTTAACTTTCAAATGTGACTAATGTAACCATTTAACTCTAAAAGGCCTTTTGTTTCATGTCTGAATATGAAGATGTTTTTCTTCTAATCTTCTTTCCTTGACAATAACGTGAACTGTTTCGCAGACTGTTGAGAACTTTGTCGCAGTGAGAGGTTATTAGAGATTTCTCCATTTACTCTGTGGGATCTTAAATCACATGTAAGTATCTCAGAAAAGGAAAAAAAAATATTACTTCCTAAAGCTGGAAGGTGATTGAGATGTGTAAAGGCAGTATCAGTGTGAACTTCTCTTCATTTGAGCAAAATGGGAGAAGTGAGAATGCTGCTCTGTGTAGGGACTGCCCAAAACCAGGGAGGTCCTGGCCAAGGTGTTGTGTTGGTGGAATGGTGAAACCTCAGTGGAGTCACTGATCCAAGAGTTCGATGGGGACTGACAGCAAACACAACAGACCAGAGAAGAGCTGGTTGCAAGAGGAAAGCAAGCCAGGGAAATGAATAAGAAATGGTTATGATTTTGGCCTAGGGGAGAGAGAGGTCATCTCTGCACACAGTGTCCTGGAAAGGCAAACTCGGATTTATGATCAAGACACTTCTCTATTGTTTTTGTTTCTACTGTTTCTACTATGTGCCAACACATATTTTTAGACCAAGAAATACCTTCGTTCTCTTTCTTAACTTTTGGGCTGTTTTTTTGGCTTTTGGTTTTTTTTTTTTTTTTTTGTGGTGGAAACAACATTGCTGGGTTTGAAATCTTAAACATCACTTGAGCCAAAAACCCCAATATTATTGTGTTCTGGAACTATTGTAATGGATGTACCTTCAACACAAATCTGTGGTGCTCAAGTCCAACTCTCTGTATTCTTTGAGATCTATCTTTTAGGCAAATAGTACCAGCCCAAGCGAATGAATCCTTATGCAGCAAAATATCCAGTTACTTCTGTGTGTGCTCCACCTGAAGAAAGGCTCCTGGATGTGGGCATGCAAAGTGCTTTTACTGTCATATTCACCTCAGTTAGACCGTAAATAAAATGTGTGGCTATGTGTTGATGTGCTTCCCTAGAAAATGACAGACTGAGGGTGCTGGGGTTGTTCAGCTTGGAGGAAAGGAGGCTCCGGGGAGACCTCATAGTGGCCTTCCAGTACCTGAGGGGGGCTACAGGAAGGCTGGGGAGGGTCTGTTTACAAAGGCCGGCAGTGACAGGATGAAGGGCAATGGTTTTAAGTTGGAGAAGGGGAGATTTAGATTGGATATTAGGAAAAAGTTCTTTACCATGAGGGTGGTGGAACACTGGAACAGGTTGCCCAGGGAGGTGGTTGAGGCCCCTTCCCTTGAGATATTCAAGGTGAAGCTCAACGAGGCCCTGGGCAACCTGGTCTAGTTGGGGGTGTCCCTGCTGACTGCGGGGAGGTCGGACTAGATGACCTTTGGAGGTCCCTTCCGGCCTGGACCAATCTATGAATCTATGAATCTATGAAAATACAAATGCCACAACTATTACAGATTATTGCACATGGATCCTGGCAAAGTGTTCATAGATCAAGATGGTTCCCCCCCGCCCCCAAGTGCTGTCTCAGAGCAAAAGGGTACCTTGAAGTTCCTGGTGACAACAAAGGCACCTGAAGGCACACACATCCAAAGGCAAGGTCTAGGCCACAGTGTCACCACAGGAGAAACTCTGACACTGAAACTGGGTTTATTCAAGTTCATAAAAAGGCAGAGCAAGATATCAAAGTGTGGTACGAGCACGCCCGGAGAGAGGGAGATGCGTGAAACAGGCTGTGGAGCAAGCGCTCCAGAAGAAAGATGCAAAGTGACATGTTAGAAAAGCAAACATCTGGCACACATGGAAACAAAGGTTTTCTGGGTAAAGTGAAAAAGCAGTCACTCAAAAGTGACTGGAGGATTATGCATAAACCAGTTTTTGAAATTCAAATGAGAGGGCAGTAATTAAAATCCTTAAAAGTAAAGGAAGCTTTTAGGAAGCCAAATTCTAGGTGACTCAAAATAGGCACTGATGGAGCAGACTTGTCTGGGTTTTAATTTTGAAGTCTACGTAGAGGCGAAAAATGAGTGGAAACCCACATTCGTTCAAATCACACTGTTTCTACATACCTCTATGTACAATTTCGACACATCTCAATAGGGGGTTGTATATCTTTAGATATCTATGACTTTCCAATATAGGTATTAAACTAAAGAAATAAACCCCTCTGAGATTTACTTTGAATTCCACGAGATAGAAATTGTCTTACTTGAAATGTGGAAAATTATTTAGAAGATGTGCGTGCATATAGGTATGTGTGTAATAAAGACTGATGGACAGATATATATCCGCGTCAATAGATATCTATGAATTTGTGTCTACAGTGGTTGTAAACCAGAATTTTAAATTCTGTCTCACAGTAGCGTCTGAATAATATATGTAAGAATACGTGGCTTTTCTGAACTGCTGTTGTTAGTAGGACACTGAGTCTTCTATTTCCAGCAGATTAATCCTGTGCAGGGCAACTGTGACATACTCAGTACCATTGCTGTGAGAGTTCATGCATAAACTCATTTTTAAAAATTTTCTTCCCAATCTCTTTTCCAGGAAACGAGTGTCTATGTTCAAAAAATCTTTATCGTTGCCATCGGTGGAAAGCTGCCCTGCTGCTGCCCTTGTCTCCGGACCGAGGAGCTCTGGAGTTACTGCTGCATGACCAGCAGCCCACCCTGCAGAGCTGGTCCAGCTGTCCCAAGAAGAACACAGCAAGAAATCATCCAGCAGCACATATTTATGACACTAAGGATAAGGAGGGGGAAGGCCAAAGGCTTTGGAAAGAAAGTTTCGCCTTCACTCGCAGCCTTTTGCTTGTTCCCTTCCTCCATATCCCCACTGCCGCTCTGCACCAGTGCTGTGAGTCCAGGCTGCCTCCAGCATCCTCAAAGCAACTCCGACCCAAGGATTTCCACGGCCAAGCACAGCATGGATGGCTCTTTATTTAAGGAAAGGGAAACACATAGACTCATAGAATCATAGAATGGTTAGAGTTGGAAGGGACTTTAAAGATCATTAAGTTCCAACCTCCCTGCCATGGGCAGGGACACGTCGCACTAGACATTGATGCCTTCTTCCCCTAGTTCAATTCCCATTTAATTGCAGACGGTTGGAGCAGATCCAGGGCCAGTGCTAGTGAAGAAGCTGAGACCCCATCTGTGCTATATCCCATGTTGAGACCCACCATGTCCCCTGATGTGGTGGCATCACTCCATGCCATGCACCCCCGCTACCACATACATTTGGGAGACCAGAGCGACCACAGTGGACACTGCGCTGGCTAGGGGACAAGCAGCCCCATCGCACCTCCCACCCTCTAGCCCCTCAGTCTGGCCTCTGCCCTGAAGGAACAACTCAAGAGAAAAAGCACTCTAATGCCAAAAGGGAAAGAAAAGCCTCAAACTGAAAGGGATTGATATTTTTTTTTTTTTTTTTCCACAAGACATTTTGTTTTCAGACAGAAATGTCTTTTCAGCTAAACAGACAAAAACATAGCCTTTTTTTTCAAAGAAATGCTATCTCTGAGACAAAACTTGAAAATAGAAAAATGTTTCTACAAACATTTTCATAGAAAAAGTATCCTCATGAACTCATTCAGTGGGTTTATTCTGTAATTTCTCTTCAGGCAACATTCTCCTTAACATTACTGTTAAGTTTCAAGATCTGACCTTAAAAGTTTCATTTTGGCATGCATAGATTGCTTTACTCATATACACACAAAATTCATTTTGAAAGATTAATTTTTCAAATTAATCCCCCAATATCTACAAATATTTATAGGCTGAAAAACAATAATCTGTTTTAATATAATCTCATGCACTGAAGAAAAGAAACGTATTGTTTCCATCTGTCAATTAAAGTGTTCACTTGAAGTGAACAGTTACCTTGTAGGTAATTCTCCTTAACCTCATTGCTCCAATAAAGCCAAATATATTTGCTTGCCTACAGTAAAAAAATCCACAACCTACTCTGTAGAGCAGCCTACATAAAATCATAAGAATGGTTATTTAATACAGACGGTTTCAGTTAACACTTCCGTTATCATATATTTGTTTTAAAGTTCCCTATGTGCTCTTTGTAAAGATCAATCTTTTTATTGTCTTAAGGATTTTATCTTTTTATCAGTTATTTGCTAATAGAGTATTTCACTTAAAGTCCCACATTTTCTTGAGCTGCCTTACAATGAAAAGTCTTCCTTTAATCATTTCAGACATTTTAGCAGGCAATCAGTTATGTATGTATGTATGTATGTATGTTAGCAATTAAGGATACCTTTAATATTAACCTAATCAAGCTCCAGTTTGTGGTTAAGCAATCATCACTTTTGCTTCAGTGAGATCCTCCCTTTTATATATTTTACTTAACATATATACATACATACATAAAATGAAGTATAATAAAGGGCAGGAAAAGGTTTCTCTGGTTGCATTTTCTCCTTGTTTTCCTAAATGTATTTTCAAACTGTGAAACAAGAAACAACTAGCTCGTAGCCTGTGTGCACTTGAGACTAAATAAGCGTGTATGTTGTTTATTGTCTCAAGCCTCCTTCTCACTAACACTTTGTTCCAAATGCTAAATGAAATAATGCATTTCAGGGAGCTGCTGCTGACCACGCGCTAGTTTCTGCAGGAGAAAAAACTGCCTGAAATCTGGTTAGACCAACAGAAACGTAATGGTCAACAGACATGGCAGAGCACAGAATAAAAGCATGTTACCTCCAGAGGACCTGGGACACAAGCAAGAATATTGCAATTGCCCCTCTCAGTGATGAGTTCCACTAAATACTTGCAAAACCCTGCTGGTGTGTGAACTGGTGGGGAGAGGCTGCTCCATGGACCACTGGTGGAACCACAGCTGGGTACCAGCGTAGGGGAAGCAGGAAGATTTGCGATACAAGGGATGCTCCTACTGGTAGGGGGAAAATGACCTGCAAAAGTTACGGAGTAATGGGGAGACATGGCCAAGCTTCCTGACTTGCCTGGCATACAGGTTTTATCAAAGAGATGGTTCTTCAGGGTGCTGACCACTTGGTGTGTTTTACCTGAAAGATGGAGAGGAGTGTCCTACTGCAAAAGTCCTGCAGGGAATTCTCACTTTATTCACATTTTGCTGTTCCTGAGGCGACAGCAACCCCTTTAAGTCACTGGATTTAGAGTCCAAAATAGCCCCCAATGCCCTCCTCAGATGCAAGATCACTGACTGAAGGAAGGTTTATTGGCAACTGACACCTTCACAATCAAAAATCTTCCTACGGAAAGAAATGGGTCAATCCATACGTGAAAAAAAATTAATTTATTTCTTCCTTAAAATAATTAGAGGGCAGAGCAGGGAGCAGAGAGACACTTTAAAAGGACAGCATTATTTCATCGTATAGACAATCACCTTGCTTTAATGCAATTTAGAAATTTCTGATATTGGACAGATAAATTAGGAAGATAAATTGCTGGTGACAGAAACAGGATCAGAGAGAGTCTAAGGACCGTGACGTGTGTTTTATCTCACCGAACACAGATTTTAATACCCCGTGTTTTATTTCCGTACAAAATGAGACTAGGTTACCTTTGCCTAGTCGACATAATTGTCTTTTATAAAAGAGAAAAATGTATAAATTCTGAGGGAAATGTAATATCTTTTGACATAGTTTTAGACCACCCACACGGCAAGTTATGGAGGCCAATAATCTTAAGCCAAAATATGTTTAAATCACTGAACAAAGCCTTTGCCTTTTTACATGTCTTATATTGTCTAATAAAAGCAACATGAGCTGGTTGTGAACTATTTAGAATTTTTGAGCCCACTCTTTTGTCCGGTCTATGATGCAGTTTTATATTTTTCCTAGTATAAAATCCATTTTCAGTAAAAATATACAATCTAATGTATTCTGAAAATAGGCCTCCAATATAGAAGGGAAAAAAATGTAATCTATTTTTAGTGTTGCATATCTTTTAGTACCTGATATGAGGTCAAAACCTGCTCTGATGTAAAGGATTGATAAAAGAAAAGGATACAAGGGTATATATATTCTTTTTATTGGAACCTGGTTTTTTTCTTTACCTAAAAATCAGAATTGCTGCTGACCTGATCCTCACCATATTTAGCACTGATTTTAGAGATTACTGCTGCAAGAGAAGTCTCTCAGCACTTAGTTTATGCTTAAAGGTTGAAAAGGGCATGCCCCATGTAAGGTGATGACCATCCACTCCCATTCGTGGCTGGGCCCCAGCAAGGGGGCGTGTTAGTAACTTGGGAGGTGAACTCGAGGCCAGTTTCCCTCAGACAAGGATGGTTTTCAAACAAAAACCCCTGAAAACATTGGGAAAGGTTACCCTGCTTTGAAATGAGCTTTTGATTGGCTTCCTAAATAGCAAAGAGAGAGCATCAGCAAAAGTGCCTTTATTTGTGAATTTGAAGATTTTTGCAAAAAAAGACAAAGAACCTGGCTGAAAAACATTTGCATTTATCCAAGAAGCTCAGAATACAACCCCTTTAATTAGAGTCATCGTCTGATGTAGTACCTTTATCTGCAAGGAGTCCCACTGTTTTCAGCAGAACCATTGGTGGAAGAAGCAGTCAGCAGCTCCGTGCAGATAGAGATCACAAACCCCAGTGTTTAATTTCTCTGCATTAACTGGTTTCCCCATGTTGCCAATGGAATACTTACACCCTGTAGAGCAGGGAAACTATTGGGATTAAAGAAAGGAACGGTTTCGTTTTATCCGTCTTTTGTTCCTACTATAAGTAATACCGATGGTAACAAAACTATTTCCAAGATAGTGTTCCAACTCTGTACCTGAGGTTATTCTGGAAAATGCTTTTCCTTGCCAGAGCTGTGGCTTTGCACAAGGTAAGGAGCCCCGTGCTCTCTGCACTTTCTCCAGTAACAATGCTTTGATTCAGCCAGCCACCAGCTTGAGTTGAAAACAGTGATTAAGCTTGGCTTAAGTTGTGAGAATCATATCAAATCTCCTTAAGTTCAGTCCAAACAGTGGAATGAAAACATATCTTTTCCTTTAATAAAAAAATTATGAGCTTTTTTAAATGGAGCTTAAAACAAGTGGTCTGAATTAAGTTTTAGTTGTGACCTCAGGTATTGCTCTTTTTTCTTGTAAAGCCTGGGATTTTCAAGTTATTTGGCTAAAATTTGAGTGCAAGCTTGAATAAACCAGATTGTCTAACTCATATTTTTGGACAAGATGAAAAAAAAAAGAGTTAAGTGTGAAGCTGGGTAAGAGGCAGAAGAGAGGTATGAGGAGCGGCAGCTGACCTCAAGTGTTTTGTCCTTCTCTTCAGGTTAATTAATTTAGCACAAATGAGAGAACTACTCATATATAATGAAAATAAATTGCATGCTGGAACAGCATGTCTATCTGAGATGGGTGCAATTCAGTTTTCCGTGACTCTTCTGGCAAGGAAAACAAAAGTACCAGACAGGACAAGTCCATGGACACTATCAAGGCTGTGCAAGAGTGGGATATCTAAACCTAAACTGGGTTCAAACTCTTGGTTGTGTGCCAGGAGCTCATCCTCTTGTCCCTTGTTTGTGCGGAAGAGAGCAGACTGCCTCTCCCCGGGTATCCGTGCCTGAAATGCCACCCGGGGAGCCCAGCAGTTCTTGGGAATGACAGCTTGCTGCTGAAGATGAGCAGGACCGTGGGATGGGTTTCACTTCCTGGGGAGAGGGGACGTTGCTTCTGCAAGGGTGGAGGTAGCCCTGCCATGCTGTCAATGCACGGGAGCCAGAGAGCCCGGAGAGGGCAGCCCCCTCACGAGACAGGCTGCTTGGTCTCAGGGAGAAATAACTGTAAATGAAGCAAAATGTTTCAATCAAGGCAGATTTTTTTTTTAAAACTGGTCTTCTACTTCCCTTGCTTCTCCTTTTCGTTCTCCCTTACAAGGGGGAGATTCCTTCACTTTGTTTTACCCCTTGATTATCTGTTTTATCCATTGATTCGTGTTACCTACATTTTCATGGGACAGTTACCATTGTGATGGTTCCTACCTTCTAATCCTTTTTAATTATATCAGCATGGTTTTGACCCTAACAGTAGAGGCAGAAACCCTTCCTACGCATTGACAAAAACTAGCTCAGCTTAGTTCACCTCTGTGTTGTGGAGGAGACATCCCTTTGCTGCTAAGGAGACACACAGGGTTTGCAGATATACAGGCACAAGCCTGCAAAGCTCTTCAGCTTTAGCTCTGAACAATTAAGCATTTTACTGGGGCCGCTTGCATTAGCCTGATAATGTGCTTAAACGCTGAGGCTTTTAGGGTGATATACATGTGTACTCTTCCTCTATAGAGTAAGTCTATACCACTGAAAAGGCTGGTGTGTTAGTCTTAAAGCGCTGGCAGCAGAAAGACCCCCAAAAGTCTCTGTGCTGTGGACTGCACCAATTACATGGCCACAGAGGAGCTTCGTGGCAAGGCAACCCCTGGTGACCTTTACATCCTGGCTTGCCTTTGCCCCTGACATAGAACATTAGAATGGTTTAGGTTGGAAGGGACCTTAAAAATCATCTAGTTCCACCCCCTGCCCTGGTCAGGGACACCTCCCACCAGACCGGGTTGCTCAAAGCCTCATCCAACCTGGCCTTGAACCCCTCCAGGGATGGAGCATCCACAGCTCCTCTGGGCAGCCTGTTCCAGGGTTCTGATGTGCAGGATCATCAGTGTGGAGGAGCCAAACATGGGTCTATTTTTCACACCACATGTGACCATGCATAGGAAGTCCAGCACAGCTAGAAGACCCAACAAGCAGTAGGGTGAAATGGTGACACTGCCACTGTGGGCAGGTTTTCTGGAGAGATCAGAAGGAAAATCTTCTCCAGCTACACCCTGATTGAGTTTTCACACTTTTTATGACCAAAACATATGGATGTGTGTCTAAAAATCTACAGCAAAACCACTGCTGGTCTGTGGAGAGACTAAAGGTTGCCCTGAAGTCTCATCAAGTCACGGGGAAAAGGTCTCTTTAATTTCAATCTACCTGAGAATTTGCTCATAGGAGTTTCACTAAAATGGAACAAGCTTAATTCTCTCAGGTCCAAAGGAATGTACCTGTCTGCGAAGTAACATCTAACAGTAGAGCTTTTAACATTGAAAACATCCCACCTGACTTCAGCATTTAAGGGTCTGCATCCCAAAGGAGACAAATGTCCAGGTGCAAGAAGTTGATCTAATGCAGCTGCAGCTCTTCAAAGTTTAACAGTGAGCGATTTACATCGTTTCAATCAAACTTCCCCCCTCCCCCTGGTCCAACGTGTGGGAATCCAGAGGCCATTCATAAATACAGGTTCTCCTTTCCTAACTTTCTTTCATCAGCTGTTTTTTAAACAAGACTGAAAACGTTGAATTTGTGTGTGTGCCCATGAGCTCACAGAGACTCAAAGCATTTCACTAGCACATCGTAGTTTTTTACCTATTACTTTACATTACAAAGTGGGACAACGCGATGCTGGAAATGGTGAGGTTTTAGGGTAGAGATCTGTTGAACAAAAAGATTTTAATATGGTAAAATCAATCTAAAATCTGTACTAGGCAGGCAAGTGGCAGGGGATAACATGAGCAAAGGGAATAAAAAGAGCTCTGAAGAGCCCATACCAGTTGCTAATACTTAATCTCTTTAAATAATGAATTAGCTGCTCATATCTACTGTCGCTGCTAAGAGAAAGCACTTTCTTTGTGAAGTGAAGTAAAGCTTGAATACCCATGAATTATTCAATATAAAGTGTGCCAGTTAAAATGCCTTGATATTGGAAGTCAAGTGTAAGATTATCTTTTGTCTGTCAGAAAGCATCTCTCCCATGTTACTGAGACTAGAGGGGGTGGAAAAAGGGGCCAACCAGTGCACAAACACATCAGGAAAAATAAGGGAGGTATTGTAGTAACACACAGAACCATTTCCACTCACGGATGAGCTTCAGTCGTATGCAGGAATTATTCTGTCGGGTTTATTCTGTTTATTGTTTCTGTTCTCCTTTGCCTCCACAGTGGTTCCATCATCTGTCACTCTGAGGGAATCACTCGTGATGCAGGGATGCATCTCCCAGGTTTCTTCCAGCAGAGACGGTATCAGCTATTGATCTGTCAGCCTTTGCTGACATGGAGAAATATATTTCCTTACTCAGGTTTCTAACAGCTTCCAGAGCTGAATAGTGACCTTTCCACTGTATCAGAATGTGTAATCTAGAAGAATGCGCCTCGCAGGAGAGTCTGGCACAGAAAATGACTTTTTCTCAGGAAGGTTTAGGTCATCTAGTCCTGGGGCATGACATGGGCTTTCCAAAGGGCCGGGTAATCAGCCACTATTTTCCGTCCTTCTGATTTTTTTGTGTTCCTTCTTTATACAGACCACATTTTTGGCGGCACCTCCAGATATCTCAAACATTCCTTTTATTTTATTTTGTTTTCTGTCTGTGTTTTGAATGGATTCCAATTATTATTTCTTTTTTTTTTTTCTTTTTTTTTTTTTTTTTTTTATGATTGCAGTTGTGTTCAAAATAACAGGAAGCCCTGAAGCTGCAGAGAAAGCAGGCTGGTGTTTTGGAGGATAATTTCTTTTATTTTAATCCCTCTTTCCCATCCTTCCCCCTCAAATTGTCCCAACACTTGGATTCTCTCTACCCCACTAGTGCCTCCATGGTGCCTTTTGATTTTGCGGGTACACGGTTTGTGTTTGGTGACTTTCAGGTAAAGTACTGCAACATTAGCAACTCACCCACAGATGTAGCATCCAAAATACTAATCAACAATCTGGGCAGTCAAAATGGGCTGTATACAGATTACCACTTGAAAATGCCTAATTTAAGCATCCTAACTCTTCTCTTCACCAACTACACTGGCAGCCAGGATCTAGTAGCTCTGAACAGAGGTTAACCTGGGTGGGTTATCATGATACTGAACTGGGACGCTATCATAGATGTGACAACCTCACTGAACGTCTGTAAGTGGCTTGAGTGCAGTCCAGTGTAACACTGAACACTAAATTGAGATGACTTAATAATTTCTGGAATGCTTTAATTGCCTTTATTGTTCACGGTAGAGTTTTTGTAGGTACTGACAGAAGAGTTTATAGAAGCCTGAGATCTCTCAGAAACCAATCATGGACTTTGAAGTGAGACTGGGGAAGAGAAAAGGTTTCTTGTGTCTCTGGATTGCTGATAACGCTCTGTGAAGGACTGTGTTGTTACACACAAGGATGATGTCTGAGGGATATCACTTCCTTAATCATCAACTGAAAAGTGAAAAAAAGGCAAAACAGAACACTGAAAAGTATCCCAAACAGTAACAAATGTCATTAAAGGGACTAGACTTTGAATTGACTTACTCAAACTGAAGAGAGATAGAAGAGTAACTGCATACTTTTCAGGTAAAATTTCAAACTGTTCCTTCTCTATATTTGAACAAGACTGCTAGCACTATTGATCAGTCAAAGTTTGGACAAATTCCTCAATACGTAAAGGTGATTTACCTCTTTGTCTTAACAGAGCCATCCGTCACAGACCTCTTCCATCCTTTTTCATGTTTCTGTTGAAAGCCGAAGAGCCAGGTTTCATAGCCAGACCCAACCCAGGCCATAGAAAAAGCTTGTAATTTTCTGTTTCACCCATGATGCCCATGCATTAATAAGGAAAGCTACAGTTTCAAACATTTACTGTTTCTATGTTCTCGGCCACCTTTCTACATGTTGGGTGTTATTCAATTTCCCTTTTAACAGATATTAGTCAAATTGAGCAAAGGTAAACTAGCTCTTTTTTCTACAGCCTCAAATATATCCCAGTGAGAATAAAATCTGAATCAGCTCATGAGACAAAGGGAAAAAAAAAAAAAAAAAAAAGAAAAAAAAAATAGATTCCAGAACTTTTCGTCTGGACAAAGACAGTTGCATGATTACATGGTTTGAAGGTATTTTAAGTCAGAATTTTTTCTTAACGCAACATGGTTATGTAATTAATATAAAAAATATAACCTTAGTAAGAAGAATCAGAATTGGAAAAACTGCATTAGTTCTCTTGTTTTGAAGGCAGATAATTGCGTGATGTCTTTTAAAATATGGCTTGCAATGTCCTCATTCAACAGATTAAGAATATACAACATGTTGCATGACAAATCAAGGCACAGTCTTTAGAGTCATTTAAGATTGATGTTTAGCAACAAATGAAAACCATTTACCATTCTCCCCAGAGAAATTTTGGAATGAAAGATTAATTATCCATATTATTGTGAAAGCTAGATCCAGAAAAACTCTCTTGGTTTACATCTTTTGTTCCAGAAATTAATTTAAATGTCTTGAAAAGATTGCTCAGAATTTATATGGTGCCTTTCCTCATTAAAATCCATGGATATAAATTTCACAGTATTTGAAAGTACACAGATTTTAGCAGGGAAAAATTAGAGGCCTGTGGCCTTTTAAATGTCAGGGACCAGATTATGGTCTCAGTTGTATGTATCTAATTCTCGCTGAAATGAATAGAAGTCCCACATATATACTGTCTTCATAATCAGAACCAATTGTTTTTCTGTTTGCACGATTCAGTCTGGATGAATGAGAAAACATAGGAAACCAGGCATCACGGGGCAATATTCTTCGGTTCTCAAAGGGTGCAACACACTCGGTCTGATTTCACTCATTTGTGGTTTTAACAAGCTTTTTATTAAATCTTCCATATTTTTACAATGAGAAGAACCTCCGTAGTTTCATATAAATCACCACTTAACATGTTTCGTTGAACTACTACCATTTTTTATTTTTCTTGCTGAATAATAATTAATAATAATAAGGTAATAATTAATAATTAATAATAATAAGGTTTTCCTTAGCTAACTTCAGTGAACGTGCTTTTGCGCCTTTAAAACTACGAAAACAGAGAATAGGCCCATACACACTTGGGTCCATCACCATGGTGTTTGGGACAGAGTATGTTTTATCTGAAATTTCCCCCCAGAGTGCCTCCAACCTGCACTGCAGATTTTTCGTCTAAGAAACCCACAATCTATTTGCAGCATGGGGTTTCTTGTTTTGGTTTTGGGGTTGTTGGGTGGTTGGGTTTTTTTAATTTTTTTACAAACCGACAACTGTTCCTGACTATTTACACACTGTGCAATATGTATGTCTGTTAGAACGACCTAGTTCTTGCAGAATAATGCCAGATGTCCTGTGCTCAAAAATACCTACACTAATGCTACAACCACCACTATCAGTGTTTGTTTATATAGTAATCAGCTGTCATGCTGCCTTTTTATATCAGTGCTTGTATTGTTTTGAAATGAGGTCTCGAAGAAGTAGAGGAAAGCAGACAATTTAATTGGGCCACGTAGAGAAAGTGCTGAAAAAAACAGTTTTCAAAGCACTTTGATCTCTGCCGTACCTGCTAAAGAGGCCAGATACACTTTCAAGATGCTGTGTGAACACGTAAGGACCCTGCTTCTCAATGGAAATTTGAAACTTTTTATTTTTCTTAGGCAGGGCTAAAGGTTAGTTTGCTGCTTTTTCCCTCATTATTTTTTCTTGTCAGGCAAAACTTAGATAATTGCACATCCACCTATAGGCAGTCAGGAATTGTTCAGATTCGCATTTTAGCCAGATTTTTTTTCCGTCAACTGATGTGGCTGATTGACCCATCTCTATTGATTCCTGAGCCGTAGACTTAACATTTCTAAGAAGTCTTTCAACAAAAAAATTCATTGGAATGGGGCTACAAACAGATATAATTTGACATTAAACATATTGGTTGGAGGTATATAACATGGGACAAAAATGTTATGTCACCCCTCTCTAAAAAAAGCACCTGGACTCCTTAACCCAGATTCTCTCTACAAAATACCTTCTAGACATAAAAATCTCAAGAACTATATAATACTCTTGAGTGCTTCTTATGCTGGCATGGACACTCAAGACCTGTTGTTTACTAAAATATTCCACTAATTTTTAGAAAAAAAGTCACTCTCACAGCTAAAGGAGTATCTGCCCTACATGTTAGCTTCCTTCTGTAGTCCACACCCAAATAAAAGCCAATGTCTGTAAAGCTTGTTCACCTTCAGGAAAAAAATCTTGTTTTTCTAACGTGTAAGATACTACTGTCGCCTTTTCCATCAGTCTACAAATAAATGTAGAAGACTACAGTGTAAGTCTAGTTTGCTTGTAAGTACAGCAGGTTGGACTTCTTACCCTGTTCAGCAAAGACGGGGACATATGCAAAAGAGAGGGGTGGAAAAATGTGAGCTGCATTGAGAAAGCTAACCTTCAGAATCAGACAGAGCAGGAAAATGTTGCCCAAAAAGGACTGACTCTTTTCTTATCTACACCAGAGTAACTGCCTTGCTTTCAGTGGAGCTTTATACATTATTTTGGAGGGATGATATTATAAGCTGACTGAAACAATTGACAATTTCCTTCCTTCCTTCCTTCCTTCCTTTCTTCCTTCCTTCCTTCCTTCCTTCCTTCCTTCCTTCCTTCCTTCCTTCCTTCCTTCCTTCCTTCCTTCCTTCCTTCTTTTTTTCCTTCCTATCTTTCCAATTCCTATCCCTCCTCTCCCTTCCTTCTATCTTTCAAAAAGCAATATATTAAACCAGTAAATCAAGGAGGAGACAGTAAACTTGCTTACTTCATATAGTAAATAACTATTTTGACCAACCAGCTGCTGGCAGGTATAAAATCTGAGACAGCTGGTTAGCCAGCTCCTTAGGGCTAACTGCTCTAAAAAGCACTTCTTTTCTTTCCCTTCATTTTTTTTTTTTATCCTTTTTTTTTTTTTTTCTTTTCACAGCACATATCCAGATACAGAATCTCTGAGCTAATTATCAGGGCTGGGATTCTCAACTTAATCATCACTACCAATTCCCTGGAGTACAGTGGCATCTAAGAGCTAACCCCTGCCATGCTGAATCACAGCCACACAGATGAAGAGCCAAAACCCACTGAGATTTTCAACGGAGGAGCCCTGTACACATATATAATATAGTCCTGTACTTTAGAATTGAAGTGTAAACTAGGAGACACTAGCTAATGAAATGCAATTAAAAGTTAAAGGATGAATGTTATAGATTATTAGTTTAACAAGGCTTCAGGGAAGAGAGAGTCCATCTGTCTGCTTTGTCTAAAAGCAATTCTACGGTGGGTATCTGTAAGAATTAACTCATGCTATGTTCTCCATGAATGAGAAAAGGTGGCAAGACAAATAATCAGTTGTCTAAGTAGCTGTAACTTTGCACAAAGCATTCAGCTTCTGGTTAAATTAAGAGCGGGGAAAGGTAGATTGCAGAATTATTTCTCTCCATCATCCTCATTAAATTTCATTTCAACAGGGAATGGTGTCACTGCTGCTTTAGTTATCTATTATGAATTCAACCCGATATTCAGCTTGGGTACTCTTTGTATGTCACTGCCTGCACTCACAGGTACACAGAGTGGCGCGCAGTTATATGATGCCAATAAATGGCAGGCTTAATTGTTTTGTAATTATTCCATGAAATCATTTATTTTGCATGAATAAACACAGATGCTTACATTCGCTGCTGGTGTAAATCGAAATCGTTCCACTGA
The DNA here is from genome assembly GCF_964106895.1 of Numenius arquata. NCBI lineage: Eukaryota > Metazoa > Chordata > Aves > Charadriiformes > Scolopacidae > Numenius > Numenius arquata. The sequence goes on from NC_133616.1 coordinate 81,818,458, forward strand.
CACCAGTGGAGGTGCGCTAATTTACACCAGCTGGAAATTTGGCCCGATTGTTTAAGGACCTGAGCTCTTTGGCAAAGGCTCAATAGGCACGACTGAATCGTGAAGTTTCCTCTTAGGGCATTTCAGCAGTAAATTACATTTTATGCAGAAACTTCAGCTATCTGCGTGTAAAATCTTCCTGGACTAACTGTGGTAAATTAGTTGGTCTGTCAGATGCATGCTATTTGCCACACCACTTGCAGATGTTCAGTCCTGTGTGAGATTTCCTTGATGCAACTGCCTATAACACGGACGTATTTATCACACTTATAGCTGTCTAACCTTTAAGTAATGCCGCTCAGACACTTCTTTACAAGAAATCTAAGCTACGCTATTATTTTTTTTTTGTTAAGGTTTGGGTATCAGCAGCAGCATTGGCAGCTTACAACCTATGAAGTTCATAGTGCACTGCTTGGTGTGCTGCTTAACGCTGCGGCTTCTGGAGTTACGAAAATATGTCAGAATTCACGGTCACATTTTCTAAGCATAAACGTCTTTCTAGTGCACACCATGGAAAAAAAAAAATATTAAGAAAATGTGCTGAATGGACATGGAAATTTCAAACCTACTCGTTTAAGAAACTTAGCCCCAGACATTTTCTCTCCTTCACCTCACTGTAGTTACAACAATTTCATAATTTTGGAGCACCTTACATATTGCTTGATTTGTGACTTTGGCAGCACTGCAGTAATATACTGTTTTTCACAAAATTATAGTGGAAGATATGAACCTCTCTGCCAAGAAACCATGGTGTAATTTAGTGAGATTTCAGACTGAGTGGAGCAGCCATACATACATTGGCAGGATCTTGTACATCTAAACCAAAGAGCATGAAAAAAACGAAAGTTTAAAGGACACAAAAGGGACAGAGAAGCTCAGAATTTTATTCTCAATAATGCCACAATCACCCTTATTCTCCTTTTGTTTCCCTTTCTCTGGCCAAAAATTAAGAAAAGTAACATTTCTTCATCACTGTTAATTTGTTCAGTTTTGGAGAATCCTCCAGAATGGGGTCAGTCGTACTAAGTGTCACAATAACTGTAAGTATTAATATCTCCCTAAACTCAAAAACAACTTTTTCTCTGCATGTCTTTTAAGACAAAAACCTCTAATTGTCATTGTTGTGTAACAAACTTGTTCTCAAGTGTTGCTAGGTGAAATTCTATAGCCAGACAAGAGTTCTGCAGCAGTTGGATTAAACTACAGGAGCACTTGGTTAAAGAGCTTTTTAACTGCTTTAAGGAAAATAATAAACAATCAGGTTTATTCCGTGATTTCAGTATTCAGTGCAGTGCCATGCTAAATAGTCAGAGAGAAAACCTTGGATAGATTATACTATTTTTTCTGGTATAGCGTAGCTGATAAGCAACCAGAGACCACCTGTAAAGGAGTATCTCCAGTATATTATTCTGGTCTGACTTCAGGCAAACTATAGTAATGGTAGCCAAATTATTTAACCATATAGACCATATTTTGAAATATTTATGTGAAGTCAAACATCTCAGGAGGTTCTCAAGAGCTCTTTTCAAGTGCTTCTGAAGTTCTGTCTGTGAAATTTTTTCTACCTTGACTCATTAAATACCTTTACAAAAATCAGATCCCTGATCTCTACTAGTGGACAGTGCCAAAGATGGACACCTTACTGTCTGTTTGGTTCCTCATTCTTATGCCCCTGTGCACAAAGCTGAGCTGGGGATGTTTCCTGGCGACGTTGGTGCTGATACTTGCCCAACTGCATGCACATACATTACAGAGCACGGGCTGTCCTTACCCTCATTACTTCACACAAATGTTTTTGAATTCAGAGAACGGGTTGGTGAAGAAGAGGTCTCCTTGGGGGATTCACATGAGCTCAGAAACAGGCTCATCCATTTAAACATATCTTCCAACTACGTTATGATCATAAGCTTTTATCTTTTAAAGGATTTTCTAACCAAAATATAATGAACACTCAGAATTTGCATCAGACATTCATGATACGAAAGCTCAATTTGTTCACAGCCTTAGTAAAGTGAATTCTAGCAGATATCTTTTACCTATCTGTTTCTAAAAACCAATTACAGTTTGTGGTAACCTCCTATTTGAAGAATAGCCTGCTTCCTTTCCTTCTGAAGAAGGCCAATTGCAGCTCCAAGTCGCAAGGATGGGCAAAGATCAACGTGTGCCCATCTTCAGGTCCATCAGCCCAAAGGCGCTGATGTATGGCAGTGCACGGGGCTCTTTCCACCCCTGTCAAGCCAAGATGTCCTGCAGCATTAGCAGGGCACGAAGCCAAGGTTTCACAGTTGGACATGGGGGCAACTTTTCTCTAACTGTTTCGCATGTTTACAATGCAGCCTTTCAAGCATGGACAAACTGGCCTGTATCAGGAATAGCGTGGCCAGCAGGAGTAGGGAAGTCATCGTGCCTCTGTACTGGGCACTGGTGAGGCCTCACCTTGAACACTGTGTTCAGTTCTAGACCCCTCACTACAGGAAGGACATTGAGCTGCTGGAGCGTGTCCAGAGGAGAGCCACCAAGCTGGTGAGGGGTCTAGAGAACAAGTCATATGAGGAGACGCTGAGGGAACCGGGCATGTTTAGTTTGGAGAAGAGGAGGAGGAGGCTGAGGGGAGACCTCATTGCCCTCTACAACTCCCTGAAAGGAGGGTGTAGAGAGGTGGGTGTTGGACTCTTCTCCCGAGGGAATAATGACAGGACCAGAGGAAATGGTCTGAAGTTGGGGCAGGGAAGGTTTGGATTAGATATTAGGAAGAATTACTTTGCTGAGAGGGTGGTCAGGCACTGGAACAGCCTGCCCAGGGAGGTGGTGGAGTCGCCATCCCTGGAGGTATTTAAGAAACGTGTAGACATGGCACTTCAGGGCATGCTCTAGTGCCCAAGATTGTTGGTTTGGGTCTGTTTGTGGGTGTGGTGTGTGGTTTTTGGGGGGGTTTTTTGGTTTGCTTTGTTTTTTGGTTTTTTTTGTGGTTAGACTCGATGATCTCAAAGGTCCCTTCCAACCATGAAGATTCTGTGATTCTGTGAAACTGCTTCTGCCTTTCTGTGTTTGTTTTTTTTGGGTTTTTTTTTGTTTTTTTTTTTTTTCACAGTGGAGTGTGCTAGCAGCCATCTCCTTGCCCCCAAAGCCTGCTAATGCTTTATACACCTTTGCTGAAATTTTCATCTACGGTTTCTCACAAAACCTTGTAGGAACAAGCAGGTTTGTAGGTCCAACTCCACCACAGGCTGCTAGTAGGTCATTACAACCAGCTCTCATTGTAAAGGCATTTAAACTAAATAAAAGGTCACAAAATGCACCTCTAGCTCTTCCCACTTACTTTACCTTAAGAAAGCTAGTGATGGGTATCATGTAAATCCCCTAATATGCACAAGGCACTATGGTTGAAATGGCTCACTTTGGGCTTTGGTGAGAAGCTGTGGCCTCTTCTAACCTATTTAAGTCATTGCCATCTCTCAAAACTGCAAAGGAGAGTGTGTCAGAGGGTTTAGAGGGCAAAGGAGGGTGGCTTCAGGGCACGGTGGTAGAACACGTGTCCTGGAGGACCTTGAACTGTCAGGAAATGTGGGAAAGGTTGAGAGCAAGAAATAACAAATCCTGAGAGCTGGGACCCTCTGGGCAGATGAGGGACATGCAGGACCTCGTGGGACTTCAGATGGTTTAGGGAATCACTTAAACTCTTGGCTATTCACCTGGAACTTGCTTCTGCTAATGTCACTGGCACCATTTTTCCACTCCCTTGACTGGATATAAAATGTCATGTTGTTCTTGTAGACATAATTATCTAATTGTTATTTGAATCCTCCTAAACCCTTTTGCTGTTCGTTTAGCAAGTTACCAGCGAGGCTAATGACATCAAGAAAATTGCTCTGAAAGGAGTTGGCTGTACACTGTGATGTATCATAAATATAGATGAATGCAAAGTAAGATGCTAGGCATAAAATGCAAATGAGCGGGGAATGAGATTAAGTTGTTCACCAGAGATTCAGATCTTGATGGAGAAGCCTCTGTAGGGCTACCAAGCAAAAAACAGGCTTATGTTTCGAGTCCCCAGCTGCTGCTGAGTAGGGACCGCAACTTGTCATAGAGCACTAATTGAACAGGATGCTGCTGGAAGGAAATATGTGTCAGTGCCAGTCTCCCAATGAAAAGCCATCAGGCAGATTCGTGGAGGAGCAACACACAAAGAACAGCTTGGGCCAAAAATGTAACGCCGAATGCAAAAAAAAAAAAAAAAAAAAAAAAAGTCAGGAGGGTGAGCAGCTACGGGAGAGCTCTCCTCTGGCTGAGAGAAGTAAAAGAAGGTTCAAATGCCCCAAAGATCTAAACGGCCTCTGTGAGAGAAGCAGCAGAAAGACAACGGAAGGGGATAAACAGCTGTCATGGGAGGCAGTAACTCCGTACGATACAACTTTATTTCACTTTTACATCTTTTACATAAACCAGCTCCCACACCGTTTCCCTGCCTTAAGCACCCCGAGGCAGCCAAGAGTGGAGGGCAAATTGTAGGAGGCGATGGATGGGGAGTGGGCACTGCATCCCTGCCAGCCCACCTCCCCAGCGGTGGAGGTCTGGAGGAGCACAGGCACTTCTCACAGCAAGTTTGGAAGCACAACACGTCTGCTTGCCGGAAACAAAGCTTCATGTTTTGTGATATTTTAAATTATTGTTATTATCTAGTTTTGTTCCCAATTAGAACCGCTGAGGTCTCCCAGTTAACCAGCCTGGAACACCCAAAAGGACCCTGAATTTCAAGGGCTTTTCTATTTGCCTAGCAAATCTTCCAGCTATGGCTAGAGAAATAGTCACAGCAATTTCTTGATGAGAGTAGAAGTTTAAGGTAATGGAAGACTGCTTCCATCAACGGGGCCTGCAATCTTTAGTCAGCTTGAGCTAGCGATGCCATTCCACAAATAAAGATATTAAATCTTTTTCATACCTCTCCATGTCTGGGTCTCTATTTGGGCATACAGGACACCTAATTGTGTTAAAATCTACAGAGTACGAGCCACAGAGCTACATACAGGCTGAGAGAGTTGGTGTTGTTCAGCCTGGAGAAGAGAAGGCTCTGGGGAGACCTTGTAACAGCCTTCCAATATCTGAAGGGGGCTTATAGAAGAGATGGGGAGGGACACTTGATCAGGGAGGGAAGCCATAGGACAAGGGGTAAAGGTTTTAAACTGAAAGAGGGGAGATTTAGATTAGATATAAGGAAGAAATTCTTTCCTGTGAGGGTGGTGAGACCCTGGCCCAGGTTGCCCAGAGAAGCTGTGGCTGCCCCATCCCTGGAGGTGTTCAAGGCCAGGCTGGATGGGGCTTTGAGCAACCTGGTCTGGTGGGAGGTGTCCCTGCCCAGGGCAGGGGGGTTGGAACTAGATGATCTTTAAGGTCTCTTCCAACTCTAACCATTCTATGATTCTATGATACAGGTTTTGAGAGAAGTGCACTCCAACCACATCTCAGAAGCAGGGATGGGCAACTGAGGTATGAGTTTGCTATTAGGGGACTGAAAAGTCTTTGATCGGCTTTTAATCAGAAACTATTAATATTCACATCTCATTTTTTGGATATGTTGTGAATTAGCTCCTAGGTGACTAGGACCTAGGACCAGGATCAAGAAGCCCATGTAGATCATAGTTCCAAAAAAATCTGTGTGCTTTCATTTGACTGGTGAGTTAAGCATGTGTCTTGTGGTCAGACTGTGCTGCTCAGTCACATAAAATTTACAAGCTGGACTTGTTTTTTTTTTTTATCTTTACCCCAGAATCTCTCATTATTTGCAGGGAAGATGATATTCTTGTGCTGTTTTCCTGCCTTCCTTCCTCAAAACGTCACCGTAAGTACTCTGTATATTGTCCATAGGGTGCTGGGCTTTGCGGTGAGGTGTCTGGAGGATCAGGCACAAGCCCCATGACAGTCTGACGAAACCCTGCCTCTCGCGACAGTCCCAAATGTGCTCGATTTTTCCACTGGTTCCTGCCAGATCCTGGCTTGTACCAAAGTGAAAGTAGGAGCACAGCATAAATTAGGGGGATGCGAGGGAAGAGAAAAGGCGCTCGAGATGGTAATAGCACAGAAAGAAAAGCTGGGAGCTGCAGTGAGAGCTGCAGGACATGAAGGAGCAGAGAGTGTGGAAAAGATGGAGACGGGGTGTGGGGGACATCAGCTGATACCAAAAGGGAAAAGGGGACAACGTGGGTAACAGGGAGGTTTGTAACACTCTCAGTGCAAAAACAAATAATTCGGGGTTTGAAGCAAAGAGTTAGCATTCTTGTTCAGATAAACAGCATCGCGATGTCCACTAAGAGAGTTTTATATTCTTCAGACAGATTTACTGTGTGTTTCAGATAGATAGTTTATTATTACTAACGACCCCTTCATTAATAAACCTTGTCCTAGAGAGGTCCTAGGAGTAGGTCTGCAAATCACTTTCACTAAGAGAAAGAGAGTTTGTACTTTGGATACTGTTTTCTGTTCCCTAAAAACCTCTCCTGTCAAAAGTCAGATCAGTTCCTGGAACTGCCTTTATTGCAAGGATGCTGGGGAGAGGCCCAGGGAAATCATTCCCCTTCCAGTAATATGGAAAAGTATTTTGCTGCTGAATCCTTTTCCTTTTAGGGGACAGTCCTGTTAACAACCCTATCTGTATCTTGCAGAAGAAGAAAATCAACCAAACAGCCTAGTTGAAAGGGGACGGACACAAAGGAAAACTTAGAAGGAAATATGGAAATATATTTTTCAAAGCCGCTGCCTTTTCAGAGCTAGCAGCTATTTGAATATGACTGTTGTGCAAGAATCCACTGATGTGATTTAAAAATAAAAAGACTCTAGGAAAATACCAGTGGTTTTCATTATTTCTCCATTGGGAATTTCTGGCTTTGTTAGTAGATTCAGACTTCGTTGTTAGCAGCCAAACGCCAAATACTAAACAAAGCATTTCCTCCGAAATTAAATGAAGCTTTTGAATTATGCAGCTTTAATGCTCACTCCTCTGCAGAGAAGAAAGGGTTAACAGCATGAAATATTACCTCTCTGTGAGAGAGGAGGGTTTTAATTTCAGAAGGCAAGATCTTACAGCATATCCTGACTCAGACATGCTTTTACTGATTCAGCCATAGCATTCACTTGGAAAGCTTTACATCATGGCCTTGGCAGGCTCCCAGGCTTTCCCAATGCAGGCTGCTATTTTTCCTTTAGCTTACCAAAAATAGCCATGCATAGATTTAGTGTACTTGGTTTGCTGGTGTTTACAGGCGTGTGAGTGTTGTCAAGATTGCTCAGGGCAGGCAAAGACTATTGCAGGTCAGGGAAGAACGGGGGAAATACCAGCCCGTTTGGCAGGCAGAGCCACCCACCCTACAGCCTGGGACTTTGGAGACCTCCAAGCATCCCACCTGGGCACTTGTCTTCTCCATTGTGCTGGCCCCATCATCTGTCTTTCTGTTCCCAGCTCAGGGCCAGCCTTTCTGCTCCACGCGTGGTAGTTTCCGAAAGAAAATTGCTCCCCTTCCCATGTCCCTTCATGGTACACTGGCCATTAGGGCAAAAAAGGTAGATGTGACTTTCTCTGGAATGAGGTGTGCCCAAACTCTGGCTTTAAAATGTTGAGGAAAAAAACCCCAACACTTGCTACATGAAGGGGCGAGCATCACGATGACCCTGTAGAGATTCGGTGACCTCTTTCTAGGCCTTTTTTCCTGCAGCTGGGAGGACAAGAGCCTCAGCTGCTATCACAGCTGTCAGGCTGTACAGCTCCTGGGTGGACGGAGCTGCCTTCTGCTTCGTGCACTGTGATGTGAAGTGACTGACACAGCCCGCTGCAGAGCATCCCTGGGTCTGTATGGCAGAAAATTGTGAAGGAAGACCAGCAAGACGCCTCAACCAGGACAGCCGTAGTGCTCAGCTGCCAACACGGGCATCCCCAGCGTGCTCCGTGTCCGGGGGGCACGGCAAACACCAGCACTAGCAAGTCAGCCACCGCAGGACCTCCTAAAGCAAGATATCTAAAAGGCAGTGCTCCTGCCAGCATCCAAGCTCATGATTGTAGACTGCAGCTTCAGAAGGAGCACACAGTTGTTCCTTGACTGCAGAAGGCAGCTGGCAACAGCAGTGATCCCTCAACAAGGTTTTTTCTGAGACAGCTTACCTAAAACAAATCACAGCAAGACTTACAGCAACAGGTTAGCATATATTTTTGCTCGAGCTCATTACCAGCCAGCTTCGTTAGCTTCCCGGTGTGACTGCAGCAACCTGACATGCTCTGTCCAGGGCTGCTGCAGCAATTGCCTCCAGTAGAAGGATAAAAGGACCTGGAAATCTGATAGCTTTTTGGTGCAAATTTTTTCAAGCAAATTATCTGAAAATCATAGAATCACAGAACCATAGAATGGTTAGAGGTGGAACAGACCTTAAAGGTCATCAAGGTCCAACCCACCTGCCATGGGCCAGGATACCTCCCACTAGACCAGGTTGCTCAAAGCCCCGTCCAGCCTGGTCTTCTCGAGGTCTGGAGGACTGGTGAATGGGATAACTGCAAAATGTTCACAAGCTGTCACAGCTCTCTCTGCTGTGCTTCTTGTCTTGTTGGTCATCACCACCCAACACCTGTGGCACAGATCCAGAGAAAAACGAAGACCAAGGCACCGTGGCCCTATGGTGTGTCACCAGAATGTACGGGTTCCTCACCTTTTTCACCCCCACCAGGGAAGCACAGTATCAAGCATTAGTCTAAAATAAGCTTCAACTCGAATCTCACTTGGAGCGTGAGTCCTGTTGTGATGGCATTAGTGCAAACACCTCAGTCAGAGCTCGCCTGGGGAAGGCAAAGGTGCTGAGCAGATCTGAGGGTCTGGGAAATGGTTTGCTTTTGGTTGTATGAAAAGTCTAGCAGGGGAGTGGAGTGCCCCATTTAGTCACTGGAGTTTTTCTTTGATTTCTTGTCCCCCCACAAACAATGAGAAGGAAGCTCACTGTTTGGATCACTTTGTCCCAGGGTCTTTCCCTAACATTTTTTTTTGTATTGATGTACAGAAGAACTCACTTTCCAAGTCAACAGAAACATACATGTCCTCCTGTGATACCACCTGTCCCCACATCCTTTCAATATCATACTCTTCTCCTAACAGCGTGCTCTCCTATTTCATCATCCAACAGCTTCCTTTGTTATTTTTACAGGTTTCTTTTTACAGGTGATGCTCATAAGAGCTGGAAAGGACAGGATATCTGTGAAACCTGACAAAAGACAGTTTCTTTTACCTAATTTAATGTATGGGATGGAAAGCTGTGTACGTGCATTTATCTGCACATAGATACACGAACACGTGTGTCTGTGTTTGCACATTCTGTTCCCAAAATCTCTTTTTAAAAATGCCCTTAGATGCTGACAATGCAAAACCAACAGCCCCATGCAACTCCAGCCAGTTAGAAAGTGTAGGTTGGGCAGCCAGCACCAACCTTAATAACCAAAAATAACTGCTTGGGTCTGCACCAAGTATTTTCTCATCAGTATGCAGCACCAGGGTGTAGGAGGAGGAAAATGAGGAGTGGGAGGATATAAAACAAACAGCAAAAAGGAAAAAAAAAAAAAAATGTCAACTGCGTTCTGCCCTTCCTTTCTGCTTCTCACAGCCCACCCCGAGCAGCGCAGTTGCGGTATGCGAGGGGCTGCGCAGAGAGCCAGGGTAGCACGCATACAGCTGAACACATCTGGCCAGCAGTTGCTTGGGGTGGTGGTTTTTTGGGTTTGGTTTTTTTTTTTTTTTTTTTTTTTTTTTTGTGCTGCAAGTCAGCCGGCAGCATCCACGCTCCTAGGCGAGCCCCCTTGCCGTTGTTGCAGAGGGGTTTATGAGTTAACTTTTCCACTGGAAGAGGTTCGCTCCTCCGTGCCCTCGCCCTCCCGTCTCTGCCTCCCCTCTCGACGCCGTCTGCGCGGTCGGACGCGGGGCGACCCCAGCGGGGAAGGGAGACGTCCGCAGCCGGAGAATTCGATACCACTACTTTACCTGAAACCCCCAACACCTTCCCCTCCCCAGGCCCTGCCCTTGAAGGCAAACCACATTTATTCAGGTGTGTAGCGCTGGTTCACAGGTTTGGCTTTGCCATCAAAGTGGAAACCTGCGGCTTCAGTACTCCCAGGTACAGCACAAGATGTATGTGGGGTTTCCTGGGCAAGCTGTGGTTGCATAAAGAAGTGTAATAAAATGGAAGTATTCCCTTTTTTTTGTTTTTTTGGTTTTTTTTTATCAGATTAGCCTTGCTCACCCAGGAGCGGCACATCTCTCCTTTCCCTCTTTTCTGTTGCCGTGCCATCAGGAAAACGGTGAGGGACAATTTCCTCCTCTCTGAACTTTGTTTGATGTAATAGAGATGGTGGTGGGTCAAAAAGCCATCATACGGGCTGCTACTGGCTACTGTTCTCATTTTAATTGTTTTTATTTTCCCATCCTGTTACAAAAACAGTGTTCCAACGAGGCTGAAAGTCAACATTAATAGGATGAGGAAGGTTCATGTAAAGAGAAGAAAATAGCTAGAAGAGCAGACGTATATCTGGTCCATGCATAGGACAAGAAGAAAAGTTGGAGAAGAACTGTCCCTGGGCACTGGAGCTACCTCAGACAAAGAAAAGAGATGCAGCCATGGAAATACAGCCGTGCACATGGAAGATGTGATAGACTGGCAAAGTCAAATCGCTTCAGAAGCAAAATTAACTGTGATTACTTGATGCAAGACATCAGTCAAACCAATCAAATTGTTATTTTGGGAAATCATAAATTTGTATCCAGAGTCAGTTTGTCACTCATTAAAATCTTATAAGAATGATTAGGAAATGATCTTAATAAGTAAATGTTCTCCTCTTTTTCATTTAATAGCTTAAAATATAAGATGATCTCACCTGGCTCTTACATGACCCCTGACCACCTCACAGGTAATCATCTTTATTCTTATCCTTACTGCCAGGATCGGGCCCACTGAAGCCTCCTTCCTGCCATCTTTACCTTGATGAGGAGCATTGCCCCGGTATGGTACATCCATAACTCATTTATTCCAGCTCATTGCTTGCTTCCCAGAGCCAGGAGCAGAGTAATGCTGCGGTGACCATGAAGCACAGGAAGGAAAAAGAAGAGGAATCCTTATGAATCCTTGTGAAACAAATGGAAGGGGTGTAATCTAGAGCAGCCTTGTGATTCCTCCATATTACAAGGTGAATTATTTTGGTGGTTACATGTAATAGATAGAAAATGGTTACTCTAGGCCACTTCTACCAGCCCCTTTTGGCTCACTTAAAAGGCTGCTTTTGCTAGGAAATCCTCCGCAGGAGGGACTTCACAGATCAGTTCAGTGGCTTTTCATGTGGTGCTGCATATCTGCAGACTCGCACTGGGGATCTCACTTTATTTTAAAGAGCTTCTGTGAAATGCATCATTGTTAAGATATGTAGAAGTAGGCACAGTCGTTATTAAAGTATTGCTTAAATTACATTTTGCAAGGGGGGCTTAGGTGTATATAATATCTTCTGACTACACACTGGCATATGTTGCCCACAAGCATATGTCGTATTTCTGAGTGAAATATTCCTCTCTTTCAAAGAATTACCCTTGTGAAACGACAGACTGGATCTGTACATGAAAGAAATACATATCATTTCGTATCCTTAAATTAACAGGTAAACCATATTGGAGAAACAATAAAACAAATTCCCCAGAACTCAAATTAAAAAAAAAAAAAAAAAAGAAAGAAAAAAAAAAGAAGACAAACCAACCAACCAACAATTTTTAGAAAGGAACAATTTCAAGTGCAAGCTACCGTAATACGAATGCAGCAGTGAATTCACTTTACCTTTAAATTTTGCTTTTCCTTACATGGAGCTACAGGCAATTGAAAAGCTGTTGAAATCTGTACTTCTTAAGCCTCCTTTTCAATAGAATAACTACAGGAGACCCAAGGGATTCAAGTGCCCAACAGGTTAAGAGCAATTCTATTTAATACATTGTCCTGCTTTGCTGAAAGAGAATGGTGATCTCTTTAAGAGACCTTTTTGATTTGCTTTCAGCTCATCTCTCCTTCACAGTGCAATTCTCTATTTCTTTCTCTCCATATCTAGAAAAAAAAAAAAAAAAAAGTAAATGCCAGTGTGACACATTTTCAGAAAGTGACAACATGGTTTAGAAACTGTCAGTACCTAATGAAGCATTTCAGCTCTATTTTATAAGCTGTGATTATCATGATCATTTTACTGATACATATATGGATTTGACATCTGCAGCCCTTTAGCCTTTTAAATAATCTGGTCAGCAAAATTGCTCGTATGTAGGTCAATTTAACCATTTCTTTCTAGGTTTTCTGGTGGTTTTTTTTTTGGTCTTATGCTCCGGGTATATTTTGCTTCTACCCTGTAGGAAACAGAGCAGAGAAGACTTGGAAGATATTCAACAAACACAATTATAAACTCAGGAACTTCTTATTACTTGCTATATTTGCTCAAGGCAATGCATCATTTAAGTAACACTGACAGAAAGGCTCTGACCCCAGAATTAAAGCACAGGCCAGAACTATTGCTCCTGCTGCTCTTAGGTTATCAAAATGTTTGGTTAATTGTAACTCTTCTCATATAGCTCTTGAGAAGACAGGACTAACAACGTGGCTGTAGGAATGGGAAGAGGAGCCAAAGGAAATGAAAACCCAGGGATTAGGACCTGGACTGGCATTAGGAAAGAGCCAAGCTACCATATCTGAAGCTGGGGATAGTTAGTGCCTTTCTCCAGTTTTCAGACCCATTCACTTTGGTATCACGGGAAAAAAAACAACCCTGTCTTTCTGCCTGCCTTTGTGTGGCATTAGCTCCCATATCTTCAGCTGGGTTTCAGTGGCAGGAGTTTGGTGGTCCTGGCGATGCTGAGTGCACCCAAGCTCCTGCTGACCCGATGAGGGGATGGGGACACTGTGGGAGCTGCCAACCCAGGACAGCAGTGGTGCAAGGCACACACACCCCGCCCGTGCATGAAGGTGCAAACCAGTAGACACGTGGATAATCACAGAATAACTTGGGTTGGAAGGGACCCCAGGCCCAAGATCAATGAGGTTGCATAGGAATTTGTCCACCAAGAGTGGACTTTCATACTTGTGGATGTTCACTGTGGTGGGATGCTTTTGTGTTGCTTGGAAGGCAGCTGATTTGAGTCCACATGTGACCTTGTGCAAGTAACCACAACACTGAGTGAAGTCTTTGGACGTGTGATTCCCTTTAAACACGCAGGTGATGCCAGTGAAGTTCAAAACACCCCCCCATGGAGATGTGGATTGAACCGATTTCACATGATGACTGTGCAGTCTGACACACAGCACGAGTGCACCTCATCAGCAGTTTGTTATCTTTATCATAACAGGAATCCTCAAAACACTGGTTGGGCAGTGTCCCCACCCCTTGATTACCACCAAGATTTTGTTGTTAGTCTCAAAGACATGAAAGCAAATTATGTGTAATTTGCATGATAATTTTATTTTCCTTAGAAAGCTAGAGGTTTTACATTGAAAACGTTCTACTGTACCATTGTTCCAGGCTGGAGATCTGTAACCAAACTTACTTTTGAAGCAATCCTGAAAAGCATTTTTCAGACCAAGGTTAAAGCCACCTTTTTTGTGCATGTTTGTGACATGATTGGCTGCTTTTCAGCTTGGTTCTGCCATTCTATATAGATTAAGTACAATCTTCTTCACGGAAGGAGGTCTGTCTGCTGTACTCCACTTTGAAATCAAGGTGGTTGCTCAAGCCGTCAGACACAGGGAGTGCAGAAGACATTGCACAACTCCGAACCCAAGCGTAGCAGCACCACAAGTGCTGTAAATGATGGTCACAAGATAAGTGCCACAGCGTTTGGACACCTGTGGTAGAATGTCCATGCTGTGCATGAAATGCTTGCCCAGACCCACATAGTGCTGATGGAAGGTCTAGCACCATGAGACACCAAGTTCAAGTCAAAATTAGTGATTCACATGTGTGTCTGTCTGTTCCTGTGTATGTACACATATAAAAAAATAAGTAAATGCCAACTACATTTTAACATCAATATATAGGTAACTCGGCTTTCTGCAAATGCTGATTTGTGTCTCTTCCTGGAAACCACCTACAGATAGCCAAGAACTAAAGAAACCTTGAAAACTGTCATAGCAACATTTCAGATTGCAGTTGGGAAGCCTGTGCAATGTTGGTGCCTTGTTTCAAAACTGACATCCAGAAATTCAAGTTTAACATCCAGCACCTGTTCCGTGCTTTTCTGAATCAGGGCCTTTCACAATAATAGACATTTGCCCGTGCTCTTGCTGCACAACCAATTTTTAACCCGTGGGATGCATTCTCAACAAAAATTGACCCAACCATGTTCTCGTTATGAATTGCCTCATGAACTTTCCTGAAATAAAACATGCTCCCTCTCTTTCACATGAAACTATAGCATAATCTTCACAGAGCAGTACTCACAGATGGGAACTCTTTCCCCTTTTCAGTCTTCTTTGTAAACAGATTTTTCCTATAAGAAATGATGAGATGAAATCCGTTCCTGGAACAGTGAGTACAACCCTGTGTCAGATCTCGAGGATCTTGTTTTCATTTTCCAGGTACTGTACAAATGAAATAATCATGAGTGCCCAGTGAACAACTAGGCTGGGTCAGAAGGTCTTCTAAATTATTAACAGCTCATTGCAGCACAAAATTTACTACTACCTACCACAGTTTAAACGGGGATGTACAACAGATTAGCTCCTAATTAAGGACTAAACTCTAAGCTGAAGTAGAGACAGTGGAAACACTCTCTTTTAGACAAGCTGGTGGCCTGATTCCAAAGCTCATGGATGGGTTTGTGGTTCAAAGTAGCAACACCTTTTATTTTCAAGCAGCAGAACCAAAGGATGAAGTCAGAAGTTCCACTCTAGTGCAAGAGATTGGAATATCGAGTTTGGCTTAACATGTGCATTATACATATCAATACATATGTATCATATACATACAGATCATATTGAGATCTCCTGCGTGTCTCTTTCCCTGTTTTTTCACCCCGACGGTGCTGTGACTCCATCAGGGTCCTGGACAAGAGCTGTGTGTTGCTCTGCAAATTCTTGTCTCTTTTTTAATTTTTATTTATATATTATATACATATAATATATAAATATTATATTCTTTATATCTATGACCCCAGTCATAGAGTCATCTTTTCTTTGACTTTCTGGCTCATGTCGTGGTTTGGGCAAAGCGGGACAGCCAGCATTTGTAAAGAAGACAAAAAGCCACGCACTTCTTCCTCATGGTCTGTTGTACACCATGCTCGCATCGCACAGCCCAAGAGAGCACAAACAGTCGTGAAGGCCTTTGGACAAGTTCAAGGGAACCTGGCTGAAAAGGACAGGAACAATGGAACCCCACTTTGGGTTTCTCCATCCCATAGACTTGGCTGCCCTCAACTTGGACCGGCTTGAAATCAGTGCACATGTTGTTTCTGTCCTCTTCTGTTGGCTGAATGCTTGCAGACAGCAACCCTACAAAGCGTGTGTACCTCTTTTTTGCCCTCTTTCTCTCTCACACACAAACCAAAACACACACACACACGCACACACAGAGTCACAACTTGTCAACAGCTTTGGCAAAGTAAAATACTGATGATAATTAGGAACATGTGACCCTAGAAAAGCAGCACAGAAACTAAAAGGTCATCTTTTTTCCAAATGACCTAATTAGAAAAGCCTGGAGTGTTGGCTACAACATAATGGTTTTACACAGCTTTTTAACATAGTCTTCCTGCTTTAAAACAGTGCAATTTAGTGCTTCTGAAAAAAAAATAAAATAATGAATTGGCATTTAATGCCAGCAAAATTAGGCCTCGCAACACCTGCCTCCAGCAATCTCCAGCCTGTTAGATCTATCAACGGAGCACTGCAGATTTGCCATCTCGTAATGACCGTCGGGAAGCCAGCATCAGGATGGCTGCCAGCTCTTGAGAGGGCCTGAAGAGGCACTCCAGCATCACGGGGAGCAGGCAGGACCTCAGGGCTCGCATGCATCCCTGCCCGCACCACCTGGCTGGAGCGCCCTCACCTCTGCCGAGCTGGAGGCAATGTGGGGAGGAGAAGGGGCGATGGAGCAAGGAGGAGAGGAGGCGGGGGGCATGAAGAAATGCAGGAAAACATGGGAAAAGCAAGGTAGGGGTCAGGGCCCCAGGGAAGGAATGGTTGAAGACTTCTTGCCCAAAAAGATCACGGAGAATTTGCTGAGTTTAACTTCACCTCTTCACTTCTCACTTCCACACTCCTCTTTAATAATTTTCTTTCTTCTGGTGAACATGCGTGCCATCTACTTCTGCAAAACTATTAATCCCAACTTATTCATCGTTTAGCGAAGCTATATTTAGTTTATGGCTTTTCCCCATAAATCAAACCCTGCAGGCTCCTCGATTTTAAACAGTTTAATTATGGCAGCTATTCCCAAGCTGTAGGGCATGTCCCCACCGCAGTGGGAGCGCAGGGGGCTGTAAGATCGGCTTAGGACAGCAGCGAGGGGAGGACGTGAGCTGGCTCCCAGGCTGGAAGCAGAATAACCAGGACACCATGGGTCTGGCCTGAGCTAATTAGAGAGAGGGACAGAGTTCATGAAGGAAGAAAGAGCTGGAGAAAATAGCTTGGGAAGCGCTGAGTTAAGGCCATACTCTGGATTATTAGAGGCAGCCAAAATAGGTTTCTGTGAATTCAGCTGAAGAGAAGCCCCAGTTTTCACATGGCAGGCAGGCTTAATGCTTTGCAGCCATCATAAAGGTGGGAGGGACATGAAGTTTGCGCGTCCATGTCCCCGGGGGCTTAGAAGTTCTCCGCTCATAGTGGTTTCATTGGGAATCGACGGCATTGCCCGTTTCTCAGGCAGTCTCCATGTCCCATAGGATTGAGCTGGATGAAGCAGCATGGAAAAATAATATATACTGTGCATGTAATGTGCTGCTTAACCATTTTTTCCAAACTTACAAAAGCATGTGATCTTCATTGAAAACTGTGTACATGCCAAGTTTAGAGCTTTACATTCAAACTCTCTTTGACAGTCTGTAATGGGAGGGGGAAAAAAAAAAAAAGAAAGATACGCTTAGTTGGTAAAAAACCATAATATTTCCCCAGCCTCATTGTTCTGAAATGACTGTGTGGATTTTATTCAGCTGTTTATGTTTTTGTTTGCTCTGGTCTGAGAAGAGCACATGTCGAATTTTAGGCTCAAAGGTAATGTTACTATGAAATCCACCGAAAATAGGGCTTGAAAAATAAAAGAATCATAACAATAGTAGTGATAGTACAATGATATTATGCATTAATAATGGTTTCCTCACGGTAACACTTTCAGTAATAGTGGGTATCTCACCCATAATTAGATGGGGGCATTCAGATATACGCGGTGCTTACAATGCACAACCCAGAATGAAAAAAGAAGCACTGGCAAGATACCGTATCATTTGTAACACAAGTCATGCGAACGCTTAAGGTTTGAGAGCGGCAATTTACATCTTGCCTATATCACACTGAAAATGCAGCCATTATCTTCAAGACTCTTCTTTTTTTTTCTCTCTCCACACATGCAGGGGGAACTGAGTCCCAGGGAGGCAGAATTGGGTCCCTGTAAAGCATTCACACCTGCATGGGGCTGTCTGTTGATCTGGGGAGAATCAGGTCACTAAGACGTAACTTGGTTTCAAAGACTGAAAGGTACTAATTTTATATGCCAGTAAATCCATCAGATCACAAGGAGACTGAGGAAATGCTTTTATCTTTAAAATGACAGGCATTAATAATGTTACCAGAATTTCCCTTATATATAACTTTAATAGTTTCAGGACTCTTCAATATCTGCACAGTGTGAAAGCTTCTGAAATATAAAAGGCAGTGTCCCCTTCAGAGTTACTAACATTGCCAGCATGGGTGTGGGAAGATGAAATATCTTCTCAGGAAAAAGAAAAGGTTGGATGGAAGAGAGGAAAAGACATAAGCGTTTAAGGAGAGGTATATTAGAGAGGCACTTGTACTGACAGCATTTTATCTGGTTCTGTAAAGAGAAAGATGGGCTCCGGAACGGGAACACAGCCACCAATTCACGCCGGGAAAAGTTGTGCTGAATTCCCACTTGCAGGTGGACACGTGAGACGTGGGTTTCATGACAACCATTGCTAGAGACCTTGCGGAGCCAATGGTAATCCTACCCAGTGTCAAATGAGGTCCACAGCAAGCACTCTGGGGAGCCTGAACCACAAGCACCGAGTGTGATCTGGATGGGAAAAACCTCACCTGTTTGATCGGAGCATCATAGTCTCTTCAGCTTCCCTCGTCCCTCCTCAGATGAGGTCCTGGGAGCCAACGGCCAGAAAGTGGCTGCCTAATCTTAAAGAGAAAGTGGATGAGTAAAGGACTCTATTGGGATTGCAGGTCATGTTTTAATAATCTCAGGTTAATGGGATGTCAATCTTCCCTCTGCCCCAGGGTAAGAAAAAATGACAAAAAAACAATTCTTTCTATATATATCCCATTAAAGAAGTTCTGCATCGTGTACTTCTGATATACATCTGCTTGGACCACAGCGGTAAATTCATGACAAGAACACGATAAGCACAATCTACCTGTGCACTTACTCAAGCCTCTAATAATTTCTCAGCAGGGTCCCAACCTGCATCCCAGCTGGGTGAAGCCGGAGCAAGCATGTCCTGACCTGAAACCAGACTAATCACCCCTTGGACTACACCCAGGGAAAAATTTCTCACTGCTACAGGTGAGAATTAGCAGGGGGAAAGGACCTCGTGGGCAGAATATAATGCAGCAATGAGTGGCGTGGGCTGAGTGGACATCCTTTGCGGGTAGTACTTACCGGCTGCCCCATGTACTGAGTGTCTAGCAGCCTGTCTGGATCATTACTTTCTTGCTCTTTTCTTCCCAAGCTAATGGAGTTCCTGGGAATGGTTCAGTAATGGAGCTCTGCAGGGAGTTAGTGTCCCTGCTTTTTTGTCTTCTCACCTTACTTAATCATCTATCTAATATAGGAACCTATATTGGCTATCTCATATAGGAGCTGAATCGTTGCCAAAATATGGCAGAGCTCAGAAGGTGGGGAAGAGAGATCACAGAAGCAGCAAACCACACAACTTTGGGGTTTTGCAGCGAGAATTAGTCACTACTGCCCCACACCTGCTTCTCTTTAAAAATCAATGAGAAAAATATCCCGGTAAAATGATACAGGTGAAGGAACAGATTTATTTACTGAAGTTCCTGTAATCTGAACTTCTGTTCTTTAAGATACTTTTCATTAGTACCACGTTAGTACAGCACACTGAGATTTTTACAACGGCAGCAGCGATTCATTGCCTTTGTTAAAGGTTATTTGAAAGCGTGCGCAGAGCAGATCTATAGAAAATCTACAGGATATTCCATTTGGTTCGTATGATTCAAGCTCGCTGCAGACTGTACAGTCACAGCTTCCCCTTTCTGCTGGAAATACTACAAGCTATTATATTTTTTTTTTTTATTAGCTATAATGTGCAGATATGGAAACTGAAGGATACCCAGCTCCTTCAACTTCTCACTTCCAGTCGCCCACTCTCTCTTTCTTTCCCTTTCGCACACACGCTTCATTGATCTGAATTCTACATTTATTTCCATCAGAGAACAGATTTAGTTGATCACAGAAAGTTGCTCATTCCAAAGTGGAAAGATTTCTGCTTTGTTTGGCAATGGGAAGCATTTTTAACAGGTTTGGGCTTTCAGAGTTCACATTTCATAAGCTAACTGCATGACTTGACCGAAGCAGCATGAGCAGAAAAGGCAACAGAGTATGCACAAACAGCTCTGTAAAATGAGGCTCTTCTAATACCAATTGCTTTATTGGCTCAGTGTTGGGTTTACAAAATTTCTTAATTCACAGAAATCCCGTTTATGAAATAATTGCTGGTTTTCCTCTCGGTTTCGTTTGTTTTTTTGGTTTTTTTGTTGTTTTTTTTTTAACTTCTGTGCTCAGTGGACACCAGACCAGAAAACTGTCAGTGTCTGTCATTTCTGTCTGATTGGTGACACGAGCTGCAGGGTTTGCAGGCTCTGCACAAGGGACTAAACTTGTTCCTGCCGACCCACCAGAACCCCCAAAATCCACTCCTTCTGCATCGACGTGAGACAGCGAGCAGCAGCCGCGGCGAGTTACACCCCAGCTCCTGGGTGGACTCACAGAAACATCCCACTTGTGGCTGATGGAGAAGGGAACGTTGCAAAGGTTATCTGCGCCTGGAAGGCGACACCAGACCCAGGAAACTCACATTTTTGAAGCTGTCGCTCGGGGACTGCTGAACATGTATATTATGACTGTAGGAGTGAATCTCAGAAGCGCGGCGTGCACGAAACTGAGTTCTCACTAGGGGCTGGGAGGAGAATAATTCAGAAGAAGAAGAAAAATCTTTCTCTTTTCGATTTTTTTTTTTTCTCTTTACATAACCTATTCAAATAGCTATATTCCTAGGAAATCAAACACAGAGATAGTTCCCGGATTGTATAAAACTGGCACCGAGAATGTGCCAGGAGGAGCAGGGGGCCCCCTGTTAGTGCCCCCATGGGGAAATAAATCAGGAAGCCACTCCAGCAGAACAGAAAAAAAGCTCCTTGCAAATCTACAAGCCGGCTGGGGATGTAGCTCTTCCTCCGATGAGCAAATCCTGCTCCGGGTGGGTAGGCTTAGAGGTTGCAGTTTTGGAGGGTTGTGCCAGGTTTCTCCAACCCTCCACGGAGAAGGGGAGGGAGAGTTGGGTGGTGGGAGAGCAGATGGCATCACACATAAGATACAACCTTACGGGCACGCTGGGCAGCCCTTAGGAAGTGGCAGCACTGTACTAAAGCTCCCATTCCCTAAGATTTTAAGTCCAGCGACAATAAAATACGCGTCTGCAATTGATCCCTGCAGCTACGGCCCCTCCGGTGGGTTGCTCCACAGCTTGAAGGAGCCATGCCCAGAAGTGCAGAGCGTGGCAGGAGATGAGCAGGAGGCCATAAAATTGACTTTACCGTGGATTCTTAGACCCGTGGAAAGACAATAAATAACTCGGAAAGCATCGCCCCTGGCAGGCGTCACTGGCTTGTACGGGAGGGGTCAGCAGGACAGTGTGTTACAGCTTCTGGAAGTCACAGTAATTACTGAAACTAGAACTCCCTATTGTTTTAGCAGCAGCATAAGGCTAAAAGGTAGATATTGTCCTCCCTATCATCTACGAGAGTCCTGATAGCTGACGTGGCGAGCCGTGGCAGTCACCATGAGTCGCCATGAGCCGGCAGTGTGCCCAGGTGGCCAAGAAAGCCAACGGCATCCTGGCTTGTATTAGAAATAGCGTGACCAGCAGAAGTAGGGAGGTGATTGTGCCCCTGTACCCAGCACTGGTGAGGCCACACCTGGAGTATTGCGTCCGGTTTTGGGCACCTCAATCCAAGAGAGATATCGAGGTGCTGGAGCGAGTGCAGAGGAGGGCAACGAAGCTGGTGAAGGGCCTGGAAAACAAATCCTATGAAGAGCGGTTGAAGGAGCTGGGACTGTTTAGTATGAGGAAGAGGAGGCTGAGGGGAGACCTCATCACTCTCTACAACTACTTGAAAGGACACTGTAGAGAGGTTGGTGCTGGTCTCTTCACACAGGTAATTAATGACAGAATGAGAGGGAATGGCTTCAAGCTCCAACAAGGTAGGTTTAGACTGAACATTAGGAAAGAATTTTTCACAGAAAGAGTGGTCGGGCATTGGAATAGGCTGCCCAGGGAGGGGGTTGAGTCACCATCCCTGGATGTGTTTAAGAGCCGTTTAGATGTGGTGTTGGGGGATAGGGTATAGGGGAGAACTTTGTAGAGTAGGGTTGATGGTTGGACTTCATGATCCCAAGGGTCTCTTCCAACCTAGATGATTCTATTATTCTATGGGCACAAAAGGAGCCAAACTCTTTGGGCCATGAAGCTGGATAACCAGATTTGCAGGGATCTGCCTGGTGGCACAACCATGCCAGGCAGTGGTGGATACCACAGGGACCCTAAATCCTTGCAGTTCATCCCAGAAATACTTGTGCCCGGGAGGAGGAGGGGTCCAGAGCTGCACAGCAATGTCTCTCGTTTGGTTCATGCTATTACAGAATAAATGAAGAATATGGCTTATCGTGACAGTGTGGGGTTAGGCAATGCAGTGAAGGCTTCTCAGAGCTTGGTCAGGGCTGGCGCAGTCTCCCCAGCAAGGAGGCTCCAAGCTCAGCATCTCTGTGTCCGCAGTCAGAAATGACCCCTTAGAAGCATGTTGCTCTCAGATTCGGCACACGGAAGGAACCGACCTGCAGAAAGTGGTGTTTCCGCCACGACTTTCAGCGCTGCCCTTCTGGCTGATTGCTGAGGGAGAAACTGAGGACTTCAGAAGAACTGAGCATCTGCCAGTCTTACTGCCCTCATGGGTCAAGGGCATTATTCTACAATCAACATCGTCTCTGGAAATCCGCCCCTGAAGTTCTTCCTCAGAGCTTATTCAGTCACATTTCAGGCCAGCTTGTGAGCTTTCCTGAGAAAGAGCCATGAGGAAAGGTGTAAAGATACTGAACAAAGATCTCAAAACTCTTTTTTTAACTTCTAAATTGTTTACTTACTGGTGTTTGGACCAGACAGCCCTTTGCTAAGAGAAATGACAGCTTGAATGGAACATACCAATGAAACACACATGCACAAGTTATGCACAATATTGTTAATATTAATAATGATATTTTTCTGAATGAGTGGCCTTGAGGGGTGGGCAACTTCTTGACTGCAGTGCACCTTTGGGTGGCTCAGGCAGAAGCATCTTCCTCTTTCAGCCCACACTTAGGTCTGTTGTTTAATGATATCTCACGACAGGGATCTGCAAGAGCATCATCATATTTTGTTGGAGTTGGTAACAATCTACTAATTATCAGCAGCAGGTTTCTGAAAAACATTTTTCCTTTGCATTAAGTTTGTTTCTTGCCTTTCCTCAGAGGCAGAACTGAATAATTAATAATTAATTAATCACTGTTAATTTGGCTTGTTGGGTTTTGGGTTTTTTTTAAAAATGGATTTTTAACCCATCATTTTTGTGGCACTTCCACAACATTTGCTATAATTTTAGAATCTTCGCTGGTCTGTTTAATTACTTGGAAGGTTAGTTTTTTTAAGCAAAATGAAAATTTTGTTCCAAATCAAACATTTATAGACTGAGAGCCATACACACAGCCTCTTGTATCTGCACCTACAATTTTGTGATTGGAATCAGCTGCACATGATAATTTGGCATTTGGGTCTTTCAGCATTTTTGAAACCAGTCTTCAAAATTAAGCATCTGGCCAGTCATGAGCACAATTACCCAGTTTGCACAAGTAATTGCAGTATTTCAGTAGGAAGACTCAGGGTTCAGTTCTGCTTCATTCAACATTGCAGGCAAAATCCCATTGATTTCTATGGCAGGAGCAGGCTACAAGCACACAGCCACTCACCTGTCGTAACTGGATAAACCTTAATGTTTAAAAGTGTGTCCTCAGTCATCTGGGGCTTCCTTGTAGCTTGGTAAAACTACACAATCACCACAAACATCTTTACTACTACTTGCTACTTAAGCCAGAGAGTCTTGTTGGTCTGGGCACAACATGTGCAAAAGTCAATCACAATTCCAAAAATTTGACAATGAACGTAGATTTTTACTATTCAGATTTTTCTTTTCTCCACCCCAACCCCACCCTTCCTTATTTTTAGCAGAATTTAAGTCTCCTCCTCAGCCTACAGAAGAAGGTGGCCCAATTTAATTTATCAGTTAATTTAACTTTACAACCTTACCTAAAAAATATCCTAGATTGATTTTACACGTAAGATAGCTGGGTAAGAAAAATCAAGAGTTTTAGGGTTCATTTGTTTCTTTCTTTTAAAGGAGAAACAGACTGAACTTAAAAAGAAGACATCTAAGTAAAATTCTCAACTTTGCCAGAAATTCCTTGTGTACACTAGGGAATTAATTTCATTTCTCTCCAATGCTGCTTCTCATCTTTAGAAGTGGCATAAAAACCTTTTCCTTTTTTCTTTCCCATCTATTTAGACCCTTAACACTTCCTTGACCTCTTTCTGTTTCTAATGATCTTAATACTTCCAGATGCCAACGTGATACAAGTAATACCCATAGGTTTCATACAATTCCCTCTGGGGCTGTGTGAGATGGACTAGGTCTGATGGGTTTGTCCCAAGGTCATATAGGGCTCTTTAGGAATGAGGTGCTTTAGGAGAAAAAAAAAGAAATAGTATTGCTTTAGGAACATTTGTCAAGTCTTCTACCAGAGCCCAGAAACTCTTTATACCTTAGTTTCTCTGCATATACAGGGGTTCTCACAGATGGAAAGAAAGAAAAGAAAGAAAAGAAAAATGAACATTTATCTTCTAAAAGGACTACCAGTGGTCAGCCTCTCATACTCACGAGGATCTCTGTTAATGTGAGTGAGCTCCATAGAAAAACCCCATCAAGAACAGGCTCAATTTTCCCATCTTGTGAATTTTGGACTTCAGCTCTAAGATCATGGACTCTTCTTCTGTGGTACTTAAATCTAGTGCTAGCTACAGTAAGGCTTCTTAATGCCCTTTTACAACTGGAAAATAAAAACCAGAAAAATTTAAATCGGAAAGTAAGGAAATACTCCTAGGGTATCAGGAAGCACTAAAGGAAAAGAAATGGGAGACAGATTCACATTAACATGTGTGAGTTCATAAAGAGGTTTTCTTTTAAAATTCTGCCCCAAAATGTTAGTCTGTATAATGAATTGGACTAGCAGGTATGCTATAAATGTAGCAACTACAGTAAAATGCCATAAAAATGATGGGTTAACAATCTAGATGAAAAAATAGTAACAAGTCAAAATAACAGTGATTTGATCTTTCATGTGAATATTCAGTTCAGTCTGTGATGAGAAGTAACATTAACGATGAGAGGATATAACTGTCAAAAAATCCTGGGAAAGAAACTTAATGGAAAGGAAAATATTATTCAGATCCCAATGCTGGTAATAAGTAAATTATTACCAACTTTGATAAAATTGGACAATTAATATGTAGAAGTGCCATAAAAGCGTGTAGAGTCTCTAGCATGCAACATGAGCTGTTGCTTAATAATAGAGGACCTGGTTTAGTCTAAAACTTTCATAAACAACATCTTTTTATATTGTCCTTTACGTTTGGAAAATTATCCCATTTTTCTTGAGATCTTTTCTTAGGGTGTTAATAACAGAGTAGAGAGTTTTTTGAAAAGGCTTTTCAGAGATAATCTTCTCAATTTTTAAGGAGTGGCTGCACTTCTTATTTGATAGCAGCAATTTTACTTTTAACTACGTGTAAGTTGCCCTTGACTATAACAAGGTGTGTTAAGGATGTAAATATTACATAGGCGCACGTCTATGAGGGAGACGTCTGTGGAGCACATGAAGGGTATGCACAGGTTATCCGCGGTTATTCAGGACTGCTTCTGCTGTCATGCAGATATATATCGAATTAGTAGCTGAGACGCCGTCAGACATCTTTGGAAACGCACACAAGTGGTAATGCGCAGGCAACGCATCGTATCGCAAAGCCGGTGCAGACAGACTTTGAGGCATCTTGCTGCAGATCCAGAAACGCTAATTCAAGCCATGCCCCGCACTCACTCTTGAAGCCAGCCCTCACTTCTTATCGCCCCAGCTGCAACGAGTTAGGGGTCATTTGGGCTAGAAAGCGAAAAATCACCCAGCTGTGCGTTCCTCTGTGTGCCCATTCTTTGTGCACCTCCTTTAAGGAGACTTCGGAAACTGTCCTAGTCTCAGGTGAGACTTTGTCTTAATGTGGTAAAGACGAAGGGGTTCTCGCATGTGGCAGGAGGGATATTTACAACACGAGAACATCTCGTGGGAAAATCTATTCCAGAATAGGTCTGTGCGAGAGGGTTTTTTTGCAAGAGGCTTGGTTTGCTTTCATAACAAGTTCATGGTGCACATCAGGGCTTACCCAGAAGCAGGGCTCTCTTCACAGAACCTGCCCCAACAATAAATAATAAAGGTTTTTCTCCCGTGACCTGGCAGGGAGACAGAAAGTATAGGATTAGCCATAAAATCAGTAATTCCAGCAACGTCTGATACGGGGAGTTACCTAAAATGTCTCGAATAGGTTGAACTGGGATGAGATCTGATATTAACCAGTTATTGAGGAAGGAGATCTTCTCCATCTAGGAAATGCTGCCAGAAATGCAGTCAGCAGAAACTAAATGGTAAATAAGAAGAAGCCAGCACAGAAGCAACGTCCTTCTGCTCCCGAAGGCTGCAGTTTGGGGCCATTCAACTTGTTTTTCCTCCCCGAACGAGACCCAGCTAATAAAGCACTATATAATGTATTCAGATTCCTGTGGTAACAGTGGATCTTTCTTTTTTTGCATGACATTTTTTCAAAGTCAGCTTTATGTATATGATTCCCGCCTGCCAAATATCTGCCCCATTTGAAATCTATATCTAGCCTGAAACATTGTGTTTTGCCCTCTGGTTGACCGTCTGCGCCAGTGAAAGACATCCTTGTGAAGAAGTGCCCCTTTGCTCCTGTGGTTACCAATACTGCTCCACACAGTTTCCAAGGGTGATGCTATTATATTGCTCCAGCCACTGTATGCACCCTATTGAGTAATTTATTGGCCAAGATCCTAACAGAGGAAAGGCCTGTCTAGAATCCTGCTGAATTTTAAAAGGTAGGAATATTGCACTTCATAACAAGCAGCCATTAATGATAACCAACAATATAATTCTTATGGAATTATGCCTTGCATCTGCATGAAATTCCCAAGCATAATAAAAAGCCAGCCAAAGAAGTTAACCTCTTGTTTGCCGTGCTTCCTGGAGCGTAATTACGGAATAGTGGAAAGAGCGTGACCCCGTAGCTCTTCAACATTATAATTAGCATTCCCCATACTGAAGCCTATTGTCTGGAGGACAGTTTTGTCTCTCCTCTGTTCTGACTTGTGCAAAATTACACCCCTAAATGTGAGTTCATGGCCCTTTCTCAAAGCCAGCCTTTTGTTTTCAGCGCAGTCCCCAAATCAATGGGCTGGCAGGATGTGCAGCGTACACCCACAGGGTCAGTTTGATGCTCATTCACTAGATACATACGGTGCATTGTAAGGATATATATGAGATAACAATGATTTTCCACTTTTCAAATGTAGCCACATGAGATTAGGATATTTGGCAGAAAAATGCTGCCAACTCTTTATGTCATCCTATTAATGGTAAGTAGCAGAGTCTGTACGTTTTACTTGGATTACAGAGCAAACCTGTTCAAAAATATTCCTGTTTCTCTTCTCGTGTATAAATGATGCTGTGCATTGTACCTCATTAAAACAAACTAAGGTACCTCATTAACACCAGCCAAGAAGTAGTTTGAATGTCAGAATTGGAAGTCTGTATAATTCTGACACAAAAAGTTTTACTGAAGAAAAGCTCTGTTTAATTAAGGAGATACTGACAGGTTTTAGCAGAAGATTAACAATCAGAAGTTCAGAATTTTGCCTAGACTGAGGTCTGGTGAAATATCATGATCCTTACCTCAATCTGCTTTTTTCTTGAAAATTTCTAGCTGTGTTAATGAAGGGGTTTGATTTATTTTATTTTATTTTATTGCCATTACATCTTTCCTGTCTCCAAGGGGAATGAATGGACCTGCACAGGTACAAATGTATTTGTGGGGTGAGTTTTCCTAATTTTGGCACCAGAATAACTAGTCCAATTTTCAAAAGCAAAGCTCATGTAAAGCTCCAGCTGAGCTCAAGTGAAGGAATTCAGCTAGAAAACGTTTCATATAGATTCACTGTTTATAAAGCTGTTTTCTCATGGGACCCTGACTGGCGCGCTGGGTGATCAGTACTGTTAAAAATCAGGCATTTGCTTAAGAATCTAACAGAAATCTAGGAGCCAAAAATTCAGACTCCTGTTCTTGAAAAATCTTGCATTAGATGTTCGCAGAGATAATATATGTAAAAATGTAATAAAACCCTTCAGCTTTTTCTCAGGGCTTTTATTTTTCCTGCAGTGCTGGTGTAAGAAAATATAAAATAAATACAGTGTTCTCAGATCCCTGTTACTCCGTTTACGTCCATAAATTCCCCAATAAGTATGAATATTGTGGTCCAGACAAGAGCAATCCTCTAAAACTGAGACACAACTGCTGCTGCCTGCCCAGAAACACTGGAGTTACGCGTGGGTACTGCACAACTTTATACTCAATTTTCCTCGGCTGCCTAGAATAGAAAAAAATCCAAGCCTAATCCAGTTTGAGTACTGTGAGTACTCATCAGTTCAATTTGTCTTGAATGAACTTTTTGTCCTTAGGAAAGATTAAAGACCTGGCAGCACTGGAGACCAAAGCCTACCGCTTATTGTGGCAGGGAATTAATGGCAATTTAGAACATGATGATGCTCCAAAGGATGCTGAGACAGTGCCCATCGTGTTGACCTAGTCCAGGGTCAGAGCTCCGGACCGTGCCAAACCCATGCAATGTCTCTCTGTAATAGGGGTAGAGCGTTCACGGGGCTGAAACCAGCCTCCTTTTTGCCTGGGGTTTCCAAGTAGATGTAGGCAGTGTGTTAAAGGTATAAAGCCAGCGTCTGGCTGCTTGAAGCTTTTCCCTTATATGGTGCCTTTTGACTCATTTCCCATCTTACTCATAGCCGGAGCTGAGTGAAAAATTTGCGGTAAATCGTTAACACAAATAATTTAGCCTTTTTTCCCACTCTGCAAGCAAATAGTGGTTTTTTTTCAAGTGCAAATTTATCAAGTGCATGCTGCACAGTTGTTTGGTTACTTCATGGGTGAACAGAAATAGTTCTACAGGGCATATTGGATGATCGACTTCTGAAAGGTGACCTAGGCTGTTTAATTGTGTCCAATTAGATAGGACTTTTAGCCTTATTTTCTGTGCGAAGGATCACTTTCCAAGGATCTCTTTCAGTTGCACAACTTTCCACTAGTTTCCAACCTTTTTCTAAAACTGGTGCATTACTTATTTTTCTAACTCCATGAGGCACAAAGAAATTAATTTTTTTAGGGTTTTTTTCAGTATTTGCTCTGAAGAGTGAACCAATCAATGTGTTCTAAAATTTTCCTTATTCTTTTTGAAATAAGTCATTTATTTTAAGTGTTCTTACAGAGCTAATAGCTTTTTTTTTTTTGTTTTCCATAAGGATGAAGGAACGCAAGGCACACACCACGCTGACGTACAGCTCTTATGGCTGGCACTGGACAAGAACTTTCATTATTAGTTTTTTTAAAAAAAATACCTGCTCAGCTAATTGCAACAATGATTTCCAATAAATTGACCTCTATAAAAATATTTCAATTTCCTCTTGATTTGGAATCCAAGATTTTGCTGAATAGCTTCTTTATTTTCTATCAGTTGTACTTTTGTCTGGTTAGACAAGTTAGATTCCTATATTAATGACAAGAAAGTTAGTATTGTAAGCTTTTCATAATTTTATAATAAATATATAAATAGTCTTAGTTCATGAGAATTTTTAGCTATTGTATGCAGGGGCTTTTGAGTCATATAGCTAACCCCTCCCAGATTTGCTTCTTTTATACAGATGTATTCAGAGAAAAGATCTGATATTAAGTTTGTTTCCATTATTCAGTGCCAACTGAAAAAAAAAAAAAAAAAAAAAAAAGATGATCTTGGAAAAAAAAAAAAAATTGACCTGTTTTTTAGCATCTGAAATTCCCAGTCCAGCGCAGAAGTTAAATGTCTTTGCTTTTCCACTGTGCAATGCAGAGAATGTGGTGGGAACAGAATAGCAAGGCAACTCAGCTGGAAAATATCTCAGATAGATGAAATATTTGTCAAGCAGTTTTCTCATGTGAATATGCCTCTGGTTGGTATATGCCAGTCACCAGAGCATGGCATTTGTTTTATCTTCTGTCCCAAGGATTTATTTTAAAGGAAAAACTGCTGTGTAAGGCATCAGAACTGTAGAGACAACAAAGCAATTCAAGTTTAACAAGAGCTCTATCTTTCATGAGGCTAACAGAAAAAGAGTCAAGTTTTAATAACCTCAAAGGTCCTTTCTTCAGATAAGAATTTTATAACAAAGGAACCTTAAGGCAGGTTCCCTTTCTTCGTCTCTGTTAGACTCATATTCATTATTGCCAACAAGGCATCACTTTGCATTTTTTAAAGATGCAGACATCAAATATGATAGTGCTGAATTTAAAATGAATAACAACAACCATAATATTAAAAAACATGTTTTCTCCAGATGTGCTGATGTCTCAATAGAATCTTTATGCAGAAAAGGAAACAAGGCACATATAAGTGTTTATCAGCTTTGCAGCTTACAAAACCAATGTCCTGAACAAAGACAGCAACATATCCAGTGGGTGTTATCTGATCAAAAACATTCCACATGTACAAATCAAAGCTAGGGGGAAAAAGAACCATATAAAGATGAGATAGCTGAGAAAGCAGCCACATTAGGAAAGGGTCTACTATTTAAACAGTTAGGCTTTAAAAAAGGCAAAATGAGAGCTAAGCGAATCCCCCCTCGGGGTTCATGTTCTCACAAATGGGTCTCTGAATTGGATAAAGATACATAATGATTCTGTTTTCCAGCATGATGTGGACACTAACCTCTCTGCAGGGCATATTTGAAGGTGCCTGTGGACAAAAAAAAAGGAGAGAGTTAAGCCCAAAAAGGCATGCAGACAGCAATTGGATTCAATTAATATTACAATTAATGTCACAAAAGGAAATAATATTAACATTATGAAAAGAAAGAGCCCTGTGGTACGCTAATGCATAATACCTGCACCATCCTAATTTACTGCTGACCCATATTGAGTAAAATCAGCATCAGTCTATGGCTCATCTCCTGGATGAGGCAGTAAAGCAATGGGGTGGGGGGTGGGGAGGAGGGGATTTGCTGCTTATTGATAAATTCCCGTGAAAAAGCTGCCCAGTTACTGGCACTTTCATCTCCATCCTGGAGATTGTTTCAGACCCTATTTGTAAGTTATTTGTGTCTCTGACCATAAGGGTTCAGTAAATAGTTCAATCAGTACTGAAACTGAAGAAGATGGCTCATTTGCGTACCCTCTTTGACTTACTTACTTTCATGCCTAGGGTGTGAATTCCTCATAAAGATTTTCCTGGGACACACACATATATGAGCTCTCTCCCACCTGTGTTCCTGGGGGTCCAAAGGATGTCAGGTTATGCTAAAGTCCCACCACAACCCTGGCAGCAAATTTAGATGTCTTGTTATTTATTACTACAAAATATGCAGGTATCTGATGGCTTTTTTTATTTTTAAATTTTACATTTATAAGGTTTTATTTCCAACCATTCAGTCCCAAAAATAAATTTGCAAACAAATAAAAAGTTGCTATTAAGATTACTGTATAAAAGAATTGCTATTATCATGTGACTTCTGAGTTTGAGGCCTTTAAAATAAAAAGAACAAAAATTTGTAAAAGTTTTTATTTAAAAAATTAAAAAATAGCATTAGTTCTGCCAACACCGAGACAGTTCCCACATTTCACTTGACAAAGGAATCTTCCAGGAGCTTTTTCTAAGGAAAAAAACAAAAAACAAAAACAAAACCAAAAACAAACAAACCCACAAAAACCAAAAACAAACAAACAAACCAAAACAAAAAAAAAAACCCACAGAAATAACCCAAAAACAAAAACAAAACAAGATTGCTGGGAAGATGAAGAGGGAAAATCAATAAATGTGAACGTTGGAATTAGCCCTCAATAAGTCTTATTTAGTCCTACCTCTTTCATTTGTACAGTATCATTCTCCTTTATGATTTAAAAGAGTAATAATTAGTACTCTGTTGATGCACTTAAGGAGAGGAGCAGAAATGCTATTGATACAACTGAACCAAATATGCTGAGAAAACCAAAAGGCCTAGGTTTGCCAACCATTCATGGTCTTAAGTGCAATAGGAGTGACCTATTAACTTGGAAAAATATGAAGGTTTGCTATTTATTGGTATATACCGATTTGGAGAAGCAGTATCCTGATTAGCTTCAGAACTTAAATCGTTCTTCCACAAATTGTGTGGAAGAACCAAGGCAATGGTCAACACCTTGTATTGAAAACTGTAGTGAGTGGGATGGTTTGAGTCCACACTGTGCAAGCCAACGTGTGACTGAAAAAGCCTCTTTCGGTTTGTAGCTTTCTCTTGGCAATGTAATCACCATTTTGAAGCAAAGTAGCTTGTGTTTTAAGTATCTATGGATGACGAGAGTGGTCAGAGGCAGAATAATGCAGTGTGGAATCATGCAGAAATATCCACTGAGATGCCACCAACAGGACCAAGATGCTGAAGGTGACCAGTAAGTCTGTGGGAATGTCCCTTTTGTATCTGTCTCCATCGATAGGCACCAGAAAATGGCAAACACACTCAATCAAAATCAAAATTAGCAATTACATATCCTAAACCTCATATTGTGTTTTCTAATGTACAAACTTAACACTGTGTCTTCTCTAGTTCCTGTGGTCAGCACCTCTAGTTTTGGAGTAAGAAGATGAGTGTGGAATGACTCTGAGAACATCTGTGCAGGATGGCGATGACACAGACCATCCACAAGCCTTACATTACTGTTTTGGGTTGTTTTTTAAGAAAAAAAAATCTTCACTGAATTTCACTGAATTATTTTTAGAGTTGGAAGGAACCATAAAGATCATGTAGTCCAACTCCCCTGCCGAAGCAGGATTGCCCAGAGCATGTCAGAGCATGTTACTCAGGGCTGCATCCAGGCGGGTCTTGAAAATCTCCAGAGAAGGGGACTCCACACCCTCCCTGGGCAGCCTGTTCCAGGGCTCTGGCACCCTCACCATAAAGAAGTTTCTTCTCATATTTGAGTGGAACCTCCTATGTTCCAGCTTGTGCCCGTTGCCCCTCGTCCTCTCCCTGGCAACAACTGAAAAGAGTCTGGCTCCCTCCTCCTTCAACCCACCCTTCAGATACTTATAAGCATTGATAAGGTCTCCCCTCAGCCTTCTCTTCTCCAGGCTAAAGAGTCCCAGCTCTCTCAGCCTTTCTTCATAAGGGAGATGCTCCAATCCTTGAATCATCCTCGTTGCCCTTCGCTGGACTCTTTCCAGTAGTTCCCTATCCCTCTTGAATTGGGGAGCCCAGAACTGGACGCAGTATTCCAGTTGTGGCCTCACCAGTGCAGAGTAGAGGGGGAGAATGACTTCCCTCGACCTACTGGCCACACTCTTCCCTATGCAGCCCAGGATTCCATTGGCCCTCCTGGCCACAAGAGCACACTGTTTGCTCATTGTCATTTTGCTGTCTACCAGGACCCCCAGATCTTTCTCTTCGGAACTTGCCTCCAGCAGGTCCACGCCTGACCTGTATTGGTGCCTGACATTCTTCTTCTTTGAAGTGTTTGTTCAGTTCAGAACATATTTTCTTTGCATATCACAGGTAGCAGGGCAGTGTAACGACATCCTGCCACACCAGTTATGATTTACTCTCCTGACAGCACACAGGGAAGGGAAAGGCACCATAAGAGGGAAAAAAGAGAGGAAAATGGAGCGGTTATTACTGGAGTGAACATTCAGGCTGTGACAAAGCAAGGGAAGGAGGCACCAGTTATGAAGTTTTACAGTTCATCACAAATTATTCTGCTTTGCTTGCGGCCCATGACACTGTGAGTCACCAAGCTCTGATCCTTTACCCGAGACCCCCAGGAGCCTGGGGGCTGGCATCTTTTTGAGCAGTTCAGCTCATGACAGGTCCCCCTTCACCTTGCTCTGATCTGAAATTGGGCAGGGGGCTTTATTTTACGATAAGGCTTGAAAGGCGACGTTTTCTAGCATCACCTCTTCCTTGCCTTTGTTCCCTAACACAAGGTAAAGCTCAGATACCTTGGCATTTTAAAACACAATTTGCAGGGGACCGCATCGCCTGATGTTACTGTCCTTTAACAGACAGTGTCTGCTCCCTGTGTCGGATCCCTCATGTGCTGCAGGTAGCGCGGGCAGCCCAGCTTACAGCTGAGGCTCCCTCAGCCTCGGCAGCGAGAGACCTTGTTTTTGACTCTGCCAAACACATTCGTGTTAATCTTCACACTGCGAGGTAGGTTCTATTTTGTTTTCCCTCCCATTGATGTCAGATGAGTTGCCTGTTTGCATCTGGAAATCTTAATCAGCCCAGTCACCTTTCATGAAAGAACAAAGAAAACCCAGTTTTAGCAAACGAGAAGTATGAAGGAAGTATTATAATTGCCATCTCTTGGCTCCCAGAGGCAGCTATTACCTCGTCCTGCAGGTCCTCCCACAGCTGTAACCCCAGCCGGCTCTCGGCGAGCTCGGCTTGCAGTCAGCGCCGCGACGCTCTACAGCTTTGAATGGGGGGGGCTGATGGCTGAGATGAGGCAAAACTGCACGAAATGCCGGGCTTTAAAGGCAGAACTTCTTCTGCGACGAACACGCCAAATGTTGCTGATGCACCTGCTTTATGTTCGGAGCGGGAAGAGGGTCAAGAAGGAAGTGGCCGGCTGTAAAAGAGAAGTGGCGCTTTCAATTTCTGAAAATAGCCCAGATACAGAACCGGGCAGTAAGGGTACGTTACTGAGCAAGTGCGTGTTTGAAACGTGCTTGGGCGTTTTTTTTTCACCGCCACACACACACACATATAGTACAGGCGGTGTTTTCAGCCTACAGATTAGTTTTCACTGGTCTGGAGCGCTTCTCGCCGCCGTCTGCCACTGGCAGGGTTAAGGTGCTGCTCGGCGGCAGCGGGCAAAGTTTCGCGAGAAAGCCTGCGGTGAAATCCATTATAGGAATTGATTTGCCCTTTCTCCCTGGTTTTCACTGCAGTTCTCATACCCATATAATGGGGAACACTCGAGTTGCTACTGTACACAAGTTAACATCCTCCGGCATACAGATTTGCTGAATTTGAAGGTGATTTTTCTAGGCAAAGTATTAATTTCCTCAGTACTCAACAGGAACGCTGGCTGAAACTGCACAGCAGGCAGGGAAATTATAACAGGTCAGAAACTTACAGGAGCGTTAGGGAGTAGAGGAAAATGTTGTTCATTGGTAAAAGAAACCTCCATTAGAACATGAAAGCGTGCAATATCCTAGGAAGTTAGGGACAAGAAAAAAAGCATTCGGCATATGACATATCTGCTCTCCTTTGCTGGCTGAATCCAGTTAGATGGTACACAAAAGTGTCTTATAATGAAGTGAACAAAGATTTTCCACACCTACTAGGGTGGTAACCCCGGAGCTATGAAAGAAAAAAAAAAGAATCTCTTAGAAACCGCAGAACACTTGTTAGTACTTTAAAAGATTGTACAAGCCAGGAGAAAAGGTTTTTATGTTGGCTAGTTGAAAGAGACAAGAGAACTTCCTAAGAAGTATGGTGCGATTTTTTTTTTTTTTTTTTTACTTTTCAGTTTGACCACAAGTCCCTCCGAGCAAAGCAGAATCTTTGCAACCTGGGAGCTTGGTTGTGGGGGTAAAAAAAAAAAAAAAAAAAGAGCATGAAATGCGTGGTGCTTGTACTTGAAAAGAAATCTTGACTTCCTCCCACACGCGTATAACATATCTATGCTACACGGTGGTGGATAACAGAATCACGGCGTTTTATCTGCAGGTAAACACGGGTCTACAAGGTAAATGTGGTGGTTCCCCTGACTTATAAAGCAAAGCAGTCTCAGAGAGCGATGAGCAAAGCAGGCAGGTTTCTGAGCCTCCAGCAGAGCACATGGGAACCGTGCGAGGGAGTGATTGCCAAGGGGAAAGGACAAACCCCCAGGGACAGCCCTGGAATCATTAGAGCTGTTGATCCGGCATACCATTCACAGGGTAACGTCAGCGCGGTGGGACCGGCAGAAGGAGAGGGCTGCCGGCGGTGCCACTCTTCACTACAGCTATTTGAGCCCAGAGAAGATTAAGGCACCCAAAAAAAAAAAAAAAAAAAAAAAAAAAAGGTGTGCATGGAACAATTGCCTCTTGGAAACCTTGTTTTTCCCTCTGAGTTAAAATCCTACCCAGTTTGATATGTTAATAAACATTCATCCCACATATGGAATTTAAAAGCAAGAATCTGCTTTCAAAAAACACACGCGGCATCTGGACATGCTGCATATAGAAAATCAAATAAATAGGTTTGGAGAAAATGTTTAATTTCGAGCAGAGAGACGTCTAGCCTTTAGAGCGGCAGATTTTGCTCAGGACCGTCTCCTCTTCAAGAATTGTCCATCTGAGGATTCCTCGAGTGTTCAGGACTAAAAGGCCAAATTCGGGGTCGGTTCCCTTTGAGGAAACGGATACTCGAATGCTATTTCTTGTCCATATACTTACTTCCCTGTAGGTACACAACCACATCGCGACGCTGCGAAGGCCAGAAGGCATTCACCACCGTGCCTTTGGGAGGTGCCTGGCAGTCTTTGGAGAAGGCACAACACGTGCACATCCCAACCAGTTCTAACTGCCAACTCCCAGCATGCAATTTTTTACTAGAAGGACAAATTCACGCTTTCAAAGATCTTCCGAGCGCCTGACCTGTCTCCTGGGTTTGTTCTTCTTGTTTTGCTAAAAGCTGCGAGCAGCTGTCAGCCAGGCAGAGGGCAAGGACTGGGGGTGGAATTCTCCCACCTGCGTCCTCCAGCCCGTATCCTCCGTTCCTGGTGCCGAGTGCTGCTCCCAGCTTCGCCTTGAACCCTGCCTGCCTGTGGCATGCTAGCTAGATATCGGGCATTCCCTGTGTCCAGACAGCTGGAAACAACAACCGAAATCTCTTAACTGTGCCCTTGAATAAGGATTTTTTACTAACATGGAGAAGAAGCAGTATAATTAATAGGTTTGGGTGGTGGTGGTTTGTTTTTTTTTTCTTAGTGATGTTTGGATTCTTTGATTTCAGGATACTTTTGAGCCTTCTGTAGCACATTCCGAGGTGTGAGACCAAATGCAAGCTGGGTGTTCGGGGTTGGCCATCACCCCCAGGCACCGTCTCCATCTTGAGCCGTGAGGAAATCGCACAAAGAGCCACATCACCCGTCCCTATAAATCAGCCCCTTGATATCAACAGGGCAAGGCTGACACACGTTATCTAAGAATCCTACTCCAAATTCCCCAGATGTCCAATGACACTGAGAATCTGAGGTCTGGGACGCTCAGATTTTGACTCAAATTAACCTTTCCCCCAATGGTTTTCTAACTTCAAGACGTGAAGCTCATCTGCACTGCTACCTCCAGTCCCTCACACTTCTTTTTTAAGAAGACAGTCATTTGGTAAAAGAATAAGCTATCCTTATAGAAATCTGAAATGCTAGAAAGATGTTCAGAGAACTCATTGTTGTAGTGAAAATAGAGCCATGATAAAGCCAAATATTGTCCCATTTCAAAAACAGCAACAAGCATGCTTATATAAATTCACCGCAAGAGTTTTTAGCTCTTGAAAGGCTACAAGAGCCTAAAAAAGGTCTTATCACTTTTGAGAAGCAGTATCCTCCAAGTCTTGAGAGACTACTGAGTGCCGTATAATTTACCAACAGCCACAGCATATTATCAGGATTAGCTGCCTCTCTTTATAAGCGCTTTGTAGCCTGTGTGGACCACACCAACAGCATGCTCTGCCATGGCTTCACCTGCCGGCGTGCTGAATTATCTAATGCCCGCCATCCGAGTGTCAGAGTTTGCAGAAGTCCTCCTGGAGACATGGGAGAGGAGAGCTGGTGAGGCTGGTGTGGGTAGCATGAGGCACAAGATTTGGTCCATGGAACATGCCAGGAGGCGCTTCCAGGTCCCTGTGTTTTGATGTGGTAAACAATCCCAGCTACTACACAGAAGAGTAATCCTTAATAACGGTGATAGGGACCAGTTAATAGCTACGCCGAGCGCAGTGAAAGGAAAAGCGGAGTGGGAAAAGCTGACTGTCTGCCTCAGATTATTTATTTCTGGAAGCTACATTATTTTTTATTACATCTACGTATAAAATTCTTCACACGGAGCAAGTTTAATCCTCCCCAGATCTGCTAACAGTGTTTAGCATCAAGATATTACTCCAGAAAACTCCCGAGACACCGCTTGTTATTTCAACCGGGAAGATTCCTTTTACAATTACACTGCAATGATGGAATTAGCAGGGTCAGAGGAGGCAGCATGAGAGATGAGAAACAAGCATATGTGACAACCTCCAGGAGATGATTTACACGTGCGAAGCAAAATGTTTCCAAAACTTAGAGCCCTGCGAGCTTGACGAGCAAGTGTGCAAGCCCTTTTGAGAGCTGGGCTGCCTTGAATATATGGGTGGCCACCGAGTCACCAAAATAGGGGTTTATTCACTGGAAAAGTTCAGAAGTTAGGCTGCTGTGGGCACTGAGAGAGGGGAGACCCTGATGGGTCACCCCCAGTCCCAAATGTCGGTCAATTTCCACAAAGGGAAGAGTTAATTGCTGTAGTTGGGGCTGGCATGAAGTGATGCTGGTGCACGGAGCTGCCTTCGACCTTGACGGGCTGGAAGCCTCCAGCACAGCCTGGCCACGCCGTGGCAAGTTTGCCCGAGCAGAAGTCACCGCGAGCGGCTGTGTTCAAAAAGAGGATTGAAGGTTTAGGCTGAAAAAAAAAAAAAAAAACAACCAAAAAAAACCCCACCACAACCAAACTCCAGCTTTCAGGCAGCCTGATCTCATAAAATATTACAATATACAAGGGCAGCAAGAGTAGGTGTTCACCTGTCAGCCTGCTGCACCGAAGACAAGAGCTGATCGCCACTCTCCCAAGCATTGACTTGAGAAAAAAAATCACGAGGGGGGGAAGAAAAAAGAATTTTTTTAAAATAAATAAATAAATAAATAAAAACCAACATCTTTGCTACAGAGACATTTTTAACAAGTATTCCAGAAAGAGCACCAGCTATCAAAAAGGCTGCCAGGACCAGAAGGAGCCATCAATCGAACAAGTTTACATTTCAAAGTTTTTTGAGAACAGTGAAAATGTCTTTACCCTCCTTGATGGGAAAACTGCAGTGCTATAGGAAAGTAGCTATTTGCTGCTTCTTACTGAAACGCATTTCTCTGAAGTGGCCCTTTAACCCTGGGAAGGGTGCTAGAATATATAGACATAAATATATATATATATTAAGTAGTTCTCCTGAGAGTTCTGCTCAGAGCTGCTTTAAGACTGTGGAGTCAGTCTGCTCTCTTTTCCCTTTGTATATACCATTGTTCAGCTCCAGAGCTTCTCTCTGATGTTAGAGATGAACTGGTTAATTTTTTAAAACCCTTTCCTGATAGTATTTAAGAGACGGCAGAACGCATCTGTCTAATTTTGACATTTATCAGATTATTCAGTCAAGTTCCCTCATGTGACACAGCTTTGTTCCCTCGAAAAGAACCTGCTGCAAACAAAAGGCCATAGTATATTGTGCGGCATCGCTGCTCCCAGATGTTTCAAAATTAAACTACTAAGCCTCTCTGGCCCTGTGGAACCTGGAAGAGTCCAAAAAAATGGAGTGACTCTTAACAAGCTGCGTTTTCTGTTTCTGTGCTCCTTATTTCATCCCTGTGCTTGATTTTTCTGAGTCATTTGAAAATGATTAGGCAGCTCAAATAATTGTTTCCTGGGTATATTAGCGGCACTATAATTGTCATGTTTAGAGCTAAAGTTGGTAAAGACTGTAGTGTGCTCTGGAATATTCTAACTTCCAATATACAACAGCTCACGGGTAAATATTTTGAAACTTTTATTACTAGTTTCCCTCCCAATTTTTCCTTTGTTTCTTTGACAGGACCCCATGTGGATTCGGTCTGACACTGTTCCTCATTACCCAACGGCGCTGCCTGAACTCTGGGTGGAAAGGTTGTCGTCTAGCCTTTGGCCAGCATCCTGTGGTTGCTTCCATAGGCTGGCTGTTGCGTCCTCTCCTCTTCTGGGTGGGAAGGGTAAATGACAGGCCTTTGCTTCTTTGTACATGCAGAAAAAAACAAATGCCATCTACCGCTATATATAATTTATGTGAGCGCAGTCACAGCCTCAGACTGACTTATTGAAATAAATTATACTTGGTATAATTCATTTGGGGGGGAAGAAAAAAAAAAAAAGTTATCAGTTACCATGCCAACACTCTTTGTAAATACCATTGGTTCTCAATGAACTCCTTTTGACCCGCTGGTCTGAGGTTGTTGCTGTGTGATGTACATAATTCTCTCAACACTGGTCCATTACTTCTGCTCAGGGTTGGGGGTCAAGCCTGTAGTGTAAAGTCAAAGAGAATTAGCAGCCCTATCAATAACCAGCTGCAGGACTGCAACCCAAATGATAGACCAGAAAAATCCAAGGAAAGATGAATAAAAAGTGGAGAAACATGCGTGTATATTCTATAGTTTGAGCAGCTGCTGTGGACTATCAACATCATCAGGAGACCTCAGTGCATTAGCATAAATTCAAATGACAAATGCACAGTGCTATTCAGAGACTCATTAATTTGCAATGGGTGCAGTGCTCATGACATACTAGTGAAAAATTCAAATGTCTTTGTAGCATCGTGAGTTTAGTTGCGGGACCTAAGTTGCTAAAATGAAAACGTGTGCAATTTTTTAGCAGTTTATTAAATTATGAAGTGTGATGACTATATCTGTGCATCTTTTTAAGCAGATGAGGTCCAGCGTGCTCCAGCACCAAAAAATTGCACGGTTTTGTGCTGAAATCTCCCCGTCAGGCAAATTTCGAGCAGGATCTGAAACACCGGCTGGGCGCTCGCGGCTGCCGCGGCGTGCGGGCTGACATCTCCCCCTTCTGGGGGATTTGCGAGGAGGAAAACTCAGCGTTTTTTCACGGCTTGTGCTTTTTTGTTACGCCTGCCTCCTCCGCCGCTTGAGCCACCGGTTCTGCTGCACGTTCGGAGGAGTCAGAAATAAAATAATGCGGCACGATTGCGGGCGAGTGCGACGGCCTCCCCTGTCGCCCCCTCTTCACTCCCGTAGCCCGCACAGGCTAATTTACACGTGTAGGATGGGGAATGCCTTAATTACGAGTACCTTGTCTTAAGCAGAGGCTTTGTTTGTCTGTACAAAATGGAGAGAAAAAAGATTTACGTCTTTATACGGAGAACACCCTGGCCATATTGCTCTTTCATCACATAAGCTTGCAATTACAGTATAGGACAACTGAAATACACAGCGATGGTGTTTATTCTTAGCACCTTGACTCTGCCCTGCCTGTGCAGCTCCGACACGCTGCTATATCTTTCCGACCTCGACGAACATTGCAAGCTCCACCTTATATTTCTGCTTCCTCTTGGACCTCTAACTATATCATTGCCCGGCCCCGACTTTGCGTGTTTTTCTGTCCACCTGGCTGCCACATCTAGTGTTTCCTTTAGCAGGAAAATATACTGTCAGATAATTGCTAGTCCTTTTTTTGAGGAACAAAAACCTTAGTTTTAGAGTGCAGGAGCCACAACACCTAACTGGTAAAAAATAGCTCACATTTTCAAAAGGCACTAGTGATTTTAGCTGCATAGCCTCCAAAAAAATTTTGAAGCAACCTGATGTTTAAAGACAGGGGAATCAGCTGCCAGTTGCATGTCCAAAACCATTAGTTGCTTTTGAACATTTGGGTGTCTCTGTAAAACACAATAATATTTTATATATACACCAGTCATGAGGTAGCACAATAATAAGAGCCTTAATAAGGTTTGAAGCATCTCCCAGCATATGTCACGCCTCAGAGTGAAAGGAAAGCCATTTCTCACTCCGGCTTCTCATCTGTGTCATGCCACCTGCCACGTAGGATATGGTATGTCACAGCTAAAAAAAAAAAAAAAAAAAAGATACCAGGAAAGAAAAGGATGGCATGCCTCTCCCATCCCTGCAAGGAGTGGTACATTCCTCTGCGCCCCCCAGAATTTGGATAACGGGGTGCCCTGGGCTGCCAGTGGGCTAAGTGCGTGCGGAAAGTGCTTTTCCCTCTCCACACAGGGAAGAAAAGCAGGGGGCACACCACCGAATTATAAATCACTATAAAGTGGGCTTAAAGCTACAGTTTCCAAAATACACAAATGGATTAGGATGCTCGTCTGCCCTCATCTTCCACCCCCTCCCAGGGCTTTCCAGGTAGGTATCTGGGGTGAGACCATAAAAAATCTGCCCGAGCCTGCCATAAAAGTCAGTCGAAACTTCATCACACGCTAACATCATTTATTTTCATTAACTTTGCCCAAACCTGGCATGAACCTCCACACCACTTTGGATCTGAGTTACTGCAGAGAGAAGGAAGGAGTTCGAGATGGAGGCGGCAAATGGGGTGGCAAGGTGCATTGCAAGCAAGGGGGGCGTGTGGGCATGTAGATGTCAGAAGCAGCCCAGGGCCATGACGTTCCTTCCCTCTCCAGGTTTCAGCCATGGGAAACACTAAAAATCCGGAGCAATGGTCAAGACTGGACCTACAGTTATTTTAGACAGAGAAGGGCAAACATCCAGCCACGAAGGCTGCTCCAGGGGATCGCAAGGAAGTAAGAGCCAAGAGCGAGCAGAGGCATGTCTCCATGGCCCCAACTGGTGGAGCAGCACAGCAACCACCCCTCACCTCTCACTGCTCCTTCGCCGCTGAAGCCCCAGTGTTAAGCGACAGGGCAGAGCCTTAACACAGACCTGTCAAATATTTCAGTTACACCGTGTCTGCCCTGACTGGAGTTTACGGGGCAGCTGAAGGTCCCTCTCCACCAGAGGAAGCCTTTAGTGGTCCTCAGCTGGCTCCGGCTCTCCGGTATTTCCCTCCCTCCCTCCCTCCCTCCCCTCTACCCCGGATAAAACCGTAGCAAACAGCACCGTGCCGTGGATGATTGCTTAACGTGATTGTCGATGCCAGCAGGACTCTAAAGCTTCGGTGACAGCCACGGGATCAGAGGAGCCTGGAAATGAACGAGTCGCCCCTCTCCTCCCACCACCACCCTCAGAAGTGCAGAGCAGGAGCTCGGTGCAGCTGAGGATTCAGACCACTGGCTAAACGCCGCTTACGCCTTTTGTGGAGAGGTTGAATTTTATTTTGTGTGTGTCTCTCAAAAGCCCAGTTAAAGGCAACAGGGCACAGGGTGGGTTTTTTTAAGAAAGTATTCTGTATTTCTCATAATGAACGACTTTCCTTCATTAGCAGGCAGCGCTGGATGACAGGGCTTGGTTTAAAATATAATCACCTAATGTCTGCAACCAGTTGCAGAGGTTTCTGTGGATTCAGGACAAATGCACGTCAGGTTTGGCCGTCAATGTGGAAAGCATTTTGTACCTGATCAAGAACACAGGCAAAAGAAGAGCCTCGTTGAGAAGAAGTTGTGTTCTGTCACTGCAAAAGGCAGGGTTTCCTTTTTTGCTTCAGAAAAGCTCCAGCCTATTTTTCTTTTTGGGTTCTTTGTACCCAAAGAGGCAAGTCGCCCCCTCATTTCCAGAAAAGGTACCTTGTCACAGATGTCGGGTGGCTGTCTGGCCAGCAACAGGACTCGAATTCCCGTCTTACAATCCCACAAAATGGGTACTGCCTGGAGAAGAATCCCAGCAACGGCAGTTTGATAAGACAAATGGAAGAATAGATTGTGTCTACAAGCTGGTAGGATCAGTGATATCCCCCCCCAAAATGTGGTCAGTGGGCAAAGCTCTGATCTGAGCTACGCCAGGGAAAATCCAGTCAGTCTACCAGCTTCAGAAGTGAAATGTGTCCGAAGCGGCTGGGAAGAAGGAGGTGACAATATTATTAAGCTTATGACACTGTTTGTGTTAACATCTTTTTTTTTTTGGTGCAGAACATGTTTGTATTTCAATTGGCAAAGTATTTACAATGAGACTAGATATACTCACCACCAAGGGCAATTAATTCAGGGTTATAAAGCCTGTGTTTCAGAACAGGCATGAATAATTCAGTGTTAGGTTGTTTAAGTGTGTTTTGTAAAATAGAGCTGCAGCTTTTGTTTTTCTTGAAAGCTTCTGGAAAAAAATGTGATTTTTTTTTTTCTTGGTTTTTTTTTTTTTTTCTTTTTCTCTTCACCCCTGGGGAGAGCAGTGGCCTTTTGATGTTCCACATTGACCTGCATTCCTTGCTTGTTTCCCACTAACTGGAAGGAAACACAAGTTAAAATGGGAGGCTCGTAAGTAAGGAGTAAAGAGTGCAGCGTTAGTCCTGGGTGTCAAAGCCTATCAAACAGGCTGCGGTGCTTCAGACTGCTTTAATCGTTACCAGCCGTGCAGGATTGTGAAGTTTTACGATGCTGATAAGCAGAAGGCCACACACACGTACAGGCAATACTTGCTTTTGAGTGCGAGACGAGCCTGTTAAATGACTTTACGGAGCCGAGGGGACAGTGTCTGAGCAGTGTCTCTCCGTCTCTGCTTCAGGCACGTCACATTGCCTTCACAATATTCCATGGGCTACACATGTAACCTAAAAACCGGGCCTGGGTAACTGATGGCTGATGGATGAATTTTGTCCCTAAACAGTCTTTACCACCCAGACTCAAGAGACAGCAGAAAGGAGGAATTTTTTTTACAGCCCTTGCAAACTGTTGCCATAGTTCAACACGCATACAGGTCTCTTACAGTCTCCATTAGCGGCTGGGTGGGCAGGGGTTTATCAGGGAGAAGCTGCAGCCCTCATTATGGCTCCACCATGTTCTTCAGAATTTCCGTATTGGAAATATTGAGGAATATTTTCAATCAAGAAGAAGCAGAAACAATGTGCAACTGCCTCAGTGAAGCAGGAAGGCATTAGCTCAGATAATCGTTGTTCACGATGTAAACCTTGCTGGACTTGATATCTTGGCAGAGCTTAAGAAA
The DNA here is from genome assembly GCF_964106895.1 of Numenius arquata. Lineage (NCBI taxonomy): Eukaryota > Metazoa > Chordata > Aves > Charadriiformes > Scolopacidae > Numenius > Numenius arquata. Next base: position 81,863,343 of record NC_133616.1, read on the forward strand.
CTTGAGGGTCTCACCAAAAATGGTCTTACACAGCAGGGCAGGCATGGCCAATCACACCAGTCTTGGTAAGGATCACACGCTGAAAAGCAAACCACCTCAAGGGGCTAACATGGACACAGCCTGGGTTTTTTCACTAACTAAAATCTCTTCGAAAGATGAAACCTTATGGTACTTATGTGGTGGCTGAATTGATCCTTTTCAGGCTTGGCCAATGACCACTAGGTAGCTAGCTGGAGATCATCTCTGTTGTCTGTCCAGACCTCCACAGCCAGAGAGAGGACGATGCATGGTGCAGCAGAAATGCTGGATTTTCACACTTTTCTGCCCATACTTCTTCGTGCTAGCAGGCTGTGAGACTTCTGAGAAGGAAGGGGAGTATGTGCACACCTCCTCTACCATCCCTCAAACCATGTCATGCTCACCTAAACCTTTTCCTGGGGACCTCCACATGAGGGATAATATTTAGAATCATAGAATCATAGAGTCATAGAATTGTTAGAGTTGGAAGGGACCTTAAAGATTATCAAGTTCCAAGCCCCCTGCCATGGGCAGGGACACCTCCACTAGAGCAGGTTGCTCAAAGCCCCATCCAGCCTGGCCTTGAACATCTCCAGGGATGGGGTATCCACAGCTTCTCTGGGCAACCTGCCACAAGAGCACACCCCAGGAAGATTATAGAGAAACATTGAGCCTGGTAACTCGGTGTTTTCAAGATAGTCTTTCACATTTCTATAACAAATAAGATAACACTGCAGCAGACAGGGCAAATTCCACATCAGCTCTTCCCCATGGGAAAAGGACAAACAGGAAAGTCAATATTGAATATTTGCAGTAAGTTGTGTCGCTTATACAGACTGTCTGCAAGGTTACCGTGATTAAAGATTATGATTTAAAGGCAAACAAATGTGTGCCCCAAACCAGCGCTTCTCTTTAGGAAAAAAAAAAAAAAAAAGCGCATCTTTAATTGTTACCCCCATAGTACTTGTTGTAAGGTTGAATTATCATTTTCCCCAGAGTGATAAATCTCAAACGAAAGCTTGGAGGCTGCTGTGGATGGCAGCATATGGCAGATTTGTTTTCCGGGGAGCATTCCCCATTTCTCCTCATTTGTGCTGCAGCCGGAGAGCGGCCTGAGTGAAATGTCCAGCCCTCGTGCATCTCAGGATCCCTGGCTTAAGGAGGGATACACCAAGTGCTGGGAGAGTGTGGGAAGGAAACAAATTGACAAACAGCCAATGGGAAACAGAGAAGAAGGCATTTTTACTGCGCTGTGTTTACAACTTGTACTTTCTCAGATCCTAAAAAATCCGCTGTTTTGCCTACAAGTCTGCAAGACATTAGAGTTCGACTTGGTTAAAAAAACCATGTGTGTCAGTGCACGGTTATTAAAGTAACAGCTTCCCCAAGCTAACGTGTGCTGAAGTTCAGGTTTAGAATTGCCCCGTAAATTCTGACGAAATGAAAAATTTAATAAGAGGATCTTCAAATTGTTAAACCTTGGATGGGGGAACATTTGCAGCCTGCCCCTTCTTGCTGCTTTTATTTCTGCACAAGAGTGTTTTATCTTCTAAAGCCGCATTGAAGGTCTCTAATCTGAGCGTGAGATAACATACAAGGGAGGATATACCTGGTTGTGTGTTTGTCCTGCACCCGCTTCTCGAGTTTGAAAAACAGCTGAGCACAGAGCAGCCAGGAAATTGCAGCGGAGGCAGTTCAAAATATTCCTGGGTAGAAGTATTTGGGAGGGAAAATAACATTTTCAGGGGTCCCTCCTGGGTTTTTTCTCTTTCTCTTCACACTGAGGAATGGTACTGGCTTGTGTTGCCAGACGAGGTGAGCTGTGGAGGGGCTGTGTACCCACCATGCCCCCCACACCCCGTTAGATCTTTGGGGGTCACAGACCATCCGCATCCACTGCTGGGGACAGGCAGCGGGTCTCAAACAGTGGCATCCCTTCCTTATCATGTTTTTAGACTTATTTCTAACATTAGAATAAGTTATGGTCCAAGGCTTAATGGCTACAAAATGCATTCAGAAAACTTAATTTACACCCAACGCATTTTCCGAAAATGCATTTGCAAGTCATAAATAAATTATTTATTAGATATGTTCGAAAATATTGACCCAGGGCTTCCTTAAAGCCCTTTTATTATGTGGTAGCTTTTTTTCAGCTACCTTACAGTAGTCTTCTCGGCCCTTGTTTCACTAACGAGGCCGTTTTCTTTGTTTTCATCATACCTCCTCATTATATTAATTATTTTCTGTTATTCTTTACCTGTCTTTTGCTGTTAAGAAGCTCCTCTGTGGTTTGCAGTGTGGCAGTGTTGTCAGAAATTCTGCATGTTTGGTTTGCTATTGTCTTGTTTAATGAGTATGGACTCCTAGACAGTTTGCAACACTGCATTTCCCATTCTGTAAAACATACACAGTGAAAGAAATAATGTGAGAAAAAAGACTGTATTTACAATAGTTCTGATGATAGCAAGCCTGGTACTGAGCTCACACCAGAGCCAGTCTCAACACTACAGCACTTAATAACTGAGCCACAAAACATAATCAGCCCAAAGTACACTGCATTATTAAGTGCTTGGAATATTTACCATTTTTCATAATACTGTTGCTACCCGATGAAGTACTGGTGAAAATATTGAAATTTATTACAGATTTCATCAAAAAAAGTTTCATAAAATAAATTTAAGGAAGTAAGAGCATCTTCAGTATCATATAATTAGTCATGTCTATTGTTTTTCAGTTAATAAGTAATAATATATTTAACAGTTAAGGATGCTAAGAGATACTAGATTACTGTCTTCTTAGGCTTAGAATCATAGAATCGTAGAATGGTTAGAGTTGGAAGGGACCTTAAAGATCATCTGGTTCCAGTCCCCTGCCATGGGCAGGGACACCTCCACTAGAGCAGGTTGCTCAAAGCCCCATCCAGCCTGGCCTTGAACACTCCCAGGGATGGGGCATCCACAGCTTCCCTGGGCAACCTGTTCCAGTGCCTCACCACCCTCACAGTAAAGAATTTCCTCCTAATACCTAATCTAAATCTCCCCTCTTCCAATTTAAAACCATTACCCCTTGTCCTGTCACTACACTTCCTGACAAAGAGTCCCTCTCCGGCTCTCCTGTAGGCTCCCTTCAGATATTGGAAGGCTGCTATGAGGTCTCCCCGGGGCCTTCTCTTCTCCAGGCTGAACAACCCCAGCTCTCTCAGCCTGTCTTCATAGGGGAGGTGCTCCAGCCCTCTGATCATCTTCGTGGCCCTCCGCTGGACCCATTCCAACAGGTCCATGTCCTTCCTGTGTTGAGGACTCCAAAGCTGGACACAGTATTCCAGGTGGGGTCTCACAAGCACAGAGTAAAGGGGTAGAATCACCTCCCGTGACCTGCTGGCCACACTTCTCTTGATGCAGCCCAGGATGGGGTTGGCTTTCTGGGCTGGCAGTGCGCACTGCCGGCTCATGTTGAGCTTCTCATCCACCAACACCCCCAAGTCCTTCTCCTCAGGGCTGCTCTCCAGCCATTCTCTGCCCAACCTATATTTGTACCTGGGATTCCCACATCCCAGGTGCAGGACCCTGCACTTGGCCTGGTTGAACTTCATGTGACTTCATGAACTTCATGAACTTAGGCTTGGTCTAGGTATCATTTTTTTAAAGACCTGAAGGAGTGATCCCACAAGTGGTGAGCCAGAAGGTGAGTTTGGGTTTGAAATGTGAATACATCAGCTCTGTCACAGATGCTGCCCACATCCATAGTCTTGCCCTCCGCATCCCTGTGCAGACAGAAGAACTTTCACGGAGGCCTTCATCCTCACAAACTACCTTTGCTTTTGGACCTGAAGCAAGAGGATCATACTGGCATTACCAGGCTTTTGGTGGCAAATCTCTCAGATGTTTTTTTCAGAGCTGCATTCAGTTGCACTCTCCCAGCAGTGTCCAGTCTTTTTGATCAAAGAGACAACGCACCTTCTTCCACTGGGTGAAGAATGATGGATGCTGTGTTTGCTCATGCAACGTGGAGAACAGCCAGCGTAAATAGCCTTGGGTTCCTTGCCAGGGGTTTGCGTGGCCTGAGGAGGGAGCCAGGATGGACGTGGCCTGGAGACATTGCTTGAGCTCAAAATTTGAGAATCTCTGCTCTTTCCCATGCCAGGATGCGTGAGCTCATGGTCCTGTGAGAGTGGGAGTGGACAGGTTTCACTTTCAATCACAAGTGAAAGAAACAACCTGGTTAGACCCAAGGACCAAGTGAGGTTGGGGGAGGGGGAAAATTTATTTTTTTAAAAGAATTCTAGTGCCATGGATGTCTCTTATCTGCCTTCTCATCCGATTGTCTTTGTGTGCCATCTTCAAGACTGCACCAAAGACAGTAAGACTGTACTTCATACTCGGACACCAGCTACTCCCTGAAGACAGTCCTTGATAAAAAATGCAGAATGAGATGAACATAACTGTTGTACAAAGCTTATCTTTTAGCTTCATAAGGAGGCATTGCCTAAAATGGACAAGTTTTCTCAAAAAAATCTCTACATAGTAGTTCACCAAGCCTAGCTGAGGCATTTTAAATTGCATGTAAATAGTTTATTAGTTTCTTCTTCTTCTTCTTTTTCTTCTTCTTCTTTTTTTTAATGCATTGTGACTGAGGTGCTTTGTTTCAGGGAGAGAAACAGACAGCAGAGAGACACAAAGCTTCCTGAGCCTCTTCTCTATTATATAGTGGAGTGCATAATTGTTCAGAGCTGCAAAATAGTCTAAAGGGACCTGATTATGCAAATACATTAAGCATTTCTTAAAATCTTCTGAAATTATACCATATTAGCCACACAATTAAAGGGAAAAAAAAAAAAAAAAGATCATCTTGTTTGAGTGTGCATGGTCTTTCCTATTTGCAAAAAAAAAATATGTTTCTCAAAAAGAAGGAATGGAAAAGGATCATGATATAAGCCTAAAACCAGGTTACGAAGCTGGACTGCTAGCTGTCTCATGAGATATAACCCAGTGACAATTGACATTTTGTCCTCTAACCTTACCTCAGCCTTCACACAGTTGTCAGTTCCCCTTGAGCCAGGCAGATCTAAGCTGTCAATTAATAGATAATGTAAGTTTACTTAGATGTCATGTAATGCTGTTATCCATGTGGAAATACATCAAATGTCCTAGTTTGCTCTAAAGGCTATGGCGCTTAGTAAAAATCTTCTCCCATGGGAAGCCTAGGCTTGACAAATGCCTGAGGATTAGTCATAGTCAGCCATCTCTTTGTGATGCAAAATGACATAATCATTGACTTTTTCAAATAGTATTACACTTCTACTTTCTCCAAAGAAAGAACCTGATTCCAGGTTTGCAAACAGTTTAAATTGTACAAATTTGTTATTGAATATATTGAGAATAATTTCAGGAATAGAAGAAATACAATAGCCCAAAGTCTTGCTTAAATTTTCAATAAATTCAAGGATGTCTAAAACCCAGTGTTTTCTTTCAATATTTGGCATAGTTTTGTATCATATTCCTGAAGCACTAGCTAATTGATAACTTAGACCATTCTCCCCAAAATCGCCCCGACTGTGCACTGAAAGCAACAAAAAACTTTGCACAACACAGGTTGATATTCCATTGTAATAATTGTGAATTTTATTTATATTATCTATCTCAAAGTAGGGCATCTTTAAATTAAAATTTTGTTTTAAATAGGACCAAAAATCCATTAAAATACTTATTTTTTTTTAAACCCCAACATCTGAAACATATGGAAAAAATTGCCTCTAGGTATTGAAAGTTGTTGCTTTTATCATACTGTGCATCTAAATTCCCAAGGATGATTGATTTAACGAGGTTTGCACATTAAAAATCTTTTTCTTTGTTACAATAGAGGAAATCACAAGAAAGATTAATGCCCTCTGCATGGTGCCACTGAATTAAAATGTCTTTCAAATGTCTTCACTCCAGGAACACTTCGGTATCCAGGCCTGTACTTAGTAAAGCTTTTCTCAGTGTAAAGAATGTATTAGTCATGGGCGATGAAGCTGGTGTGCTATAACCTAAATACCTGGAATATGCATATATTAGGACAAACTGGGCACTTCAGAAGGCTTTAAAGAAGTGTTCGTTTTTCAGGTTGGTATAATGGATTCCATGTCAGACACGCACGAGGCTACCCAAAGGTACGACATTCAGCCTTGACATATTTTCCCATTCCAGTGGTGTTATCTGACATGAAACAGAGTAATACGCTCCACCGTGGCTTCAAAACTTTCTTAGGCATAAACCCTCAGCAGTATTTTCTTTGCCTGATATGACAATCATCTGTCGCCCTGACATCTACTGCATTAATAGTGTACAAAAACATATTTTCTTTTATAATTTCATCTGCTCTTACAATCATGCAGTACAATCATCTTACAAGCATCAGTATGTTGCTGATCCAGATATTTTCTCCATATTCATATGCAGATTCGGGCTATGCTGTCTTAGAGAGTACCTCAAAATGACCAGCTTGAACATACATTTCTTTCTTTATGGGAAAAGCCTGTATCTATGCTGCATATTCATAGAATCATAGAATCATAGAATTGTCGAGGTGGGAAGGGACCTTTCAGATCATCTAGTCCAACCCTCAACCTAACAGTGATAAAAAAACACATCACTAAACCATATCGCTAAGCATATTGACATATCATGGAAAAGAGCATTCCTGTGGTACCCCACTTCCAACATACACCCAACTTTTGACTTGTGTGGAGGGACAAGGAGAAAGGGTGGAGGAAGAAAGAGGACTACTGAGATAGCTTTTGAGTGTTGGACCATGTCTGCTGGAGACAATATCTGTGCTGGATACAGCATGTGCTGTTCTGTGTGCCCCACCAGAAGACCACTTAATTCACCCCCAGGAAGAGACTGGGAGCACAGATGACACAGGCGCAACATAGATGACTGGACAGTACACCTCTGCGAAAAGCAAGGAGATAATCAGCCTGGTAATGCAAAAAGAATCAGCACAGCCCACTGACTGTTTAGCTTTACACCTTCCTCAACAAAAGTATAGGTGCTATCACATTAACTCCTTCCAGAAAAAAAAAAAAGAAAAAAAAAAAAAAAAAAAGATTAATTCAATAGTTCCTTCAAGGAGAGTGTGTTATATAGAAATGTGCCTGTGAAGCCTGTATATTGGAAAAATCATAGCTCTACTTAAGCATGAAGTAAGGGCATGTATATATTTACAGTGCAGAGAATAAAAGAAATACAGAATCACAGAACCAAGTAAAACTCCAGGTTGGAAAAATCTCTGTAATTCATCAGATCCAGCCTTCCATTGAAATGAGGGCTACAGATTAGGTTATCCAGGGCCACATCAAGACAAGCCTTCAATATATGTCAGGTGAGATTCCACCCCTTCGAGCATTCTCACTGTGAAGAATATTTTTAATATGCAGGCAGAATTTTACCTCAAGAAACTTATGCCTGTTGCCTCATGTCTCGGCACCAAGCATCCTTGGGAAGTGAGGATAACTTATTCTCCATAAGCACCTTTGAGGTAATGAAAGACTGTCATTAGAACCTCCTGAGCCGCCTTCTCTCCAGGCTGAGGAAGCCCAGTTCCTCCAACTTGTCTCCACGCGTTCACCATGCTGGTGGTCTTCATCTGAATCTGGTGGCCTTTCTCTCTTGAGCCAAAGGGACCAAGACAGTTTTCCAAGGTATGGCCTAAGAAGTGCAAAGTGGAGTGGGACAATCATGTCCCTCATCTGCTGGTTATGTTCTTGCTGATGGAACCCAGGACACAGTTGGCCTTCACTGCTGCAAAGTTGCGCTTGTGTCCAGCTTGCCATCCACCTAGTCAGTCCCCTGCATTTCTGAGAGACACGGGTGAAGGAGGCATCGATGGAACGCATCATAACATGACCATGGCCTTGGGGCTGTACAGTCTTCTGAGGTGTGTTAGAGGGTTTGTGCTTGCTCCTGCAGATCTAACCAACAGGTCAACAGAAGTCAGCCTGCCACTATAAATTCAGTCCGTGTTTCATCCACAAAAAAAGAAGAAGAGAACTTTCCCGAGGACTTTATGCATGATTACAGTGAGAATGTGAGACAGATAGAATAAATACAGTCTTGGTTCAAGACAGAGAGAACAAAGAATGAAAATATAGACCCAAGCTCAATAAATGGGCAAAAGTAAATATCAAAAAAAAAAAGATTCTAAGCTGAATAGTGTTGGAAAGTGAAATATCAGAAAAGCAGCTTAAAAACTGAGGTATGCTTTCAACAACAAATATAGTTCTTCAGACAATACGTGAAAATTGGGTGTGCTCTGCCATCTACTATAATTACTAAAACTCATTCCTTATTTCTAGTTTAGCAATATGTCATGAGTTCCACCCAGGCAATTTCCCATTATCCTTCATATTCTACAAACATATAGTAAAAGACAGCACCTGTCATGACAAGCCTTAAATGCACAAGGTAAAAGATAGGGGAAAACATGGAAATGAATCACAGAGAGAGACAAGTGATTAAGTTTTTTTAAATAATTGAAGTGATTTTGAATCCTTTCGCATTTAATAGCAATACCCTTAGTGTTTGGCCCAAGGACAAATGGGAAGTCTGTTGAAGGGCCAGATATTTAGCAAATACGTTCTGAGTCACCATCCAGAGCCTTCAACAAAGGCCCATGGTCCATGAAACATGCTGAACACGGGGCAGGGATGCAGCATTACTGCCCCATCCCTGATACCTTTCTTAATGTTTTACAATTCTATTTCAGGCAGCGTTTTTTTTTAAACAAAGAAGACATGAAAAAAAATACAGCTGGTGTCAGAAGGATAGGATGGACATCTGTCATCCCACTTATTGCGTTATTTCTCAGCAGAAAAAAATCTTTTAAATAATTATTTCTGTTTCTAGGATCTTCATTAAAAGACATAAAATACAGTCTTGTAATTTAAAATGTTTTAAAGAATGAAATGAAAACAAGAGATTAACCCATAATCTTTCACATTCAATTACATTTAGCTGATAAATGTCAATTATAAACATCTAAAAAAGGGTAAAACCAGAGAAGACTGTTGATGTCAGGCAATAAGGTGCTTTGCAGCCTTAAACGGGGGGAATTCTGCCTTTTTGTTTTTCTTGTTTTCTGACCAGCAGGACAGAAATATTTGAAGGGGTAAACCCAGCAATTATGTTGGTCTGCTCCTTGCAGTGGTGCAGGAATGATCATCCTTGTGGCTCTTCTGCCTGCTCCCTGACAAAACCTATGCAACGCAGAAAACACTGGATCATCTGCCTTCTCTATCTGGGACTGGAAAAAGAAAAGGGGAGCAGGAACAACTTGTGCAACTTTCTTTCCCCCTATGTGCAAAAGAAGTACATGTGCTCTGGTGAGTATGGTTGTCCAAGAAGGAGGAAAGCCGAAGGTTAGCAGAGAGCAGAGGATGTGGAGGTGGGAGGATGGTGACCCAGTGTGACATGGGAGTGGGGAGGAGAGGGAAGGAGGACACATGGGTGGGAGAGGAGTGGGCATGGTGTGGGGAAGAGATGTTGGTGATGAGAAACATGCAAGTGGGACATGACTTAGGGCAGAGGTGCAGAAGAAGGAGTGAGATTTGGTCTCTGTCCCAGGGGAATGACAAGAGGCAGACAATGTCAGAGACTCTGGAAGTCACCGGTGGATTATCCTGGTCCCAATTCATGGTGCCACAGCTACAGAGATGATGGATTGCCTCCATAGAGGGTCCTCTAATTTTGATTAAATTAAATGCAAACACGCTGCTTCCAGGGTCATCACAGTGGCACAGGCACTTTTGGGCACCACCATATTTGAGGCACCTTGATGCAGCCACAGAAACCATCTGGGAGAGCCCATGTAAGCCCTCACCTCTCTGTGTTGTGCTCTCCCACCTCGAGACCCTTCCCATCACCACGTGTGCGTTACCCACCTTTCCTGGCCCTGCAGAAGGGACCAATGGAAATAAAACACATAAACCAGCCTGGCACCCAAAAGCATGGTTGGGGCAGGCAGGAGGCAGCCAGCAGCCCTTGAGCAGCCTGAAGTTCTATGTCCCTGCTTTCGAAGCAGAGAAATGGGGTAGGCTTTCTTGGGACCCACCTCAGCAGCAAGATGTTTGACACAGCCCTTTCTACAGAACCAATTGAAGCTCTTTTTTTTCCCCAAAGACACAAGACGTAATTCTGCTGAAACGTCAAGCACTGGAGAATATTTGGCATCCATTTCTTCAAACACACCCCCCAGCAGGTAGCGGGAAGTGTTCCCTTTACAATCCTAACATAGGTGAAAGGAAATTGTGGTTGCGATTCAGCAGATGATTTTTCAGCTGTGCTTTCCTTACTGCTGAAATATTCTCTGTTCCCCTGGACATCCTTAACCTCTCCTTCAGCTGGGTGTACCTCTACTCTTGCAATGCACGTATGGCCATGAAGCCATCTCATTTACCTATTCTTTAACAAATAATGTCTGCTTTTTAAATGTTCCATTGTTCAGAAAAAAAAAGCCAAAAACTTCCAAAACCAAACAAAAACTAGTGTGTTTCTAACCATACATTTACAACTGAATGTACAGGTGTAAATATAGATATATACAATTGAAATTAATAAAAGTTCCTAAGCTGGTAGAGTCCATTCACTCTGGCTGCAATTCCTCAGTACCTGTTTGCTCTTCTCATCCTCCCGGTACTTCAAACCCTTGGAAAGTGATGAAATGCATTCAGTTTCTTGCTTTTTTTTTTTTTTTTTTTACATGTGAAACATGTCTTTTGTTATGTTTCACCTAAAGCACACTTCCAATTTTTACAAAATTAGACTTTTGGTAACCTCTTGCGTGTCTATCATATCCGCAGTATCAGAGCTCTTATTTGTGTAGTCAGTAGTCTGACAAATTATTTTTTTTTCTCTTTTTCTGCCTGCCTGTCTCACTTATTCCCTCTGTTCTCCCAGCATTTTGTTCTAATCAGTAGATAGTAGTGAGCTCTCTAAAAATGGAAAATTGGCTCATCAGCATTAGACTATCTACAAATTCCTCTGTGTTTTTACCTTCTCCCTGCCTTATCTGTGCAAAGCCGTGTCACGCACACTTTTTATTTCCATGTAGCAGGTTCTCAAGCTTTGTGGCAGCTCCATTGTTAGTAACTCATGACTTACTTTATGAAATGTTTGTACCAGACGAAGTGATTCCGAACCCAGCCGTGTCAGAACAATGTGACTGCTTTTATTGCACTCCTTGCTTGCTGGCCCCCACAGAGAAGAGCCGTTACTGCTTTCCTCATATACTCCCAATAATTCCGGAGCGGTTTAGCACTGGTGGAGCTGTATATTTTTTTTTCCATCTTTCGACTGGGGAGGGATTAACTTTGACTTTTTCCACTCCTGGTCCCTCATGTGCTTCCAAAGTCACTCAAGTGGAGACCACAGGCGTTCATGCTGTACGTGATAAGCAAAGTGCAACAGGCGTCTGCTCCATCATATTGATGTTTCCAGCTGGGAAAATATTGCCCATCCTATACTTTCCAGACAAAGAGCCAAGGAGCTGGCTGTGATTTCATCGGCTGGTCCGATATTTGGCCCAGACCTCAACTGAACCCTCCTGAGCTGGCATTAATCTGTCTACGGTGGGTAAGGAGGACAGTGCTGGAAAGTAACACAGCAGGGAAGGCAAGTCCCAGGACTCTCAATATTGGTGTTCTTTGGAGAAAGGAAAAGGTTTCCAGTATTTAGTGGCTAAATTTAATTCCTTGGCTGGCGCTGCCACTACTGAGAGGTCTGCAAGCCGGTGGTGCAGAGGATGAAGATGCCTGGGATCCAGCTTCTCAGCTGGCAGAGGGCAGAACGGAGCAGCTGTGCTGGACAGGAAAACAGCTTCGAGGGGCGACCAGGCTCCTGTCCCCACCTGCAGAGGGTCCCCGTGGCACCATGGGGCAGGGGAGCACAGCTGGGCAGGGGCACAGGAGCCACCGCTGCCATCTTACCCCATGTCACACCTGGAGGTCACCAGAGAAGATGTCCCAGCAGCAAATGTTGCTGGAGGTGGGACCGTGACATCCAGCTGCTCACCACGCCAGGATGGAACACCTCGCCCTGAGGTCTCTGTTGACGCTGCTGCTGCTCAAAAACTTCAGAAAGCATTTAAATGCCATATTTGAGCACTGACAAATAAATCTATCACTCGCCACAGATTTACTGTTTCACTTAAGCTACTGTTCCTTACCTCTTAATGACCAAAATAACAAGCAAGGGGGAAGCGCTGCTGCTTTCTCAACATTTCAGTACATTTAAGGTTGTCACAGTATTTTAATTCTCAGCACAGCTAATGTGTCGTTTGGAGTATGCAGAAAATAGATTTTGTATGTATCTCCAGGAAAGCACTGACCAGGCAGCTTCACCCGTTCTGTCTCAACATGAAATATTGTCATGCCTGAACTAATTCCTTTATGACAGTGATCATATCTCGCATCCTGATAAGTGAATATCTGTGAAACTGGCTCTCACATAGATCCTCGTGAAGATAATAAATGATATTTATCTTTTTTCAGCACTGTTGTATACTGCTTTTCATTTTATCTGTGATGTATCTAGCTAGAGATCAATGAATCCAACCATGACACTAAACAGCTAAATAAACCATCACACTCGGCGCATGACAAATCTCTTGCTATCTCCTGCTTGCTCCAAGTCACAAATCTGCTATGAAGCTTCATTATATTAATCAGAGAAAATCTAGTCCTGTGGTATGCGAGCAGGGGACGTAACAATTTTTTTACAGAGGAGGAGGACAGGGAGAAGACCAGACAGTTTACTGTGATTTGTATGCGATCCCTACAGTATGATCTTACGGAGTCTGAGCCCCCTCACAGAATTAAATATATTCTCACGGTATTTTTCTTAGCCCGGTTTTAGGCTCGAGTTTTATAAAACTTAGTCCCCAGGCTGTTCCTATCAGTCGCTGTAGGTTCATCCCAGAGCACAGGACTGTGCTGGGATGGCTTAGCAGCGGCACAAGAGCCTGGCAAAGCTCTACCGAGCCCTGCCCCAAGGGCAGACCCAACTGCTTATAGCTCCGAGGTCGTCTGAAGAGGGGAAACACAACCCTGTAGGATAAGGAAGTCACTTTGTAGTAGGTATTTTGAGGTTCCTCAGTGGTCATCAGAAGGGATGGGTCAGTTGCACTGGTTAGAAGAAATAACAATCTGGAAATTCAGTGAGGTTTGACAGACTAACTACCTTTTTAAGAGCGCCTTTTTTTTTTTTCTTTTTTTTTTTTTTTTTTTCCTAACATCTGAAATGTTGTGGCTCATTTTGAAAGTAGAGATTTTAAAAGGATCTAAGAATAGTTGTTTCCAACCAGAAGCAGTCACTACTAGACATCTCCTGAGATCTGGGTGGAAAATTTTCAGTCAAGAGACGTTCCTTTTTACCAGAGCTTCATTGTCTGAATGGTGACTGCAAAACGCGTATCCGCCCAGAGTTTGCATAAGTAGGTTGAAAGGGTCGATGGTCTTGGCAAATAAGCACCTGTGCGCTCATACACTAAATTTTCAAGCACAGGCATAAATTTGGGGCACAGTTTATGTGGGTGGAAATGATCCCTTCCGTTACCAGCCAGCCTTCCCGCTACACCTCCCTTCCATGAAAGACGACTGAATCTCAGGAGGCCAGGAGATCCTTTTGGGCAGGTCACCGGGTCCTCCTGGTGAAAGTCACACGAAAAGGTGCTGGACAAAGAAGAAGATGTCCTCTCTCCTTCCCAAAGTACAGCCTTTCCAGGCTCACAGTGCCTCATCTTTATTCAGAAGGGGCAAACCACCAGTTTGGCTGTTCTTTCAGACTGGTTTCAAAATCAGGTCATGGTAATATACTCAAAATAATTTTGAAGGGGAAGAAAAAAAATATTTGGCTAATTTATTTCTATATAGGAAACTTCAGAGATGGAGAATTCTGTGTTGGGCCCATAGGCCAGCTCCTGTTTCCCATGAGGTATCTGAATTTAACACTGAATAACATGGAACTGACGAGGACTGCGCCTGCAGGAGAAAAATTGTGGAAAATTCCTCCTGGGTGCTTCTCTGGGGCTCGTCTGTGCGGTCCATGTTGGCAGCAACGACAAAGTTGGTATAATTTGGGGAAGGTTTTTCCAATTCTGTCTGTCCAGCTATTCTTTTTGTATAGAGAGGGCATTTAAATTTTTTTCTAATGTTTCCAGTAGAAAGCTAAAGTTACCCCCATGCAACCAAGGTACCTAGTGATTATTTTAAAAAAAATTAAAATTAGTTGTAAAACATTCATTACAGTGTATTTTACCTTTTTCTGTAATTAAAAAAATAAAATGTGAAGGACAAAAGCAGGGCCCTTCTCCTACCTCCTTCTTCCACAAGAGCCAAGAGACACCAGGAACCAAGGAAAGTAGAAGATGTCTGAAAGATATTTTAAGGCTGAAGGAACAGTCAGCTAATAATGCAACTGGCGTTAGCATAACCACTGATATAACGATAATTTATAGAAAAATCATGGGTTGTATAATCCTTCAAAAGCTTCCTTTGAATGGGAAGTAAAGACTCCTTAGTGAAAACTTCCACTCTTTCAAGGGTGGATACCTCAAGGTAGGGTTCAAAGGATTTTCTTCACGGGGTTTTTTGTTGGCTCTTTTTTTTTTTTTTGGTGGTGGTGTTTTCTCAATATATAATTTTATAATGATGTAACTTGCATCTCTGTAAATTATATTCCATGTGTCAGAATCAAATGCTCCTAAAATACTCTTGAAAGACACTAAATATATTTCCTACATTCCTTACTAACTCTATGTTATAAAGTAACTGATACACAGCCCACAAAACATCTAAAAATACTGTTTCAGCTTAAGAGATGCCTGCAATTTCTTCTGCTGTGCATAGCTGCAGACCACAGAAACCAATTTGAAAATCCAGTTAGGGTAACATTCAGGAAGTTACAGAGAAAAAACAACTTTTCATAACCTGAGTATTTGCTTTGTTTTATACTGAGCTGCCAGCATGTTCACAGAGCTCAGGGACAGAATAAATTTCCAGTACTTTTTTTTCCTAATGAAAAATATTTTTCCACAGTTCTTGACATTATTGGTCTTCCTACCATTACTATTGTATAAATCTAAATAAAAAAGGAGATACAATTATATCTAAATTGCTATTGTGCATGTTTGTTTATTTCAAGCTGTGTGCAATCTATCCAAGAATATTAACGTTATTTCTAAAATGAATAGACCTCCATTATTTATTTTCTGAGTGTGCACAGGGTTGGGTTTGAATTTTTTTTTTCCCTTTCTTACAACATTAGAAACTGTTGGTATGTCCATTCTGATCCACAACTATCAAAAAAGAGGCCCATAAAAAATGGGTTCATGAAGGCTTAAACCACAACAGGATTAATTCTTTCCAACAGTGCTCTCTTTTCCATGACCTCACCCTTATTTCATAGGATCATAGAATCATAGAATGGTTCAGGGTAGAAGGGACTTTAAAGATCACCCAGTCCCACCCCCTGCCCTGGGCAGGGACACCTCCCACCAGACCAGGTTGCTCAAAGTCCCATCCACACCTTGGCCTTGAACCCCTTCAGGGATGGGGCAGCCACAGCTTCTCTGGGCAACCTGGGCCAGGGTCTCACCACCCTCACAGCAAAGAATTTCTTCCTAATATCCAATCTAAATCCACACTCTTCAAGTTTAAAGCCATTACCTCTTGTCCTATCACTACATGCCCTTGTAAAAAGTCCCTCTCCAGCTTTCTTGTAGGCAACCTTCAGAAACTGGAAAGTTGTTATAAGGTCTCCCCGGAGCCTTCTCTTCTCCAGGCTGAACAACCCCAACTGTCTCAGCCTGTCCTCACAGCGGAGGGGCTCCAGCCCTTGGAGCATCTTCGTGGCCTCTTCTGGCTCCGCTCCAACAGGTCCATGTCCTACTGATGTTGGTGGCCCCAGAGCTGGAGGCAGCACTGCCGGGGTGGGGGACTCCCCAGAGCAGAGCAGAGGGGCAGAATCACCCCCCTCACCCTGCTGGCCATGCTGCTGGGGATGAAGCCCAGGATGTGGTTGGCTTTCTGGGCTGCGAGTGCACACTGACAGTTCATGTTGGGCTTCTCATCCACCAACACCCTCAAGTCCTCCTCAGGGCTGCTCTCAATCCATTCTCCGACCAACCTGTATTTGTGCCTGGGATTGCCATGTCCCAAGTGCAGGACCTTGCACTTGGCCTGGCTGAACTTCATGAAGTTGACATTGGCCCATTTCTCAAACCCATCAAGGTCACTCTGGATGGCATCCCTTCCCTCCATTTCTGCTGTGATGACTTTTAGAGGGAAAAAAATGATATGTAGGAATCACAGAATGGTATGGGGTTGGAAGGGACCTCTGGAGATCATGTAGTTTAACCCCCTGCCAAAGCAGGTCCACCCAGAGCAGGTTGCACAGGAACGTGTCCAGGCAGGTTTTGAAAGTCTCCAGAGATGGAAACTCCACCGCCCCTCTGGGCAGCCTGTTCCAGTGCTCTGCCACCCTCAAAGGAAAAAAGTTTCTCCTATGTTTAGATGGAATGTCTTATGTTCAAGTTTGTGCCCATTACGTCTTGTCTTGTCACTGGGCACCACTGAAAAAATGACTAGCCCCAGGAAAGAGACAGCAGGGTCATTTCAGAGTCTCCTAGAGCACCAGATCCCATGGAGCTAGAGTGGGGAGCATCTTCCACCAGCAGTGTGGTAGTGGCTGGTGACTGCAGGAGCAGGAGGTGGGGAAGGAGCCAAGCATGTCCAATGGTGACAGCAACGCACATGGGTACAATTCCTCCAGTGCCTACGATTAATCACTTTGCCACTGTGCTATGACCAGTGAGAACACAACGTGCCTTGGCTCATTACTGGTCTTCTGCTCCAGGAGCAGCATCACTCCTGGATAGCGCAGGAGAAAGAGAACAACTGCAGTTGTTACTTCCATATCAGCATTATTGGCAGGATCAGATCATAAAAGTGGTCAAGAAACCGGATTAGATTATATATTCTCAAAAAATGGGATAATTTAAAAAAGTTATTACCTGTGGCAAATCAGATCATAAAGAGAACCCAAAAATCATTTACCTAAAAAGTCATCGTGCAGTTGTGGGTCTGCTGCAAGACGGGGTGATGACTTGTGGAGCAGGAGAGCCTGGGGAAGAGCCTGGAAAGGTGAGGAGGGAGGAAGGACCACCACACACCACCTAGGGTGGAAGTCTTCAGAGGGAGCAGGTGAGAAGACCAGTTTCAGGAATGACGTGGACTTTTAACACCATCAAAAGCAATAACAGGTAGGTAGAAAACTCTTTATACTTCTTTGGGAAGCATTTAGCCTACATATAGACATCATTAGTGGAGCTCTAGGGGCACCAACACAGCAGTAAATTGCAGGAGGGAGAAGTTTGTGCTTCCTTACTGATCATGTCCTTATCTCATGTGCCGTGGAATTAATTTTGATTTTATTTTCTCCTCAACAGGCAGTCGCTCCCCTCTGCCTGTAGGGCTCCCAAAATCCACTTTTACAAGCCTATGCCACGCTGCCTGTGATGGAGGCAGCCCGGCCTGGCCCGGGGGTGAAAATCACAAGTCCACTTAGATTTGCACTCCTGGCCAAGTGATGGAGCTCCACCAAACCGCGCATGGGGAGAGCCACAGCCAGCAAACAACACATCCTTCTGTGTTTACCCCTCCCAAACCACCGATGAATGGGAGGAGGCTTATTGCTGCATGTACAAGCCTTTGTTCCCTGGAAAAAAAAAATTACCTCTTTTCATCTTGGGGAGGGAAAAAAAAAAGACAAAAAGTCTAGACTTTTTCTTTCCAGTGATAGCTTTCTGAACCTTTGCGAACGGATTGCTGAGGTTAAAACAAATACACAGCTGCTATCTTCACAGAGGGACTTAAGGTTCCTCTGTCCCACAAAGCCACTTTTTTTTATTATTATTATTATTGTTATTGTGAGAAATGACTCAGTTTGGGGGGTTGTGCCAAGGAGCGATACCCACATGAAGTGGCAGGAAGCTGACGGTGTAATTTAGGAGGCTAGCTGTCTGCAGCACACTGGCATTATCTAGCTCTTGGAGGTGACCAAGGGATCTTAAATAATGTGGGGAAACACTTCATGTTTGACATTCAGGCTTTTTCTTTGTTTGAAATAAGTTTTTTAAAAAAAAAAAAAAAAATCCAGAATCTTACAAAACAGTACAGCTGCTGTGCAATAGAGAGTGAAAAGTACAGATGAACAGAAAGGGAAAAAAACCCACTAACTTTAAGTAAATGGATAGATTCCTGTATTTTAAGCCCTGATAAAATATTTAAGGTCATGTTGAATAGAAGCACAAGGAACATCTCAGGACAAGCTGTTACGAAACCATCATGTAAATGGACAGACACAACCACTTGTCCGGAGAGGCCTCGATATATATTATTTTGAGAAAACTATTTTGCAGGCCCATTTCAGATGATGATGTGCATTTTTCTTAGAAGACCAAGGTTAAGAGAAGGCTGCTAAATAACCTCTCTTGGAAACCGGCTAGCGAAGCGGCAGAGAGGGATGCGGGTGGGATTGCCTGGAGGTGCTGGAGGCACAGCAGCTGAATGTGGAGAATAATGAATACAGAAACACAGACCTATGGGGAAGGGGATGGAATAAGCAAAACCCACCAAATCTCAGCACAAGACCCCTTATCTTCTTTTTCTTTCCCATGGAAGCCTCCAAGATGACTTAGCACTCAGGAAAACAGAGTTTTCCCTGAACCTGAAGCTGCTGTTCAACCTAACCGTACTGAAAGGGCATAACAAACTCTAATTATTTTATTTATTTTTTTTGTGAGAAGCATCCAAAAGAGTATATCTGAGCCATTTGAAATGGACAATGCTCCTGTAGCATCTGTAAGTGGTTCAGTTCACTCTTTGACATGTCCACCAGTATAAATGTAACCTTGGCACCCTCGCTGCTGCCTCAGAGGTGGATGTTCTCAGGGACAGTCACTGGAGGTGAACGTATCCCTGACGACCTGGCAGTCAGACCTGTGAGGTCCCAGTGGAAACCCTCAAAGGCAAGAGCAAAGGAACAAAACAAACAAACCAGCAGCTGAAAACGGAGAAATTTCTCCAATTGTCCCCTTTTCAAAACTTTCTAAAACTTCCGTTTTAATATTATCTGCTTTTAAGCTGCAGTTACCTTCAGCTTCCGAAGAAGTTGTTTGGATTGCCGAGCTGGGACTTTTTTAATTTAAAAAAAATGTCAAATTGATTCAGTCTAGCAATTTCAAAGCTTTCTGTCAAAAGCATTTATTAATTAAAATGTAACTGAAAGAAACCATTTTCAGAAAATGGTTTTGTTGTAAAAGCACTGATTTAAACAGCTTCTAAACTTGCATTAAGGAACAAAATAAATCGGAAAATCCTCAGTGGACTCTGCTCAGGACTCTGGCAGCTTTGGCAGGAGCATTGTGTATTAGATATGCAATGATTCCACCTGTCTGCACAGACCTCCTTTCCACCTTGCCGTTTTGGATGCCAACTAAAGATCCACGTGGGGATTATGTCTGTGCTATTGCCCTGGACTGCCCAGGACGTTACGGATAGGTCAAAGGTTCCCATGGATGTTTTTTCAGATTTACGCAATCATCCATGACTAAATATAACAGACAACCCCACACATTCGGCAGTGAGGAAGTCAAATGTACTGACACGTTTTTCAGACAGATGGACACAGCAAGTCCACAGTTTAAAACTTTACAGCTTCTGTGCTTAGAGACCTCCAGGTGACTTCAAATCAAAATGTTAAAAACTTTTTAGATCAAAAAAGTTCCGCTGCCTAACACCTCCCTTCTTTCCCTTTAGTTTCTCAGGGACACAAAGGGATTCTGCCATAATGTGAAAACATTTAGCTTTATAATAAAAATAAAATATTTAGAAGATATTTCACCTACATTTGGGTAAAGCTGGAAATCTTATACTGCCAATCAACTCCCCATTTATTACAATTTAAAATATTTAGGTTTTGCAGCTCTTTCTCTCATGACAGTGTTTTTCTTCCTTGTCCTGCCACCGTTTAACTTTTAATCCTTCTCTGTGATACTGCACATCAGTGCCCATCTTGGTCTTCAGCATCTGTTTTCTATTAGCCTCCTCTCTTCCTTCCTGACTTGTCCCAGGTTGTCAGATCCAGACACAGGCCTGAGTAATCCTAGTGGATTATTTTTTATTTATATGTGAATACACATACACACACACACACGTCAACACAGCCAACAAAAAATGTTGTATATGTATATCTATAAATACATGTGCAAGTACACCTGTATAACATATGATATGCATACATAATGAGTATACAATATATATACATACATCCCGTTCAAAAGGTACAATGAATGATACACAGGCAAGTGAAAGCTCCACGGTAATAGACATATATTGACATATATCAGACAACATAACTGGACTGAAAATACCACCTATAATGACATTAAAAAAGAAAATGTGGCGTGACCCAGTGACCAGAGAAAGACCCCGGTAAATTTTTTTTCCATCGGTGTTAGGTTCTTCCCAACATTTCATCAGAGGTGAAAGCAAGGTAGTCTAACAGTAACATGAAAAGCTTTAAAGAGCAGTTAGTCTCACAGCATGAGATGCTCTGTATGCAAAATTACAGAGTTTATGATACGTTCCTCGTCTCTGAACCTGATTGGCTCAGGAGACCTAAGTGCTTTATAATAAGATTGCCTCTTAGTGCACATAAATACATAGGCTAAAAATGCTTCAAGTAGACCATGACACAATAAACTTAACTGCTGTGTTATGGGATAGCCTGTCAAGAATTCCTGGTTTAATAACTACTTGATTACCCACTTACTCCATCTGGTAAATATTATGCATTTTCTGGTAAGGACCATTGGGTAAATACATAATTAAAGAATCCCTGAAATATTCGTTCTGGGGCTATTTTTTTTTCTGCAAAAAAAGAACAAGAGAAGACTAACTTAAGTGCCAGAGGCGACACAACTATGAAAGGCTACACCCAAACAACACTCCAAGTTGGACTTTGAGAGACAAAAGCCAAAAAATTTTAATTAAGGCTGAAATGTCTATGCTGATACACAAGCTGTTGAAGAAAAGAAAAGAAAAGAAAAGAAAAGAAAAGAAAAGAAAAGAAAAGAAAAGAAAAGAAAAGAAAAGAAAAGAAAAGAAAAGAAAAGAAAAGAAAAGAAAAGAAAAGAAAAGAAAAGAAAAGAAAAGAAAAGAAAAGAAAAGAAAAGAAAAGAAAAGAAAAGAAAAGAAAGGAAAAGAAATGATGAGAGCAAGAAAGAGAGAGGGAATGAACTATTAGCAAATTAAGATAAGGAAGTCAACTTGGATTTTTAAGCTTAATTCTAAATGTCCTGATTTATGTCAATTGAAGTATGATACACCCTGTATTTATAAAAATATTAATTTATACTTCCTACAGCAGCAGCAAGCAGCTCCATTAATCCGCAGTAGATATTTCAATTACATCACTGTCGCGATGCGCGTGGAACGGTGCTCCATAATCTGCTTTCCCACGTGTCCCTCAGCAGCAGCACGGTGGGGACAAACACAGTCACTTTGCTCCAGCTTCACACGCTGATTCAGTGATAGAATAAAGTACTTCACAGATTAGCTTAGTCTGCAGCACTTAAAGGTCAGGATTTATTGTAATGTAAATCACAAAGCAATTTTATCTTGACAGAGATTACATACTGTTACAATATTTCTCGCTGAATCCAGTGATGCGTTTGCTTTTTCTTGGACTTTAGCCCAGAAAAGAAAAAAGGAATGGCAGCCCGTTTGGTTTTTCAGCAACAACTTAACTCCTCTTCAGATTTTTCAGCACTCTGAAAGAAAGGTATTTAAAAAAAAAAAAAAAAGAAAAAATAATAATAAAAAAAACAAACCACCAAAACCCTTCCATAAATACCAGCAAACTTTGCAGAGTGGAAAAGGGGTTTGTGTGGATGTTAGGCAGGACATCCACCGAGTTACCCTGCAGCAGCACGGTGGATACTCGGCTCCCGTTAGCTGGAACCAAACGATCTCATTACACAACGCTGAAACAGCACCCTGTCATGCCATTCAAAATGCATTTATTTAAAAATTTAAAAAAAAAAAAAAAAAAGACATTTAAAAAAAAATCCACATTTATATCCTAACCAAGACTGCAATGGTAGAGAGCCAGAGCTCAAGCATCTGCTCCACTCTCGAGCCAGCTGCCTTGGGGTACACGGTGCCAGGACTGCAGGGCACCATCCCCTTCACAAGGGCTGAATCAAGTACTTTTTACCACATTTACGGGCAACAAAAGTTCTGTGTGTTAGAGCATTACGTGGCCACAGCATTAATAAACACAGTAGCTTCCACTCTCTTCAGAGTAGCATCAGGTGGGCTCTCCACACCTCGTGAAGACACTTCCCAGCAAAGACTTCAGGGTTGGCTCAGGTACGAAGCACACACATCCCTGGGGTTAACCCAAACCTGCACATTCCCAGGGAGGGGACCACGATGGTTCAAAGCCATCTGGGCAGTGCTTTGGGAGGATGAGCAGAGCTGGTGGCACTGGGAGGCTGGATGGAGAAGGATTCTTCTCCTGTGGAATGACCATGATGGGTTTTGTCAGTGTTGGGTCGATGGTTGGACTCGATGATCTGGAAGGTCCCTTCCCACCTGGAGGAGTCTGACCCTATGGCTCCTTTAACACAGCCTAGCCTTTGGTTAGCAACAAGACAAGTTAAATACCTCTTTCCTTTGAAAGTCTTGCCTCCTTCCCAGCCTCCCTTTCAAAGGTTAGCAGTTTGGGGGCAAACCAGGCGTTTCAGTGAACTCCCTTTTGCGTGGAAAGCAGAAGGGAGGAGGACAGGAAAACACAATGCAGGGTGGGGAAACGTGGAGGCGGGCAGCGGCGTTTTTATAGTCCTGGATACCACAGGCCGGGCTTGATGTGGTGGCTTGATAAGACGTTGAGTTGCACAACCCTTCCCGCAGATGCACTCTCGCATTAATTGCCGGCCCTCGAAGGGAGCGAGACTTGCTGACCTCAGGCTGAGCTTGCAGTCAGGATAAACAAGCCGCCGTGCCAGTGTACAAATCAAGTCTGGAATCTGAAAAGTCATTAAGACAATAAACACGATGCTAAGTTTACAGATTCACTTTTCCAAGCGAAATCACACTTTAAGGCTATATTAAGAAAGCTCTCTTTTTCAGTCAAAAAAATGCAGAGCTGCATATAAACATACAGTTGTACAACTGCTGTGCATATTTTATATTTAGATGAAATGGCAAGTTAGTAGATCCTGATGGATTTTCTGGATTCCTTTCACTGAATTCCCACTCTTTGCGTTTGTTTTTCTTTCATAAGGTAGGATTTCAAAATGCAAATATAGCAAAGAAGTAAAATCCATCATGCGGTCCTGGATCGAGCTCTGGGCCTGAGTCAGGGTACCAATTAGTATTCTCAAAGCTTGCTTCTAATGAGCAGGAAAAGCAGGTGTTCATGGAAAACAGAAAATTATAAGTAATTTCATAAACTTTGTATTTATTATGAAGCTTTGTATTTATTTTAAAATGCAGATAACATTACAGCAATTAAAATGAGGGATTCTTGAGCTGTATTAACATGTCCCAGAACATGAAATAAGAGCAGGAAACTGTCAGACACCAGGAACAGTTTACAAGAAAAGATAGTAAGAACTTGTAATAATTATATTCTTGTTTGTATTAGTTTTTTGATTGTACACACTGGGCTAAGTAAATAGTGCTGTTGACCTGGCTAGTTTGGATTTAGGTTAATTTGTTTATTTACACAGAGATTTTTGTAAGGTACAAAAACAAACAAACAAACAAATAAATAAATAACGAAATAAATCTTCCACATAAATTTGAGACCACTCTTTTGGCACCAACTCAGTTCTAGCCAAAGAGAATGCATTTTAATCAATTTCAGAACACACAAGTTTCTTTCGTTCCCTCCAGTGCAAAGACTCCTTAGTTTATTAATTTTAGCATCATTACCCTTCCATGTAAATATTTCTTTCCAAAGCTTAAAAGAAAAACAGCCTCAGAAGCAGCCACCAGGTTCCTGAGTTTTTTAAAGCACGTTTTACAGGCTGCAATCGAGGCAGGATAACAGCACATTTCAGTAATTTTGATTTTTAGATCTGCCAATGCAAATAAATAATAACCTTTCAATGATCGTAAATGAAATCTGATATAAATACCTACCCCCTGCACATTTTTAGGTGGTCATTTAGCAATCAGAAGCAATAAGAAATTAAATGCTACTAGCTTGTGCTGAATTAAAGCAAGGTCGTATTATTACTATTGGGGTATTACAGCTCGTTTATTCTTTTATCTCATATTATTATTGATCACAGATCAACACAGCAGCTTAAAAACAGTTTCCACAGTTAGCAATTTCCTACTAGATTGCGTATGTTGTATCTTTTTTTTCTCAAACAGAATCTGAATTAACACATCTCTTGGCGTTTAAGCATGTGTCTCAACACAAACCAGCCTGATGTGCTCAGTGCGGTGAACTCACCGCCTCACGTTTTCTGCAGCAGGATGCCATGGAGGAACCCTAAAAGGAGCAAAATACAAAAATTGAGAGCTGCCAGACCTTCTCCATGACTCCCTGGGGCTGCAACATGCCTGAACCTTAAGGAGAAGCCAGGCTACAGGTATCAGCCCACCAGCTCAAACTTTAATTAGAGCAACGCAAGGTTTCAACAAACTTCAGGTGCGAAGTCGCGGCGTTTTCAGATGTCAACACCCTTTCTGTCTCTGAAGCCCCCGGTGCCAAAAACGAGTGCTTCCACTACAATTGATGCAGGAGGAGTGTGAGTTTGCACCTTACCTGTCTTAATCTGCTGGGAAAAGGTGGGAGAGCACTGAGGTACCAGACTGCGGTAAGGAGATGATATCCTTATCTGCCGGTATCTGCTGGGGAGCCCACTAAACCTCACCCCCAACTCTCCGGCTGACCTGCTGGAGAGCAGCTCTGCAGAAAAAGACCTGGGAGTCCTGGTGGACAAGAGGATGAGCATGAGCCAGCAATGTGCCCTTGTGGCCAAGAAGGCCAATGGCATCCTGGGGTGCACCAGGAAGGTCCAGCAGGTCAAGGGAGGTCATCCTCCCCCTCTGCTCTGCCCTGGGGAGGCCCCATCTGGAGCACTGGGTCCAGTTCCAGGCTCCTCAGTTCAAGAAAGACAGGGAACTTCTGGAGAGGTACAGCAGAGGACTACAAAGATGATTAGGGGCCTGGAGCACCTCTCTTATGAAGAAAGGCTGAGGGACTTGGGGCCCTTTAGTCTGGAGAAGAGAAGACTGAGGGGGGATCTGATCAACACCTATAAATACTTAAAGGGTGGGTGTCAAGAGGAAGGGTCCAGTCTTTTTTCAGTGGTGCCCCGTGACAGGAGAAGAGGTAATGAGCAAAAACTTGAACATAAGAAGTTCCATCTAAACATGAGGAGGAAATTCCTTGCTTTGAGGGTGGCAGAGCACTGGAAGAGGCTTCCCAGAGAGGTGGTGGAATCTCCGTCTCTGGAGACATTCAAAACCCACCTGGACATGTTCCTGTCCAACCTGCTCTGGGTGGACCTGCTTTGGCAGGGGGTTGGACTGGATGATCTCTAGAGGTCCCTTTCAACCCCATATCATTCTGTGATTCTGTGGGCCCCATCTCTGGATAGAGCCACTGCTGCAGAATTAGAGAAATTATACACATTTAATTTCCACCCTGTTTGCAAAATATTACGCTTGCTGAAAACGCCTTTTTCCACGTTTCTGCCATCCATCATCTGAAGTAATGGGCAAACGCCTGCCTTCCACCCCATAATTGACATTATTAGGTGTGCTGGATGCGCAAAGACTAGCAAAGAACAGCCAGTCATAGAATCATAGAATAGTTAGAGTTGGAAGGGACCTTGAAGACCATCAAGTTCCAGCACCAAGTTCATCACTGCGTGCTACCTCAATATCAACAGGGGAGAAGGAGATACAAATTTATCCTTCAACCATATCCCAACCTCGCAAAATTGTCTGCAGCTTAATTGTTTATATCTGCTTTTTAAACTCACATGAATAATAAATATAGAGTAAAATAAAAATAACCGGAGGCCTGTCACATGTAGAATATCAAGATTCCTTGCATAGGATGAGGCTAATAATTGCAAAAGCAACGCTGTGATTTAGGAAGTTACTGTCGCTTCCAAGTGGGGTGCGGGTGGTTATTTTCCAGTGGTAAGAGAGGGATGGGAAAGCCTGTTACATTCAAAGGCCGAGACCCTGGTGACTGGGATCTGGGAACTTTCCCACGGAAAGCAAGCTCTGCTGATCCATCAGCTGCATGGGTGTGATCTCAATATTTCACCCCAAAGCTCTGCCCAAGGTGTCAAAAAGGGCCACTGAAAGGAACCAAACAGGCATTTTGCTGAAATACTTTTTAAAATGGTCACACAGCACAATTCCCCATCAGTCTTTGATGCGAGGGGAGAAAATTTTACTTAGCTAAACACTTATTCAAGATAAGTTTTCACTCATTTGAACATATTTAAATTAAAATGCTCTTCCTTAAAAAAACAAAAGTTACTGCATTGTATCTCCAATCACACCTAGAAGAATTTAAAATATTAAATGTGTGAAATAACAAGAATAACAAGAACGAACAAAGCTTTACATTCTTTCTGAGAAAAAGCGTGGTTACTAGTAGCATTAGAAACCGCATTAAAACAACTTCACTCTGGGCAGCAAGCAATAATTTCCATAGCTTTTTCTTCTGGCACACCCAAGAAACGTGCTGTCCCCAACTTTCTAGAGCTTGGGTGCCAAATCCATCTTGCAGAACAATAAGGAGAATAACAGGACCCAGATGGGGGCAGAAGAGGAGGAGGAGAGGCATAACACCACCGTATGAAGCGGCCACCGATCAAAAAAAGTTGCGTGCAGAAGTCTCCAGACCATTTTCTTGTTGTTTGTTTTTTTTTAAGTCCTCTCTCCCCTAACCTTCCTGCACAAGGTGAGGGTCACAATCCCCCACCCAGGAATAAAAGAAAACAAAACGACTAGCACATCTTTGGACAAGCGTATATTTTTTTTCAGTAAATCCTGCACGCCACAAGCAATTAAATCTTTTTTTTTTTTCTTTCTGTCCATTTTTGTTTCAGAATACGTCTGGAGGGTGGGCCCGTCATAGAAACGTGAGCTTTCTGTACGGGCAAAATGCTCAGTTCTTGTTTGTGCCGCACAGAAGTTGCATCTCAGTTGGCAAGTGGTGATTACACGGGCGGCAGAGGCCCACAGGTTTTAAAGCTCTGTGTGTGTGTGTGCGCACACCGAGAGAGAGCTAAAAGATTCTGGTATAAAAATTCCACCTGACATTTGATTATGCTGGTTCTGCCTTTTTTTTTTTTTTTTTTTTTAACTTCAGATCCCGCTTTTTAATCATTACAATGGGTCCCCCTAGTGGGTAAACGCATAATTGACTAATTCTGTCCTTTTAAAAATTAAATTCCACCAACGCAGTGTATGGCATTTGACTACCAAGTGCCAGCTGCCTGCTTGTAGAAATGCGAGCACGAAGAGGTACGGCTAACTTTTGTGCAACTTTTTTAAAAAAAAATAAAGCACAGCTGAAGTAATATATACTCCTGTTGACCTGTTTCATTAAGCAATCGAGTCGCAAACCCTCCTGGCGCATCACTGATGCAGCACAGAAACCACACCTCATAAACACCTAGGTTTAAAACAAATAATGATAATATAAATCAAATTTCTGTTAAGGTTGCCCTGGCTAGGCTGTAATCGGTTTGTCAGAAAGAGCTGTGTGGGAAAGACAACATGTATTACTTTTTTTTTTTTTTTTTCCCTCCCACAAAAATGAGTCACAATAACACTTTTCCAAGTCATGATATTGAGTGTTTCACAAAGTAATGAATTAGATGCTGTTAGCGCTGCAACTGTTTTTATAAATGTGGCAGCCATTATAAACAGATATAATTAGCTCACTCACACAGCTCCAGACATCAGTCCCTATTTTATGAGCTGATGAAGTCTCAGGTAGGAGAGAGGGAGTTACGTTTTGCTCTTTTTAAAAGTACCAGGGGATTATCTGACTTTTATTGCTGACTGAAGCACTGACTCGTGTAAGGCATCCTTCAAACTGCAAAATCTTGAGCAGGTTGATTCCTGAGCAGAAGAGGAGGCCACAAACTATATTCTTTAAGCCTCCAGGTATTTTTGCCATTTTCTTTTAATGCATTTTTAAGGGAGGTCTGTAGTATGAGCTACATTAATTTGCATTTTTTACTAATTTCATATTATTTTGCTTGTTTGCTTGTGATAGTGATTTTTAAATATATATAAATATATATATCAATCACAAATACCATACAGGTATTTTACTTCTTTCTTTTTTGCATATTACTGTGTAGTTTCAATCTGTATTATTGTAGCTTTGCCCTTCACTAAAGACGAGAGCACTAGGTGGCGGCGTTTTCCCCATCATGACTGGATTAAAATAGTTCTATTACACGACCTTGCACAGCTCCTTTTTCAATGGTTAACTGTTTTCTAAGACCTTTCTTTCTTATCCTACATTTCCATTTGCAGCTGGGACAGTTGCTATGTTGTAACCCCCCTCAAGGAGAGGGCTGGGAAGGGCTCCTTCTGACACCTGGGAAAGCCTTCAAGCAAAAAATAAAGGTTACAGAACTTGGTGTAAATTACCGCAAGTTTCTACCAACACAAATCGTCCAAATTCTATACACACCAATAAAACGGGCTTTATTGCCAGTCAAACTTCAAGAACACTTCCTCAAAAAAAAAAAAAAAAAAAAAAACCAAAACCAAAACCCACAAATCCCCCCCAAAACCCCAAAAACAAAAAAAGAAAAGACCCTTTCAGAAGTTCATTTTATGATATTATAATTAATACAATGCTTTCATAATTAAGGTCTGCAATAAAAGTTTATCTAGATATCATAACATTTCTGCAAAACATTCTAGGGAATCTTACTTATAAAGTGTTGTCTCGCTACCCAGGGGGAAATAGATGTCACTTGGTAAAGTAATCCTTTCCTAAACCAAATCTTTATTCTTTTAGGAGGAATATTTTAAAGGAATTATTCCTTTAAATTTATTTATTTATTCCTTTGGAATTGCTTTAAATATTCCCTTATAAGTGAAGTAGTTTTCAAATTAGCAAGGGCTAAAAAGTGGCAAGTACAACCTCCCCTGGCTAAACATTCATACGTCATTTCAAAAAGACCTACATATGGAAAGTTCCCACTTATTATATATTCTGAGAGCTATCACTTCTGACTGCCGGTAATTGCCAATATGTTCAGTTTGCTTAGCAACAGTTTTACAGAAGAAGAACCATTTGCACTATCACAAAAAGTAAGATGCTTGCAGATTCTCTAGATGTTTACGATGTTTCTGCTGATTTTCTGTTAATGCGTGTGACATCCTGGTGGGACTGTCCGAGTGGATTTCTCAAGATTTTCCCCTTGGTGTACCTTGGGGAAGGCAGAAGCCCTCAAAACACCTCTTTTTCCCTTTGTGGAATCTGTGGAATCATTTTTTTTTGTTACTCAAGGAGGAAAACATTCTCAGCATCCCTACCGACTTAGGGGCAATTATCCCTCTGCAAGAGCACTACAGAAAATGACTTCTCCAGAAGTTTGGCTCGTGCCAGCCGCTATCTTCTACAAACTCTTGACCTGAATGGAAAAGTCAAAGAAAAATGCAGCTCTCACTTCAGATCTGGCAAGGAAAGCTGCAGCCGCAGCCATTATCTCCTTAATAATAGGACCCAGTTTGAAAAAAAACGAGTAAATGGTTGCTCATGGAGCACTGCATCCACCAGATGAGAGTCAACAAAAAATCCCCAAAAACGTGAGGGGTTGTGAGCAACTACAAGCAACCTACGGGGCAACTGGAGTTAGTGCGGCTGCCCTTATCCTCTCTTCTTGTGTAATTTGTGATAAAAACCTCTGCTAACGAAGTTCACCAAGCTGTGCCATCTTAGAACTCCTTGTGGCCTGCAAAACTTGCTCAGGACAGAAGTTTAGAAGTTGAAGGATGAGTTACAAAGATGATGAGGGGACTAGAACTCTTATGAGGAAAAGCTGAGGGACTTGAGTCTTTTTAGTCTGGAGAAGAGAAGACTGAGGGGGATCTGATCAACGCCTATAAATACTTAAAGGGAGGGTGTCAGGAGGATGGGGCCAGCCTTTTTTTCAGTGGTGGCCAGTGACAGGACAAGAGAGAACGGGCACAACCTTGAACATAAGAAGCTGCATCTAAACATGAGGAGAAACTCTTTTCCTTTGAGGGTGGCGGAGCCCTGGAAGAGGCTTCCCAGAGAGGTGGTGGAATCTCCGTCTCTGGAGACATTCAAAACCCGCCTGGACACGTTTATGTTCAACCTGCTCTGGGTGGACCTGTTTTGGCAGGGGGGTTGAACTAGATGATGTCCAGAGGTCCCTTCCAACCCCATATCATTCTGTGATCTCTCCATGCTCAGCTTCATGCCATAACCATCATATTTACCTCGAGACTGGCATTGTAGGAGGTTAAGTGTCCTCCTGAGCTACAGCCATGGTGCATGAAGGTGTAGCCATGAACTTGATGGGAGGCCAGGCGCAGAGAGATCAACATGGACCCAGATGCTCTTCCCTTTGGGCTGCTATTCCTCTTGTACAGGCCTGTGGCTCAGCATGGACTTCTTCTCACTTGCCCTTCTCCTCCGAGCTTGGGGCCAGCTGGGTATCTTCCCAGTGCTTCTCTGTTCATCCTGCCCTTCAAAAACTGCCTCTTCGGCCTCTGTCACCAGCCAAGACATTGTGGTTTTCCTCTTCGCTGAGCTCCAAGGGCACAGTTAAGCAAGGCTGTGCTGGACGTAGCAGAGATGGCTCTGGCCATGTCACCAGAGCGTTCTGCAGATGTTCCTGAACCCAGCCAGAGCCTCCACACGTTGAGGAATATGTAACATTAACATTGGCATTTCCTGACTTTTGATGACTTAACTTGACACAGAAACCTTCCCATGAATAAACACAAACCAAAAACGTTTGACACGACAAACTTAGTGTTGAAAAGACTGCTCTAAAATAAGTCAGCAGAGGAACATTTGGTGCACAGTGTACTCCAACGTGGTATTTTTATTTGCTTGGAGGTTCTCAACTTCCTCAAAGTTGCATGGGATTAATTGGGGAAGTGATAGACTAGTTGGCACAGTTAAACTGTTGTTACTGCAAGCTCTGAAAGATAAGTGCCAGTGGATTTCAGTGCCATGGATCATGACATTCCCTTAGATGCCATTTCCCGAGTTCCACCAGACATCACTGCCCTCCACAGCAGGTCCCAGGTACTCCAGATCAGTATTTTAACACTAAGTCCAGAGATACAAGACACATTCACAGTGTGGCTTTTAAATATGGAATGACTGTTGGACCTTGATACTCTTCTACAACAGACAAGACTTAAATGCACCACCAAATGACTCTCTTCCTCCCCCAACATCAAAGCATGAAAAGACAAAAAAAATGGGAATCTGCATCCTGTGATACACCAATGGAACTACCAAAAAGCACCAGGATAGGTGCAAGTCCCACAAAACACAGAGTTGATGCTGGGGCCAAGCAGACAGTTCAGAGCTTAGACCTTACCAAGCTGTGGACTCCAAGCCATCACAATTACTGTTGGTTGGTGAATATCAAGAAAAGCCAGCAGAACTTGCAGTACCCTCAGCACGCAGAACAGCAAGAAGCTCCCATTCGCCAGCACAAAACAACCATAGAATCACGGAATTGTGTAGGTTGGAAGGGACCTTTAAGATCACCTAGTCCAACCCCCAACCTAACTCTGATAAAAACCATCACTAAACCACGTTACTAAGCACTGTGTCAACCCATCTTTTAAATACCTCCAGGGATGGTGCCTCAACCACTGCCCTGGGCAGCCCATAATGGTTTTGGAATGCAAAAATCTCCTGAACAACAAAATTTAGAGAAAAAGCAAAGCCAAACATTGAGACAGCATCACCTAAATACTATGCTCGTGATGATCATTTATTTTTCTTTTTTTCAGTGCCATTCTTCCAATCTGAGCAACTTAAAAGACCTCTCCAGTTCACTGGCCTGTGCTTGCGGAGCATCGTGCTGTTATCCAGCCCGTAACAAGTACTGACACATCTGCAAGAATAAAGTTAGATTTTTTTTCAAGTACCTCACAAAAAAACTGGAAATAAGACCTCAATCCAGAAGAGACAAAGCGCATCTTGCTGGAAGAGAAAAGTGACACCTATCGAGAAATAATTACCGTCTACGAAGGAACCGAACGGTGACATTCCCAAAAAAGCCAGTTGTTCAACAGCCACCGCAGAGTATTAGAAAACTGGCACATACAGAAAAAAGATGTGATTTTGGGAGGAAAATTTTTTTGATAACTATGAAGAGACCTTTTAAGTTCTTTATCACTTTCACTGTCTGCAGAAAAACGAAAAAGTCCCGGAAATGTTCTACATCAGAAATTAAAAGCAAAGCCAGAAACTGCTCAAGTGGACAATACCTGTAGTGTTCCTAGAAAATACTCATTAAGAGCAGCTCATCGGCTCAGTCCCAAACACTAAACCTTTTCCCTTAAATATTCACCTCCTAAACAAATCTGCTAAAATTGCAAAATACCGGTTTAAAGTTTGGTTACATTTGGTTTTGTTGCTTGGGTTTTTTTGTGGTTGTTTTTGTTTGTTTGCTTGTTTAATGGTAGGGGTTTTGAAAAAAGTCTTACATTTTATGTGGGGTTTTTTGATTCTAAAGCATTTTACTTGACCTGTAAGAAATTTGCTGTATTTATTCCCATGCAAGATTTTCTTTTGCATGGTAGAATCCTTAAAGTCTCATTTCCCCCTTTCCTAACTATTATACTTAAATGATTATAAATGAGTATACTTAAATGAATATAAAAATATAAAATGAACATAAATGAAATAATATATAGCAGAATTTTTCTCCATAAAGACCAATTTTCACCCTGCAGACATTTCACACCATTTACTTTTTGAGCAAGACCCTGTTCATAAAATCTGCCTCTACTGTAGTACAAAGGAAGTTTTACTCAAACTTTAAGACTGAGACATTGACTGAACATTAGGATGCCTACAATTTCCTGGCAAACGCCAATTACTCCTTCACTGCCACAAATTCCATGTTAATTCCAGCCCTATCATTTTTCATTATTATATTTTCATAATTGCTTTTGGAAAAAAATAAAATCAAAATGAAAATAACTCGAGAGGAAGAATGTCCTTTCCTAGCAAAGGCTATTTGTAAGAGGTCTCTCCGAGTGAGAGTGGAAATACCAGCTGATGAACACAGACCCTAGTGGGGTTCTACAGGAGACGTCCATTCATGTTATTCCATCACTTATACGGAGTCACTGCCGGTCATTTTGAATTGCTTTCTGTATGAATGGACTAGTATTGATGGCTTAAAAAAGGGCAACTCAGTATCTCACAGATAAGAATGTTACAATACACACTTGAAAAATATTAGGAAAAAAAAGACCTATTAACTTTGATGACCTTAACCTCTGAGTTCCGATAAATTCCAAGCGCTGATTGTTTGTGCAGGGCAAACCTGTTCATAACCTCAGGATTACAGACAGTTAAAAGGCAGCTGCTTTTCTGGCAATAAAGATGAACAACCAAGATTTAAAGTTACGTTTTTTTATATATAAGGAGAGTGAAACTTAAAGAAGAAACCTGAGTTGATATGTAGGAAATGTGGAAGATCAACCCACAAAAAAGCTCTTCTGGAAGACACTTGGCAAACTAGAAATCCATCCAGTCTCTTCAACTACTTTAAAAGTTTATTCCCTGTGATGCTTTTCTTCTGACGAGGTATTACAGAAAGAGCACTTACTCATCGTGAACAGTTGCCACTGTCTCCACAGCCACCAGAGCTGTAGATACTGAAGAGAGCTGCTGGCTGACATCTGGATGATTTAAGCACATTTTGATACAATTTATCATCATGCCCTTTGCTATCACACAGGGGTAATGCAGAATTTATAAATTTCATCTTTGAGGATGCAAATACTGCTCATTTAATGCTATCACTCATCTAGAACAGTGGAAGTGCAAGACTATAATGAAAAAAAAAAAAAAAATCTTTTCCCTGAACGGTTTTACTTTATAATCCAGTTCAGATTAAATTACAAAAAGAAGACTCTCAAGTAGCAATTGTAAAGAATGTTTTATTAAAATGGAAGTTTGTCAAACCTTATGTATCAAAACTAAGGCCACAGCTAATACTAACACAAAGTCAACCTCAAAAGGTTCTTATGATACAATTTAGAAATCCTATACAAAGCTATTTTACAAATGAGTACTCAAACATTCTGAAATGCAGCATTACTTACTTGTTCTAAAATGATATATCATTTATTCTAGTGATAGTATTTATCGATACAAAATACTGAACTATCACTGCATATAACCTGTCTTTATTTTGGTCCTGTGAGGAAAGTAATTTTCTGCATGACTCCAGCTACAGAAATAAATGGAAGTACAAAACATCGTAATGGAAGCTGCCAATGATTCCCCCCTTTTGTGCTGAGTTCATTTCTTCTCTTCCGATGCTAAATATCTCCAGTCATAATAGCAATGAACTCTTCTTGATTGACTGTAGAAAAAGAGAAAATCATTAGTAAAACAGCAAACATTCATAAAGCATAAAAGAAAATAATGCATATCTGCATTATACTTTTTACTTAAAGGTTTCCCAGTTAGTATTTGTTATGTCTGATCCATTACTAATCACGGTCTACAGGTTTGGATTTTTAGCTTTTAGAACAACCGAGATTTTGCACTTTTTTTTTTTTGTCACGTAAAAGGAAAAGTCAGAATGCAAGTTTAATTATGTGGAATACTTAAGCCAGAATCTAGCTCACAGATAACGAGCTATTATTTCTAATTATGAAAGTAGAAATATTCTAAAAGTAAAACAAGATAGAAAAAAAACATTGAGAAAAGTATATAAAGAATGGCTATGCAAAACTTAATACTTTATTATGATGATTTTTTAAGATTTATAAAAATGTTTAAGTGTTTAATGTTAAAATGTTGAAATTTTATTAAGTAAGTGCTTCTCGTGCAACAATGCTGCAGCTCCAGCTATGATCAAATTTGGGTTTATTCTTAGAATCATGATTCAGACACATCCACCCCCCACACCCAAACCATGGTATTCCTCTCTCTCTCTCAAACCTGTAACACTCGCCAAACACACAATGAATTTTAAGATCATTTACAAATGATTCCATAAATTAGCTAGAATGAAAATGGACTTTTGACAAGCTTTTCCCCATCTGAACTTTCTTCATTCTTCAGTTATAATTAACAGAAATTTTATACAAATGTACTTGAAGAAATTAAGACATAATAATAAATTAATTAGCAGTCATTAATTATTTTGCTGCACTTATACCTGAGCTATTGACCTTACTCATATGTTAAAACAGAGCCACTGTAAAAGAATTAACCAATGAACACGTTCACTCTGCAACTAATTACTGTAGCGGGGAATGATTAGAGTAAGTCAGTGGTACGGAAAAGACCACACACGTATGAAGAATTCTCACTGACCATTATCTGTCCCAGCCAATGTGCTTAAGCTATTCCTAAACAAAACACTGAAAAGTAAGAGCTACGTTCACAGCTAGAAGAAAATGAAACATATTCAACTATGTTAAAGAATATATATTAAAAAAAAAAAAAAACAACCTAAATCTGCCCTGTTGGGACGCATTTAAAAAAATATGAAACAAGTAGATTTAGCCTAGCTTAGGACCCTATACTCTGAAATATTAGTCCATCACATAGCTACATCACATTCTACTACACATAAGTGCTATGTTGTCTGTATGACTGCAATTCCACATCTTTATCAGAGACAGTAACAGCACAAACGTCCTCCCCAAAATATTCTCTGGTTTAAAACATCTTTGTTAAACAATGCTGTGAACTGGAAATGTAGCATTTTAACGACACACAGATTCTGTAACATTCCAACAAGCTGCGAAGAGAAGCGTGGTTACAGTTCCCAGTAAGGCAGGTAACCCTAGTTAATCCTCCTCAGGATTAATGGATCTGCTCACAAGATAAGGGCAATGAAATCGGAAGCAAACAGAGTCTTTCCTAGCATCAGATTTCCCTCAATTCCATGACGTAAGTAATCGTAAGAGAATGAACTAGTATCACAGCTAATATGAAGAAAGAAAATGTTAATTTGGACTCTGTAGACTGAAGGAAGCATATTATTTCAGTGGAGGTTTTTTTAATTTTTCCTAATTCTGTGCCAAAATCTGAGACCTAGGACTGGATCGTGTCTCCTACAGATGCATCCACACAAGATAAAAACTATATGAACTGACAGCATGGAGTTTCTAAAAACAGTCACACTCCAAAACAGAAGTCATTCCTAAGACCAGGAATAAGAAAATAAGGTTATTTACACTTTCAAGGCCAACAGAAAAATGTCAAAAATATCTTCTTATACAGAAACTTATGTACAGTGTACCAGTATAGCTCAGTGGGTTCAAGCAGCCTGGGTATCACACGACAGACTTTATTTCACTATGAGCAAAACAATGTTCCAAATGTAAGAAGAAAACCACAAGTGGTATTATTCCTATATTTGAAGCGTCAATTAGAAATGCTACCAACTAATAGTTTCAGAATCTTTTTCTTGGCAGGAAAAGAAGGAGAATTAGATGACAGTGAGATTTTGCTACATGACCCAGATGTTTGAAGCTAAACGGAACAGTGATTCACAGGATTATTTACTTTTTCAGAATGAATCTTAAAAAGCTAGAAACAGCATCAGTTTTCTTTCAAGAACAGAAAACACACAGTAACTTAAGGATAAACAGCACCATGTACAAACATTATGCTGTCAATCTTCCATATTCGATCTCGTGCTTGACTGCTCTAACAAAGAGAATGAATGGATGAATGAATAAGAGGAAACTGAGCCACCCACTCTGAGCTGATCAATTTGAATTCAAGTATGTAGCACTAACCCAAAATAATTATGATTCAGAAACCTTCCTGAAAGGAGCTAACGGTCTACACTCAATTTGTAGCGGCCAAATAGCCACATGACAGAAAATAACCCATGATTCTAGCATCTTGGTTGGCAGCTCCAGGAGGGCAACCCAGAAAAAAAAAAAATGTGCTTGTAGATGACTTCTACTCTTGCCCACTTCTACAGCTACACCCTCAAAAAATAAAAGTAACATGAATCTGGGGGGGAAAAAAAAAAAAAAGGAAAAAATAAGAGTAAAGCTAGCAGTGCAGGGTACTTACAACTCTTCCTTTTAAAAGCAAAACAAGGTCAAAATTAAAGTATCTACCTAGACCAGCAATCAATCTAATGGACTGAGAAAAGAGGCATCACTCCTTGCCTGCTATACGCCTGCTGAAAAAGGAAATAGTTACCCTGTTGTCTACCAGAATTATCAGCTGCTATTGTCAGCTGTGTCAGTGCACAGAGAGGTGCCTGAAAACAGGATTTGCAGCTTTCACTATACTGACCTGCCTCAATTATCCTATATGAACCACTGAGAAAAAAACAAAAATCTATTTTCTCAGAATGCAGCTCCAAGAATATCTGATCAAGCAGTGAGATAGTTCAGGGATTGAAGCAGCAAGAAAAATAACACTTAAAAACCTAAACTGATGTTTTTCTCCCATTTTAGCTCCCTTAAACATCTCACCTGTGGGATCAGATATCGCCAGTGGAAGAAATGGGTGGGAAGACACAGCTGGGAGTGTGGAGGAACAGCAGGATTATGCACTATGGGTCTATTAAGGAACCATGGCCTCCGACCATAGAGAGAGGTCAGAAAACAATAGCTCCAAGAGGAAAGAGATCACACACTTTTCTCAACACTTACTTTAGCAGTAGCAGTGTCAACATTAAAACTCATCTGTCAGTTGAATCACTGACCTTTCACTATCTTTGTCTATTTACATCACTGCAATGGAACAAAAGGTTCTCATTTCCTCACCACTGACCACGCTCAAAGTGTCCTGTTCTCCCTCTTGAAAGAAAAGGAGTTGTTTCACTACTGGAGTAATTGTATTCCTGAGTGTGGAGTAACATCTATCTCAAAGAGCATCGAGGGGAGGTGTGTCTGTCACAAGGCTGACAAGACCACCTTTTTTTATTTTCACTAGTATTGCAAGCTTTGAGTCCAACAGATGTGATGGCTCACAAATAGAAATACTGTTGTAACTGGAAAAGTTGATGAACTGCTGGTGAAATCTCAGACATAAGTCACCACCCTGAAAGAAAAACTCAGCAGTAGGTTAAAAATGCAGTGTTTATTTACATGGTCCCAAGTGAGTGGTCCCCTGAGACTCAGATATTAAGGTTTCTGGTGTAAATATGAGGGTGTTTTCAAGTCAATGAAAAAACACCAAAGTTTCGGTGCTCATGAAGATTTAATAAGCATAGTATTAAACTGGATTGGTTAATTCATTCTTTATCTAGCTAATAAATCCCTCTGCAGTCCACTCTGTATGGACCTTGTCAATTGCCCAGAGCCATTTTTCACAGTGTTTCTCAGCGCTCTTAAATTCAGAAGTACATTAAAGACCCATCCAAGATGATCCTGCATAGACCCAGGGTACAGCCAGCACAATTTATTAGCTTAATACTCCATATCTGACTAACATGCTGAAATTGCAACAGTGACATGTCACCACGTAAGAAATACTGAGTAGGTTTCTCTTAGCACTTTAATCCTTTTACCGATTTAGAAGGAAAAAACGATGCAATGTAGGTACATAGTATCTCCCATGTACCAGTTCAATTACTTCCACCTTCAGCTACACTTTCACCAATCTTTTAATATCCATTAGTTTAATAAGAGTTAGTGGTAAATCAACTTGAGAAATCAGCTTGATTTTTAGCCTCCAAGACATGTTTCCAGGACTAGTACCTGTCAAAAACAACAATTTCCATTACTTACAGGTTAAATTAAGTTTGAGCTGAAAGTTATATAGAAGGATACCAAAAAGGACATTTTCACAACACAACTACATTTAGGAAGGGGAGAAAATTAAGAACAGACTGTATGAGCTTCTATTTGCTAACACGTACTTTCTCCATCTCCATCCTTATCAAATTCTTCAATCATAGCCCGTAGTTCTTCATCAGACATATTTTCACCCAATTCTCTAGCAACCCGGCGCAGGTTTCTCAGACTTATTTTACCAGAGTCATCATCATCAAACAATTTGAATGCCTTGAGTATTTCTTCTTGTGGGTCTCTGTCCAATATCCAGTCTGTCACTGTAAGAAGGATATTTAAGTTAGACTAAAAAAATTCTGAAGGGTAAACTCAGACTGACCTCAGCAGACTGAGGCAATGTGACAAACCTACACTTCTGATTTCGCCTGTTCTTTCATTTTTATATATTTCAATTCAACGTGCATATTCATTTGGCTGTTATCTGACCTGTCTTTCCCATCTCTCTTTTCTCAAGCTGAGTTTCTCTTTGGGACAAACCTGTTGCAATGGAAAGCTACACAGCTATTTAAACACACTCATGCTTTCAATGCACTTTCCAACAGAAATTAAAAGGATACACACGCCTACTCTGTTCCAAACTTACCTTTCAGCAGAAACATCAGCTCTGAGAGATGCAGACATGTGGTTCTTTTTTTTTTATTTTATATGTTTTGATCAGGATTAATTTTGACTTGGAGAGAACACTGAAACACTACGTAATGAAAAACATTCACATGGAACCTCTCTTTTAGATAGAAACCCACACTAACAAGAAACAACAACAAAAAAACTAAGCTGAGGGGTTATGAAAAGGACACTGCTATGAGCCGCAAGTTGTTAATTCTGAAAGGATTAATCAGTCTTTATTATTGCTTTTATCATTTTTCAGTTTCTGTAACAGAAAAGACAAACTTGACACGTAAACTATTTTTCTAGTAATTATTCCAGACATTTCTGGAACTAGCCATAAATATCTTCATATCTTTGTACCTGCTAGTCGTGTATTACAGGGCTTCCTATTTATGACTTTAATCAAGCCATTAAAAACACATCAACCCCATTTATGCATAGAGAACCACTTAACATCTGCTACTGTCTGCAGATGGAACGCCTGCTCTGGCTGAGCAAACTTGACAGGGAAAAGTCAGATTCTAGCTCATATAAGCTCACTACAGCAATGAAATTTATATGTCTGTATAAATACATCAGATCTATACTAAATTTAAATATTTGCATTTAAGACAACTACACTGCACAAAAAAATTAAATCATTTGAAGTACTCTACCTTTTGTGGCAAAAAGACACCTGCAATGTTAGCTGAAGAACAATAAAACACTAGTTCTTTAAATACTATAGGTAGCACAACTGTACAAAATAAGACAAAATGTAATTGCATCTTCATACATTTCAGATGGGCCACTCCTACATGTAAAACCATAAATAACATTAAATTATGAGAAACTGATGGCTCAAGAATTGCTTAGCTAAATTCAGCAGCTTTTCACAATTAAAGCTTCTATAACCTATTTCCTCTAACTCCCTGATCTTTCTTCTAGAAGTGGTATCACGTTCAATTCTGTGTCAGGGTCATATTGCGTCATAGCAGCACTCAAATATGATTCAAGTTTTGGGACAGGTTTGATGGCGTTCCAAGCATATATAGTGCTTTCTACAAGAAACTTCCTAGCTTCTCACAGCCCTAATTGACTGCCCGTATTGATAGCCAGGACAGAACCAGGAAACAATGAACAATGGCAGGACTGAACATCAGGAATTAAGAAAGAATTATGCAGTAATTACAGTATATTCAGTAATATAATATCATACTACAATGATGCAACTGTAATATTATTATTGTTATTAAATCAATACTCTCACTTTTTTTTATTTTTTTTTAACTTAAATCAGGACTGATCACATGTATTTCCCTGTAGGATTTATTTTTTGTTCTTTTCTGACTTACAATTTGCTATAACCTGAAATACACCTACAAAAATATTATCTGTCACTAACAACACATTTTGTCCAATCCTAAACTGTTAATTTGTTAAAATTTACCACATTTCAATCAATAGCTGGTTTGCCACATTAAGTAGATTGCTACTCATAACCAAGAGGAAATACACATGTGCTACACTGGGGTTCAGAAAAACTTTCAGAAATCTAATACCTTGAACAAGTGGACTGGAATAATGAAATAGAGAGATAAAGCTATACATGGAGAAATCCAACATAGCTGATTTTTTTGGTAAACGTAAATTGTATGCAGAAGTATAATCTGTATGTAACAACCAAAAAATCTTCAAAGAAAATGCAACTTTAATCATTAAAAATTCTGCAGATCACTACATACTCAAAGTATGTCAAACTGCACAATGCACAATCTTCAGATGAAAGAAACAGCCTAATGAAATTCCACTGTTTTTATCAATAGTTGAAAACACTTGAAGTACAATATTTAACATCTGCTTCAATTTCTCTTATCTTTCGTTATATATGAAGTCTGCATTCAGTTTACAGTTTGTCTGTGTACACACTCCTTCCCATGAAATTCAACGCCAAACACTTTTTCCACAGCAGGAAGGAGAATATTACAAAATCCATAAACAACACAAGAGTATCTATATTTTAAGTTAGCACTTATTCCTTTGTGTAAGTTTGAAAAAGATTAGGACTGTGTATACTCTATTTCCTTTTATGCTGTGGCTATCATTCATCTTTACATATCAAACCGAGTATTGGCAATACAAAGATTTATTTTCCTCCACTATTGATTTTTATTCAGAAAAAAAATTGAATCTCCCACTTCTATTTCTTAATAGTACTAGATAACTGAAAAAGTACACAAAGTACTGATTCCAAATTGTAGTCACTACTATAGGCTAAGTTTCGCTAAAGGTACACAATCAAACACATACCAACTTCATTAAAATCTTCGAAGGTGATCTTGCCTGTCGCTTCTCGATCATAATCTTTAAGTATTTTCAGTACATCAGCTTTTTTCACATCAAAACCCAAGGCTCTCATTGCCACCTTTTGGGATAAAATGGAAGTGCAACCATATATGAAGATTAAAATACGGATTTAACAGATTTCTTTTTATTTTCAGTAATTACCTTATTGCCCAAGAAATAAGGTGCATATTAGTTG
This sequence comes from Numenius arquata, assembly GCF_964106895.1. Classification (NCBI taxonomy): domain Eukaryota; kingdom Metazoa; phylum Chordata; class Aves; order Charadriiformes; family Scolopacidae; genus Numenius; species Numenius arquata. Next base: position 81,905,624 of record NC_133616.1, read on the forward strand.
TTTAGCAACGATAATAAATAAAACAAATAAAAGGAAAAAAGCTTTGGATATAAAAATTGCCTAAAACTACTACTAGCAAACGGAGTATCAAGTTACTGTGAAAAGCTAGCATTTGCATTTTCAGGGACTTTACTGACTGGACCAAACGCTTCTTAGGTCAAGTAGATTTATTTTTTTTCCTCACTTCCAAAAACATTTCTAGTACTGACCTTTTTTCAAAGATAAAACTCAAAATCATTCTTCAAATTACTTTTCTTCAGTACTCATACTACATGTCTATGGGTTTACAAGTTCACTTACAGGTGACTTCACTGCTTTTCCAGTGAACAACAAACCAACCCATTTTTCATTTTTCAATTAGGTTAGGTGTACATGTTTTGTTTTCCATTTGAACTGGCAATTCTCAACACAAACCACCTTGATCTTCTCCAAATTGATGAACAGAACCAAACCAGAACTGGAAAACCATAATCTTATTGGATGTAGCCATTCAAAAAAATCTATGCTATATGCTGATTTTGTAGAGAAGGAGATAGTTCTTTTATTTATATATTTCTGTTCTTCTGTAGTATTACCTTCAGGAATATTTAATTAGACAGCTAAGAAAGAGTTTTGCAAATAATCATGACAGTTAGGAATTCAAAGCACACCACAACTGGGAAAAGCGTATCGACAATCCAAAACAGTCCCAGTACCACCCCACTCACTGTGGCTTCCAGCAAAGACAAAATACCTGAACTCTGAAATAAAGAGAAGGGCATTGCTCTACCTAGGACATTCCTGTAAAAACAATTAAAGTAAAAGTAAGACTTTTTTTTCCCCCTCTTTGAGTTGCTTCGTAGAGCTAGAATGTGGAGCCAGCAGGTTGGATTAGGTATTCCTTCCCAAAAGAATCTCACCCAGTATGCGGCAGAAACACCGGCCTCTCCAAAGCTGCTTTTTGCAGTATAGTGCAGTATAACTATAATCAAATTCGTAGAAGATTTAAAGAGCCTTTAATAAATGCTATGTACTTCTTCTAGAGACTTGTAGGTAGGAGGACTCACTAGGAAAAACTGCCATGCTAACCTCTATTTGCTGATAGCTATTAACTGAAGAAGCCTCTGTGGCAAAGGGAAACTACTGAGCCTCCCATACGTGCAGCAAAAAGTACACCTCACCCCTACAATCCATAGGCTCCCTGGTGAAAAATGCCAAGTGGGTAACCTCTGGCTTGTAGTCAGCAGTTTTACAAGTTTGATTTCTACCTTTTACCTAAGAATCTGAAACCTGCGGATTTTCACAACACCAAGCTTCAGATTATATAGTGCCTTTAAAAAGGACCAAACAGCTTTTCAAGAGCTTTTCCTACTTAGTCATCTGTCCAAGCTAAACCCTGGGGAGCATTCAGACCAGTGTTATGCAGGATGCTAGAGCAATTCTGTCACTGCATCAAGCACAGTGTGGAAAGAAAAGCTCATTCTTGCACCAATGCAGTACTTCCTTTTGTTTTTCCACCCCAAATACCCTTGCTCCTTTAGCACAATCCTTAGATCTTGAACATGGAGTATTCTTTAAAGGTACAGCAAACATCTTTAAAACTCACTAAGAAACAGACACATATTATCCTCCATACAATTGTTTAAATGGAAAAAAACTTTTACCTTTAATTCATGATAATTTATTGCTCTATCTTTGTCTGTATCGAACAACTCAAAGGCATCTTTAATTTCTTGCTTCTGTTCCTCACTCAGTTCTCTTCTCTTCTTCTTTTTAGTTTTGTCTACTGAAAGCTCATTCCTATATAAGAAGAAAGAAATTAAGTGCAATTAATTTCTACTGGGAAGATACCACTGCAGATAACATTTTCCACCAATAAGAAACTTGCCGTAATTGCACAGGTCCCATTCAGTATTTTCCCAGGTTGCCCTCCCAGTTTAAAATAACACTTGAAATAGACAATTCCTTCCAGTGAAAGCTGAATGACACCTCCACTCCCCACCCGAAATAAAATCGGCACAGCTGTTTTGGTTAATAAATAACAACACTAATAGCAGGTAGAAAAGCTACAAGTTAAAAAGAATACTTGAGGTTACAAAACAGATTCGCAATTGAAATGATACAACTCCTGAAAACACTTTATTTCTAAACTGTAGCTTAGAACTAAGAAAGTGTTTTGAGACAGCCAGGCTGCTGGAGGCTTAACTAGCCAGACAACTGGGTGTCTGGCTACTAAACTGGGTGTTAGGTGCACAAATCGGCTTTGTTGCCAGTAACAGTTCTTAGATAAATGGCATTCATGGATTCTTTAAAATCTTTTAAATCGTGTGCACACACACACTATTCTAAAGACTTTTTGCTCTGTTTCTGGTATATACATAAGAGACAAGTCCCCCAGATCAGCAAATCTTGCTCAGGCAGCACTCTTTCCCTTGGCTAGTCTAGAAATAAGATGAAATTATCAGATAACAGACAGAAAACACATGATTCGTATACTGGGAACAACAGCTGCAAAAACCTAGACAGGATAGTACTGATTGTTAGGTCCCAGTCGGTTTCTCACATTGATAAAAGATACTTCGGAACCAAGCTAGTAAAGTGTAAATTTTGGCATGAATAAACCACAGTTTAAGCAATGAGACTGACTGCTGTATCCAGAGTAACTGCTTGGTAGATGTCCACTTCAGAGCAAGAACTTTTAAAAAAAGGAAAAAAAGAAAAGTACATTAGAGATAACAAGTGATATCAACTAAGCCTGTTACAGTACTCAAGGTACAATTCTTGGTGTGAGTGTTAACATGCTGGAACTGTTCCACTGGGAGACTGGGGAGCCTCCCCCATCATCAGAAATTTTTGGGACCCAAGCGGAAAAGGTGCTCAGCAACCTCATTCAGTTTTATGTGGGACCTGCTCTGAGCAGAAAGGTGGACTGGATGACTTCCAGAAGTCCTAACTATTGTGTAATTCAGATTATGCTGTCAGGAAAAGGCTTTTTTACACTTATTTGTCTATTTGCACCAGAGACAAAATGTGTACTGTGTCACCTACTGTAAAATGCATTAAAACTACTGATGAGTAAACAGAAATCTGCTTTTTAAGGATATTTATTTTCCAAATCTCCTGTAATAAGCTGCTTTTTCTTCTCCTTTGTTAAGGATTTGCTAATTTAGTCAAACTCAAAGATTAAACACACAGCTGGGATTTAGCTTTCAACAACCACTGATCTACACCAGTAAGAATTCCAAATATAGACAAGAAAAGCGCAAGCTGCACAAGCTGGACCCACCTCAGACCACAATATTCTCCAAGAGTGAGAAGTCGTTAGCAGACCCGTTGGGACAGCGTGATTTCACACAGACTTCGGATTACTATAGCTTTTGGAAGGTCTAAAATAACTCTGAGCTGGCTACATAATTAGGACTGGGAGAGCAGCTCAGATCCAGGGAGCCCGTGTTTTGTGAGCTGCGATGATGAAATCCATTTAGAAGCCTGAAAGCAGATTAACGCCGAACTCTTCAGAAAGAAGGATCTGGCTACTCAAGTGTTTATTTAGTGCTCAGCATAAAAGGATTTTTTTCAAAAGATAGAGCAGGACTTAAACGCAAGTACTTTAGTGCTACCTCTTCTACAACCATTTCTACTGTATGAAGCAAGAAGTTCTCAAAACTTGAAAATTAAGGGTCACAGATGTCATATATGTGTATTAATTATGCCTGAAGACAAGGATTTGCCAGGTATGGACTTCACAGGCCCCCTTTATAAAACAGTTACTGAATGTGAATTAAAAACAACATAAAACCCAACAGCCTAACTTAACAGGTATTAAAAAGCTTTTTGAAGTTGTTGTTACTTCAGGCAACCCAGAAGCGAACCTCTCGGCGGCAGACACCAGGGGCCTTACCCTCCCTGAGCAAACAGACGGCTGCGGGGCCTCATCCGCCCACGGCCCCCTCCGCAGGGATCAGACAGAAGCGGCGGGAGGCTGCTGCCGACCCTCACCGCCGAACACCACCCAGGCCCCGCCGCTGCCCCCCTCACTCCGCTTCCCGCCGCCATTTCCCCCCGCCCTTCCTCCCATCAGGGGACAGCGGCGCCCTAAGGGCGGGCGCCCCCCCGGGGCCTGAAAGAGGGCGAGGGGGGAACCGCCCAGCTTATACCGACCTCAAGGCCAAGCTCATGCTGCCACCGTCCCCGAGCCGGGCCGCGGAGGGCCGGGCCAGGCCAGGGCGGACCGGTCCCCACCACACCGGACCGGGCCGGGCCGCGCTGTCTGCCCCGCCACAGGGCCTCACCGCGCTCCCTTCCCCTTGGAAACGCGGCATAACGCCGCCGCCCGCCAACCCGCGCCCTCTTCGTCACGCCGCCGCCACCTGATTGGGCGCTGGCGGCGATCTTCCCGCCTCCGAGAGCAGAGAGGCTCGATTATTGGCTGGAGGGCTGCCGCTCAAGCCCAGAGGGGCGGGGTGTTCGGTGCGGGGAGTCCGTTACCCAGAGTACCGCGCGGCGCAGACAGACGTGAGGGGAGGTGACCGCGGCGGCAGTGGTGTGTTCACCGGTATTCGTTTGCCCCTGGCGCGTCGCGTTCCTGGGGGCGCCTCGGAGCTGGTGTGTCGCCTCTGCTCGTCCCTCTCTAGCCTGGGTGCGTTATGGCTGTGGCAGAACGGTCACCGCGTCCCCAGGCTCTTCCCGCTCCCTCCGGCGGTGTGTGGGACGGCGCCATCTTGAGTGTGACGGTGCGACGGGTTGTTGAGGAGCTGTGCGGGGCGGCCTTCCTGCCTTCCGGAGCTGGGGAGCGGGCGCGGCGGCCGCTGTCTGCGCGCTTGTCTCTTTGGCAATGCATTGGAGAAGCTTCCTCAGAGAAGTGGCCCCTCTCAGTTGAGCATTGGTACTTGATGTTGCACCTTCAGGATGGGGTCTGGGAGTTCAGCATCAGCTCAGGAACATGGGGACAAATGAGGTTCAAAAGCGTCTTCACTGACATAATATTCAGAGTACATGGAAACATTTTTATCAAGCCTTTCTGGTATCATACTGACTTTGCCTTCCTTAAAATTTTGGGGAGAAGCAACTATATTATGTGAACACTGGAGATCTTAATGCCTAGTTCCAGTTCTCATTGCCATTAATACTTACGTGCTTTGCAAACCAGTGAATGAGTGAACATTACGTATTCCGTGGGCGGGGACAATACTTACCTTGCTGATAAAACACTGACTTGGAAAGGACACTGCCTTGGTGCTGTGGTCACACAACAGATGTCCCTTGTGCCTTGCCAGGATGCTCTGAGCAGACAAGGCCCTTTTATAAACAGTGCTGAAACTGCATAGTCCAGTGTTACCAGGTGGTTGCTCAAACCTTTTGCAATACTGTACTAAGCAGTCTGGCTAAATTCACTGAAAAGACGGGGGCAGTGAAAGATGTCTTCAGGCATTTCAGTCTTGCTGCCTTCATGACTGACAGCCTGTCTTGAAGGTGTTTTACAGCTGCAGGCTGTAAATAGAGCTGCAGGCTCTATTACTTTTCCAGTAATAGATCAGGAGCAGGTTGAGCCTGACTCTGTTGGATCTGAAGAGCTGGAATTGGTAGGTGCGCTCAAGACAAAATTTTCCTGAGCAAAGTCAAGCAGAGATGAGGCTTGTTTGGCTGGTAGTGTGCTATAGGCAGTCCTGCTTTGGCAGGGGAGTTGGACTAGATGATCTCTAGAAGATCCCTTCAACAATTCCATGATTCCATGAAGTGAGCAGAGGTGCCGTCAGGTGTTTGTAATTGGCCTCTGCTAACATGGTAGCTTTGTAACTAAAAGCGTAAATTACTGGCAGGTTAGACCCTCAACCTGGGCTGTAATGAGATTTTTTGATTAGAGTTTTTTTTCATTTCATTCCTTGCTGTTTGAGTATGTCTGCAATTAGATGCATTCTTCTGAGTAATTGTATGTTTGCTTTCAAATCTGTTTTTCCCCCTGTTTGAAGCAGGGAGTTGAGTACAGATCCTGCATACGGGTCTCAGAAGTTTGTGCCGGTAGCTCTGCAGTCCGTCCATGCTGGTCACATCGAGGCAGTAGGCACTGTATAGTAAACAAAAAAGCAAATATACCTGCAAACTGATGTTTTTGTGTGCTCTGTACAACATATTTACATGGACGGAGAGAAGAGGAGAGCATTAACTGAGTGGTGAGAACACTCACTGGAAATGTGGGGGTAGTAGGGTTGTGGTCCTGAGTGCACCAGCAGCCCAGAATTGCCCTGTCTCACCCAGGACCCACACCGACGCCCCCTTTGCATATTGGTGCTGGAGCTCAGCCCAGGGCCCTTGATCCGTGCCTGAGCTGTGTCACAGACAGAGCTGTCCTTGTGCTTATTGAGCAGACTTTGTGGCCTGGCCCTGAACTTGAGTCATCAGCTGGTGGTTGTCTGGCAGCCACCAGGCTGCTGGCAGGTCTGGTTACCATCACCTTCCCTGCACTCCATGGGGAGGTCGCTGTCCGTGCTTGTGTTGAGGTTGCCCTTGGCTTCCAGCGTGTCGTCTCTCGTGGAGCACTCCTGTCCTCAGTGTTCCTGGCAGGTTGACTCAAATACGTGATACCAAGTGATCTTCTGGGTATGCTTCCAGGAATTGGACATCCATGTTCAGGTCTCTAGTTCCAAACTTAGCAGATGAGCTAGAAAATTTCCTTCTTGCTTCCAAAGCCAAGAAGGTTGCCATGACCACATCTTGCCTAACCTGGTTAGGTGACCAGTGAAGGCGGGCTTGAAAAAATAAGGGCAGTTAGGGTCTACAAAATCCACAGGAATAAATGCACCCCTATGTGCTCTGCCTCTAAATTTGATTATTCCCAGCCAGTCTCATTTGCAAATGTAGGAAGGGAGCGTGTCTTACCATTATACCATTTACAAACCCCAATGTTTGTAGTGATGTTGTTATTCTTTGCACTAAACAGTAATATCTCTAGGGCAGAAGTTCTCCAAGCAGATTCCTAGTGCAGCTGGTGCTGTTCTTGGGGTGCTCTGGAAAAACCTCTGCTCCGGAAACCAAAATGCCACTGTTTGTAAATTTAGTAAAGCTGGCAGCAGTGCTCGCATTGCCCATAAAATGGAGATGCCAGGAATTCAAAACTGAAAAGACAGGCTCAAAATATAACAGCTAAAAATAAATACTTGATTTTGGGTATGGTAGCTGTGACATGCAAACCCTTACATTTTCAGAGCTAGCAAAACCCCTTCTAAAATTACCTCATGAGTGGATAAACTAGAATATCACTGGCATGTTCCTCACACCTAGGTATTGCCAGCTTAATCAGGAAAATAATTATTTGTGGCCTGCACTTGAAGACTTTATTATTGGCTGTATCTTTAGCTTTTAATTCATTTCCAAATTCATCTGTTGCTGTATGAAAGCCATTTTGGGGGCTGTCTGCCAGCGGTATCTCCCCTTTGAGTGAATATGTTGCCTTTTCTATTCCTAATTTCATTACTAGTTGAAACGACTGTACTGTTCTTTGTCCCAAGCTGAATTTGAGGGTCCAGGAGATTACAAACCTCATCCTGGCTGTTCAAAATAAGATGAAATATCAGAATCTTCTGATGTAAAGCAACAAGCTGCTTTGTCCATTGAATTAATCCCAGAATTTCTAAAGGAATAGTTTTGCTTGGGCAGATTTCATGCAAGTTCGAGTGTTGTTTGTTCCTGTCACTCTTACAGCAGATCATACGGCACAAAATCAGTGTGAAAATTTAAAGCCAGATTAAAAATGTATCACATGTCCTTGCCAGTTTGATGACAGGAGATGTTCTGTGTTCATCTGGATCAAACTGGTACATCCGTTCCCAGCACCAAGCAAGAGCAGAACTGGTGGGATTTTTCAGTCTTGACTTTGCTGGCTTACCTCCATCTGGATCTAGCTCTGGAACAGTCACAGAAGTGTTGGCCAAGGATCTTTCCTGAATCCTCCTCCCTGCGTCAGGGTTCTTTTGCTTGTTTGTTTCCCCCATGCTTTCCAGTTTTAATTGCTGTTGGATGCCTTGTGACCTTCCCAGGACACTGTTGGGCACATATGGGAAAATACAAAAAATCAGTTATCACAGAGTGTAGTAATAGGATGAGGGGTAATGGTTTTAAACTGAAAGAGTGGAGATTTAGATTAGATATTAGAAGAAATTCTTTGCTGTGAGGATGGTGAGACCCTGGCCCAGGTTGCCCAGAGAAGCTGTGGCTGCCCCATCCCTGGAGGGGTTCAAGACCAGGTTGGACGGGGCTTTGAGCAACCTGGTCTGGTGAGAGGTGTCCCTGCTCAGGGCAGGGGGATTGGAACGAGATGATTTTCAAGGTCTTTTCCAACCCAAACTATTCTATGATTCTATGATTATATTGGTGAGATTGGCCTATCCAATAACAGCTGAATAGTTGGAGGAATCATGTTCTGAAAATGGTTTTGGGTAGCACAGAAAAAAACAAGAGTAGCTTTATAACACTGTGGGTTTCTACTTTAATCTGTAATTATTACCCGATGAAGCCTATTCTTTTATTTTCATGGTAAATTTAGATGCTTTTTTTTTTTTTTTTTTGTGCAGAGAGATGTAGTGCCTGCTGGCAGCTTCCTGTGTGTTCCTCAGCAGCTCTGCAGACAGGCAGATCATCATGGCTTTTACTGTAGGAATATATAGGACAGGGGCAGAGAAAGGGTATTCTGCCGGTACGTACTCTGTAGAAGCATTAAGTGACTTTGAGGTACAATTACAGAAAGCAATGCAGTATTAATGTATAAGCTAGTAGTAAAGTGATTTAACATCACACTAGAGTTATCTGGTCTAATTGTGCACCTTGGAGGACTAGCTTGCTTTCTTACTAGCCTGGATGATCCATGTGCTGTACCAGCGCATGCAGTGTAATATAACCTAACTTTTTTTACCAGCAAAACCCCTATGTAGTATTGAGCTTCAAATAATGTTAAATTTAAAATAAAACCTAACAAGTGTTTTCAGATTGCTTTTCAATCATGTCTGTTTGTGTTCTTCCTAATTCAATTTGGGAGCGAGGGGGCTGAAAAAGAATTCATTATGGATGAAATCTGGTTGAATTTTAGACAGTTCAGTTACTGCTTAATGATTTCAGTAATACATGCATTAATTAAAAATAGTAACTTGAAACAGTGTTGGTTGAGTTCTTGGACCTAAATTTTAGAAGTTAAACATTCAGAATTCCTCTTTTGCCATATATTTTTCCACCCTTACCTCCCTCCCTCTTTCCTAACATATCTCCATTTCTAGTTTTCTTCTGCTACAGATGTCTGCTTATAAAAGGCAAGGTGTTACACTAGGCTTTAACATCGTTTTTCTAAAGCTCATCCTGAGCTCTGCTATATAGCATCCTACAGTCTAGGAGTTAACAGTAAGGACGCTTTTCTTTTTTTCTGTCTGTGAGAATGTTCTTTTTAGTGGCAACATTTATTTCGTAGTCACATGATGGCAAATAGAGGTGTTCACTGGTGTAAAAATAAAATGAGATGCTGTTGTACTGGAGTAATTTAAATGACTGTTTCATTTCCATGTGTATTAGAAAGAAGATTCTAAAGACCCCTTACTGCAGAACAGAACTTGGAGATTACAAGGGACCAGAAATATGAATGTGAATCAGCGATACGATGTATTAGGAAGGGTGCACACCTGTAAGGCAAGGATGAGCTTGTTCTATTCTGCTTGGTCCTGGCAAAGCTTGAGTGGCGTACAGTTTTGCAGAACATAGTTTAAGAGAGGAATAAAACTGGAAAGATTTTGAGGGAAAAAGGCATATTAAATTTTGCCTTATATGTTAGGCTTTTAAGCTTATGGTAGCTTATCAGTTAACATTTTTCTGCTACTGTGAAACATCTGTGAAAAGATGTTATATTGACACTGCATCAAAGAGTAACAGCTTAGTCTGTAGAAAAGGGTAACTTGGACTCAATGTGAAGAGAAAGGTCTGAGTTGACCATTAAACAGTAAGGCATTGCATAATGACATTTATGACTGCCTGTGAGCCGCAGGGCTGCCCTCTCTCTGTTGGGTTTCTTATCTTGGGCTCCAGACCCAGTGCTCTAGACAGTGGATTTCAGATAATGTGAAGGAAAAGAGGCCATTTCTCACAGTGAGGAAGAGGGAGAAGAAGGGTGGGAGAACTCATGGGGAGGCAAAGACAGAAGTCTGGGTATGAGTGAGGAAGCAGCAGCAGCGGATGTGGGATGAAGGAAAAAGTTGGTAGCAGGCCAGAAACATGAGGCAGTTGAAGGACCAGAAAGTGAAAAAGTAATGGAAAACAGGAAGAAGTGGGAGCAGGCAGACTTGGCAACTTCTAGTTTTAAGGAAATGTTCCACTTCTCTGCATGAAGGTGATGCTAGGTAACCTCAAGATGGTGTTTCTTTGCCTTCTATTTTTAAAAATACCTAGAAATTATGACTGGACTCCACAGGATTATAACATTTTTTTTATTATGGTTATCTATGATTATTTATGTGTAAACTGTTGTTTAACATCACAAATATCTTGACAGATTACATACCAAAACTTCCCATTTGACTTTTTTGTTAATTCCCCAGTCTACCAAAAACTGCATTAACATACATTTAGATTTTACAAATAAATCAACACAGTTCTAAATCCCCAAGATGATGCAATGTGTAAACTTACAAAGTATGCTTTAAATATTTAATCCAAGTAGTGTTAAAGGGACACTGTCAAACTCTTATGACTAAAACTTGGTAATTCTTAACAAAAATAGGCAGAGCCAGTTGTTTATACTTAAGACATATAATTTACCTAGTAGTGAATTTCTTACAATACAAAAATATTTTAAGACCCTTAAAAACTACTTTCAATTAGATTATAGCAGCAGTTCACTAACATATCCCATTTTGGGCTATGTTCACGTAAAGCCCTCTTCTGAGCTAGGAAATTATTCCCTAGATTTTGGTCAAGGAAGAAAAAAACCAGGCAATTGCTCTTATCTACATGTATTTTATGGACTTAAGCATGGCTTAACAGGGCATTTTGACAGGGATCTGGACATTTAAGGATCTTGTAGCTGATACTGAGCACAGATTTAAACTCAAGTGATGGGAGAGTATCTTTCCTTTTGAATGGGCATGCCTGTGAGCCTTCTCTTAGGAGCTCAGGTTTTATTATACAACAAAATCTGGTTACAGGGCTTCTAATACTGGATCAAATAAACAAACCGATAGCGGTGCAACACAAAATACTAATTCAACGTGACCTCACTCTCCTAATAAACATTTGCAAAATTTTAGCAACTGGCGTAACTACTGGCAGGCTTTTTGACAGAAGAGGTCTCTGTCCGTGTTACCGCACAGGGTTATCACCAGTGCTCCTACAGCCTTCACAAAAGCACAGAGCAGGATTACTGCTCGTATTACACCACAGGTGGCTAATTTGAAGGAATTCAATTACTGCAGGGCAATCTGTGACATTATGGCTACATCCAGATAACTGCTGTAAGCTTCAGTGCTAGGTATTTCTTCAGCCATTCTGACTTTCTCACTTGCCACCTAAGGTCTGTGATTGCCCATTTTGAACCCTTGGCTATCAAGAACAGCGTTTGGACTGCTAGGTAAATAGCTGCACACATCAGCAGGCTGAAAAGCAAAACTGCACTGTGGAGTTTGTTCTGGGCCTCTTTACTAAACGGATCTTTTGCTTCCCAGGCCAACCTTCTGTACATCTTCCTCTGACCAACAGGGTATTACATCCCATCTGCATCATGGGATAAAAGCTGAGAGATCAAAGGGGTCAGCTGCTTTCTTCAGTGGCTGGCGTCTGAGGAGGACTCTGTCCGTTTTTCTGCCTTTGCTCTGATCCATGTGTTCCTGAATCCAGTTCTCATCTGCTGCTGAGTCCAATCTGGGATTTTCCCAGTGCCTGCTGATGACGTGATTGTCATCCTGGGAGCTAGATACTGGTTTTGTATATATTTGTATATATTTCATTATTTTCTTATATTTTTATATTTAATCTATCTTTTCTTTTTATTGACAATATTTCATTAAAGCTGTTTTAGGTTTTTTTCCCAGCACGCAAGTCTCTCTTATTTTCCCTTCCCTTCTGGGAAGGGAGAGCGACATGCCGTTTGTTTAAAGGCCAGCCCAGCCTAAACCTTGACAGATTAACTAGCACCCACCGTGGGGCACCACCAGGGCTCTGACAAATTGCTCGAATTCCAGCTTGCTCAGTTGAGAGGGTATCGGATTTTTTCCTTTGAGAGTCTTGAGGTGTTGGAAATTAAAACAGACAGCTCACATCATGTGGTTCTTGAGTGAAGTATTACATCAAGTCTTTACAGAGTTTTGTTTAAAGTCAGTCGATGTGACGCTGTCTAACCTGCTGGTTGCGCTGTGTTACTGTTCTTTTGTTCTTTATTTGTGGTGGTTCGGTCCCAAGTGCTGGGCGAAACGTGACAGTTGCAATTTATTCTGGGATAAGCTGGGCAACAACTTTGCCTGCACACCTTGGGCACTGCCTAATGGATTTTTTAATTAACTACACTTTCAGTTCTAGCTTGGGAGAGTAACTTCTCCCTTCTATGCCAAGCTGACTCGACTAGAGTTTTAGGGATTTTGGAAATGATTGTTTGTATCAAAACATCATTTTATTATTGATCCTCCTGCATGCGTCACAGTGGTGTTTTATATTAAATTTTGGTGCAGGAGTAGGTGCTGTATGATATGCACGGGCACTACTCTGATAACGACCACTGCCGCTACTCCAACTCCATCCGTACTGGTACGAGTCGCCCCTGTGACCAGGAAGCAAAAAAGGAAGTCAGTTTGTTCCCCTGCTCCTTATACCAAAGCCCAGAACAAGTCAGGTCACATGGAAGATACTTATTCTAACAAAGATCCGGGTCCCAGGAGGCGACTCTTGTCGGAAAGATCCGGGAAAAGGTCCTTCTCAAGCAGATCAGGGAGAGGGTCCTTCTCAGGCAATGTCAATGCAAGAAAAGGAATCAGACACAGAAGTAATTGTTCAATCCTTATCTGTGAAGGACTTGTGAAATATGAGAAAGGACTTTATCTGTTGTGAAGGTGAGACACCTCAGAGAATAGGAGAATTTATCACCTAGTGGCTCCGATGCTGGGATAATGGGGCCGATACCATAGACTTAGACAGTAAAGAAGCCAGGCAGCTGGGAAACCTAGACAGAGATAGAGGCTTTGATAATACACTTGGGAGAAAGTCAGACGCTCTCAGTTTCTGAAGGCAACTCTCATCAGCCATAAAGGGCAAGTGTCCCTTTAAGGATGATACCAAATGCCACCCGACCAAACAGACCAGCATGGTAGAAAGGTACGGAGTACCTGAGAGAACTGGCTGTGTGAGAGGTGATTTATGGTGACTGGTGAGTGAATGTAGACCCTGATGAAATGCCATGCAAAAAGATAAATAAAAAAGTAAGTTTGTGCAGAGCGCACCATCAATGTATTCCTACACATTGTCACTAATGGTCTGGGGAGGATCTGATGCCGACATGCCAGCTGTCCATGAAGTGGCTAACAGAGTACGATAGCAGCAAAAGTGTCTCTCTTGTCCCTTCGCTGTTGTGGCTGCAGAGAAAATAACTGTGACAATGACTAAGGAATACAAGAAATTATTTGAAAAACTGTTTGATAAACTGTCCAGGATGGAGACAAGATCCCACTCGTCCCCTGCATGCTATGTTGCAGCTGTCGGAAGAGGCCTCCTGTGAGACCAGCTCAAGAGAGACAAACACGCCACGAGGTACCCTGTGGTTTTACCTCCAGAGCCACGGTGAGGACACAAGGAAGTGGGATGGAAAATCTAGCACTGGTCAAAACCACAACGGTTATAGGCATGAGTACACGAGTTGCAAAGTAAAACAAATAGAAGAAGGAAGGAGTTTTTCCAGGAGGATGGCTGCTCCGATCTATGGTGAGTGGTTCTCTGGTGCGAGAACAAACCCGTTTGGCTACAAAAGCCAAGTGAACCCATCTGTTAATTGTGGGTACTATGCTGAGTATCAGACGGGCCTGCCTCCAGCCAGAAGGAGGAGGGGGACAACCGAGTTTATTGGACTGCGTGGATTCGATGGCCTGGCACATTAGAACCACAAAGTGTAAAGCCCTGGCGGGGGGGGACGGACGGGCGGATCTCGATAACTGACTGTACTGGAGGATGAAGTGAACCTAACTGGGAACATATGGGAGAAGCACCCCACTGTGACTAGCCTAGAGAAGGCTAACAGTAGTCTATTGTGGCCTGAATAAAGTCACACCACTGCTGAGCATTGCTGTAACAGACATGCTAGTCACAACTAGCCACAACTGACATTGCTAATGCCTTTTTCTCTATTCCTTTAGCAGAATAGTGCAGGCCACAGTTTGCTTTCACCTGGAGAGGCATCCAGTGCACCTGGAATCATAGAATCATAGAATCATCTAGGTTGGAAGAGACCCTCGGGATCATCAAGTCCAACCATCAACCCTACTCTACAAAGTTCTCCCCTACACCATATCCCCCAACACCACATCTAAACGGCTCTTAAACACATCCAGGGATGGTGACTCAACCCCCTCCCTGGGCAGCCTGTTCCAATGCCCGACCACTCTTTCTGTGAAAAATTCTTTCCTGATGTTCAGTCTAAACCTACCCTGTTGGAGCTTGAAGCTATTCCCTCTCGTTCTGTCATTAATTACCTGTGCGAAGAGACCAGCACCAACCTCTCTACAGTGTCCTTTCAAGTAGTTGTAGAGAGTGATGAGGTCTCCCCTCAGCCTCCTCTTCCTCAAACTAAACAGTCCCAGCTCCTTCAACCGCTCTTCATATGATTTGTTTTCCAGGCCCTTCACCAGCTTCATTGCCCTCCTCTGCACTCGCTCCAGCACCTCGATACCTCTCTTGGATTGAGGTGCCCAAAACTGGACACAATATTCCAGGTGTGGCCTCACCAGTGCTGAGTACAGGGGCACAATCACCTCCCTACTTCTGCTGGTCACGCTGTTTCTAATACAAGCCAGGATGCCGTTGGCTTTCTTGGCCACCTGGGCACACTGCCAGCTCGTATTCAGCCGCTTGTCAATTAGAACCCCCAGGTCTCTTTCTTCCAGGCAGCTTTCCAGCCACACTTCCCCAAGCCTGTAGCGCTGCTTGGGGTTGTTGTGGCCCAAGTGCAGAACCTGGCACTTGCCCTTGTTGAAACTCATGCCATTGATTTTGGCCCAATGATCCAATCTATCTAGGTCTCTCTGTAGAGCTTCCCTGTCCTCCTGGGAATCAACACTCCTGCTTAGCTTGGTGTCATCTGCGAACTTGCTGATGATACACCCTATGTCCTTGTTGAGATCATCAATAAAGACGTTAAACAGAAATGGTCCTAACACTGAGCCCTGAGGCACACCACTCGTGACCGGCCGCCAACTGGATTTAAATCCATTGAGCACCACTCTTTGGGACCTTCCAGTCAGCCAGTGCTTGACCCAGCGGATCGTATGCTCATGCAGGCTGTGTGAAGCCAGTTTTTCCACAAGAATTGTGTGGGGGACAGTATCGAATGCTTTTCGAAAGTCCAGGTATACAATATCAACAGCCTTTCCCTCGTCCAATAATCTGGTCATAGAAGGAGATCAGGTTCGTCTGGCAGGACCTGCCTTCTATAAACCCATGCTGACTAGGCCTGATCCCCTGGTTGCCCATTATGTGAGTTTTGATGGCACTCAGGATGACCTGCTCCATGACCTTCCCTGGTATCGAGGTCAGGCTGACAGGTCTATAGTTTCCTGGATCCTCCTTTTTGCCTTTCTTGTAGATGGGTGTTACGTTTGCCACCCTCCATTCCATTGGGACCTCCCCAGTTAGCCATGACTTCCTGTAAATGATGGAAAGTGGTTTGGCGAGCACGTCTGCCAACTCTTTCAGCACTCTTGGGTGTAGCCCATCCGGTCCCATAGACTTGTGTGCATCCAAGAGGCATAGCAGGTCACCGATCTCTTCCTCTTTAATCGTGATGCTCTCACTCTGCTTCCCCTCCCTGTCTCCTAGCTCATGAGGCTGGGTGTCCAGGGAACAGCTAGTTCCACTGCTAAAGACTGACACAAAGTAGGCATTGAGCACCTCAGCCTTTTCCTCATCCTTTGTGACTATGTTTCCCTCTGCATCCAATAAAGGAGGGAGATTTTCCCTAATCCTCCTTTTGTTGTTAATGAATTTATAGAAACATTTTTTATTATCCTTAACAGCTGCAGCTAGGTTGAGCTCTAGCTGCGCTTTGGCTCTCCTTATTTTCTCCCTGCACAGCTTTGCTACATCTTTATAGTGTTCATGAGAGACTTGCCCCCTCTTCCAGAGGTCGTAGACTCTCTTTTTGTTTTTGAGATCCAGCAAGAGATCCCTATTCAGCCAGGCTGGCCTCCTACCCCGCCTACTTGTTTTTCGGCACACGGGGACAGCCTGATCCTGTGCCTTTAAGACTTCTTTCTTGAAGTATGTCCATCCTTCCTGGACTCCCGTATCCTTAAGGGCATCCTCCCAAGGGATTTTGTCTAGCAGTCTTCTGAACAGGTCAAAGTTTGCCCTCCGGAAGTCTAAGGTGGCAGTTTTGGTAACCCTTCTCCTTGTTTCTCCAAGGATAGAGAACTCAATCATCTCATGATCACTGTGCCCTAGACGGCCTCCAACCTTTACTTCCCCCGCAAGTTCTTCCCTGTTCACAAGGAGCAGGTCTAGGAGAGCACTTTCCCTGGTCGGCTCACTTACCAGCTGCATGAGGAAGTTATCCTTCACACATTCCAGGAACCTCCTGGATTGTTCCCTGTCTGCCGTGTTGTATTCCCAGCAGGTATCGGGGAGGTTAAAGTCCCCCACAAGAACAATGGCAAACGACTGCGATATTTCTCCCAGTTGCTTATAGAAGACTTCATCCACCCATGATTGCCCCAGGGGTGGAAACATGGCCCTACTATTTGCCGTGGACTGATCCAGTTTGCACTGGAGAAGGCTGGAGCTCTGGAGCACCTACAATACAATGACGACATCCATTGTGTGGGGTAACACAGCAGAACAAGTTTTTAAGAAAGGTAAGAAGATAATTATTATATGGGAAGGGAGAGGGACACTCTGTTGTTCATTTAGTGGCCAGCCCAGCCTAAACCATGACATCTGTGGAAGGAGGAAAGTATTACATAAGATACTCTTGCATAATTTTTAGACAGAGATGTTTTTTTATATTGCAACTGTTTTTTTCACCAGCTTTTACACCTATTGAGGAGACTTCCACTCCCCCATGCCTTAGGCAGAGCCCAAACTTTGGGTTCCCTTTCTGACAGGTAAGATGAGAGGGGAAAAAAAGGCTTCCCCCCCAAGTGAAAGCCAAACAAATAAACTCCACTAAAATTTGGGAAAAACATTTGCCCTCTTTTTAGGAAAGTATGTATGTCTATATACAAAAATATCATCAAGACAGTGTCCTTTTAAAAAAGTTAAATATATACATACTGCTAGAATAATTACACACTAACCATTTCAACAGCTTTTAAACATCACACATTCAATTTTCATAAGCAAGTCACAATGTTGTTTAGCATTTCTCAATGTATTCAATTTTTTTTGTAACAGAGTCCAATGCAATGCACTTTACTTTTCATAAAAAACATAAGCATCAAACATCTCATAAGCACACAGTGAACAGCCCAAGTTACATTCACTTTGTGATAATTACTGTACCGGTTGTTTAACCCAGCACCTGCAGTAGGGCAAGGTAATACTAAAGCCTCCATCTTTCCCTTACCACAGAGCACTAACAACTGAGTTACAATCCAGTCACATAGAAATACTCTTTAAACACAAATAAAACCTTTAAGCTTGTCACAGCCCAGTTTTCTCAAATTTACAGAATGTACTCTGTAAATAAAAATTTCTTTTATGAGCTCATCAGAAAAAAACCAAACGCATCAAGCAAGGGCTCAATCCACTTCATATGGACTAGTCTAACAATTCATTAGTTCATACATTCTCTAATCCTAATTTGCACGCCTATGAGCAGAATTGTTCCCTAGCCCGACAGTGAGAGTGCTCTTTCTTGCTCCTCTGTCATGGTGCAGGCATCCCCTGCACCACACCGAGAAGCACGAAAACCTTCAACGGTCCGTCTGCTGTTGGATCTGCATCAAAAACTTTTGGGGTAAGCTGATGTATCTATACCTTCCAGCTTGGATGTTTGGTCTGTAGCATTTCCATATGCTAGTGGATTCTAAAGAAACTGCCAGACAGCTACTTGGCAAAGATGCAGAAGATGATGATGGGTGCAGCAGACACTGAGCGGCAGGTGACAACGGTGACATTCTGCCCGTTGAGTCCTGCGTAGGTGTTGCTCTTGCTTCGACCTAACGGTGCCGGTCCCAGCACACAGCAGGTCTCAGTACGAGCTGTCTTAGGCTAAAACCTGAGCAGGAGTTGAGTGAATGGTCGCAAACCTAGTGCTACGTCAACGAGGTTTCAGGCATGAATGTAAAACCTCTCATTTTGGCATATATGCATCTGTCAGAATCATAACAAAAATAAAACAATCTATTTCAATCACAATACATGTGCAAACATGCCCTGAAAAAATAGAAAGAAAAACGGTAGCTTTGGGTAGCTTACACACTTTTTATAAAAATAGGAATAAAGTAGGCAAAATAGGGAGAATTTTTGCAGCTCATCGGTATCAATTTGCCAGCTTTTTACTAACGCATACTGCTTCTGCTTCCATCAAGCCTTCCACAAGCCATTTGGGTTTTCAGCAGGGAATAGATGGCACAAAAGGCAGTCACTACGAGGTGACTCTGGAATTTGTAATGCGAAGTGCTATGCTTGCAAGGGATCTCATGGCACAGGTGGAAACCTTGTGACAAACCCCAGCTTGCGCAATGTAGTTGGAAGCTAACCGGTACAGCCTTTCTGCCCCAAATATGTTGAAGTGCCCCGGCAGTACCTTCTCCACGAGACCTCTGTCCACCAACTCCATGAGGCGCTGGCAGCTGGCAACGTAGTCGCTTACTCTGCTG
This sequence comes from Numenius arquata, assembly GCF_964106895.1. Lineage (NCBI taxonomy): Eukaryota > Metazoa > Chordata > Aves > Charadriiformes > Scolopacidae > Numenius > Numenius arquata. Next base: position 81,924,643 of record NC_133616.1, read on the forward strand.
TAGGGAAGCCAGTCAATCATGGATCCGTCATACACCACATCTCCGCTGAACAAAATCTTCCGGTCTTTGTCGTGTAAGCAAATACTGCCCCTTGAATGACCAGGCATGTGCATGACAGTAAGCTGTCGGTCTCCGAGGCTGATCACATCCCCTGCAAACAAACGTGTTACAGGAAAACACACGCATTTATCCTGTATATTGAATACCAGAAAAAGATTACAACCTACCCATAGGCTGAGTTTGTACATACTATATATTCACAACAATTTTCTTGCTGAGTGCCAAAGAGGCACCTGAAAGATACACCTGACATTAGTGTATTTTCCAGTGTTAGTAACAGTTAACAAAGGCTTGGGCTGTATTAATTGCATCTATTCCCACCCTTAATAAACTAAACAATGTGAAAAGAAAGGTGTTAGGGAAAATAACACAGGAAACAAACAGGACACATACAATCCAGGTCTCCTGCGAAGTTAAGTACTTCACAATTAATTGCAATTTACCTCCACTTAATTCGCCTAGAATTCCACTGCTGTTACTTTTGAAAGACAAAACTGTTGAGAGATATTAGTTGTTTAGCTTAAATAATAAGTTTTAATTAGAATAAATTACTTGGGGTTATAACATGGTGTGATGTGGGTTCAGTTAAAGTTCACTCACACAGCTAAGATTTACGTGCACCTGGAGCAAGTGGGTGCCAGTAGCGACCTTGAGAGCAGGGGAGGATGAGAAATGTAAGTTACACATCCTGAAGCTCATCCTGACAAAACCAGAACACAGTCTGGGAACCAGAACTTGTCCTGGTAGCAGAGCACCTGTTATTGTGACAAGCTCAGTAGAAGGTAGAAAATATTTTTGTAAGTCCATGATTGGGCATTATGAGGGGAGTGGGTTTGCGTCTTAGTGTATATAAGTTTCTCTGTGTAGCAATAAAGGTCGTCAGATTTGGATTTGCTTACTGCATGACCTACGAGTCTGTGATTTCTTCATACACCACAGTGTGATTTATGCTGTTTGTTTAGCTTTGCTTAGCATGAGTAACTGTTAAGCCGCAATAGATTAATTTTCTTAGTAATTTTCCTAGCAGGTGCTACAGTGCTGTGTTTAGTCTTTTAGCATAAGAAAAATGTCCACAACACACTGATGTTTTGGTAGTGTTTTCCCTAAGCGTGTGGCTTTTCAGTTCCCCAAGTTCTGCCTGCAGGTGCAGAAGAAGCATAAACCAGAAGATAACGAGATGACTACTGTCAGCAGAGGCTGAAAATCAGCAAGGTAAGAACAGTCAATGTCCATCCTGCCTGGACACAGAAAAAGAACCCAAGAAGGTGTTAGAAGACCCCAGATCAAAAACCACCATTGAACTAAAAGATGCATCAACAGCGTGTGAGGGGCGGATGCAGAGATCACAAGGGTGTAATTGCCCAGGGATTTCTTTGTTCGGGGTCCCTCCCTTTTCAGAGGCACCCAGCCCCGTCTGACCTTGCTGCTGTGCCTTTCAATTAAATTACTTATTGTTGTAAAATCTGATGCCTGAGACTCTGCTGTGGGAAACCTGCAAAAAGAGGAGCCTGAAAAAAGAGAGAGCATGCCCCAGAGTGCGTGTGTGCTTGTGAGGAGCGAGAAGGGGCGCCTGTTTCTTCCTGGGGGTCACCTGCTGTGAAGGGACCCTCGTCCCGCCAGTGACAGACTCGGGTGGTGTGTGCGACCCCTTCAATATCTGCGAATATCTGGGCAGTGACTTCTCCTTTAGCAACATGACAGAACATAAATTGCTGGAGCAGAACCAGGACTGGCCTCCAGACACTTTCTTCATGTCATTCAAGCAGATGTATAAAAATAGAACTTTCTTAACATAAAGTCATTTTTTTTGCCAGCTTACATGTGAATGCCTTTGTACTGTAGCCACTGAACTGGTACTTTCAGCAGAAAGTCACTCTAGGGATGGAAAACAGGCCAAGTCAGTCTGCTGTTGATTTTAAATTGTAATGCCAGCTAATTAAAAATGTGCAAACCCCATTAATTTACAGGTGGTAAATATGTAAACTTTAGGGCTGTGTAGGGAAAGAAGACCAACATGCACGCATCTCCTCAGAAGCAGCTGCTTAACAACTGTATGAAACAGTTCTAAAAGAAATAACATCCAGTACCATCGCAAAACAATGCTTAAAACTGTAATATGCATTTCCAGTTCCAAGGAGAACAAGAAAAAGTTACCAAACCTCTAGTGTATTAGAGATCAGAAAGCTACAGATCTGTATAACACCAGAGGCAAGCATGCCACAAATATACTCGAGACTCAGCAAACCTAAAGGCACTTAACTCTTGAAAGGCAGACCTTTTGTGACAGGACCTCTGGTACTCAACTGAAAGGGATAACAGAAAATGCTAGAACAACGTTTGGAAGTCACCAAAGGACTACTGTCTGACTGTGCTGTGCTCAACAGCGGAAAGGACCCTTACGTTTGCAGAAGCAGGTAGTTCCAAAATTATCAGAGAGAATTTTTAGCAATATTCTCTTTCAGGGAAACGTCATGTTAAACGTCATGTTGCTGAGAGAAAGGAGTAGACATGACCTAACAGAGAAGATTGTGCAGAAAATGCCTGTATTGGTGAATGAAACAACAGTGGAGGTGGTGAAGTTACTGGAGCAAACCGTTCTGGTGGGTTTCAAACTGCACCTGGCACTGAAAAAAAGTACAAAGAAACAGAATGTGACATCCAAAATTTAAAGAAGAAATGTGCAGAATTAAAGAAAAAAAAAGTCTGGGTCAGCTGAAGGAAACTGTGAGTCTTAGAAGATACAAGTGACTAGGAAAAGAGTAAATGGTAAGGCACAATACAGGTAAATGCAATTTTAACTAGGACAGCCAAAATGAAAAGTGCTTGGAAGGTCTGGTAAGGTTAAGGTAATGCAAAAACTCTAACAAACAAAGCAGGCAATGTGCACATAGAAGCTGCGGCTTTGGACTGTAAGAGAATATTGCCCTTCGCACACTCTGTATTTCCAGCATTACTGGAAAACCTCACCCCACAGCAACGACATACACTGAGATGCCATGTGAGTTCCACACAGCATGTCTCAGTGAACGTTATCTTAGAAACTCTGATGACACTTTATCGAGTGTGCTTGTTCTTTTTCAAATTATTGTTTTTTATAATTTCCCCCCTTTTAAAGGAAAAAAGAGAAACAACTTAAAGTTCTCTTGATTGCCTGTAGTTTAATGTCACTTCAGATCTGGATGGGGCTTTGAGCAACCTGGTCTGGTGGGAGGTGTCCCTGCCCATGGCAGGGGGGTTGGAACTGGATGATCTTTAAGGACCCTTGCAACTCACACCATTGTATGATTCTATGATTTTAATTAATTAATCTTCTCTAAAGCTTTCAGTCGGTTCAGTTCAGTTCTGCTTTTCCAAGCATGTACGTGGGATGGCCTAATAGAGCCAAGAAGAGACCAACTCCTCTGCAAAAGGTGTCCCCTGCCTGTCAGACAGCTGCCCTTTAATTTCTGCTTCACTGTACTGTACACTTGGGTTGTTTGCTGCCAAAATAACCCAGTCATTGCTGCCTATGAGAGACTAGGTGGATTTTTTTTAGCTGCAACAAGCCACTTCTGTAGATGTTATATTTGTGTCAATTCTGTAAACCAAAATCCATATTCTTCACAGTATTTCACTGAATTTCACTGAATTTTTAGAGTTGGAAGGGACCATAAAGATCATCTAGTCCAACTCCCCTGCCGAAGCAGGATTGCCCAGAGCATGTCAGAGCATGTTACTCAGGGCTGCATCCAGGCGGGTCTTGAAAATCTCCAGAGAAGGGGACTCCACACCCTCCCTGGGCAGCCTGTTCCAGGGCTCTGGCACCCTCACCGTGAAGAAGTTTCTTCTCATATTTGAGTGGAACCCCCTATGTTCCAGCTTGTGCCCGTTGCCCCTCGTCCTATCGCTGGGAACCACTGAAAAGAGTCTGGCTCCCTCCTCCTTCAACCCACCCTTCAGATACTAATAAGCATTGATAAGGTCTCCCCTCAGCCTTCTCTTCTCCAGGCTAAAGAGTCCCAGCTCTCTCAGCCTTTCTTCATAAGGGAGATGCTCCAATCCTTGAATCATCCTCGTTGCCCTTCGCTGGACTCTTTCCAGCAGTTCCCTATCCCTCTTGAATTGGGGAGCCCAGAACTGGATGCAGTATTCCAGTTGTGGCCTCACCAGTGCAGAGTAGAGGGGGAGAATGACTTCCCTCGACCTACTGGCCACACTCTTCCCTATGCAGCCCAGGATTCCATTGGCCTTCCTGGCCACAAGAGCACACTGTTTGCTTTCAATATGTATTTGCTTTCAGTATGTATTTCAATAAATTGCTTTGCTCTTTACACTGCTATGCCTCGACAGTTTATGAATCAGACAATTATAGAATGGTTTGGGTTGGAAGGGACTTTGAAGACCATCCAGTCCCACCCCCTGCCCTGGGCAGGGACACCTCCCACCAGACCAGGTTGCTCCAAGCCCCGTCCAACCTGGCCTTGAACCCCTCCAGGGATGGGGCGGCCACAGCTTCTCGGGGCAACCTGGGCCAGTGTCCCTAAAGATTATTTAGTTGCAATTCCCCCTTCCATGGGCAGGGTCACCAAAAAATAATGAGGGTGACCAGATGCCAGAACCGGCTGACATACTGTTAGAAGCCTCGGGCTAATCCTGGGGTGCTCAATTAGTCACTCACTCACTTTTTAATTACTGTGAGTCTCCCAAAATAGAACCCTGCGCGAACAGGCAAAGAGATCAGGCAGGCGGAGGGCGTTTTAAGCACATTTCTCTCACCTCCCGAGCGCTGGAAACGCGATTTTTACCCGCTTCCCCGCTCCACTCACCCTCCTGCAGCAGGCGGGTGGGCCGGACCGGGGGGACGCGGAACTGGCGGGCCCGCCAGCCGGGCCGCGGCGGCCGCGCCACCTCCCGCTCCCACAGCCAGGTGACGGCCTCGTAGTTGTCGCCGCGCAGCAGGGCCGCCGCCTCGGCGCTGTGCACCGCCACCTCCTCGAAGTGCTGCAGCCCTCCCGAGTGGTCGAAGTGAACGTGGGTGGCCACGGCCAGCAGCGGCCGCGGAGACGGCCCCTCGGCCGGCGGCAGGAGGCCGGCGGCCCGCAGGTATTCGGGGAGGCTGCGCAGCCCCAGCCCCGCGTCGATCACCACGTCCCGCTGCGAGCCCCGCACGAGCCAGATGTTGGCCCGGTTGCCCGACTCGTAGAAGCGCTCTTGGATCCAGAAGATGCCGTCGCCCAGCGGCTTGTGGGCGAACCACTCCAGCGCCGACATGGCCCGGCCGCCGCTCAACCACCGGGAGACTCCCCTCAGCGCCGCGGCGGCGACGGGCGGGGCGGGCCCGGACACGGACACGGACCCGGCCCACTGCGGCAGCCGCGGGCGGAGCGCGGCGGCGGGCGGGTGGGTGAGTGAGCGGAGCAGCCCTGAGGGGGGGGTGAGGGATCCGTGGGTGGGTGTGAGGGACTCCTGAGAGGGGGGATGAGGGAGCCGTGAGAGGGGTTAAGGAGGGATGAGGGAGCTCTGAGGGGAAATAACAGAGCCGTGTGGGGGCCCTGAGGGGCTGTGGGGGATCCGTGAGTGGGAGTGAGGGACTCCTGAGAGGGGGGATGAGGGAGCCGTGAGGGGCGTCCTGAGGGGAGAGTTGAGGGAGCCCTGAGAGGGGGTAAGGAGGGATGAGGGAGCTCTGAGGGGAAATGAGAGAGCCATGAGGGGGGTGAAGGGGCCCTGAGGGGGGAGTTGAGGGAGCCCTGAGAGGGGATGAGGAGGGGGTGAGGGAGCCCTGAGGGGGGTTAGTGAGCCCTGAGAAGGGGTGAGGGAGCTCTGCGAGAGGCTGGGGAAGGGGGAGTGTGTGTGTGGGGGGGGGAGATATGAGGGACCTCTGAGGAGTGGCGAGGGACCCCTGGGGGTTGAGGGACCCCAGGGAGGTGGGGGGGTGGGGGGGGATGAGGGACCTCTGAGAGGCTGTGATGAAGCCATGAGGGATCCCTGAAGGGGTGTATGAAGGAGTCATGAGGGGGCCCAGAAGGGACGAGAGGGAGCTCTGAGGGATGTTGAGGGTACCCTGAGTGAGCCCTGAGGGGACGGGGGCAGACATTGCATGAGGGGGCAGGGGTGTTGAAGCCCCTCACCCTCTGGTGTCAAGGCCGAGCGCTGCCCAGGGCAGGTAGGCAAGACCTGTCTGCAACAGGGAAAGTAGAGCCATAACAGTGGTGAGGGGAGCGGGGGAAGCTTTTGGGGGTGTCTGGTGGCTCAGGGTGGGGGTAGCAGTGCAGCGGAGGGAGAGGGAGTGGAAGAGGGCAACGAGGAGCTGAAGGGGGGTATTCCCAGATAGCAGGGGCTTGTGGCCTTCATGACACACATTTTCACCCTTTTACTTTCAGGGGGATCACGCACAATAGCGAGAGCTCAACCGAGTCTCCTCACGCCCACCACCATTGCACCAGCTGGCAGGGACCCTGTTTCCACAGGCCTTTCCCTCCCAAAGGCCTGTGCAGCCTTCCACCGACTGGCTGACTGCCCCAGCAACAACGTACGTAGCTGTGAAGGAATTTTAAAAGCTTAAATCTGAAATTCACCTCGTTTGTAGAGTACATGACACAAACTATCTGTAAACTCAAAAATGCCCCCAGGTGCTCCACTGGGCATCTCTCGTGGCAGCCAAAACAACAGTTGTCACAGTAACTTTGTCAGGCTTGTACAACTTAACTTTTCCTTCACAATTTCTCCGATCATCTGTCACCGTCGCTTTGTGGTGTCAGTGGACATAAACCTTCTAAGCCAGAATGCTAGAAAAAATCATGTGTTTCAGTAAAGCTGCGGAATTGAAATACTGCTGGTTATAAAGCTTATTACTTCTCATCAGACTAATGTGTTATTTCACGGGAATCTTAACAAGAATTAATTTTAAAGCAGCATTTTAAAAATGGATCTTTATATTAACTATATTTAATGCAAACAGTGTACCTGTCCTTGCTAGCTGGACATTTCCCCTAACTTTTTTGTTTGTTTGTTTACTTATGTTGTTGGTTCCCTTTTTTCACACCTAAATAATAGAATTGCTCATGTTTGGGGCTTTACTTTTATCTTTTCTCCATCTGCCAGGCTTACCTCTTGCTTTTCATCCTGTTTTCAAATGAGTTTGCAATTTCTGTTTTCTTGGGTTTTTTGTTTTGTTTTGTTTTTTTATTTATTTCTAGTTAATTAAATGCTCAGGCATAGCTTTTGCTTTGTTGTTTTTCTTAAAATGATTTATTTAGGTCTTTCTACTTATTTTTAGACAGTTTTCTGTGCTGCTGAGTGATGTGGAAATATATAATGTGATTTTGTTTTATCCAAACAGAGCTTATTCCTGTTGAAGATAATAAGTAGGAAAATACTTGCATCAAACTGTTTCTCACTAGCATTTAATAAAAAGGCCATTGCTTGCATTTGGGGGAATCTTGAAAAAATCTTAATCTTAAGTATGCATTTCTTTGCTCCTAATCATAATTTGCTCCTAGATTCCATGTTATTTTAAACAAGTGTATGAGAAGCTGTCGGTGTTGTGCTGTTCCTTATTTACTTTTTGAACTTACTATCTCACCGCACGCTAATGGTGGGAATTGATGTGGTGATAGAGGTACAGCAGTACGTCTGGAACAGACACGTTCTTACCAAGCAGGGTGCAATATGCTAACCTTGTAATTAATGATAAACAGCACATGGGATTTCTAGGCTGGAGCCTTGAATTGATCTTTACACAGTCCTGGGACCTGGACAGGCTGGAGAGGTGGGCCCAGATGAACCTCATGAGGTTCAACAAAAGCAAGTGCAGGATTCTGCACCCGGGAAGAAACAGTCCTCAGTATAAATACAGACTGGGGGATGAGGTATTAGAAAGCAGCCCTGAGGAAAGGGACTTGGGGGTGCTGATGGACGAGAAGCTGGACATGAGCAGGCAATGTGCACTCGCAGCCCAGAAGGCCAATCACATCCTGGGCTGCATCAAAAGTTGCCAGCAGATCCAGAGAGGTGATTCTGCCACTTTACTCTGCTCTGGTGAGACCTCACCTGGAGTACTGTGTGCAGGTCTGGAGCCCTCAATATAGAAAGGACATGGACCTGATGGAGCGGGTCCAGAGGAGGGCCACCAAAATGATCAGGGGGCTGGAGCACCTCTGCTGTGAGGACAGACTGAGGGAGCTGGGGTTGTTCAGCTTGGAGAAAAGCAGGCTCCGGGGAGACCTCATAGCGGCCTTCCAGTACCTGAGGGGGGCCTACAGGAAGGCTGGGGAGGGTCTGTTTACAAAGGCCTGCAGCGACAGGACGAGGGGCAATGGTTTTAAGTTGGAGAAGGGGAGATTTAGATTGGATATTAGGAAAAAGTTCTTTACCATGAGGGTGGTGGAACACTGGAACAGGTTGCCCAGGGAGGTGGTTGAGGCCCCTTCCCTTGAGATATTCAAGGTGAAGCTCGACGAGGCCCTGGGCAACCTGGTCTAGTTGGGGGTGTCCCTGCTGACTGCAGGGAGGTTGGACTAGATGACCTTTGGAGGTCCCTTCCGGCCTGGACCAATCTATGAATCTATGAATCTATGAGTGAGCAGTAGCACTTTGCTTCAGTCAGACTTCTCTTGGGTCCAGTTTCTTGACATCTTCCCTCCAAAAAATATGTTTCTCACAGTTTGCCAACCCATGGGTCATACAGTCCTGAGATGAAGATTGGCGTTAAGAGGGAAGGCGGTGAGATTCGACTGCAAAGGGAGTTTTGCAGACTATCTTTCTTCTATATCCTTGGTGAAATATTTTAATTAGAAACAACATCCTTTTATCAGCAGTTAGTTTGCAGTCATGCTGTGGTCCTTTGATTCTTTTACCTTGAACCTCTTGCTTTTGGCTCTTTATCAGTACCCAAAACTAGTTATAAGGTTAAAGGGAAAAAAGTAATCTGAAAGATGAAGAAGCTATGAGTGACAAATACAAACCGTTTCTGGAGAAAAGTTCAGAAACTGCAAAATGTATTCACAGAAAGTTCAGGGTCCTTGAACTGTTTTCTCTTTTTTTTTTTTTTTTATCTTGTTTCTGTTTTTTCTACCCTGACTGAACTCAAGTCAGTGTGTCTAAGGTTTAGAAGAAAAAAGTTTAAAATTCCTGTATTAGGAGGTAATTTCAGGCATGCAGAAGTGGCTGACAGAATGAGGGCATGGAGTTGACTTCAGCCATGTACCAAATTTATAGTACATGGAATAACCTAAGATGGGCATTACAAATGGCTTGCTATTTAAAATGATCGTTCAGAGTGGTTTTAAAATTACTGTAATCTTTGTTAGACATTAATTTTAGAGGTAATACGTACACGCATTTGATACGTGCAACAAAAATAAATGTTTTAAAATCTGTAATGTTTTCAGTAACTCCAAATGGCTGGGTCAGGTAGAGGAAGAGGACGGGCTTCGTTTACCTTCAACATCGAGGCCATTGGCTTTGCTAAAGGTGCAGCCCTACCTGATGTTGTGTGTCAGCCTCCACCACCGTTTCCTGTAAGTACAGCGAGTTTCATACAGCACACTCTCTACGTTCAGGTAAACTGTATTCACTCTTATGTTTAGATAACGTAATAAAATACATGAACAACGCTAAGCACTTTAGGTTAAAGTTTTGAAGTCCTTAATGTAAATAATTGTTTTTCTTCTGTTACTTTTTGTCTCTTTGCTAAGTGGTGTATGCCATATTTAACTAGATTGCTTGCAAGATGTTTGTTAAAGTCCTCATTATTTGGTTTTCTGGACGTTACAGTAGCAGAAACACTGGATATATAAATTTGTTTGCCATGAACTTACACTGGTCTTTGAAGCTGTGAATGGATTTGCTGATTCTAGAAATTTACTGTTGATGCAAAGATTTTGGATGATTGTCCAAATTAAGGAAACTTAATTGAGATTTGGCATTTGGGATATATTTGGAAATTAAAGGGGAAGAAAGAGCATTTTCTGACTGAATTTTGCAGGGAATGCAGGGAAGCTAAGGCAATTTTGAGGTGGAAAAGTAGTCTTACAAGGTGACATATATAAGAGAACTTCCCAATTATGTCAGGATTTGAGCAAAGTGCATGACATTTTTCTCAATCTCACGTGTTACGATAGGGAACTTGCAAGTTTGACATAATTGGTACTACGTTGAGATTTCTCTGAATAGTTATTTCATCCAAGGTTTTGACTTCTTGAACCAGGTGTTGTATATCCTCTTAGTCCACCTTTACAACTAAGTTGTGTGATTTCATTGATGCTAAGCCATCTGTAACTGGTCCTAATGTGGATGTGGCAGTCTGCTTGTTAGCACAAGGAAACTGAATTCTGTGTGGACTACAACTTCTGCGGTTACAGTCAGCAGTGGATCGGCTTTGTAGGAGAATTACTAGCTCCACTATATCTAAAGTAAAGTATACCACAGAGAAGTTAAAGATGCTTTCTTCCTTCTGTGAACAAAGTTTCAGAACTATGTTAAACTTGTCAGGGGAAATCCAGTGCCATTCAAAAAAAAAACCCAAAGTTAACCCAGTGGCATAACTAGGATCAGTAAAAATTTCAAGATTTAGATTTAAATATTGGGCAGTGACCAAAAGTATATTACAGCTGTTGACCGGCTTACAGTGGAATTATTCTGAGAAGTGAACGGTTGCTATTGCATAATTTCTAATAGACACGTTCTGAGTTCTTACAAATTTCCTGTAAATGCAATTAGAAACCCAATTAAGGAACATCAGCTTACCATCAGCAACATTAGTGATTAGTTGGCTTGCTAGAAAATACAGCTGGAAGCAGTAAACTCCTTTCATGATCCAGCTCTGGGATTGTGATAGCACTTTGTGCTTTGCAATCTACCACTTAAGTATTGATTGTGCACTACTGGTTATGTTAGAGAAGCCACATCCATTCTGTAACTCTGTCTCTAGTGTTCTGTACGTTTTTAAAACTGTTTTTGCTTATTTATCCCAATTTTCCCAATTTCAAGATTCGTAGTTCAAAAAAACCCCAAAAAATCCAAACCTTAACAATTCATTTAAATTCAGCCGACAGAAACTGAATTCCATATGGGCAACCTGGTTGTATGACAACACAGCCTGTTTCTGTGACATTAGGCATGGAAAGGGTGCTTGTTGCTTGGAGTAATCATACTTGATGCAGATAAAATGCGGTTTTAGAAGAGGTTCAGCGCTACTCTGAGTGAAGGGAGAAACGGTGGTTTCTGAGCAAGTTAGGCTGCTGTGAAAAACTGCTTTTGGCAATTAAGAGCTCAGCATGTCTGTGTGTGACTATCTCACAGTCTTAATACTTATTTTTTCTTGATCTCGTAATACATTTTTGCAGAGAGATAGTGAAGTCATAAAAGGTATAAATTTAGTTGTAAACATGGTTATGCGTGTCAGAATGCAGTAAAGTATACTTGTGAAGTAGCATAATGCATAGTTGCACTCTTCTGTGATTAGCTGTATTTATTGTAGTTTTTGTTAGTCTTCCTGTATATTTGATGGATATTAAGACCTTATAAATAATGAACATAATTTGTACAGAGTACAGACAATAAGCCAGTGCCTCTGAAAACAGGAGAAGATGAAGATTACATGTTGGCCTTAAAACAAGATCTTAGAGGAACTATGAAAAAAATGCCATATTTTTTGGCAGTAGAAGAAGATCATGAAGGTTTGTTTGTGTGCTTTTTTATTTATATCTTCAGTATTTATTATTCCATGAAGGATGATGTAGTGAAATGCATGTGTTGAAGATGTATTTTGTACTGATAATGAGGAATAAAAATCGGCAGCTTAAGGTAACAGGGAATCTTTCTACTCTTACATTTGTTGAAGTTGTGGGTCATGCCTACAAGTGCTGTAGCTGGAAAGCAACTGGTGTGTGAAAAAGAGAGGTGTCGAAGATCTGTTCCATCTGATACACAGTAAGAAATGTTTAGAGCAACTATATGCAGTCTTTTCAATTATATGCTAACCAATACAAGCAAAACAGTCATTTCTACATGTTAAAATACCCTAAAAACTTTGCAAAGTTTTCTTTGCAAATAAATCTGCAGTAAATACTAGTGTTGAATTTCAGCTTCCATTTTCATTGTGTAAAGACATACTTAAAATAATCAATGTTATATTTAATAGCTGGACGTTCTAAAAAGTACTAATTTTTTTCCCCTAAGTCCATTCAGGAAAGATCGATGAGTATTACTGACAAGTCACCTGAAATATGAAGATTGAGATGAGGATAAGTGATTTACTGAGGTTTGCACCAGAAGGAGAGCTGGCCTTGAAGCCAAAGCTTGATCTTTTCCTGCTTGACCTGAGGATGTCTTTTGCTTATACATGATTAAAAATTAACTGCTTTGTTATTGTTTGATAACAGTAATTGCTCTGTTATACTTGACATCCAGTTATACATCATTATACTGTTAAAATCCAAGCTTCCTGATCAGAAAACTGAGATAATGGGAAAGAAGGAAAGGGGACCAGGGTAGGAAGACTCTGATGTCTGTTTGCCTTGTTGTAGGAGTATTGTAAATCTAGCAAGTCACAAGAGGTTATTACTGGGAGGATCACTTCTTTTCACTGGTGATTTTTGCCCAGTTGAATCATCCTCCTGAGTGCTTGTTCTGAATGGTGTAAATAGCAAGTGCTCTTACAGGGAAATAGGAAATAAAATATCATAGGAACTGCCACATGTGTCAGACCCTAGGTGCAGTCAGTGCAATAGGCAGTTTTTGTTTAAGAAATCCGGAGTGGCCAAACGCTGGATAATCTTTTCCTTTCTATCTTGAGCTGATTTTGAATAATGAGAACTGACTTGAACTCTAAAATATGAGGTTTAATTTCCACCCCAAAACCATCTGAATATTTTCTGACTGAATATTCATGATGTCGGTACAATAAAGGTACGTAGTCCAGTCCCTTCTGAATTTTGGGTATTTTTTTGTTCATGGTGTAGTGGTGAATTCTAGAGGTTTGTGAAACTGGGCGCAATATTATTTTTTTTTTATTAGGCTTTGAATGTAACACGGATTAACACACTTTACTGATTGTCCACTTGTTCTTGTACTGAAGCACTGTTTAAAACGGAGCAGCGCTCTGCAGTGTGAACAGTGAGCATGCTGCCGACCAGACGCTGTGGCTCACAAAAGGCAGAATATTTCCTCTGACCTGCAGCTGGAGCCCAGCTCTCACCGGGACGCAGCAGGCAGCTGTAGCGCAGCACAAGCATGGCCCAGGGATTGGAGCCTGACGCTGTGGCCAGGTAAAACCTTGGTTATGAGGCAAGAACAGATCTGATCTTCATTTCCAGATCCCTTTATGATAGTAGAAGAATTCCAAATTCCTCTTTTATCACATTTCCTCTTTCATCTTCTGAGTAAATAAATTTCAGTCTCGTTGGATTCTCGTCTCTCAGGAGCTTGCCGTGCTCTTGATCTTTGTCAGGCTTGAAGTTTGCTATTTCCGTTTGAGGCACAAAAAAAGGAAACTGCTATGCCTGAGAGCCTGCCAGGGTTATTTCCAAGGAGCCAGCCACTGTACAAGAACATACCATCCTCTCTTTTCCAACTTGGCCTTATGTCATCGTTCTTATTGTTTACC